>NC_041011.1:13577520-14264074 GCF_004193775.1 Glycine soja
AGATGGATCAACAACATCTGAATCAACTGTTTATAGTGTGTACAAGGAAGGAGACTTTAAAAATAGACTTACAAGGGACTCGGCTGACTGTGAGATCACTTCAAAGAGTACAATGGATTCTGTGCATGAAGATCAAGGACTTGATGGTCATAAGTCATACGCAATTGACATAAATATGGTGATTAATAAAGTTGAAGATACTTTATCCAATGAAGATTTCAATACAGATGAAGCACTTAGTGAAGGTGCCAAACCTGAGGACTCCAGTAAATCAATAATGTCCAGTGAAGACAGCAACGGTAATGATAAAGATGAGTTCATTGATGAGACCACTTCAAAGGGTACTCTAGATTCTGTGCATGAAAAACAAGGATTTACAGCTGAACATTTTCAGAACTCAGATGTCATTGACACAAGTGCAGTGTCTACAAAAGTTGAAGATAATTTTTTCAATGAAGATAGAACAGAAGCAGAGAGGGAAAATGCCAAACCTGAGGACTCCAGAAAGTCAATAGTGTCCAGTGAAAACAGCGGTGGTAATGATAATGATGGGTCCATTAATGAGATCACTTCTAAGAGTATGCTAGATTCTGTGCATGAAGAACAAGGATTTACAGCTGAACATTTTCCGAAGTCAGATGTGATTGACACAAATGCAGTGGCTACTAAAGTTGAGGATAATTTTTCCAATGAAGGTTTTGACCAAACTGAAACAGAGAGGGAAAATGCCAAACCAGATGACTCCCGAAAATCAGTAGTGTCTAGTGAAAACAGTGATGGTAATGATAACGATGGGTCCATTGATGAGAAGACATCAAAGAGTACGCTTGATTCTTTGCATGAAGAACAAGGATTTACTGCTGAACATTTTCTGAAGTCAGATGTGATTGACACAAATGCAGTGGCTTCAAAAGTCCAAGATAATTTTTCCAATGAAGGTTTTGACCAAACTGAAACAGAGAGGGAAAATGCCAAACCTGATGACTCCAGAGAATCAATAGTGTCCAGTGAAAACAGTGACGGGAATGATAAGGATGGGTCCGTTGATGAGACCACATTAAAGAGTACACTCGATTCTGTGCATGAAGAGCAAGGGTTTATAGCTGAACATGTTCAAATGTTAGATGTTGAAATAGATGCAGCGGCTTCAAAAGTTGAAGACAAATTTTCTAATGACGGATTTGATAAAGCTGAAGCACAGAGGGAAGACGCCAAACTTGAGAGCTCTAGTAAATCAATAATTTCCTGTAAAAACAGCAATGGTAATGATGAAGATGGATCTGGTTATGAGATCACATCTAACAGTATGCTAGATTCTGTAGGTGAAGAAAAAAGACTTTCTGCTGAATACTTTCAGAAGTCTGATGCAATTGACATAAATGCAGAGACTACAGAAGTTGAAGATAAACTTTCCAAAGAAGGCTTTGATAGAGCTGTAACACAAGAGAAAGATGATAAACCTGAGGACTCCAATAACTCATTGTCTAGTGAAGACAGCAACAGCAACGATAAAGATGGGTCCATTGATGAGGAAAGGTCATCACCAATTGCACATGCTGTTAAGGTTGAGCATGACACTGACACTGGAAACAGGTTGAAGGAAAATAAAAACCCTGAAGCATTTACAGAAGGCTCACGCATGGACGGCTTGGCTTGTGAGAGTAATGAAACGCGTCCGGGTAAGGATGAAGGACAAGCAGATACACACACAATCAGTTGTTCAATGCATAAAGAAGTTGACAATGCTGTCATGGCTGATAAGACACCAAATGGCGTTCCATCAAGGACACACATATCAAGAGGTGGTGATAATACTTGCCATCAAAGAGCTGATGCTCTGGAATCTCTGCTCGAGTTATGTGCACAGTTACTTCAGCAAGGACAGCTTGAAGAGCTTGCTGCTGTGCTAAGACCATTTGGAGAAGATGCTGTATCTGTATCATCCAGAGAAACAGCAATATGGCTTACAAAAAGCCTCATGGCCTCACAAAAACTTCATCCTGAGACATAGTTTGAGAGGTGTGGTGCTCCTCATTATTTATACATTATTGTAAGAAAATGGTGTATTTCCAACTGTTACATGAGTTTGTTCCTTTGAAACTTTTGCTTGATTGAAGATTGGAAGCTGGAAAATAACATCCGATAAATTCTTTGCTGGTGAGAGGTGTTTTGTAAATGGATTAAATTATATTTGAAATGGTTGAATATTCATTGGTGTTTGTGTAAGAAATGGCCATTGATTGCATGAATATTGATATCGTCATAGTCCCCCTCCCCTCTCAAACTTGGAAAAATAAGGCCTTGAGCTTCATTATTTTTTTGGACTTATTGTTTATAAAATATCTTAATTTGGTTGGCCTGATTAACCTGGTTTTCTGGTTACTACACATTGGTCATTTTACTTCTTATATTTATGATTTCAAGGATTATAATTTTACTGTTATTTATCCAATATGTGCAATTCACTTGGCAACAAGTGTTTGAATTCCACATAATACATTCTTGGGGAGGAGTGTGTAAGTATGAGTAAGCTTCAGACCAATGATTATGTTGGGGAGATTCAAGGGATACAACTGTGGATCACGAGTCACCACAGAAGGAAGCCTGACACCATGTAAGGATGTAAACTATCTTCCATAATCAAGATATATGCGTTGAAAGATTTAATTAAAGGTTTAAATACCTTTTTATCCTTGCAATTTATCATTTTCTTTTTCGTTCTTGTAAAATTTTTATTTTTTTTATTTTTAGTCATTGTAAATTATCATTGTGTTATTTTTCGTCCTTATAACGCTTTAGAAATAATATTTTTTTTACTGTTTAAAGTACTATCTAAATTTTTTTAAGAACTAAAAACAAAACAAACATAATTTACAAGAACTAAAAACAAAAATAATTTTGTAAGGACAAAAAGAAAAAAATATTAAATTATAAGGACTAAAAAATATTTAAACCTTAATTAAATGTTTGCAGCTGTGTCAATTTCCTTCAAAAACCACGTCCATTTTGCATTTGACCTAAAAGCTAATATTATTAGCTTCAGATTTTGCAAATTCAAGTTTTTGCCTGTGGATGTGTAATCAAACGAGCTATAAGATAAAAAGAAACACGCATTTAAGACAATAAATTTTTCATTATGAACACAAATCAATTACATTGTCAATAAAAATGTTGATGATAGTACATATCAATGCACGTACATAACTGTTGTGTTCACACTTTATTCCATACATAAGTATATTATATAAGTAAATAAATATATGCAGCTTGATTTATTCCTTCAACTGCATTGTTCCTTCAACATTCTTTCCCCATTAACTAACCATGTCACATTTTAGTGGAACAAGGCAAAGAAGGACAAGACTGAGGCACCAACCAAGGAGCCGACAGCGGCTGCGGCCGAGGCACCGCTGCTAGGGCCAGGGGCGGGCGCAGGGACCTCTGTGGCAGCCAATGCTGCACTCATGGAGGCGGCGGCGATGAGAACGGCACAGGTAACCTTCTTCATGTCCATGATGGATAGTGAATTTTTTTTTTGGATATATAAGTGGAGAGACCCGCTAGGTTTGTGGAGAAAGAAGCTGTTTTATTTGCTGTTTATTTTTTTTTCTTTTGTTGCAGGTCTGAAGAAGATTGGGGGGGTTAGAAAGGGATATATAGGGTAGGGGTTGGAGCTATTTGGGGTAAGGGACTATTTTTTTTGGCTGTGAAAGGGTCATGCATGTGTGGTTTTGCAAGGTTTTAGGGTTGACTTAAAAGGTTTGTGTGACAAGTGTTGGTTGGACTAGGAATATGTGTGGCACAGAAATTTTGTATCTACAGGTTGCTATGTTGGTGCACATGTACCCTAATAATCCATTTGACCAAAAGTAAAAAGAAATAGTAAATACTACTAAATAATGTATAAATCCACAAATGCCTTGACACATTGGGATTTTTTCCCTTTTTTTTTTTGCTTATGGTTTATTTATAGTCGATTTGTTTCTTGGGGTTGTCTAACTCTATAATTTACATAATTGACACATATATTGTCCATATTTGTTTAATATTTTTTTTCTACCACTCATTTTACTGATAAAAATGAAAATTTGAAATTCTAAGTTTGTTTTCTTTTCCCATAAAAGGATGAAACTACATAAAGGAAAATTATCGACATTAACCTAATGAAGAATATTATAGTTTAAGTGATTTTTCTATATCATGATTCTAACTTAAACATATGACTAATACAAGTCGATTGGATGGTTTTGGTTTTAGTTTATTAATAAGAGATATTGATTTCAAGTCTTAAATGTAATTGCGTTAAATAGGTAATTGAAGAAAGAATTTTATAGTTTTATGTGCTTAAGCATAATTATCTCTAATGAAAAATATTTGGAAAAACTATTTATCTTTTTTTTTTCCCGAATGATTTCACTATTATAGTCTTAGGTGGCTTTCACGATGAAGATGTTAACAAATGCTTCATCGTATGAAAGTTAAAAAAATATGAAAATAATATATAAAAGAATTACTGTTTTTAATATGAAAGATGTAAATTAGTATGGTCTTATCAGTAAATTATTGAATGATTGCATTGTCCTCAAATTTAAAAGAAATGAATTTTCTGGCCGCGTAGGCGGTGACGATCAAAGGCAGGCCATTTTTTCTGGGTTAGTTTTGGGGTTTACTGTGGGATGATTTTGGAGTTATCGATTCATTCAAATGCAAGTGCAAGAAATAAGTCTACTTTCACACTAATGCAGTGACGAGAACTTGAACAAGAAGATTATAAACTTGTTAGTAATCAAAAATAGATTATGATTAACGAAAAAAATTAGAAAAGAAAAAAAGGATATTAACCCTCTTCTAAATTGCTGCATAGCATTTGCTTGTTACCTTTAAACCTAATGCAATAAAGCTCAACTTAAACTACAATCAGTTACCAAGAAGCCAGATATATCAAGCGATCATATTGATGTTTCTAACCATTCCATAGAGCACAAGGGTAACAATAATAAATAACAAATTCAATACATAGCACTGCATAACCAGAGAGCTTATAAATACCCGTAAAACTATAGTATATAAAACCAGAATTCATAGAATTCAATTCTCTATCAAGCAGCTACAAAAAGATATATAGTTCCAGGGGCAAAAACTTGGTCCTTAGATCATTAAAGCAAGTTGAACCTAGCAAAATCAAGTAATAAATAAAGAATATTTTCGCGAACACATTTTAATTATTTTTTAATTTTTTTTACTAGCTAAAAAACTTGTTTGACTGTTAAATAAGTTTTTTTCAATAACTTCTTAATAGTTTCTAGTGTTTAAGTAACATTTCAAAAAAATGCTAGTTTTGAATTTTTTATATTTTATTTCACTTTTATCCTTAATGTTTTTAATGATTTTTCTTGTTATCTTTTTAAAATAAATCATGATTTTATTATTTTTGTATAATTTTATATTTTTTATTTATTTTAACAGTTAATTTTACTGAATACTTATAATTTAATAAGTTATATTTTTAATTTTCAGTTGACTTTTAAAGCTAATTTTACCAAACATAATCAAAATAAGAAATTACGGAAAAGATCTTCAATTTTTTGAGTGTCTTGTCTAACCTTGTTGCCATCCATTAACATGCAAACATACATTTGCCTTAATTACAATACACTCATATTGAAGTACTTGATGACTAATTTTTAATACCTAGCAGAGAGTAACCAATATATAAATATCCCTAAATCATTCCCAATCCCATTAAAACCCAAATATTGTGACACCCTCTATCCTATACATATATATATTAATAATAAAAGGAATAAAAATTCAAATATTAATTAAAAGTATTTAAAACATTTTTTTTATACAAGCCTTTCAAAAGGGTAAAAGGCTCACATTCACCTTTCTAACATCATAATAAAACTTGTCTAAATAAATAATAAATTCACTTTGGCTCAAAACAAGGTCGTCCAAAACTTCATACAATTAATATAGAACATATACCCTAATTGTTGGATCGAGTGACCTCAGAATAATTAAGAAGGGGGGGTTGAATTAATTATTCTTAAACCTTTACTAATTAAAAAATTACTCTTCTAAGGCTTTTACTTATGTTGTTAAGAGAATATGGAGTAGAAGAGAAACTTAACAGAAAGTAAAAGCGGAAATTAAATGCACAGCGAAAAGTAAAAGAGTCGGGAAGAAGGAAACAAACACACAAGAGTTTTTATACTGGTTCGGCAACAACCCGTGCCTACATCCAGTCCCCAAGCGACTTGCGGTCCTTGAGATTTCTTTCAACCTTGTAAAAATCCTTTTACAAGTAAAGATCCACAAGGGATGTACCCTCCCTTGTTCTCTTTGAAACCCTAGTGGATGTACCCTCCACTAGAACTGATCCACAAGAGATGTACCCTCTCTTGTTCTCAGTCAAACACAAGTAGATGTACTCTCTACTTGTACCACAAAGGATGTACCCTCCAATGTGTTAAGACAAAGATCTCAGGCTGTTAAACCTTTGATACTTTGTGAATGGGGATACAAAAGAATTCTCAGGCGGTTAGTCCTTTGAACACTTTTGTATTAGGGAAAGGGAAGAATCAAAAGAATTCTCAGACTATGTCGTTTTGAATTCTTTGACAAGGGAGAAAGGAGACACAAAAGAATTCAGGCGGTTAGTCCTTTGTTCTTTTGGAAAAGGGAGAAGAGATACACAAAAAGAATTCAGGCAGTTAGTCCTTGGTGAATTCTTTTTGGCAAAGGGAGAAGAGAATGAAGAGGATGAATAGCACAAGTTTTCAAGGTTTAGAAAACCAGAAAACTTCAGAAAGCTTTTGGTACAAAGAAGAAGAAGAAGTTCAAAGAGATTCAAGGCTTGTAAAGGATTGATTGAATAAGTGTAAAAGTGTATTGAAAAGCAAATCAAAGCCTTGCTTTTATAGACTCTTCATGTCTGGCCAAGAGGACCATTTAGAAGAGTTATAACTTTTAGAAAAACTTAAAACCAATTTGAAAAAGTAAAAAACCTTTTGAAGAGTTACATCTTTTGATTTATTCAGAAACAAACATTGGTAATCGATTACCAAATTAGTGTAATCGAATACACAAAGCTTTTGTGTGAAAGGATGTGACTTTTCACATTTGAATTTGAATTTCAACGTTCAAAGACACTGGTAATCGATTACCAAAACATTGTAATCGATTACAACTTTTTGAAATTAATTGGAACGTTTTAAATTCAATTCAAAAACTTTTTCAAATCCATTTTGCTACTGGTAATCGATTACAACAATATGGTAATCGATTATCAGAGAGTAAAAACTCTTTGGTAAACATGTTTTGAGAAAAACCATGTGCTATTCAATTTTTGAGAAAAACTTTTTCATCCTTATCTTGATTAAGCCTTCTTTTGATTCTTGAATCTTGATCTTGATTCTTGAGATCTTGAACCTTGAATCTTGATTCTTGACTCTAAACTTTCTTCTTGAGTCTTGAATTCTTCTTGATTCTTATCTTGAACTCTTGAATTGTTCTTGATTCACTTGAGTTGCTCTTTGATTGATCTTTGAGCTTTTTGTCATCACCTTTGTCATCATCTTTTGTTATCATCATTGTTATCATCAAAACACCTTTGAATCACCTTTGATTCTCCATGAAGCTTTGCTTCTACACTAATATCACATCCTATCAGAGCATTGTGTTCCCGTGCCCTCTAGCATGAGGTTCTTCATAGTCATCCACCTATTTATCTGCTCCCACGAACACAAGGTTCGAAATCATCACAGGATCCAAACACAAATAATACGCTGGGAGTGAGTTATCACATTCCTAACTAATGAAGAGTAACAATACAACATGTAGGTATAAATATCATAAAAACAAAATAAAACTTACTTAAACATAGCTGACATCATTTCACCACTTTGTCATCCAACATCACATCATCACACAACACATTTCATTCATTTTCACAACATTCACGTACTCAAGGATCAAAAACACAATGTCATCAAGTCAAACAATGTCGATCAATACACAAGCGTTATGCAACATATACACTAAGACTCAATCCTATATGCAATGTGGTACCATGTAAGTGAAAAACCACATCGGGCGCCTAGGAGTACATGACAAGACAAATCACACTCTAGCAAGTCAGGTCACTCTCACTAGGTAAGATCATAGGGAGACCAGTCAGGGTCACGGTGTTTTGCGAGAATGCTCCAACCATATGGGATCAACATAGGCTTAAAGGAGCACTCAAACCGGGTGACCCCCAAGGCTTACACTCCAAAGAGTCCGTCAGGTCCTCTCCCTCCTAATTCAGGTCCAACCCAGGAAATATTTTAACACACAGACTTTATCTATGAACTGTACAAAACACACGACTCCTCAATTATTCTCAAATAGTTTATCTCGTCGCCCTTAAATGGTCTTAGCATTAAGTCGTCACCCTTAAAGGGACTTAGCATTAAATCGTCGCCCTTAAAGGGACTTATAGTCGTGTGATTGTACAATTCATAGTTCACAACTCAATGCACACAACATCTCAATCACATACATACACAATTTATCACATACACTCGATCTCAATCACAATGACATAATCTCAATTAACACGTTATCACACCTCATGAATCATATACACTTTACCTATGAACTATGCAATACACACAACTACTCAATTGTTTTCAAAATCATTTTAACTCGTCGGGTTCCCATAGTGGATCTCATCACAATACTCGTCGCCCTTAAAGGATCTTACAATTGTGTGATTGCACAGTTCATAGCTCACAACTCAATACACACATCTCAATACACATCTATTTCACCATTAATCATAGGTTCAAATTATCACATACTCACAATTTGAATCACCATTTCATAATTTCAATATAACAATTTATACAAAAAGTTTATCACAACATGGGGAGTAAAACCCCTCAAATAATTTCACACAATTATATCAAAATAAATTAATCAAAATCATAGATATAAAAAAAAATTAAAACACCAAGATCACTCTATTTTATCAACCAATTTGCATTGGGACATCAATAATGTATTTATAATAATAAAGGAAAAATTATTATTTAATAAACATCCCAAAATAAACCCAATTGAATCCTCTAAGTATCCCTACACATGTTCTCACTAATCCCCAATTGTGAATAACTCCTTACCTCTAAGCGGGCTCATTTATGTTCCGATAGTGATAGCGGCATGTCTAGAAATTTCTTGAGATTCCTCAAGTTTCTCCTCTGATTGCTCTGATAGAGTTCCCAAACGTCAGAGAGAATGAGAAGGGATTAGAGTCTCCATTTTATATTGTCTTCATGCGATGTGTATTTCTCCCTCCACATACATTTTTTTACAAATCCTAACGGTGAAAGTGTGCAGAATTGAATCTCGAAAAACATATCAAAATTTCACGACAATCCAACGGTTAACGAAACCGAAATCATAGTTTTACTGGGACAGTTTTGGATTTCTACCGGAAAAGAAAAGGCTATGATGCAAAGTGTATTTCTCTCAACTCCGATATGATTTTAATATTTCCAACGGTGTGAATGCTCGGAACTTGGTTGCAAACTTGGTGCTTAAATTTTACGATGATCTTTCCGAGACATGTTTGGTGGTCTACAGGAAAAAGAGAGGGTTTTGAGAGGAGAAGAGAGAAAAACAAAAACGAGGGAAATAGGAGATATCGTCGGTCTGAAAACTGACCTCCTAACATATCGTTATTTATATCTAGGGTACTCACAACTTATTAGTGACTCTATTTATTTATTTTTATTATCTTATAAAAAGGAATTTTATTTTATTTCCTATCAAATGAATAAATCAAATATATATATATATATATATATATATATATATATATATATATATATATTCAAAGCATTATTTTATTACAACTATTTTTCTTTCTTTATTTAATTATAAAAACCTTACCGTTCTCTAAAGCTTTATTTATTTATTTATTTATTTTTACTAAAAAACCTTTTTAATTTATTTAGGAAAAATGGGATGTTACAAATATCAAAACAGGCTTGGTTCCCACTTTCCTTTATGTATAATGTGCAGCAATATACCCAAACCCCTGAAACTCTCATGATAATAATCCCTTCCTTCTGCACCACAACACTACAAGCAGAAGCCATATACCCAAACCTTCATAGAAACTAAATATCAAAGACAAAAAAAGACTTACAAATGAGAAAGTGAGAAAGGGTTTTGAACTGAAACGGGTTTATAACTGTTGTATTAAAAAATATAACTATTGAAAAAAGTAATTTATATTTCGAATTAACTACATACTAAAAACAAATATTCGTTGTTTTGAATTTTTATCCAAAAAAAATAACAAAATATGTTCGTCAAAGATACTTTTGTAGAAAGAAAAAAACTGAGATATTTCAGTCGAAGTCTTCAAAAAGTTTTTGCAAATCTGTTGTTCTCGAGAGTTGATACTGGGGTGGATCCAAGATTTAACGAAGGATCAAATATGAAAATTAGAATTCCTCTTAAAAATATATTAACCAACATTAAAATATATACCATGTATTCATAATTATGTGTTCTTAAAATTCATTTAAGAACATATAATAGAAAATTAATTTACATAGAAATAAATTAGATTAAATTACACTCGCATCCTTTGTATTTTTCCCAAATTGCACCTGATATTCCTCTTTTTTTACATTACTTTTATCTCCTTTTGTTAACGTCATTAACTAACATCAATTGAAATATGTGAGCAGACGAAATTGCCCTAACATCTTTATTACACTCGCACCCCTGTATTTTTCTCAAATTGCACCTAATACTCTTCCTTTTTTTTTACATTACTTTTACCCTCATTCTATTAATGTTGTTAACTAATGTCAATTGAAATATGTGAGCAGACGAAATTCTCCTTACTTTTTTGTTAAATATTTAATAACAAATTAACAATTGACCTTGTGAATGGACATTTTTTAAGACAATAATAGTTTTTCATTTAATATTTGACTCTTACTTCATTATTGCTAACATTTGAAGAATATGCAGCTCTTGATTGAGACATTATATCAAACACCTAACCATCAAAAATAAATATTTTAAAGAAAGGAGTTAAAAAAACAAATGCAGGAGCGAAACACAAAAATTTGAAGCAAAAGACCATATTCAATCAATATGCATTATTGAGAATACGTCCAACAAAAACGCAACAATCAAACGACCTAACACGCACCAAAAAATTGAACTAAAAGAAGAAGAAGAAGAAGGAATGATGTTAATACATGCGTACCGACAAGGTGGGTTCATGTCCAACAAAAAGCTAGGTTCAAGTCCAATTAGAGAAAAAGAAAAAGAAGGAAGGGTATTAAAATATTTTCAGGTTGAAAATGGTGCCATGTCTTTTATGGAATTAAGAGAAAGATGATGAGAATATTTTAGACAAACACTACTACAAAGTAGGCTTTCTACATCGGTTCTACAAGGCTTTCTACATCGGTTTTGACGAGTCATTGTAGCAGGCGATGTAGAAAGTACGTCGCCCTACTACAACGATTAACAGACCGTCTTAGAATGGATAGTGTTCAAAGATGGGTTTCAGCTTGAACCCGATGTAGCATTGATAACTGCTAAATATGAGTTATTTCATAATAAAAATATATTGAAAATATTTTTGAAAATATTTATTTAGCAGTTATTTTTTTGCTTAAATGATAAGAATTGATACTTTTATTATTTATGGCTTGCAGATATAAAAAGATAAGATTACAAGATCTAAAAGATATTGATAACTGCTAAATATGAGCTAATTTGAAAATATCTTTAAAGATATTTATTTAGCAGTTAATTTTGACTTAAAAGATATGAATTGATATTTTTCTTATCTATGACTTGCAGATATAGGAAAGATAAGATTTACAAGATCCAAAAGATATCAAAAATATAGATAAGGAAGATTTTTTGAATCAAGCTCAAGTCCACTTCATCATCTATAAATAGAGAGTCAGGCCAAGGAGAAAAACACCAAGTCTCAGAGCACTCTCATTACTACTCAAAGCCTGAGAATTCTTACTTTCTTCCTTCTTTTTATCATATTTCTTTCTTTCACCCCCTTCTCATTGTAAAGCCCTCAATGGCCATGAGTGGCTAAACTCCTAGTTAGGGCCTAGCAGGCCTAAAAAGCCAAAGAGATGTATGATGTACTTCATATTTATCAATGCAACAGGATTATTTTCCAGGTTTTTCTATTCTATTATCTTTTCTGCTTTTATCTTGCATTATTCATATTTATATTCTTTTAGGGGTTAGACACTCGGGAGAGGGTAACTTCTAAACAAGATTTAAAGAAGGTATGCATGCATTAGTTTTAGGGGTTAGACACTCGGAAGAGGGTAACTTCTAATAGAACAAAAAGAAAGGATTTCATAAGAAAGTCATTGCTAGGAATAGAATGATAATTTTATGCCCATGCATTCTTGCAAACATCTAGAATTCATACTTCATGCATTTTATTTGTTGAGTGTTTACAAAAGAATTTGGGAGATAAATGAATAAAATAGGCTTGTCATTCTGAGGAATCAGGGGCAAGTAAATGAACAGATGTGGGTAGAATAGAATCACCTAAATTGATAAAGAAAAATCATAAACTCATACATCCTAGGCAAACAAGGGATGCTAGGTCCTAACATTCGCATTCCATTGAATTCTCTCTTTAATTATTCTGCTTTTAATTCTTTTGCTTTCTATTTATAATTTACCATTATTGACTTCTACTTTTTCTTTTATTTCCTTATAAATGGAAAAGTATCCTAGATAAGTACAACCAAAAATCCCTGTGGATTCGATACTCGGACTTCCGAGTACTTTACTACTTGTGACAAATTTGGTACACTTGCCAACGAGTCAACAAGCATCCTGACCTTTCTACATCGGTTATTAAGAGAACCGATGTAGATTCTCTTCATTCTACGATGGGTTGTTCTTTATACCTGTCTTCGAATTCCACATTTCTACATCGGTTGTGCTGATAACCGATGTAGAATGGACATGATACTGCAACGGGTTTTGGCGACAAACATCGTAGAAGGATACCCCTTGATAAAGAATTCTACATCGGTTGTGATTGTAACCGATGTAGAATTGTCAGGATACTACATTGGTTTTTGGAATAATCGATGTAGATTTACTATTTTTTTTATTTTTTTGCTTTTTTGTTCATCAACAACAATAAAAATATTCAAATATAATTAAACCTAATGTCTCCTATGACACTTACTTTATAAACACTGGTCAAATTTCAGAAATGAAAATAGCAAATTTCAGCAATAAACACTTATTATATAAACAATTTGAATTTGATTTTTGGTTTGGATCGATGCCACCATTCTTCATCTCACGAGGACAAGAAATAAGGCAAAGCCTACAAAACCAAGTTCCCAAATATAAATTTAGATCAAATTTTGGGTGATTTCACAACAAGGATTACATTTATATTTATGTGATCATACCTTGTAATTAAGTTTAAATTCTAATTAAGCGCTTAAAACTGCATTAGTGGCTGGTTGAAGTGTGATTAAAACTAACATCAGCTTGGTATGTGAAATATAAGAGATAAAATTATTGCCATGAATTTTAGGATAACAAGAACTTTTGCAAAATATGGTAGACTGACTATAGCCAAATATTAAAAACTAACAGTGTCCTACATGTGATGAACCATATGCTAAAAGGTAAACCATCATGATGTTAGGAATCTGCCCTGATACACTGTTATTCCCAAGCCACCTGCAAAATCACCAGACTAGTTTTCTCGCAAGTCATTCAGAGCTAGGATGCATTGTTATTCAAATCAACTCAACATTTTAACATAATATATCAATACATGTATTATGTATAGTTAAATTGTAAAGTAAAATAAGCCCATCCCTAAAACAGAATTTTATGAGAATCATTGAGCCACGAAAATGCATGATGGAGTCTTTGCAAGAATGAATGTTCCTTGATAGTCTCTAATGCATAAGCCCCTCCCAAATAGTTTTTGCTGTTTATTTCCCTAAAACAAAATTTTATGAGAACCATAATTTCTGATGCCAACAGAATTTGCCTAAAACAAATTAAAAATAAGTAATCTCTCAGAATCACATGGAAAATATTTCAACAACTTTAGTTCTCTAAATGGTTCTTGTAGAAGTTTTAGAGTGAGGATCTAAAATGCCATTCCAAGAGCACTAGCACTAACAGCTCTGGCTGAACCAAATCTGCAACAATATCAAGTGTTTGTCATAAAAAACTAAAATATAAATAGAATGTTTAAAATAAAAAATAATTTTATGTATTATTACTTATATTTTGAATTAAAGGCTTATCATTCAGTATGTTTTATATCTTAAACTATCTGGTCATGTGGTACGTATGATATGATATGATAAGAGTCTAGCACAAATTAGAAAAATACTAATTCACAATGACATGCACTTTTTATTTTTATTTTTTCCTTTGTTGTATTCTACACTAGTACTCATTGTGTTAAAACTTTGCAAGTTGCAGGTAAAGATTGGGAATTTCTTATAAGATTCTCTGTGTCTCCCTCTCTACCAAAACAAGCTCTGAGGTGTGCATCTTTTTTGTGTTGGTAGCAACTAGGGTGGTTGCAGCATGCTCATTTATATCAGACACCGACAGTGCTATGTTCGTGCTCCCACTTTTTGAGGATGGGACTTATTAGGAGTTAAAGAGGTAGCTTTTCCCAAAACATAAAAATCAAACACAAAAGTCCAAATATAAATCTTTTACTTTCACCATTGCATGCAGATGCAACCTGTCTTATTAATTGAAGTCGCTACTTAGCCGCCTGCAGTGACCAATATTACACAATTACTCCTTCCCTCACAAGGAAATGAGATCTCACAGATAGCACTGAGCAATTATAGTCCTGCCCAACTAATCCAAAATCTTAGCACAACAAACTGCATTCTGTCCATCCACATTTTCTTTATGCATGAAAATATAGCAGTCCAGTTGCCTGATCATTTTGTACTTCAAAGGAACATATAAAGTGAGAGATTAGAACAACTTGATTGATTCATTAAGAAGGTGCGACTGGTCAAATTTAAGAAAGTGGCTTTATGCCTTTGCCTGGTTTGGTAAACTTTCCAATAAATATTTATAGGAGAAGAAAATAAGAAAATAAAATGAATTATACTATCTATTAATTAGTCACTCAAAAAATTAAAGCTGATTTTCAAAACATGGGCTGGACTTGGGTATTATACTATCTATCAATAGTGTGTTTGTTTCCCGTTCACTATCCGTGAAACATATGTTCACTTAAAAGTAAGATAACGTTAATCAAACACAAAAGGGATATTGGAATGTGTGCCAACCATTTGAAAGGGATTCACAAGCATGCTCTTGACCTGGCCTCGTTGTTATAAAGTAGTCAGTTTAAAAAAATGTATTGAGTTCATAAAAAAATAAAACAACAAGGGACCAAAAAGGGTGAGCATCAAAGTGAAAAAAAAATTGATCAAATAAGATTGAGCTAGACATTTGATCAAACACCTTGCAAGCACACATACAAAAGGGTGAGCATCAAAGTGAAAAACAATTTTTCATCGACGTTAGTGAAAGACTTGAGATATCAAGACATGGGTACACTTAGAATAGATTTAATTATCGGGCAACAAAGAAGAGAGAAAGAGAGAGACTCATTTTTATTAACGGGATGGTATTGTGAGTGTTCAGAGGTTTTCTTGATCTCCTTGCACGTTGCCGTCGTCAACTTCTTCCGCAGAATGCTGACATAATACCACACCTTCAGTTAGCTTCGACCAGTTGATGAAGATCAAAAAGAACAATAACTATAGACTATTTGAAACTAACAAAAAACAATGACAATGTGTTTTTAAACAATACAGCCATAAAGTGAAACTAACTGAAATTGGGCAACCTAAAAGAAATATAATGAAATTGAAATCCACCCAAATCAAACAATAAACAAATCATAAGTTAGCAAAAAAGTATAAATTACATAACAGTAAAATCGATTAAAAGGCCACCAACTTCAGCATACCAATCAGATTAAATGTCAAAAATGCAATAGGATATAAACTATCAATCAATCAAAAGATAAGATGGGATTCTTTCAACAATGAAACAGCGATAAAGCTCGCATACATCTCTGTACTAAATAAACCCAAAACGACAACATCACATCATTTTTTTTCAAAATAAAAAAAATGATCAATCTTTACAAACACTTCATTAATTACAAAAGTAGGTGATTTTTTTTTCAGATCCAAAACATAAACCTACAGCTTTAAATCTCAATGCTCCGAAAAATCAGATATCCAAAACCAAAAAAGTCAATAAATCTCAAACCCCAACTCGAATACGAAAATCAAATCAAATCCAAACATAGTAGCAAAGTAGAATTCACCAAATGCAAGGTTGAGCTAATAATAAATAACAAGTTATTAGGTATTTATGGTAATAGGGGAGCCAGTGTTGAGAACGTGCCAACCTCTAACGACACCTTCGGTGGCATCCATAGCAATGGTTCAGACAATGCCTTCACCCAAATGATGCGCCACCTCCAACACAAGCCTCGACGAGTGATCTAGAACCTCTAGCGTGGTCATCATCGAAGGCAAACCCTCGTCGAATCTGACATTGATGACGACACCAATGACCTGGCAGACCTGCCTGATCGTGCCCTTCCCGGTGAATTCATCGGTTTGAACTGGGTGAAGTGGTAAAAGGTGTGACCATGGAAGCTGCGGCCATCGGAAAACCAGAAAGATCATGAACCGTTATGGACCATCCTTTGCGCTCCTTCCCCGGCCTCTCACGCTCACTCCCGAACGAACTCAACCAGCTTCTAGAACCTCCTGGTTTCGATTGTAACGATCTGAATGAATGAGTATGAGAGCATCAGAGTGAGAGGGTCAACTGAGAAAGTTTGAGAGATGTCGAGGTTGAGTGGAGGCCAGCAGGGAGAAAGGTTCAAGAACTAGGGTTCTATGCGAAAAGGAAAAGGTGGGAAGACGCTGCTGTGCGTTTTGCTTTTTTTTTTTTCCCCTGAATTACAACGGGTTTTTACTAAAACTCGTTGTGAATTTAATTACATATAACATTCTAAGGCGGTTTTCAACAACCGTCTTTAAATGTGTGTCGCAAAATACTTTGATCCTTACAATAATTACAAAAATGCCATTGTACCACTTTTTAAGCCAGTTCCTATACAACCGTCGTAGAAATGATGTCGTAAAAAGCTATTTTTGTAGTAGTGATAAATTTTCATTGAAAGTCGTGTGATCTGCATATGCATACTTTCTGTTAAATTATTAAATGGTGTTTAGAAGGGAGGGAGTCAGGATGTAATGTGAATTAAACAATTAAGGGATTTTTTGTAGGATGCAAAAAAGAAGGGGTGTTGAGTGCAATTTGAAAAAAAAATACAAGGGGTGCGAGTGTGAGAAAGAAGATAAGAGTATTTTAGACATAAATTTTCATTAAAAGTCATGTGATCAACATATGTCTACTTTCTATTAAATTATTAAACGGTGTTTAGGAGGAAGAGAGTCTAAGTGTAATATGAGCTAAACAATTAAGAAATTTTTTGTAGGGTGCAAAAAAAAGGAGTATTAGATGCAATTTAGAAAAAAAAATACAATGGATGTGAGTATAATTTACTCAATAAATTAAATATTTTTTTAAAACATCCAATGAGAAGAATAAAGACAAAGATGACAAAAAAAACACAAATAGAATATAGCAAAATGATAATTAGAAGATAGAATATTTTTAGAAATTAACTTGTCAATTCCAATCCTTATAAAGTGTTAGTAAGTTTGACTCATTCCAAAAAGTTAATAAATAATCTTTAATTCTGAAATGATTTATAACTTTTAAAATAATAACAACATATTAATTATTAGAAAGAAAAATATATAATATTCAAATATTTTATCTAAAATAAGAAAAAAAATACAATTATCTCTATAACAAATACTAGAAAAGAATAGAATATTTTGTTAAAAGTAGAATAAATAAATAAGACTTAAATGCCTTTTTTATGTTGTACTTAAATGATATTACTGACATAATTAAACCTTTTTTTAAAAAATAATTAAACTTATACTTTTTACATAGTTAAACACCCAAATAAAAATAATATATATATACATTAAAAAAATGAAAAATTCAGAGGAACCTTGACCCCCTTGCCGATATGTCCGTCCACCCCTAAATTAATACGTCCCTTATCAGTATATCAACAATCATCTCTCGAGTTAAATTACTTTTGATTCTATAATATTTTATTCATTAATTATTCAATATTATTTCATTTTCACATAAAGATCATTTCCCTCACGGTTATATCGACCTACTCAGCATGCATTAAGGTTTTCTGGGCCTATAAATTGTCACTGAAGCTAATCTTCAATTCCATCACTCTTGACCCATCCATCACTCTCCCCTTCCAATCTCATTTGCCTGTGCGAATTGAGAAGGAGCAAAATGGCTCGTTTATCATCAGCCACTTCTCTAATTCTTGCCCTTGTTATATTCACTTCAGGTACTTCTTTCTATCATTATTTTTTTTCTTTGATAATGTTTATACAACATGATGGTGGCCAGTCAATTTGGGTTATGCATAAAAAATTATCTAGAATTCTACACATAGCACCATTATTAAAAAAAAAAAAAACTACTAAACATGTCTAAATTACATTACAAATTTGACTTTTGTTTTGCAGAGATATCCAAGGGGAAGGGGAACGAGAACGCCACGTGTTGGGAGGATATGCTATTCGTAATTGGAGGTGGTTGTCCTGATTTAAATGAATGCAAAGAAACGTGTCGTCCTTAATTGTTATCGAGGCATAGGCAAAGTGGAAGCTTATTGTGTAACTCCAGGTTATGAATTTTCATAATACGAATGTGCTTGTAGAATGTCGAAAGGTGCACCCTGTGACCCTGTTGGACCACCGATTAGCCCTAGACCATGGCCACATAATGCTACTGTTAACAATTGAACTCCTTGATTAGTCAATGTTAACACCTATGAGTGATATCAAACTATTTTCATTTCAACCAGTAAATAAATGAGAAATTCTACTTATAAATTTTCCAACTCCTCGTATATATGTTCGAGCAAAATGTCCAAATGACTCAAGTCTCTATTTTTTTTTTACTTTCTCTTTCTGTCAATGTGTCTCACTTTATGACAAATTTTTGTTGATGATAATGAATGTACACAAAGTAAGTATTTTTCTTTCAACACTCATCAACACGTTCAAGCAAAATGCCCACATGACTCAAGTCTCTATTTTTTTTCTCTCTCTCTCTCTTTGTCTATGTCTTTTTTTTTACAACCATGATATTGGTATGAAAGTTACAAAAGTAGTAATAAATTTTCTTCAAAACCATAAGCCCACACAAGTTGTCAATGTCTCTCTCTTTGTGTGTATGAACAAAAATTGGAATGAAATAGATGACCAATTTTTTAGTTTATTTTTCTCATTATGATTTTTTTACTTCTTTAACAAATATTCATATTTAACCTCAATTATAGTAAGAGGATTTAACTTAGTTAATTGAATAAGATGTGTGAATATGATAAATATCCTAGATACCGTGTTCAACTCCTATAAATAAAAGAAACTCAATCATTCAAATAATTATTCATAATCTAACCACTCATAATGTTGGCCTACCCATACAACATTACAATAGTTAACATACTTGATAAAGATGTGTCAAATAATTAATCATAAATCTAGTTGATCATAATATTGGTTCATCCATACAATAAGTACTAATTCTTTTAAAAAACTTCATTAAGATCTTGATATTGTTATTATTATTGTTTTAAAAATAAATATGTTAAAAATATGTTTTTAGTCCTGTGTACTTTTCATCAAATCTAGTTTAGTCCCTATACTTTAAATCGACCATTTTGAACTCAAAATTTAAAAATTATATTGATTTAGTCCTTTTCTATAATACAAATGGTCGATTTTAAGGGTTAAAACCACATGATTTGTCAAAGTTTAAACAAAAATTTACTAAAAATATAGCGATCAAAATCATGATTTACCCAAAGATTTAATTTTAAATAAACAACACAATTTATATTACATTATAAAATAGAAAACTGTTTCCTGCATCTCCCATTTGCTTCCTGCAGGTCTTTTTAGATTGTAATTCACATTATGGAAAGACTTTTCCAGGAATATAATGAATAAGATGGGAGATGCAGGAAACAATTTTCTATTTTATAATTCTAGAATTTAAATTTTTATATTTCAGAGAGATCTTTTAGGAATATAATTTTATATTCTGAATAAGATGTTTTGGAAGTTTAAAATAAAATAATAATAATACAAAAATTAAAATTTCATATGTAAATCATGCCCCGTATTAATATGAAAAATTCATTTATTGTCCGTGATCTTTTTAACTAATATTTTAATTATATTTCTCATTAGTAATAATTTTAATATTTCAGAATTTTTTTCAATATAGAAATGAGTAATATTTTGAACTTGAGTATATATATTAGATAACTTAATAATTATAAATTATTTAAAATATTTCTTATAAATTATAATGTTATAAATTAATAATTTTATTAGAATATAGTTATAAAATAATTGAATAAGAGGTGAAGAAAGAAATTTTGGAGGTGCAATTAGCAATTGGCTATATAGCGTTTTCTTGGGGTCAATGACACTTTTGCCTCTTTTAAAAACATTAAATACAACTTTTAAGCATATGGTCATCCCGGTAAATTACAGCTTTCAATTCAATCTTTATTCCATAAATTTTGTTTAAAAAAACATATCTTTAATCGCCCAAATTATTTATTATAGATCCAAAGACTATTATTGCTCTACAAAGTTTAAAATACTACTTGCTTTTTCCATAGGTGGACCTCACCCTCTAATTTACCATAGTCTTATTGTGCAAGCCCGTACACACATTCCAATAGAAAAAAAAATAAGTTCAATCCATATCATAACTGATTTGAGTTAGTTTAAGTGATAAAGTATTCCTTATTTTATTAACAATAGTATTTTTTTATACTTTTCAAATTTTAAACAAATTAATTCAATTGTCAATTATTTTTGTTTTATTTTCACATAAAATATTAATTAATGACCATTTTTAAAAGTCATGTGCATTTATTCTTTAATTTTTACTATTTAAACTTCATCCAATGATTTATTTTATAATTTATTTTTATTGACAACAAGAATTCTCATTTGATATAATATCCCTGTGACACATAGAGATGTTTTAAAAAATATATAAATTGGATTTTATTGTTTTTATTTCTTTAATATGATTTTATTAATTACTTTGATTTTTTTTTAAATTCAAAATTACCATCTCATAATACACTAGTGTACTAGCTATTATGATAAAAATATAGTAAAGCACAATCATTATTCATTTATATCGATTATACATTTGGGATTAAGTATGTTTTTAGTCTCGGAACAAAAAATTGACCGGTCTTAGTCCATGATGTTTTCATCCGTCAACAATTTTAGTCCTCACCATCAAATATTGTTAAGTGATGATGTGTCATGTATTTTCTAGTGGTTTAATAATTGTTATAAAATGTTTGGTTATCAAAGATTAAATTTTTTTGCATTTTGCAAATTCTACACTCCGCTTAAAAATAAAGATTTTCCCATAAATTCCTTCATTAAACTTAATCATTTAAGTATTTCAACATTGTGTTTTGTACATTGTTCTCTTTTTTTTTCTCACTTCATCTAATTAATAATGATATTTGTTCAATTGTTTATGCAGCCATGGTTGACATCATCCACGAAGCTAGGGTTGTTCTAGATCCAACCTAGATTGATGTCAAGCTCTTTCGCTGTTGGAGCTTGGACAATATTGTGGTACCAATTTCAATAAAATAAAAATAATTTCATGTTTAGGGTTCAATACTCATTAATTAAACTCCTGAAAAATCTAATGTGGGGATTGTTAGAATGGCTACATTGGCACAAAAGTTCCCGCACTACTTCTTGCAACGTCAGGGTTGTTGCGGTGGCTGCACCTACGACTTTGTGAGTTGCTCCCTGGCGAGTTCTTCGACAGAAGCAACCACTTCCAAATCAGAGGAGAAGAGCGAAGTTCAACTTGGTGAAGGGATTTTCATGGAATCTCATTCCTAAAGCTTTTAAGCTACTCAAGATGAAAAATCCAAATGAATCATATTACCTTTTCTAGCCTTAAATAACTTTTAGGTACATGATATATATTTGATTTTGTTTTGAACCCTGATAATTTTTTTGTTGTTTCGAATCCCTCATATATTAAAAGTTTTGTTTCGGATTCCTGTCGTCAATTAAGTGATGACGCGATACTATCGCATCAATTGATATGTATTAGACGGGTCGTTGAGATGATGTTACGCCATCAATTAATTGATGATTTTTTTTAATATATCATAAACTCAAAACAACGAAAAAATTTATTAGGAACTCAAAATAAAAAATTGTGTATATATCAAGGATGTCAAACATATTTTAGCTTTTTTATGTAAATAACTTTGTTAATAAATATATTATTGGTGTAGACTTATTGGGTAATTATGTTTCCATGGCCTATTACCATGCTCAGATCTAGGATATCATGATAAGTTAAAGGTATAAATCTTAAGAGGTTATTGAAGCAATTTATGGGGGTTATTAGTTGTCAAATCATTTAATCTTTGATAACTAAATATTTTCTTGATGATTTTTTAAGATGTTAGAGAATTAACCTCTATCCTATGAATTAGTTTTTAAGGTTGAATTAGGCTCAAATTCACATTTTAAGATGGTATTAGACCTATCATAAATTCATTAAATGAGTTACCCATCATGTCATCTACGCATCAAACCCAATAGTGTTAGACATGAGAGGATGTGTTGAGAAAAAATTATGTTCCACATTGACTAGAGATTAGACCACAAAAAAGATATATAAATGAGAGTCGGGAGACAACCATTACCATGTAAGTTAATTCTTGGAGTTGAGTTAAATTCAAATCCACTTCTAAAATGTATGTCACATCACTACTTAATAGTGAAGACTAAAATGGTTGACGGATGAAAACATTATCAACCAAGACTGGTCAATATCTTTTTAAGAAATTAAAAGTAAAAATTCAAAAAAATTTAATTAAGAACTTAAAAAGATAATTGATCATATTTTAATAATGTTCTTCTAAAAACACACACGTATTTAACGTAACCACAAATAGCTGACAATTATATTTTGAAGTTGTTGTTTCTGTTCCTATTAATATATTAATATATTAGTAAGTAGTAACTGCAATGATATCAATTTAGTGATAACTTACCAAACAATACGTAATTTTATAAAATAGTAGTAGTTTTTTATTTTTACAACTGCCTATCAGGGCTTATAAACCTTATGATAAATATTGTTAAAAGAGTTAAATGTTATAATAATTTTCTTAACTTTATAAAATCTTCTGAATATGAGAACCATATATAATAAACCTTTTGTTATATTGTTATATTTCCCCTTGCTTGTTTTTTTTTTTTTTTATAGGCTTCCCCTTGCAATGGGTCATAGTAAATCTCACTTTTCCTGCAAGTCCTGGAGCATTTGGTAGGATTGTAAAACTGCTTAATGTAGGCATTGTTTCTCAAATCAAGAAGATGGTCAACGATCCTTGCATTGATGTGAAGGTCTTTTAATCTTCATTTCAAACTGTTCTTGTTCTATACTCTCTTTGGACTCAAACATAAGAGTAACTAATTCACACTAATTAAGAATAAGAATGTTAATTAACTTCATTTAATTTTCTTAAATCTCATTTATAAAATGAACTTCATTTCCTAAATCATCGTTCATGCTAATTGATGGAAGACTTCAATTCTATGGGAACTTGTTTCAAATGGGAATACTCCATTTTAAAAGCCATGTGATTGATATCATGAGAATAAAAGGAGTTGTTGAAAATAAAATTTGAATTAAATAAAAGGCATTTTGGGAATGATTTCATTAAATAGGGTGAAATCAATTAAGATTTACTTATATTTTGGACCACCATACCTGAGTTTAGATTTGCTTATATTCGAGTCTGGAGGAAATACTTCTTAGTCATTTTGTAAAAAAAAATTTGTTGATGCAGCTTCGTGCAAGACAAGCACTTGGGCAGATTATTACTTCTGGTGATAGTTAATTGTAATCAGTTACTCCATTCAAAGCCCCTGGGCTGCAGGCAAAGAGAAATCTCAATAGAACTTATTTTCTCCCAATTCCCACCTTGGTGTTAAGCTAACTCTGTTAAAATGTCACGCACTTTGTATGAAGTCCTCGTCGGAAATAAGAAAAGCCATTTACAAGTGAATGTTTGATTTCTCTCGGCTGTCACATTACTAGTTCATGGATGGATATCGGTTATATAAAACAAAAAGGCAGAATTGATATATAACTCCAAATTGTAATTTGTAACAGAACAGGGGGTAAAAAAAAATCAAAATGTTGTCTCTGTTTGATTACTCTTTTTGTCTTTGCAATTTGCAAGACAAATTCTCCGCAACAAGCAGTTGAATTTACTTGGCACCAGACCAACTTCAAGTGGATTTATGATTGATTCTGACCAAAAATTCAAAATGGTCCAAATTAAATATTGTCATTCTTATATTTCTTGTTACATCTCTAAAGAGCTAAGCTACATTTATAACTCACAATCAACGAAATAAATAATTAAAAAAATGACTTAAGTATGTTTGTAGTCCTTAAAGTTTTGGACCGGGAGTAAATCTATTTTGGATTCTTAAATTGAAAAAATAAAAAATATTTTAATCCTCAAATTTCAAAAAATATGTTTTTAGTCGTTGGATGCCAACAACCTCGACAAAAGTGATCCATTTTCAAATACCAAAGTCATCACTTCCGTTAACACAGTCTAGCTCCATGGATTAAAATTGTACTTTTAAAATGAGACTGAAATGATTTTATTTTATTTTCTAAATTTGGAGAGCCAAAAACGAATCCATCCCAAATTCTCAGGAACTTTAAAAACATAATTAAGAAAAAAAATCCTATTATTCGTTTTTTTTTTCTCAATTGCCAAATGAAATTGAAGTTCTAGATTTATCTCTCTAGAAAGCAAAAGGGATATCTATATTCAAACCATAGACTAGTCTTTTCTTAAACATATCATAGCCGTTGCTATGTCAAGGGTGCTTCGGCTGGTTTGAAACAGAGTTGCCACCAATTGCAATGAATTGAGAAAAGATAGCCTGCCTAGTAATCCCTTTCACATTCCATTTTACTCTTTTTTTTCCTTCCAAGTAACCAACAACACAAAAATGTTCTATGAATCCAAACGTGCCAGTTATCCAAGCCATGTGGGAAACTCTAAGTGTAGGGTGTATCATAAGTGGTAGTTACCTTATTGTTCCTACATAGCTGTGATGTAAGAGTCTCTTTGAGGATGCTATGCCACCCTTCCCCAACTAGCTTTGATTGGTCTTGTGGGGTCTTCAAAAGCCTTAACCAAAAAGGGATAGTAACATTCAAAATGGTTAATGTTTAATGCACCATTTTACCAACTTAAAAATCGTGACCATATTATGATGTAACAAGTTTAATTTTCCAAAGTCCTATATAAGTTCAACCCTTGGCTCAATCTTTCAACAATTCAGTTGCTTACTAATACTAATCTCTTAATTCTCTTTGGCCATTTCTTTAGTAACATTAAGATAATGTATTCTGTGGAAATGGCACCTTATGGTAGATTCATTGCTAACATTTTGATAGCTGTGATGTTTGTTTGCTTGTTTTTTGTGACCAACATTGTGGCACAGGATTCAGAGATTGCTCCTACAGGTCAATTGGAGGCTGGAACTGGGTTTGATTTGCCTGTTTCTAAGGTGATGATGTGTTCTTCAGTGTTGGCATCTCTTTTGGCATTCATGTTGCAGTGAATTGGAAGACAGTGGGTTTCAAATTTGAACTTGTTGGGGATAATCTTACTTTGTATGTGGGTTAAAATTCATATGTTTATATATATACTATATACTATATGTTTGGTTGTTGAAAATGGTACTGTATTTTTGGGCATTTTGTAAGATTAGCTTTATGAGGAGCTACAGTTACAAGTATGTAATTTCTACTCAGCTATTATTGGTGTGAGCTGATATATTAATATAATTGTTAAGTTCCTTGTAATTGATGATTTTTGCTGTTTCAAGTTATCAAATTCTTCGAAAGTGACTTTCTTGTAGCATGCTGCTTTGAATTATAGTCCAACTTTGTCCAAAAATGTGACATTTGAAGTATAATAACTGGATAAGTAAACAATTCCTATTTTATAAATTTGAGTCTTTATTCTTAAAGAATATACAATCACATGAGTTTTCAATGCTAATTCAATTCTTTTCTTCTTTAATTATTTATCCAATCAAATGAGACCTTGAGTTTTCTCAAGTGTTTTGATCAACTTTAACCAAAAATATGTCACTTAAAGTATAATAACTCATCAAAGAATCTCAATATTATGAATTTGAATACTCATTTCTTAAAAACTTTGCAGTCACAAGTATTTCTTAATTTGTGACATATCTTATGAATTTCAATATCAATTCAGTGATTTTCCTCTTTGATTGGTTGGCAAATCAAATAGATTTTTCATTTCATTAATTGTTTTCATCAATACTTAAATTTATTCGACCACTATTAAACAGTGTAAAATATTCACAAATCATCATTAAAATAATATTCTATTAATTAAACTATTTTTAATTTTTCGAAATTAAACTTTTAAGTATTTGTATTACTATAATTTATATTTTTTATTATCAATTTTCATTAAATAATATTTCATATATTTACAAACCCTTATAAACTGTCGTGCTTCAACTAGGAGTTAAATTTTCTATTATTCTATTCAATTGTATATACAATACAATCTGTTTCTCTGTTTTATATACCCATGACAACTAGTGATCCCAATGTAACATAGTACAAAATGATGAATTGGCTGACACATCAGCACTAAACTACCCTTTCTTTCAACTGTTAAACATTGAAAAGAAAGTGTGATATAAGGAAATTGAATGTTCAAGAAGCAGTTCCCATGGACTCCTCCAAATCCAACTCATGTTCTGCTACCATTATGCATGAATCTGCTTCCAGAGATGAGACTGAGGCCTTGTCTTTGGTTGAATTTGAAATATCCTTGGTTGAATTGAGCATTTCTGTTGTGCATTGCACATCTGGTGTTATCCCAACCTGATCTATGTCATGAAGGGCTGGTGATAGATATTTTGCCACTGTAACAAAGAGTGCTGACCCATCATGAAGCTGAGTGACACTCTGAAATTAGAATGACACATACCACCATTAGCCAAGACATGACAAAAAATAGCTCAATGTACTTTTAAATTGATTTTTATGGAAAAACAAACACAACTTAGAAATTGTTTCTAAGTACTATTTGCATTGTTTACCAATCAGAATTGAGCTTTCACCTTAAAAGCCTATGTTGACCTTTAATGTAAACCTTTATTGAATAGATTATCGAGATGAAACTCCAATTTTGATTAGAAAACAACACAAAAACATTTGAGAAACTGCATTTAAGTTTTTGTTCGAAAAGCAGTTATTAAGGCCATTGGCACCTTTCAAAGACTAACCATCAATATGGTTTTTGACTATGCATTATATTTCAAAAGAATGTAACGCTAACATTTGTATATCGAATTGCAACAGTTTCGTTAATATATGAACATAATATATATTGGCGTCTATATGCAATTTGGGGTAATTTACTCACCTCATTAATACAACTCAGTTCCTCTTATTTCATGCTTTGCCTTGTGGAAATCTTGTTTAATAATGAGATTTGAATACTAAAGACATCCTAGTATGATCATTATATAACAAAAAAAGAATAACGGTACCTGAATCTTTCCTTTACCAAATGTTTTGTGCCCCACAAGAATAGCTCGACCGTTATCATGTAATGCCCCGGCTAAAATCTCACTGGCACTTGCGCTTCCCTCATTGACCTGTTAAATGATACAAAAATTTCAGTTCCAAGTAGTAATGCCAGAAAAGGTAATTTTAATGCTCATGGAAAACTAAGACATGTTACGCTGATGTTTAGAAACAAAGCATAGCAGCTGCACAGGTGAATGGTAAAGATTCGGGGAATGAATATGAGTTGTTGATTATGAACCATGCTAACACTGGAGCATGGTCCAGGGAAACATACAGGAATTGCATATAAGGAATGCAATTGACGTTACTTGGCTACATGTTTGGTTATAGTTTTGATTGTTGGGACAGACCTAAATAAAAGCAACTGAATAAAATTTGTTTTGCTTAACACAAGTATGTGGGACACAAACATAATTGGAAATATAAATCAGTATGATACAATACACCATGAAGAATAACTACTTTATATTTATATGAAAATGTACCTCTGTCCCTATTTATAAGAAACAAAATACACTATAACTTGTTTCTTATAAAAAGGAACAGAGGTATCTATTACCGAAATTACTATTTTGTGTCATGCTCAAAGATTGTAGAGTTAAAAGGCATAGTCAATGTTATTAAGCAACTACAGTTAGTACTCACAATCACCACAAGTGGATCATGTGTTATAGCATGTCCATCGACCATATTAATGGGTAGCATGTTCCCATCTCTATCGATTGTGTTCACTAGAGTCTCATTTCCATCTAACCACATCTGTGCAACATCAAGGCCGGCTTTTACCAAACCACCCTGCAACAAAATTATAGTAAAATGGTTACTTTATTCCAAAGACCAGCTAACGATACTGTGCATGAAACTCAGAAACTGAAAGTTTCCATTAAATAAGTAAGTTACAGGATTGTTCCGTAGATCTAATATGTACGAGTGTACTCCTTGATTTTCCAATTCCTGAATGGCATTCCTCATGTCTTCAGCAGCAGTCTGTCAATATGGAACAAGAAGAGTTTATGTATTATGGAGAACAAAATGGCATTTGTTTTAGATATTTTCTCTTTCAACTATGTGAGTTTGGTTCAGTTTTTGCACAAATCATTATTCTTCAGTCAGTTTTTCCAGAGAAATCTTTTTTTTTTTTGGTGAATTCCTGAGAAATCTTTTGAAAACACAAAAATAGCAGATATTTTATAGCACAAAAGCTGTTACCAAACACATAATAATAATATATAGAATTGCAATTTTATTTGATAGTTTATTCTTTGCTAACCTGAGAGAAGGCTGACAATTTCACATAGCCAGTTTTTGTGAAATGACCATCTGGGGATCTATGAGGGATGATGGCACTTGATATTGGAGAGAGCTTAATATACTCCCTAGGAAGTTTGACCTTCAAGTATATTAGATCAGCAATAAGATGTTAGTTTAAGTTCAAATATAAGTAGAAGTGTTTGTTAGCTAAATGTTTAATTGCTTCTGTATATTAACACAAGAACATAAACTAAAATAGAAGAAATGAGTTACCATTTCAAGAATCATAATCACTAAAATGCCAAGATTACCTCTCGGATAAAAGATCTTGTTCCTGAGTCTTTGACCTGCAGAAGAAAACTTTTTAAATTAGTTTCTAGAAAGCTTGTCAAATGAAATAGTTAAAACTATTTCCTAATGCACTCTATCATATACTAGTGTCTTTTTTTTTTTTTTAATGAATGAAGGTTGAAAATTGAACTTTATCCAGACATCCAATGTTTCAGTAGTAATCCAAAAAAAACTTCTCTGAGGCATAGCTCAATAGTTCAAATAATGCTTATGTAAAATTGGAAGTATGATAATATTACAATTTACAATGTACCTTTACTGTAACAGTTGTTCCAGCATTCCCTCTAAGCCTTTGTGCTGCAGTTTCACTATCAATGCCATCAAGCCTCTCACCTGTAGAATCCAATTATTTTCAAACAAAAGAAAATCACACTTGTTTCACTTCAGAAATAAAAAATTTAGTTCCTAATAAAAATTGACTGAAACTGGCTGGAAATTTATGAAAATGTAAAACAGCAAATTGTTTAAAGGGCCTAAGGAAGGCACATGATGAAATTACGTTATGCCCCAAGCCAAGATAGGGTATTTGCCATGACATTTTTCTACACCAATTCATTCTATGCAGTATTAAATATACAAACTCTAGCATCTTTGAAAGTCATATAATGGTTTTCAATGATAAAATACAGAAAACTAGACCAATATAGCTTCATAAATAAGAATAAAAATATAGATACATGATCAGTACCATTTATCTCAATCAATTCATCCCCTTGATGTATACCAGCACGAGCAGCTGGACTGCCATCTACACATGACAAGACAACCTGTGATTTCAGTTAAAAAAAATATAATTAGGAAAATCAGTATAGGTAACAGGTCCATTATCAGGTTGCTATTGAGATATGTTATTGTTATTATTATTATTACTACTACTATTAATATTATTAATAACAATAAAAATATAAAGCAACACATGCACGGTTCATGAGTCATGACTGATATCTAGTTGTTGCTGCTGCAAATAATTTTAAATGGGAAAAATGAGATTAACTATTAAATGGGGGCAAGGGTCAATAGCATAGTATAAATAAATGGTATCAGAAAAATTAGCATAAAAGTTGAATGTGGTTGATTGCTGATAAATATAAGTAGTGTTCTTTGCAAGTCACTGACCAAATGTCCTGTTCTTGGTTCAACATTTATGAACAATCCCACTCCTTGTACGTTCCCATCACTTCCAATTTTAAACCCTTGGTATTCCTGTAAGTTGGAACCAGTGTTAAACTCTAACCACAAAATATGACTTTAAAACAGACTTGTTAATCTAAGAATGGTGTTATATGAATAGTCTATTTCATATGGAAGCAACACACTAGAACAGGCAACAAAAATTAATATATATTGGATCTATGATCATCTTTATAGTTGCTATTTTTTCTATTGAACAAGAAAGTAAGATTAAGAATCATGAAAAAGGAAATGTTAGTATTAAGACTACGACCTTTGGGCTGATAATTCGAGTGAAAGGATCTCCAAGGGTAGAAAGCATTCCACGGAGTTTTGTGTATGCTGCATCAGCTGAGTTCAGGGGAAACATTTCCACCATTGTTTGCTGCAACTTCAAATCCCAATCTACATAAACCAGTATAGATCCAAGCAAATATTAATATATATCTTATTATTTATGCAAACATTTGTGGTGGAACTAATCATCAAGAAAGAGTTAAGAATGTAGAAATACCTTGATGATTAAATGTAGGATCAACAAATGTTTCTCGAATTAAACCCCATGCTTCCACAAGAGTTCTTTGAACTGCATTTACCTAGCAAACAAACCCTTTTCCACTCAGCACTGTTCAAGTTAAAGCTATGAACAAAACTCTAGAATTATCAGTTGGTTTGCATAAAGCTCATTACAATTTTGCTTTAAATTTGAAATTTGTTCACCATCATGGCTTAGATGCCGGCAAATCTCAAGGGGTTGGACCAGTTGGTGTATTTTTGCCAAAATTTTCAACCAAAGTAGCATTGAATTACAATTTCTTTCAAATTACCAAGGAAAATGTCCTAGGCTTTTCATCTAGAAACTGAAAGTTGATATATGTGTGTGTGTGATAAGGGAATCAATGAACTAATAATCACATTAAACCCACTAAAATATAGACTCTAATAAATTAAAACCAGCAACTGAAACATAGAAGACTTAATTACACTTTCTGTAGTCTTAGTTTCACTATGGTGGCATTTTGATCCATTAGTCCCAATTATAGTAATATCCTCTGGTTTTCAAATTATGCAACTAAAGACTCCTGATTCAATTTGATGTAACAGTATCAATTTTGTTAACAAAGCACACATTTTATGACGTGAGTGTATCAACTATCAATCTCATTTCGTGGGAGAAATTTTAAGACAACAGTTCCAGTTCCTTTAGCTGACTTTGCTTGTGTGTAACAAGTGCCAAGCTAGGGAGTTACTTTGGTCCTGAGAATGAGTAACATGATGAATTGAAGAAGATTTACAACTTGTTGATTCTGAGCATAATAAATGTTTGAAATTCATCAATCTAACCAACTACAAATAATTAAGCATGAATTAATTTAAGTTACACCAAAGAAAAGAAAAAGCGTGAGTGATCCTAATAGCATATGAGAAGGGGGAGTCGCTACATGCTAGCTACTTAGTATGAGTTGTTTGTTAATTTCACCTATCTTATTTTTGTAAAAAAAAAAAAGAGAGTAAATAACAGTAATAATCTGATTCCTACTTAGAGAGACCAGAAGCTTAAATTGTTTAAAAAAATAATTTGATTTTCAAAAATACTAATTACAAAAAAGTATCCTATTTTTATATCTTTTAAATTTATTTATACAAGAAACTAGACCATGCTTTCCACGAAAGAAAAAAACACAACCAATTCAATTTCAATGTAAGAAAAAGCATTAGAAAACAAAAATCTATATAAAAGATGACACCTATGTAAAACTTGGAATTTTCAATATAAATATACATGATAAAAAATAGTTTATTTTGATCACATTATATAAAAATTTAAAATAAAATGATTTATTTAGATCTTTCTTCTCAAATATCTCAAAATATTAATCAAATAATTATTAAATAAAAAATTTCCATAAAAAATACATTAAAAATCATAGAAGAGTATATTAACAATATTTTTTTTTACCTTTTAATTCTTTGACCATTCCAGTACATTTATGATCTTATTTTCATAACCCAGATAGATTTGAATCTTGATTGACCTCGATTATTAAATAAATTATGCTAGGAGTAAAATAATAATGAGTGCCCTCAAAGACTTCCATAAAAATTTATCATTACCTTATAAGGACAACTTTATAGCAATGGTTAAAAAGAGAGAGAGATAAAATGAATGACCTCAGGCGCCCGAGACACGGGAAAAGCAACGGTGAGGGACTCTGCAAGCGCCGCGGGCGAGTAGCAGAACGCAGAGAACAAAACCGCGGCCGAAACGCCAAACCCAAACGCGCTTTTTCCCGCAGATTCAACCCACCCTTCTTTCCTAGTACCGCACTGCACCTTTAAGTTCAACTTCCCCTCCTTCCTCTGATCACACGTCCACGTCGGCAACCACAACCTACGAGGAAACAAAACATCCCAAGTCGATTTTTTTCCTATTTTAACCGGAATCGTGGCTCTAACATCAAAATTCTGACAAAGATTCTTCATTTTCCCTTTCCTTAAAATTTTTAGCTGCTTAATAAAGGAGAACAGAATACTCGGGAGAAATAGAATAACTCAATGTTCGGTGTTGGTCGTGACCGTTAAGGTGTGTATTGTGCTGTGCCCTGTTGTTGAGACTTTGTTGTGGGCCCCACTTGAATCTTTTTCGGTTGTGGCTATGCTTTGCTTGTAGATCCTTCGGGCATGCGTGTACGTATCTCAGTTCAAGAAAAATCAACTCTTTTTTATTTTTATTTATTATGGATTATGCATTACATTATAGGGTACACTAAACTGAAAAGTTGTGTACGCTACACCAGGTAATGTGACCGAGTATTGTAGGGGATTTCCTTAAAAAAAGTATTGTACGGTATTGGATCCTCTGCACGGAAAAGAAATAAAGATTAATTATGTTTTTTTTTCTGATTTTAATTTCTGTCGTCAAATATTACTATTAAGTGATGACATAACTATTAAGTCATGATATAAGATAAAATTTATTTATTTTTATTATATTTCATAGCGATTAATTTTTGGTAATTACTAGACTAAAACATTTAATGGATACTAAATAATTTCTAGCAACTAAAATAGAAATTACATTATTACTTCAAGAGTGTTGACAAAGGTGTCATCACATTAGGTGAATCAAATTACTTCATTATTTTACTAGCACTAAATCAAATCAACCAGAAACTAACAACACGTGTATCTATAATGTTGTTATGGAATTAACAATAGGTGTTGTTGGTGGGGAACAAATTGAAAGAAGGGTTAGGATATAAAATTGGGAAAAATGAGGAGAGGGATGACACCATTATCATTGCTATGATCTCTTTAGATATCGTTGTGGCCTCCTTAGCCACCGCCTCCATGATAACTACCATCTACAGGTTCATTTATCAAAACTATGCACATATCTATACAAGTTGTACATTCCACCCCATTGCGGATCGAGGACAAAGTTGTATCGGTTTTGTTGAGGCAGGGATCGACAAGTTTGACTCGAGAACTAAGGAGGCTCGTGAGTCACACTCGCACCACTGAGTTGGGCCATGGCGGTTTAGAGATGTTGATTCGTGTGACACTCTCTATCCCGATATACATATTTATATAATAAAATACATGGAAATACGAAATTACATAAAAGAGATTTTATTTTCTAAGCATAAAAGAGTTCACGTGGGTAAAAGATTCACATCTACGTTAATCATCAAATTAAAAACTTATCAAATAAAGGTATGAAAACATCTCTGGTCCAAAACAAGGCTGTCCAATTTGTTTTACAAAAGGAAAACAAGTTAAGCAGCGAAACAACATAAAGTAACATATTTAGAACATTATGCAAATAATATAGAAACTCAGGCCCTAATGCCACATCAGAGTGTTGTGTCACAGCGTCCTCTAGCACGAGGTTCTTTAAAGTCATCCACCTAACCATCTTCTCCCACAAACACAAGTTTCGAGATCATCACAAGATCCAAACACAAATAGCCCACAGGGAGTGAGTTATCACATTCCTAAACAGGTAGAGATAAACGAAAGTGTGCGCACACACACACACACACATATAAGTATAACAAGCTCAACTTAGCATAATTCGCATCATTTTACCACTCATTGCATAACATCACTTGTCCCAAGGATTTAATCATAAAATCACATTCCACACCTTCACATTAATCATGTGTTCATAACAACACATCTTAAGTACAACACAACATCTCACACTCACACAATTCATTACCCACCATCACGTAACAAGTCACAATGATCATTATACATGTGTTATGCAATAGATATACTAAGACTCAATCCTATATGCAATGTGGTACCATGTCAGTAAAAAATCTCATCAAACACTTAAGAGTACATGACAAGACAAACCACACACTATAAGTCAGGTCACTCTCACTAAGTAAAATCATAGGAAGACCAGTCAAAGTCGCATTGTTTTGCGACAATGCTCCAACCATATAGGATCAACACATGCTTAAAGGAGCACTCAAATTGGGTGTATTTACCCCCAAGGCTTAGACTTTGAAGAGTCTGTTAGGGTCTCTCCCACTTGATTCAAGTCTAGCCCAAAAAAATATTTTAACACGCAGACTCTATCTATGAACTATACAAAATACATGACTCCTTAATTGTTCTCAAAATAATTTTAACTCGTTGCACCTAAAAGTGATTCAACTCGTCGGGTTCCCACAGTGGATCCCATCACAATACTCGTCGCGCATTAACCCATCGCCCTTAAAGGGTTTTACAGTCGTGTGATTATATGTTTCATAACTCACAACTTAATGCACACAACATCTCAATACATGTGTGATTTCACAATTTAGCACATACTTAACTTGTCACTTACACACAGTTCTCCATACTTTCATAATTCCAAGACATCACATTATCACGCCTCATGCATCATATACATATCACACAGTAATAATATTAATATGTTATGTTCATATGACTAATCTCATTAAAACAGATATTTAAAATCATTTATGTGCCACTGGAGTTTGAGATATACAATACACACAACTACTCAATTGTTTTCAGAATCATTTTAACTCATTGTGCCTAAAAGCGATTCATATCATCGGGTTTCCATAGTGGATCCCATCATAATACTCGTTGTGCATTAACTCGTCTCCCTTAAAGGGTCTTACAGTTGTGTGATTGTACAGTTTATAGCTCACAACTCAATGTCATAACTTTACACTTCACAATAACATGTATAATCACATTGAGAAACGTATTAATCCCACACTTATTCACAACACATGTCACATCACACCTTCTCACTAACACATTATCACTTCTCATACATCATATATATATATATATATATATATATATATATATCATACAATAACAATCTTCCAACATTTAAGGCATATAATCATTCACTTATTCATTTGGTTAATAGCAACCACAAGTGTATGCTTACATTTCTTCTTAAGTTACTATGACCTTTGTAGAGTAAAATTACAAGTACAGAGGATGTACTAATCTTATTAAGTTCATACTTATCTTTTTTAAAATCTAAGACAATTATCTACAACTCTTATGTTGATCACAAAAACCGTTTTCACCATTAACTATGTCTAAACCTACGGTAAACATTGGATCATTGCTTAATCCTAACAGCTCAACCTTTGCTCAGTAATTTGACTCTCTCAGGGGCTATACAACTCCAAATTGGGTGAAACCAATGACATTTGTAATCTAATATCCAGGACTACAACTTTTATGAATATCACGAAACCTAATTCAATCATATTCTTAGTCAATTTTAGGCTATTAGTTAACTCACGTTGTGAAGAAAATATCACGGGCTTAAAACAACTGAATTTCACTAAGAACAGGCGTGCTTTGCGAAAACCTCTGTTTTGTGAAGCAAAAGAGGCACAATTCAGACCTTAAAACACACCTAATTTCAAAACGAATAGCATAGAACATGTGATCACATCATGAGAAACAAAACTATTCAATCAATTTCGAGAAAACATGCAAGAATAAAAAATTTACAAATTTCTAGATTTCTAACATTTAAAGCCAAACACTTAACTAAACCATCCAATTCGCATCAGGGAATCAATTGACCCATCTACCATGAGAAATTTGTAGTTATCATTGTATGGGAAAAATTAAAATGCATAAAACACCCCAAAATTAACCCTAATTTGATCCTCTAAGGATCCTTACACATGTTTACTCTAACTCTAATTGCGATAAACTCATCCCTTACCTCTAAGGGAGGGCACATGTGTAGTCTAGCTATGATAGCAGCTTCTCTAGCGGTTCCCTAAGATTCCTCAAGCTTTTCCTCTAGTTTTTTAACTAGGGTTTCCAAGCGTTAGAGAGAAGGAGAAATGATTGGAACCTCAATTTCACTGTTTTCATGTAAGAGACATTTCTCTCTCTATAGACATTATTTTGTAAATCCCAACGGTGAGAATGCGTAAATATGAGTTCTGAAGATGGTGCCTAAATTTCACAATGATCCAATAGTTAATGTGAGGGTTTTGGAAGAGGAAGAAGAGAGGAAGAATTTGGGAGGAAGAGAGAGCGTAGAAACATATCGTAAATATAAAAAATGATATAATATGTCTTTATTTATAGCTAGGGTACTCTGAGCCTATTATTTACTCTATTTTTATTTATTTTATTATTTTATAAAAATGAACTACATTTTACTCCCTATCAAATGCATAAATAAAACATCCTTTTTATCTTCTAAAAACACATTTATTTTATTTACCTTAAAATCATTATTTTAATTAATAAAACTATTCCTCTTTATTTATTTAATTACGAAAAACTCATTATTTTTTATAAAACTCTATTTATTTTAAAAATCCTTTTTAATTTATTTTACGAAAAATGGGATGTTGCAATTCGCACCACTGGCAGGTGACAACGTCTCTTCTTCAAATTTGGTGTTGGAACAATATTTGGGTTAGGGTCTATTAGGGTTCTTCCTCTTCTTCTTCCTTGCAGAAGCTAATAAAGAGTACTTTCTCTTTGACTAAAAGCAGTGATAAAAGAACCAAAGAGGATTGATACAAGTGGTAGTGACTTTGTCCCTTAATAAAAAGTATAAAATTTGAATCTTGATTGACCTTTGAGTATGAAATAAATCGTGTTGAAAAAGGAATATTTACCTTAAGTACGATAATCAATGATGTTTTTTAGTGAGAGAAGGTAATCGAGGTCTAGGGTAAAGAAAAGGAAAAAAATTAGTGTTGTGTGGTAAAGTGCTCACTATATTACTTACACACACAAAAGGTAAGAGAAATTAAGAGCATAAACTGATGAAACTATCCAACTTGAACAGCATAAATTTATGTGAGAAATTATCCAATTAAAAAATAAAATTTTGTGTGGTTTGCGGCTTTGCATATTGTAACAATCTGTCTCGTTGCTATGATATCACGACTCTAAAATGTGACATTTCAATTTTAAGAGAAAATTCTATTAATTTGATTATGAAAGTAGTGGTAAATTTTTTTTTGTGATATACATCCAACAAATAATGCACAAATATGTGTGTATATGTGTGTGTGTGTGTGTGTGTGTGTGTATAAATAGAACCACTATAAATCATTCACATATCAAGGTATAATTTAGTATTTTTACATATATCTAAACCTAAACTTTACATATCCAATAAAAAAAATCAAGGAACCAGCTAAGGAAGAGTTGATAACAAAATACAACTTTCTTCCAAAATAAAATCCAATGTTATCACAGCGGCGTGGAAACTCCAACAAAAAACTTTTCTCCAAAACACCTAGTGTTGCTCATATTCTCCCATAAACAAAAGTTTGAGATCATCATAGGCACCAACCACACAGTACAAAATTGCAAGGGTGAGTTTATGGTAAAAGATTAACTAATAACAAATGACAAAGATTATAAAGAAAACAATAACAAATAACCACAATCATTCTCAATAATCTATCAGTTCGACATACACTCACAAACTATTTATCAACCTTTCAATCGATTCAAATCAATTATGCTCAAAATGATGCATCCACCTGACTCAACTCTAAAATGCAATGTGGCGCTATTCAACAGGAAATAGCCTAAGCGTGTCCTTATGACACTCTCACTTAGGAAAACTAGGCAACAACTATCAAGGTCACCCTGTCATGTATAGGTCACCGCCCCCCATGTTGATCAGCATGAGTCTCAAGGGAGTTCCAAATTGAGTGATATGCCCCCAAGTACTAGCATTTTTCCTTGTGAAAAACCACAGGTACTTATGGCTAAGTTTATACTATTTCCACACAATTATGCAATATGAAACATGGATACCATGAATGCACTAACCTTGAATAGTTAACAATTTTAAACGATCCCCTTCCCACTCTAGTGACGCCTATAATTTTTAACCAAATCTTCTTCCCTTTCTAGGGATACTTAGACAGGTCACTACATCCCCCATGTATATACACAACATACATTCATCTCAATGACATCATCATCAACATCAACATCATCTCAATGTCATCATCAATACCAACAATCATCTCATCTCAATATCATCATCAACAATCATCTCATCCCAATATCATCATCAACACCAACAATCATCCCATCTCAATATCATCATCAACATCACAAACAGTCTCATTCCACATATATATACATGTAAGCTCATGGATGAGATTCACATTGCCTAGGCCTTCGGACAACATAAATCATATATAATAACAATTTGTAATATAACAAGACTTATATTTTAGGAAAATTCTAAATTGAAGAGAAGAACTAAAGTATATGAAATAACTCTTAAGCCCATTCAAAATTTAATAGAAGAAATAAAAAAGAACAGAAATAGAATTTTGGGCAAAGTCTCCTTTGTAATTAAGACTTTTTCTAAAAATTTCAATCAATACAACAACAACATCATTCATAGTTTTATTCATCAATAACAAATATATTGCATCCCATTAGTTTAAAACATAGTTTTTCTTAAAAACCAGTATGCAACAGGGACAAACATACAACTCCACAATTGGGTTCCCTAACTCCAACTATGGTATCAAAAGCTATAAACTAACCATAAACTCCCCTCACCTATTTATATCTCTCTGTTAACTCCTCGCGGTGTTATTTTGAAATATCTTAGGTTCACGTCCTTTGATCCAAATGCAGAGTTCTATATATCAAATCAAAGATAATTTAGTATAGATTTCAAAGACAAGGTAGAATTTAACATTTAGGGTCGGGGTCAAATACCCACTCAAATTTAAAAGGGGCTAAAATAGTGCTTTTGGGGTCCACATCATAGAGACGTCATTTTGAAATTCCGATCATGCTAGTGCGATTGAGGTTCAACGCAGGTGACAAAAACAAAATCTATTTTTATAAAAAAAACAATTTTTATAACGTCTCATTTTCAAAGGTTTTTCAAAGGAAACGAAAAAACATCTGATAATGGTGACCAAATCTCAAGAGATACAAAGATAGACTCTATCTAACTAGGAGAAGCATAGGAATCACGGTTACTTCGAAGAAACTACGAAGGGAGGATCATAGGCTCCATTCTCTACAAAATCCTTGAGTTGAGTTTTGAAGATTTCACTCCGATTAAAGTGTTCCTCCCCTGCGGTGGTCCTATGGCAAGTGGCGGTGGCTCGTGGCGGTCACCGATGGTCGTGGGTGGTGAAGGAGGAGGTTTAGGGTTTTGGGTGAGGGTTTGGGAGAAAGAGAGGGGTGAAAAACGTGTGCTTTTCACGCTACTGTCGTATTTATAATCCTGCAAGACTTGCTTAGCAAGCTCCTCTTGCTAAGCAAAAATTCACTTTTGGTGCTAAGCGAGACATTTCGCATTAAGTGAAATTTCTCTTCTGGCTAGAATTGTGCTTAACGAGCTGGATCACTAAGCGAATTATTCCCTCTGGATGAAATTACGCTAAGCAGGCTAGTGTCATTGAGCGAATTATTTCCTCTGTGTGGAATTGCGCTTAGCGAGCCTGTGTCATTGAGCGAGTTGTTCCAACCTAGATTAGTCAAACACCACATAATCAAACATCCACACCAAGCAGTTGCACAAGGATAAATCACACAACACTTCAACTAATCTAAACTAATCAAGTAATTAAATAACACAAAAGTATATCAAACATCTATTTTCAGTTATCAAAATTTCAGGGTGTTACACGTATTGCCTATTTGGACAAATAAAATTTGGAAAAGTAATAGTTTTGTTGTTGTTGTTGTGTTTTTAATTTGAATTGAAGGTGTGTTTTGATTTGAGTAAAAGTTGGATATGGGATATAACAATTTCTAGTTGTTTTTAGCATGTAGAAATATTTTATTGGCCACTTAAGTTTTAGTCAAATATTTTTTAGCAATTTTTAATCATCAAAACATTAACTGTTACAAAATATAATCAAATATGAATAATTTTAGCTTCATGTGATCACTTAATGATGATCTTTGATTGCAGGGACTAAAATTACTAACGGAACAAAACTCCAGGGACTAAGATTGGTAAAAAAATTAGTTTAGGTACTAAAAGTAAAAACTTGAAAATATTCAGAGACACAAAACATAGTTAATCCAAAAATTGGAATAAATGTATTAATATCTCATTGAAATAAATGTTTATTAAGTCTTCCAAGATAACATTATTTATTATAGGATAAAATTGAAATAAATGTTTTAATATCTCATTGAAAAGTGAGAACATTAGTTAATTTTAAATTTTTTCGAAGGCTAAAATTGTCGTCGTTTTGGGACGAATGGAGTATTATCTTATATGCTATTAATATGTTTAGAATATTATATCTATTTTATGGAATAATATTAATGATGAAAATAAAGTTTAAAAAATCTTGACTATCATAAAAGGAAGAAAAATAAAAGTGTTATAATCATTTTCTTACATACCTTTTAGATGGAACCACTATGGTACATCTTGCCCTTATTTTTTGTCACTCTTTACATTTTTCACATCGTTGTCGAGTACTAGAGAATATAACCCATTATAAGCCTAAAGTATAGTTCATTCGTTGTATTCTCAATGAAAAATATAATTGTCACATGTCATGTTAGATTATACAAAATAAAAGAAAATACAATTAAATTAAAGGCGAAAATTCAAAAGTATCTAATTTTGTCTTAAATTTTGATCAAATAAAATGATTCATTTTGTATCTCTTTGCTTTTAATTTCCTCCTTAATTAAATAAAAATATTAACTTTTAAAATAAATTATTTGTAAGTATTTATATATTTACATAATATATATTTTAAATTTGATACTTATAAAATCTAATTTAATATGAATATGTTTATTTATTTTCAATTCAGTTATATTGATGTTTGTTAATGTTATAATATTATTTGTTATAAATTTAACTTAATAAAATACAATAAATAAATTAATAGTGATTTCAAATATAAAATATAATAATTGTTAGGATCCTAAACAAATGTCACTTGTTATTACTATGCTAGTAATTTATATGTAGTGTGAGACTTAATAAAAATTAAAAACTGTTTTTCAAGGACCAAAATGATAATATGTAATTAAGTTCAAGGACCAAAATTTTAGTAAGTGCTTAAATTGAGGGACTAAATGACAACAAATTGTTAAGTTCATAGACCAAATAAATAAAATCATCTTTTTTACACATGACAATCACGTGGATGACACATGGTAGTCATCAGTTGCCATGTCATCACAAGAAGTGTCACATAGGCACGATCGTTTGAATTAATAGAGAAAACTAATAGTTAAGATTGTTCGTGGTGCGATTTGGTTTGGATTTTAGACAAAAAGTCATCCAAACTTAACATAAAACAAAGATGTGATTTGATTAAATATAACACCAAATCCAAATTAAACCAAACCAATCTTTTGTGGTTTGTTTCAATTCGGTTTGGCGATTTTTATTTTTATTTTTTAATCTATTATCATAATTTAAAGTTTATCAACTAAACTTACATAATTATCATGATATATTATTTTAAAAAAGAATTTTGTTTTCTTATTAAATTTTGTTTAACATATTTTAGTTGAAAATTATTATTTTCACTTCTATTTAACATTAATATAAAATGATATTACCAACTCTTTTTTTAACATAATAGACTAATAGTAATTTGTGTTGTTGTGCAACCTGATGGGGGTTAAACAATGAGGAAATTTACACCAAGTAAGCCATAAGTACCTCACATCACACTTTAACACAAAATCTTAAGACTTAGATTTATTGATCTTCTCTCACTTATATGGTGTTTAACCTTCTTATTCCTACCAATTGTTGTGATACCCAAGGTGGTAAACATCAGGGAGATTTTCACCAATGAGTCCATGAGAAACCACATAAGTAAACATGACATCACACTTTAACCCAAAACCTTAAGACTCAGGTTTATGGGTTTTCTCCTCAAATACATGGTTCTCAACTTTTTCATTTCTACCTAAAATGAGATCTCACCTCACACTTGCATTCCAAAAATATACCATAAAACAAAAAGGAGCAACCACATAAAAAAGGAAAGACCACATATTTATTAAACGTAGTTCGGGTTGTCATTGCTACATGCACACCGTTTATTTCGTTAATGCAATTCAGACCCTGATTCCTACTTCTACAACCTCAAATTTGTTTGGCGTGTTTCAAACCCTCATCCCTACATCCATGATCTCTTCACAATATGTTTTTGAGACAAGCTAAACAAACTTTTAAACCTTCCCTCCACATGACCCCCTCTCTCTCACTTAGGGTGGTGACCCCTTCTTCAGGCTGAGTAATTCTTCTCATCTCCATAACCTCTATATATAGACTCAACATCCTAATTTTAAATGAGGAAACAAATCCCTGATTTACAAAGCTAATAATATCTTTAAGATCTAAAATAATCTTAGAGATAAAATAAAATCTTCTAAATCTAAAACAATATAATAGAAATTTAAAATTTAAAATTTGAATTGTTTGTCAACAATCATTCCCTTAATTAAAATTTTTAATTTTATCTTGAATCTGCACCATCAAGGATGCTCGTCATAAGTTCGCTCCACACAAAGTTTGATATGTTTCCCGACCTATTCTTCATTTTGTGAGTATTGGATGATAACACTTCTGAACTTGTACGCCAAATCCCTCCATTGGAACACACTGTTTGACTCACATTGCCAGCTTACTTTCGACATAAGGACCCTACATGGATCCATCATTAGCTTCCTCAAGCTTCTTCAATACCCTTCTATTCTTTGGTCACCAAGGCCGTATATTTGATACCACTGTTGGGGAAAACACACACTCCTTTGTATTCATAATAATGGGAAAATACACCATAGAACAAAAAAGGGACAACACCATAAGAAAAAAGGAACGACCACATATTTATTTAATGCGGTTCAGACTCTTATCCCTACATCCATAATCTCCTTACAAGTTTTTGGGATAAACTTGCAAACCTTCCTTCCCCCTGATCCCCTCTCTAGGCTAGGTAATTCTTCTAATCTCCATAACCTTTATGTATAGACTCAACTCAACATCCTAATTTTAAATGTGGAAACAAATTCCTAATTTAAAAATCAAATAATATCTTTAAGATCTAAACGAATCCAAAAGATAAAATAATATCTTCTAAATCTAAAACAATATCATAGAAATTTGAAATTACAAATTTAAATTGTTTTCCAACATGTGTACCACTTGATATTTAACACTATTTTTAACAATATTAGTACATCCTTTTTAACATATAAAAGTAAAATATGCATCTTGATTATAAAGTAACAACAACGCAATAAATTATTTAATACTTATTATTAGTTGCTACAGGAAATATTAGTATAATTATAATGTGATTTTATTAAGAAATGGGATTGAATTGTGATTTTAGAAAAGTTTAAAGCCTTTTTGATAAAGAACAAAGTTATCATCAAAAGAAAAAAACTTTTTAAAACATAGATTATCAAAAACTTGTTTAGACTATGAAAACAAATTTGTAAAACATAAGAGATTTCCAAAAAAAAAAAAAAATCAAATTCGAACTCTTGGGTCAATCTCTACTTCTGAGACTATATTCAGTTATGAGCAAACTACCAAGTTCCACTAAATTTTCACAAAACAAGTATTGTGTCAGTGTTAGTTATGTCTCTTACAACTCAAGCTTCACCCAAGCTTGATATACCCTAGTTTTTTTTTGTTCTATCACATCACTGTTTGCGCTATACAAATTGAAAAAATTTGTATGTTTGGTTAATGACTAATTCTTAATTATCCGATCCTACAAATGGATATACAACATCAACATATTGTCTTCTCTATCAACATATTCAAATTGTATGTTTTTGAGACAACAAATAGGAAACAAATTATTCAGTACATGTTTTAATCATTTTATATATTTTTCTCATTATTATTTTGTTTTTTAATTCAAAAAATTCTAAAAATCTATTTATTAAATCTTATATCACTTATTATCATTAGATTGTTCCTTTTCAAAAAATATATTCCATTTTATCATTTTTATTTGTGACAACAATGTTGTTGAGTAATAAAATATTTTTGTTTGAATATTATTTAAAATTTTAATTATACTAATTTATGCCCGTTGCAAAAATAAATCATGCTAATTTATGCTTCTAACATCACATTCAAATTATAATTCTCATATAAATAAAGTATAAAATTATTGTTCTAAAAAGAGTATAAAATTTTTAAATTGAAAATCAGAAGATATATTTAAATATTTGAAATTAATTTAATTTAAATTTATTTTGACTTATATGAGATATGAAAATATATCAATTTAAAACTATACCATTTAATCCTATAACTGTGATATGATAAATCTTAACGGGATAAACATATATGTATGCGTTTGAACATTATCAAGGTGGGGGGAGTTGCATTTCGACCCCTATCAAGGTGGATTTCCACTGTCAAAGTCGAGACATGATCAAACGGGTCCCCAGGATTTGAACATTATTTCCATACTTATTTGTAGAAAATAATAATAATAACATACAAAAGATAAATTTTTCAAAGTTAAATAATCGATTATAAGCATTTAAATAAGTTTCATATTTAATCTCATTAGAACTACTTAGCATTTAAATTAAATTATTTCTAAAAATAAATTCCACGTTATATAAGTTTTTAAAATAAATTATTTAGGACAACAATCCATGTTAAAAATATTTTTTTTTGGTGCAAAAATTTAATTACAATTTTATGTATCAAAATAAACGTGATAAAAAGTTATTTTCATAAATAATTTTGCATTGATTCATTTATTTTTAATAGTCAGAATTAATGAGATATTCGATAATATATTTAAATAACTTTTATCACCTTACTCTTCTATGTTAACTACTAACGGGAATAAGCTAACTAAAAACAAAAAAAAAAAATTAAAATTATTTTAGTAAATAGAATTAAATGTTATTCTAATGTCGTGATAATAAATAATAAGGTGATATATTATCTTTTTTCTTAAAATGTTGATTTGGAAATGACAAATATTTATATTTTAGAATGATATATATTTGTTCACAAAAAGAAAAAAATATCTATCTTTTCAAGTCAAAATCTAATTATGTCATAAAAATAATATTTTAAAATTAATTTTTGCTATGTTTTATTATTGTGATTATGTTTTATAAAAGATCTTTGAATGTATTGCAATTTAATTACTATATTATTTTTAATCAATATTATTTATTTATCAATTTTTCATATGAATTAAAGTGCAGGTTCAGGTATGGATCTTTAGTTATCAATGATAAATGACATGGCTATTAAAGTTACTAACTACTGTCTAAATATATGGAGTTTTTAAAAATTGGGGATATAAAGATAATTACTTTAGTATCTTACTAATATCCTATCTATTGTCATCCAACATATATGTCGTGAATGACACTCATTCCTTGAATTTAGGTTTAAATTCAAATATATATAGCTAAAAATGTCATAAAAACCCATCTTTTTATCGAAATATTATTTTACAATAATTATTTAAATTACTATGCTATCTAACATATAATTAACTTTTATTTCTCTCATTTATTGTATTTTAAAAATCACACAGACATATAATTAACCATATATCTATAACTTACATCAATAATAAAAAAATATACTTTAATTGTAAATAATTCATAATATAAATTTAAAGAAATATTTATATTTTAAAAATATTTTATAAAAAATTTCATAAATAATATTTTTCCATACATGACACGCATTACCCACTCTAGTTACTATAAACTCAAACACTTTACAGAAATAATTTTACCGAACTCATCTTGGTAAAATTCAAACACTAGAAGTAACAGCCTAGAGTTCGGTCAAGTTTCATGATCCTACTTTAGACAGAGGACAAGATGATTATGAAATGAATTCGCTACAAGTAAAATCCCAATGCACAAATGAAATCTGAATATGAACAATAAATGAAATGGTGATAAAAAAAGTATTAAAGTGTGTCACGAAAGCGAGTATATATAACACAGGACAGAAAGAAGCACATGCAAACAAATTAAACAGTATATCCAAACAATTGCGTTGTAAAGTGGATTTGCTCCGAATCAGAGTAGCCTCCCAATTCATTTTGCACTTTATATAAATTTTATGAGAAAATGACCTATTATTATTCTAATTAATGCCGACGTACAATGATAAAGACCTATGAGAAAATGACCTATTATTATTCTAATTAATGCCGACGTACAATGATAAAGACCTAAACCAAATTGAAAAATAATTTTTTTTACTTTAAAAGAAATAATTATATGTTGGGCTTTTTTTTAACATGATATTTTTGTCATATGAGATTTATTTTCCTTTATAAAATTTGATAACGAAATTTTTTTGTTGGTAAACTTAAAGTTGTTTTAATCTTGAGTTGGTATTGACCCTAATAGGTAACAAATCTAAGCCGTTTAACAAAACATGTATAAATCCAACGATGAAACATTAGCTTGTGTGTGGTATGGCGTGTGTACCTTATCCTATGCCTTAATTTATATAAATGAGAAGACAAAAGATTCAATGACTTACTCCTTTACACATAGCAACCGGGTTGAATCTCGAACCAATGTTGAATCCAAATACGTCGCGTTTTGTTTGTTTGTTTATTCGTTCTCTTAATTTTTAATTTCCTGGCCAGTAATTAACAATGTTGGAGTTTGGAGTTAGTTAAAAGTCAATTCACTCCTTGATGAGTTGTATATGAAGTTGTTTATTTTTTTTTTCTGTTATTTTCAGTTAGAAGAACCAATTTGCAAAGTTAGTTTTATAGAATAATTGCAAAGTGGTTCCTGTGATGACTGTATAAATGGAACTAGTTTGTTCAATGGAAGTTAGTTACAATTTTTTCAGTTTCATGATTAGTTCTTCTTGTTTTATTCTCTTTTTCACTTTCTTTATCTCTTGCCTTCATCATTCAAGACTCAACTTCATCCAAATTTGTCACGTTTATGGTTTGCTTGTACAGCGAGCAATCGAGTTTGACATTGGTATCACGAGCTTCAGGTTTCATCGATCCTGGGAGAGTCTTGATCGGTTTCAGTGTGGGATCCTCGAAGCTTCATTGTTGCAGAGATGAATGGGAACAAGTTTCCAGTGCATTTGCCAATCCTTGATGGGAAGAACTACAATACATGGTGCATTCAAATGAAAGTCATCTTTGGAATGCAGGATGTTCTTGAGTTTGTCATGATTGGACTTCAAGAATGGGAGAAAGATGCAGGGTAAGCACAAAAGAGTACGTTCAGAGAATCCAAGAAAATGGATTGTAAGGCTCCTTTTCTTATTCACCAGTGTGTGGATCCTTAAAACTTTGCCAAGATTGCTTCTACTACATCGACTAAGCAAGCTTGGGACATTCTTGCAAATGCCTATGTTGGTTCTGATAAGTTGAAAAGAGTCAAGATGCAAACTTTAAAGCGGAAATTCGAGCTATTACAAATGAATGAGAAGGAAGGTATAGCAGAATACCTAAATCGTGTGCAAAATTTGTCAAATTAGATGATGGCTTGTGGTGAAACCTTGAAGGATCAAGATTTTGTAGAAAAGGTTTTAAGAACCTTAAGTTCAAGATTTGATTATGTGGTTGCTGCAATAGAAGAATCTAAGGACTTTGCAGAAATGAAATTGGATGAGCTTCAATGCTCTCTTGAAGCACACGAGCAAAGAATCAAAGAGAGGGAAATAGATAGGTCATCTGAACAGGCCTTACTTGCTCAGAGTGGAAAAAGGTTCAACAATGGCTCATAAAATAGTAAAGGGAAGGCTAAATCAAAAAACCATAAATCGAAAAAAACAAGAGATGATGGTACTGATGACTCAAGTGCTGATGAATCCAACCATGATGATGGTGTGTCACAAGTAAGGCAGAAAGGCTCTCAGAATAGAGGTAAAAGTGGTAACTCCAGAAGAAAACATATTCAATGTTGGTACTATAGAGAATGGGGTCATTTTGCAACTCAGTGCAAAGTCAGGAAAGCACAAAAGATAAAAGATGATCAAGCAGAACTAGCTCAGGAGAGTGACTTAGAAGATGATTAAGTCCTTTTGATGGTGACAAATGATTCAGACAAGGCTACCAACAATGAATGGTACTTGGATACAGGGTGCTCAAATCACATGACTGGGAGGAAAGACTTGCTAATTGATCTGGACGAATTAGTGAAGAAGAATGTCAAGTTTGCAGATAACAGTACAGTCAAGGCAGAAAGTCTTGGGAGGGTATTGATTCACAAAAAAAATGGTAAAAGATCTTCAATCAATGAAGTTCTCTATGTACCTACCATGCATAGCAACTTGTTGAGCTTGGGACAGTTGCTTGAGAAGGGATACAAGACAATGCTTGAGGACCATCATATGAAGATTTTTTATCAAAAGGGTAAGATGATTATCAAGGCACCAGTGTCAAGCAACAGGAACTTTAAGATTGAAATACAAGTTCAGCAGGATCAAGAGTGTTTTTCAGTCATTGAAGACTCTAAAAGCAGGCTTTGGCACAAGAGGTATGGCCATTTGAACTTTAAAAGACATAGTATGATGAGTAATAATAAAATTGTTACAAGAATGGCTTATGTACAACAACCAAGTAAAGTGTGTGACAGTTGTTGTGAATCCAAACAACCGAGGAAGTCCTATAATACTGAAATACCAACTAAGTTTTCAGCAATTTTGAATTTGGTCTATTATTCGCTTCCGGCAAGTGCACCAGATCGCACAAGTAGTATAAAACGATAAGAACCGAGTATTGAACTCTCGGGAAACTTGTGTTACTTGGTAAGCTATTTCAATGAATAGGTGTCTAGTGTGAAAATCTAAGTGTGAATATGAACAAGTATGTAAACTATCTATGCAAAAAGGAAAATCACGCAAGAGAAATGATGTGTAAAAACAAGTAGAAAACGTGTTGGTCTTCCTAATAGGTGCCTGATGCTAAAAGGATATTTTCTATCTAACAATGCTCATGTGTTCCTATGGTGTCTCTTGAGATGCTAAACCCTGATTCCTCATGATAGTTTAGCCTAATCCTGATCAAGCATCGTCTTCAGATTCCTCTTGTTAGACTAAACTATACCAAGACCGCATTAAGACAAACATACTACAACTAAATTATCGCACCCCGATTCCTCGTGATAGTACGACAACTTAGCCCTGTCTTATCAAGGTCATCAGAATTAGACCAGTTTCCACTGTTGAATGACCCTAACAAAGCATGCATCTACGTGATCAAGGTAAAGGCATACTAGAATGAAAAGCTGATAGCACATAGAACACACAAAACATCATTAAATAGATAGAAAGATATTTACATCAAGTACCTACAGGAAAGATCCAACAGAGGATTTTAGCTTTCCATAACCAGGAAGCCTCCTTTACAACAAAGAGAAGAACAAGATGAAAGATTGAAAAAATACAAGTGGTGAGGATGTCTCCTTCACCTCTAGGATCTCACAATCACTCACAAACTCATCTCAAGCTCTCAGAATAGCTTCCTCTTCAAGCTCTGGTCTCTGCAGATCTTCACACAACAAAATCTCTCAAAACTCTCTGGAACTTGGACCTTTCTCTCTCTAGAATCACTAGACATGCAAAGCTTCAGCTCTTAGCCCAAACTCCCTTCACAAAATCTGATTTTAGGCTTAAATAGGTAGCCTTGTTCGTGCTTATGCGCTTAGCGCAATTCTGAACTGCTTAGTGCACATTAGTGAATTTCGGCTTAGCGCATGCGTTTCTCGCTCAGCGGATGAACTGAAGCGGTGCACTTAGTGAGATGAAGCGGTGCGCTCAGCGAACCTGTATAGCTTACTTCTTCCAGATTCTTCCTCGTGCTTAGTAAATGAGTGTTGCGCTTAGTGGACGCTCGCTAAGCCAGCAGATTGGCTTAGCGAGAAGGTGAAAAACAACACTTTTCAAAATCGCCTAATTAACCTGAAATTGAGAGAAAATGATTATTAAACACACAAAATGGAAGTACTAAGTATTTATTACCTATATTTAACATAAAGTACTTATAACACTACAAAATAATCATAAATTGGGGAAGTTTGATACAATTTATGCAGGTTTTATACACAAAAGTTAGTCGTATTCATCAACTAACATATATACTGATGTGTGTGGACCTTTTGAGAAAGTTTCTCTAAGGGGTAGTTCATATTTTGTGTCATTTATAGATGATTACTCAAGAAAGGTGTGGATCTACTTGCTAAGCAGGAAGAGTGAAGTGTTTCTCACCTCCAAAAGATTCAAGGTGATGGTAGAAACACAAAGTAGAAATAGGATTCAAAGACTCAGATCAGATGGTGGTAGTGAATACACATCACATGAATTCAAGAAATTCTATGAGGATGAGGGTAATATTCATAAGATCACACCTCCATATGCACCACACCACAATGGTGTATTTGAGATACTCAATAGAACCATAGTCAACATGACCAGGTGTATGCTAAGGAATTTTCACTTGCCAAAGGAGTTTTGGGGTGAGGCAGTGTCAACAGCAGCCTATCTGCTCAACAGATGTTCAACAAAGAGGCTAGAGAATGTGACACCTGAAGAAACTTGGAGTGGAAGTAAGCCTTGTCTCAAGCACCTAAGGGTGTTTGGATGCTTGTGCTTCAAGCATGTTCCAAATCAATTAAGAAGAAAACTGGACAAAAAGGGTGAACAAATGATTATGCTGGGCTATCATAGTACTGGTGGGTACAAGCTTTATGATTGCAGTTCAAAGAAAGTGGTGATCAAGATTGATGAGCCTGCTTCAGAATTAGTTAGTGACTTTGAAACTGCAGATCATGAGACACTGGTCCACATTGACCAGAACCCAGAGGTGACAACAGACAAAAGGCCTAAAAGAACCAAGGTTCCTTCATCAAGACTTCAGGGTTTTGAAGTACACACTGATGACACTATCACTGATGAGGGGTAACTTCTGCCCAGTGAAGTAGTGCATGTTGCACTGTTTGTTGATGTTGAGCCTCTTTCCTTTCCTTAAGCTAGTAAGGAAGGAAAATGGGTAGAAGCAATGAAGGAAGAGCTACAGTCAATTGAAAGGAATGGGACCTAGGAGTTAGTCAAACTTCTAAAAGGAAAGAAGGCCATAGGTGTTAAGTGGGTATACAAGATCAAACATAAGCCAAATGGGGATGTAGCTAAGTACAAGGCTAGACTGGTGGCAAAAGGTTTTCTTCAGAAAAAGAGAATTGACTACAATGAAGTTTTTGCTCTTGTTGCAAGATTGGAGACAGTGAGGATGATTGTAGTTGCTGCTAGTAACAAAGGTTGGCCCATGTACCAGATGGATGTCAAACCGGCTTTCTTAAATGGATACCTAGAAGAAGAGGCGTACATACTACAACCACCAGGTTTTGAAATAGAAAAGCATGAAGATAAGGTCTACAGGCTCAGAAAGCCCTTTATGGCTTAAAACAATCACCAAGAGCTTGGAATATGAGGATTGATGGAGTCTTAGCCAAACAAAGGTTCAACAAATGCAAGACTGAGCATGATGTGTATGTAAGGGCTAATTGTCCAACCAATCTATTGTTGGTTTATCTGTATGTTGATGATCTACTTGCGACTGGTATTAGTGAAAATGAGATTTAGGTCTTCAAGCAGTTCATGATGGCTGAATTTGAGATGATTGATTTAGGAAAACTATCACATTTCCTTGGATTAGAATTTAATAAAGTCCAGAAGGGAGTGTTCATGCATCAAAGTAGATATGCACAGGAGGTCTTAAAGTGATTTGGCATGCTGAACTGCAATCCTTCTTCCACACCAGCTGAACCAGGACTTAAGCTCGAGAAGGACCCTGAAGAGGAGCTTGTTGATGCAACCGAGTTCAAACAATTGGTTGGATCCTTGAGGTACTTATGCAACAGCAGACTTGATATCTGCTTTGCAGTAAGTTTGATCAGCAGGTTCATGCAAAAACCTAGAGTTTCACACATGCAAGCAGCCAAAAGAGTACTTAGGTTTGTTAAAAGGACAATTGACAATGGTGTGCTGTTTCCTTCTGAAATTGGATCAGGTGAATCAGATCTATTTGGTTACACAGATTCTGATTGGAAAAGAGATCAAGAACAGAAGAAGAGTACTGGAGGGTATCTATTCATGTACTATGATGCACTAGTAGCTTGGAGTTCAAGGAAGCAGGATGTGGTGGCCTTGTCTACTTGTGAAGCTGAGTATGTGGCAGCATCACTTGGTGCATGTCAAGCAATATGGATGATGAACTTACTCGAGGAATTGAAGCTTAGGGAGAGGAAACCTGTTTGCTTGTTGATTGACAACAAATCTACAATCAACTTGGCCAAGCATCCTACTTTGCATGGTAGAAGCAAACATATTGAGCTTAGGTTTCACTATATTAGAGACCAAGTTTCGAAAAGGAATGTAGATGTGGAATATTGTCAAGCAGAAGAACAACTAGTAGATTTGATGACAAAACCAGTCCAAGTCTCAAGATTCAAGCAGATTTGCTTGAAGGATCTGAATTGAGGGAGAATGTTGGAGTTTGGAGTTAGTTAAAAGTCAATTCAGTCCTTGATGAGTTGTATTTGAAGTTGTTTGTTTGTTTTTTTGTTATTTTCAGTTAGAAGGACCAATTTGCAAAGTTAGTTTTGTAGAATAATTGCAGAGTGGTTCCTGTAATGGCTGTATAAGTGGAACTAGTTTGTTCAATGGAAGTTAGTTACTATTTTTTTAGTTTCATGATTAGTTCTCCTTGTTTCATTCTGTTCCTCACTTTCTTTCTCTCTTGCCTTCATCACTTAAGACTCAACTTCATCCAAATTTGTCATGTTTCTGGTTTGCTTGTACAACGAGCAATCGGGTTCGACAAACAATTCATCGCTAACTCATGTACCGAGTTTACATAGGTTTATCTACAATGGTCTATTTTTTTATTTGTCTAAACAAAATGATATTCTTTACAAAACAATAATCTTCAAATTATATAAGAGTATTATGAACGATAATTTTTTCTCTCTAAATATTTAATAAAGCTATATACCTAGAACTTGAAGCTAAGATCTCTAGTGAATCTAAAACAATCACATCAATTGATCCATGTATTTTATGATACAATGATCTATTATTTATAAATGAGTAAATGATCATAAGATTAATTTTGTGGAATTTTGAGAAAATTTTCTAAAAAGGAATGGGAATTTGGAAACTAAAGCTAGATCTTCATTGATGAATATATAAAAAAATTATATAACAATTTTTTAATTGAATATAATATGTGAGAATTCATAACACTCACATATTCTTCTTAACCAATTAAGTTAAGTCTCCTTATTAGTAACAATATTATTAACAATGCTAGTCCATACTCTTATTATCCTGTCCTCCTTGTATCTCGCATATTAGGGAATGATTTGATTGATTTTTGAAAAAAAAGGATTATTGATTATATTTAATTAGGAATTCAGTTATTAGGTGCGCTTTAATTAAGAAAAGTTACACATAATCAAAATTTTAGTTTCAAGAGGTGAAAATAAAAATAAAAATTAATTAAATCAAATCAATTATTTATTTATCTCCAATGTCTTTCTTTCCCTACATAATTGCTAAGTTCTTCACCTTACTTGTTTTCTACGTTTTAGAAAGAAAAACGACAATAGGGAGATGGACTCCAGTTAATGGACTCCATCTGTAGAGGCAAAGGCCCAACCCACTTCCTTAGCAGCCCAATTTTCATCACAATCCTACCGGGCAAAGACCCAAACTTCATGTTTCAGCCAATCTATATAAGGATTAGCTAGCCTAATAGGTTCTTATATTATAATTCAAAACAAACCCTACCTTGCAAATAAAATTCAAATAAAATTACTTCTCCTTTTTAATCCTTTGTTGATATTGATAATATTAACATATATAACATAATACTGAAACAGTCCTTGCAAAATTTTGAGTTACTTTAGGGCATTTCTATTCAAGCAACTTACATAAGGTTTTTTTTTTGAACGGCAGCAACTTACATAAGGTGTTATATTTAATATTTAATATGTTTTTTTTTAATATTTTCTTATATGACATATCATTTTTACTAACTGAAATAATTCAATCGATTTTTCTTCCAACTCAATAATTCTTTTTTTTAAAAAATATATCCCACAATTAATTTCACTTTTTATATATTATTATCAATCTTAATTTCAATTTAATATATTTCTATGAATTTTTTTAAGTAATAAATAAATATTTATTAATTTTTAATTGCATGAATTTTCTCTTCAAAATTTAAAATGCAATGAAAAAGCCTTAAAATATTTGAAACATATATAAGGTAAATTTTAATTAAATAATTTTAAAATACATGAAAAAAATATATGTACTAATAATTTAAATAAATAAAATTAATTTCAAATTAATAATAATTTTAAATATGTGAAGAAATATAAAATAACATAGGACTAACATATACTTAAAGTTTTAAATAATAAGTAAATATATATAATTTTTAATAAAATATAATTTTATAAATAAATATATATACTGACATTTTAATAAATAAAATTGATTAGACCCCATCAAATAGCAGAAAGCATCAATTACTCACTGTAGCAATTGTCCTTTCTTTACACTCCATAAAAATTGTTCTCTAATAAAAAAAACTGAGACTTGAGTTGCTTGACTGTTCATGTCAGCATAACAATCTCATCGAAAATGACATTGGTTATATAATATAATATTCTCTCTGTCTCATAATAACATATGTTTAAATTTTTTTACACAAATTAAAAAGTAAGTATTCTATGAGAATTATTATTTATTAGGAGATAATTATATTAAAATATTTTTATTGTCTCTTAATTTCAATAAATATATTATTAAGTCTTTTAAGACAACAACATTTATTAGATGACAAAATTAGAATAAATATTTGAATACTCATTGAAAAGTGAGAATTTGAGTTAATTTGATTTTTTTCAAAGGTTAAAATTGTATTTATTTTGAGACGAAAATGGAGTACCTATTTTTTCATCCTATCACTCTTATCAATTCTATTATTTCACAGCTTCTCTCTCTCTTCTATTTTTAATCTTCTCTCATATAAAAAAAAACTACACACTAAGTGTTAAATTAATACAATTTCTCAATTTTTCACAGCCAAACGCCCGCAGCAAATTGCAACCTATGAACGGCATCCCCATGAAAATGAAGCAAGTCCATTTAGCTATTTGCCTTTTTTAAAAAAAGTCCATTTAGATATTTAGGCACAAACATCAGACACCATATCAAAGTGGGGACAGATGTTTCCTATCAAGAACAAAGAGAGTAACCCCACAGAATTACCAGATCTCTTAACTACTTTTGATACTCCCTTCCTATACCCTTATATATCATAGAGTAAAAAATATTCATGCACAAGATTTATATGCGTGTAAAGTCATATTGATATTGTTGTTTAAGCAAAACAATATTGATATTGATGTGATTTCCATTTTACCCCTACTTCAAACCCTATATAAATATTTGTCCCCAGTGACATTACACTCCCAAAAATCCCTCATCAACGCACACAAACACAACACATTCACATTCACTGATTATTGGCTTTAGTGATCACATACCCCATGTGCCATAATGCATGTCAATTAATACCATTGAAATCTACCACAATGAATCCAAGAGCTAATGTGCTATGGAGGACATACCCATAATTCCCCAATGCCAAGCCATTTAAGGCAAGAAATCCCCAATTTCCTAAATCTGCATTTATGGTTGTCATTAAAGTTGGCACATAAATTCCCTAGACATCCCACTAAGAACCAGTTGATGTCAGGGATTGTGATTGAAACAACTGGTAATTGACTACTTGCCATCCATGCATGATTTCCAAAGAGAATGTCTGTTTTAAATTAATGGCTTTGGAATTACAATGCCACAAAAACAATTAGGCCTTGTAAATGTCATAAATTTTGTGGAAGCCATTCAATTGGGACTAATATTGTAAAGCTACATGTTAAATCCACTTTCCATCATAAGGGGTGAAAAAAGGTGTGGCTTTGATTGGTGCTCAAAGATTTATTAAAAGGGTATGGGAAAGAGGGAGATAAAGACACCTTCAGTTACGGAGCAAGTAAAAGCAAAAGGCAGAGAGAAAAAGGGTTTCATCCATTAGAAGCCAGAAAACATTGGACAGAGGAGTAAAGAAAAAAAGAAAAGAAAAGAAAATGATCGAAAGTGTGTGTACCTTTGTTATTTCTTAGTTATCATACATATCATCTCATGTTATCATCAAAGGGAATAAACCCTTGTATGATGATCTCGTGGTACGTATATGAGGTACACATATGTTGCTGCTGGCTCAGTCATATAGTCGCGGGTGCCTTGTCCTTGGAATATGTATTGTAAGGTTCCAAAGCAAAAATCTGTTGAAAGAAAGAAAGTAATATCCCACTACAATTTTCACTTTATGGGGAAGAGGAGGGACCCCCACTTTCTATTGTTTACACTCTTTTGGAGTCACAATCCATTATAAATGAATTTAATTTCAAAGTTACGGATTATGATGAAAAGAGAAAAGAAAAAGTCTTCTTTTGAATTTGAATTTAAGTTTAATTAACTAAATTAAAAAAAAATTAACTTAAGTGAGAGTTAACACTCACTTTTTTATATATATATATATATATTATTTGTGTTATATCATTAATTAATGTATGATCTCCAAAGGACTAATTAGATATTAAGTGTAAAATTTGTAAACTTTTGCAAGTTGTCTAATAATGAAGGGAAATCCTAAACCTAACAATATAATAATTGGTGACATATGTTTTAATACCATTAAATAGAATTTTGATTTGTATCTAACTTATTAACAATGAAAGTTATTTTAGTCATATCATTGGTCAATGTTGGATTTTCAACAAGTTTAATTTTAAACAATTGTCAAAATATTAGGACTCTTTTAATAAATAAAAATGATGCTTTGGCACAATTATGTGTACACACTTTCAAAAATGAAAAATTAATTATGGGTACAATATATATATATATATATATATATATATATATATATATATATATTACTTGACACTTAGAGAGATAAAGTGATAGAAGATAGAGAAATTTAGGTATGAAGTGTGATACAATAAGAAGAAAAAGAGAGAAAAGAGAAAAATATTAATGAGATATTAGAAATAGAGGATTGTGGACATATTGTATTTAATTTTTTTAAGAAAAAAGAGAGATAAAATAAAGAAATAAAAAAACAAAAAGATGTAAGATAAGTATAAAAAAAATGTAGAAAGATTATAGTTGTTTAATAAACACTTGTAATTAACCTAACTAAAGTGCTTGAATGGGAGTTCAGTGCTATGAAAATCACCCGACAAAGTACTGACCAAGTGAGGAATAACATGAAGATTGAGTTAGGAATTATAGGCATGGGTTTGGTGCTGAACATGAAATGAAAATGGGAACATCATCTCAACTCTTTAGGAACAAAAAGATTAGCCCGAGAGAGAGAGACTCTTGTGCACCGGAATTTCTGTCAAATGCATGTGTGTAGGGATTTCCCCATACCATGACACAAAAACAAACATCCCACACGGCACATATACACAAGCTCTCTGCCTCGTCTTGACTTTCTTTCTCGTGTCATTTCAATTTTCAGGGGTCCAAACTAGGAAGCTCATTCATCATGGCATGCACGTTTTACATATGCTCATTGCAACATTATTATACAACGAAATGAATATAGCTTCTCTTTTTGGTGTACAAAATAAAATGGATCACTAGCTAGGAGAGAAAGCGCATTGAAAGACTAATTTACTCTTTTGGGCATGTCTTTTTCGTGCAAAGCCCTTTGGTCAAGTCATGAATGAATCTTAGTATTTTCTCATTGTACTACTTTAAATTTTAAACAATCACTACCAAAAACATGAGAAACAACGATGGTGAATCGACAATGGTTTTACCAAAATTGTGGTAATAAGTTTGGTGACATTTTTGTAAATATCACTAAAATTACAACGACGATTTTTTAAAAAATGACATCAAAGCCTGAAATCGAAGACGATTCTTTAGAGAATCGTTGTTCAACAAGCTAATTCAAAGACAATTTTTGAAAACTATCTTTAAAGGTCAAGTGTTTTGGCTTTTATTACTCGTGTCCTTTCTTAGCGTCTCACTAGCTCACACCCTCTCAGAGTCTCTTTTCCCCCTCTCTCCCTCGCCTAACCACCGAAGGTGTCCAGTGCCATCATTGAAGCTTCCTTCCGGAGAAGAAGGTTATTGACTACATGTTGGTAAAAATTCTTCGTGTTTTTTTTTGTAGCCTCTAGAGAAGAAGGTTCCTCGCACCATCGAGAACACGAGGGAACTTGACAAGATCGTTTGCAAGTCCAACGATGATGAGGTTTTGAACTTTTATTATTAGGGTTTTATTTTGATTTGTGCCTTGTGATTGCAAAATTTGTGATTTTACTGATATAGTATTATTGTCCTTAGTTTTAATGTGGTGAGGTTGCAAGGCTTGCGTTGTTTAGGCTTGATAGTGGCGAGGTTCTTGAGTATCAAGTGTTTGCTAAAGCAGACAAGGCTTCTACCTTTGATCTTGCAGCTAGTTGGAGGGTTTATCAGGATAATTTCTGTCCATCTATGAGATGGATTTCGGATGTGAGCATAAATTCAGCACCTTAGATTGGTGGTGAGGTAAGATCAAAATAAAACCCCTCCTCTTGGCCACCTTCATTTCACTTTGTAATCCTCTGATTCCTTGTTATCTGTAGAACAAAGTGTTAATCTGGTTCTAACTCTTGAGATAGTATGTACATGCCAAATGTCTTGTACTTAAAACCTCACCTTTTTCTAGACAATATATTTCAACTTGAAGTGCAAAAATATTGGTCAATTTGATAATCCTGTTAATTTTATGTTTTGATTGTTCTATATGTAATGTAATTCTTTAATTCCAACTAATTTAGGCTTACTTTATCTTTTTGGTTTAGAATGGTTGTTCTGTGGGTTTGGAACTTGATATTGAGCATTAAGAATATATAATGAAAGCTAGAATTTGGAAATTCCTAGCAAAAATGTCATTTCCATTTGTAGTTCATCAAAGTTAGTAAATTTGTTTGTTAAAAGTTAATTATTTTAATTTTTTACTAACTTTTTTTATGTAGGTAGGTTTGCTGCCAGAGGTAAAATTTGTTTTTTTATGAGGTTGTTTATTACTTTGATGGTGATAGTGGTACTCTGGTTTTCGTCTTCCTCTTTCTCTGGAACCTGAAACCCTTCAGAGGAGGAAACAAATATAATTATTATTATTATACTAATAAATAAATAACGCAAGTGCATCTAAAACAATCAACAATTAAATTTAAATTTCCATTGACAAGTTAAACGAAGTTCCCTTTTTATTATTATTTTCAAGTGGATGGAATTAACAATGGGAAAACATGCAACAAAACGAGATAAGGCATGCTTTGCTTGCATGTTGTACTTTTGAAATCTACATAGCTGTGCTGGTAAACAGGCAGGTTGTACAATAAGGTAGTCAATTACTACACCAACACTATTAACATCATTAGCACAAATGCAACTTACTATTGCAACATGACATCAACACTATTAGCATTAGTTTGAATAAAGTACTTTTTTTGCTTTGCATGTTCTAGTACATTCAAAATGCAACTGTTTCCTCGATATATAACTTAACAGGACATGAAAAAGACAATTCACCCTGCATATTCTTCATATGTCTTACACTAATTAATAAGTGATCTATTTTCCCTAGAATTTGGTATGCTTCTTCCACTTTAGATGGGTTTAGGAAGAACCCTTCATGATGTTATTTCTAATAATAGGTAAACATATATTTCTTCTTTGACTTAGATAATGAAGCTGATAAACATTCCAGAAGTTTATTTATAAATGAGTCTACTACTATTTTAGTCTCTTAAATATGTATTAATCAATTATTATTATTTTTACATAAATTTGACAAGAACATTCATTGGTTGCATTTTTGAATTGGCGTCATTGTTTGTCTTGTCACCCCGTCACCGCACTCACATAGTAATTGGTTTTTCACTTTCGTTCAAGTTTTGTTAATGTTTTTATAATTGATGTGGGTGTCTTTCTCTTTTATACTATTGTTTTATATTAAATTTAAGGATTAATGCATTCTAAGTGAACCTTAGTTTCCCATTTCAGATTCAATACAATGATTAATATAGACAATTTGGATTAATCGTTGCATTGAATCTTGAATTGTTCGTTTGGACAGCTTGGGAAGACTCATTTTTTATACATACTTGATACGTATAGGTTTTGTTAAATTTGATGAAATTTTGGATTAGTGCATATCGCTTTGTTCTCCGGGTGCATACTTGATCATGGTGAATTGATGTCATCCTTGCATGTCGTGTACTTGGAGATCAATGCGAAATGCTGCCAAAATTTCATCAAATTTAAGAAAAGATACTTAACTTGTACGTATGAATTAAGTATAAAAAGGGTCTTCCTGAATGGGATAGGGCCACACCTTTTATGAAATAAGTTAGATGGTCATGCATGTGATATTCACATCAAAGTTGCAATTAACAAGTTAAGTTTTAAATTATAACTCATTTACTCTATTCTTAGCATGAATACGTAAATCTTTTTATCCTCCTATATACATTGATGTTTTTTTTTAACCAGTGCAATGAAGAGATTGAAGACTAGTTTGGATGGTAAATCTGATCAACTTACACCTTAATGGATTAAAGTAAAGGTTAGTCATTTAATCAATGATTTAATCCGAGTGGTGATGTTTTGTAACTTTGTCATTATGGGATTTAAATATATTTCATATTGAATTTAGAGTCATGTTCAAAGTGGAGGCTATGAGTGTGACTATTATTATGCCATGCATTGGATGTGGAACATAGTCAACGGGAGTTTGAAGAATGAATAGAACATGGTATATTTACTTTAACAAGTTTCAATTATTAGTTTACTATCACTTTTTAATCATTTTACATGCACGTGACTAATTTGTATATTTTATATTTTGTAGTGTTTTGGTGATGGAACACCGTTAGACATCGAGACCATTAAAACAATTTACAAGAAATAAGCAACATATTTTTTAAAAGTTAAAAACATACGATTTTGAAAGGTTTAGATGATATGAGAGGAATATATATATTTTATAAATGTTTATTGTAAACATTAAAACAAGTTTGTTAATTTATTGACAATTATTTGAGCATATATATATATATATATATATATATATATATTTGTTTATTACAATTTGTCTGGGTCTGGTTTTTGAAATTGTAGAAGGGTTATAGGCCTTACAACCTGTTCACCAAAACAAGGTATGACTCAAATCTAAATGAGCTGCATGAGTGACTAGTTTATGTCATTGTGTGTTGCAAATTTTGATTTGAGAAATGTAGTCTAATGTCATATTTGTTTATGGGATGCAACTGAGAAACTTAGTATGGGCAACTTCAAAACATGATGTCTACCTTGTCTCCAACTAGTTCTCATGTAATTCTTTAGTCTTCTTTAGTTCTCAACTTCTCATGTAAACCACCACTGATCATGTGTAATTTTTATTTTGATTCCATATTGGTTGATTGACAAGTTTTTTTTACCTCTAGGTTGCATTGAAAACTTTAATTGTCATTCACCATGCTCTAAAGGAAGTTGATCCTACATTTTATGAAGAACTCATCAATTATGAGAGAAGTAGCAGTCATAAGCTCAACATGACTCATTTTAAAGATGATTCCAGTCCAAATGGCTCTATCTTTCTCTCCACGATTGATTTTATTGTCATTTTTGTTATTATGCTTATTTAATTTGTAGTTATCATTCATTGTTTTGTTGCTCAACATGGGATTATTCTGGATAGGTTTGCACTTATGCCTTATTTTTGGAGGAAAAGCTGGAATGTTTCCATGTGTTGAAGTATGACATTGGGGCAAACCATCCTGTCAGTACTTTTTTTTATCATTTTCATTAACTTACTGTTTTACAATTCAAACTTTTCACATCAACATGAGTAGTTGAATTATCTGTGTAGTATCTATTAATGACTATTATTCAGCAATAATATGATACAAGAAGGCCCTTACTTGCTATTGCTATCTTATTACATACGTAAATATAAAGTAGGAAACTTCAAAGTTTGTGAATTGTCACAGAGGACCAAAGATTTGGATATTGTAGAACTGTTACAGTAGTTGCCAGCTTTACAACAACTTCTCCATCGAGTTATTGATTGCCAGGTATGCTTTTGATGCAAATAAATCATGATAGATGAAATTTTTACCCAAACACTTCACAGGTGGTGGGTTTTGTTTAATGAACAAATTTTACAACATTGGCAGGCAACATACTAATTGTTCAACTTGTTTTAACTTTTATATGGTGCAGCCACACAGGCCATCACATTAAACTTTATTAGGCTATTAGTGATGGAGTAGTCAATATGGTTGATAAGGTATATATGGTTATCTTCATGGATTTGAAGCTTGATGTTCAACTTTCTATGTATTTAGGAGACTACTATTGTTAGGCACCAAGTATCTTTTATGGTGTAATTTTCCTTTTCTATTCTCAACTTTATCTATCGAGTTATTTTAAAGATTCTCTACATGAATCCAGGCTAAGAGATGATTAGAGTTTTTTTTTTAAATATGTCATAATCTTGATATTGGACGTGGAGAGAAGTTTATTAAAGTTGAGCAGGTTGGTTGGATCTTATGTCAAAGACATTTAGCTTGATTTTTCAATATGTCATCATTTCTGCAACCCATGAAAGAGTGCCAAAGATGCTCCCCATGGACCAATAGTTTGAAAGGATTAAGTATGGATGAACATTGAAGAACTTTATTTTTTGTTATGGTGGTCTGTGTGGTTTTATTTTAAGGATGCAATCATAAAGAGTGAGTGCATTATTTCATGCACATCTAGTTGAAAATAAAAAACTGTATATCATAGTAGCCAAATTAAACTCAAAATCCTTGCAACCTCTATTCCTGCAACTCATTCAAACAGAAAAAGGAATCAGTTAAAATTGTCATGTTGTTTGCAATGTTATCTGAGAACCTGCCAAGTTCTTCATAAAGCCCTTCACTAGATGTGGTGCATGTGTTGTGGATATACTTGGATGATAGTGAGAATGAGTGGTGAAAGTAGAAAATAAGGATGGTTGGGAGAATAATATTGACATCGATACTCTAGGTTACTAATGATGCTGATAGAGGGAACAAAGATCAAGGTTTTCATTTGATGGAAGCTTGCTTGTGGGGCTTCTATGGAGGCTGGATCTTTGAGCTTCAATGAGGTCCTTTAATGGTGATTTTCCACCATGGAGATGCAGCGGAAGACAATGGAGAAGAGGTGAGAGGAGGCGCCATCCACTAGGGAATAAGCCATGGAAGAAGGAGCTTCACCACCAAGATGAGCCTTGGATAAGAAGCTTGGAAGGATGCTTCAATGGAGGAAAAGAAAGAGGGAGAGAAAGAGAGAGGGGGGAGCACGAAATTGAAGGAATAAAAGAGGGAGATAAGTGGAACTTTGAAGTATGTCTCACAAGACTCTCATTCATCAAAGTTACAACAAGTACTGTTACACATGCTTCTATTTATAGACTAGGTAGCTTCCTTGAGAAGCTTTCTTAAGAAAACTTCCTTGAGAAGCTTCTTTGAGAAAACTTCCTTGAGAAGCTAGAGCTTAGCTACACACACCCCTCTCATAACTAAGCTCACCTCCTTGAGAAGCTTCCTTAAGAAGATTCCTAAAGAAGCTAGAGCTTAGCTACACATACCTCTCTAATAGCTAAGCTCACCTCCTTGAGACGAGAAGCTAGAACTTAGCTACGCACCCCCTATAATAGCTAAGCTCACCCCCATGACAAAAAACATGAAAATACAAAAAAAAAAGTCCTTACTACAAAGACTACTCAAAATGCCCCGAAATACAAGGCTAAAACCCTATACTACTAGAATGGCCAAAATACAAGGCCCAAATGAAGGAAAAACCTATTCTAATATTTACAAGGATAAGCGGGCTCATACTTAGCCCATGGGCTCGAAATATACCCTAAGGCTAATGAGAACCCTAGGGCCTTCCCTTGGATCTCTAGCCCAATCTACTTGGAGTCTTCTACCCAATGCCCTTGCGGGATAGGATTGCATCATCATTTATCTCAACAAATTTCATAGCATTCATAGATTAATTAAACTTTTCTCAACAATTATGTTATTTCCTCACAATGTTGACAATTTATGAAAACATTGAAGTTTTGAAACTTGTAAAATTAGTTGTGCTTCAAACCTTTTGTTGCTCATGCCATGTTAAGTAGCATATTCATCCTTGTTCTCATCCAATGCATTTGTGAACCTTTAAAAAAATTATGAAGGGTGACTTGCCTCTTAATTCAAGTGAAGCTTGTTTCAAGTTACTCTTAGCTGCAACCTGCATTATCTCATGTTCTATTTGTGTTGAACAAGTAAAGCTAACCTAAAAATACCACCAAGTAAAGAAGCATATACTCAAATATATAGATTAATATAATATTTAACTAGTTTTATTTAAGATTATATGGTACTTCTGAATGTTTAACATGTAAATTTAATTACCTTATCAACATCCATGTGTAAGCTTAATGTAGCACCAACAGTTGGGCCAAATCCAGGCACTACATTGATCACTTCATCTAGGATTCCAACCTTCAAAATAAGGAAAATAATCTAATTTATAAGCCTTTATGCTAAAGTAACTTGTGATGAAGAGGCATGCATGCATTTTTTTGTCGAAAAATGTTAATTGTTAATAAGAGGGATCGAACACACGACATTTCCCTCCTTCCCTTATTTCTTAGCCACTCAACCAACCTTATATCTTTAAGCCATGCACGCATGGTTGATAAAGATATTAATGAATTATTTAATTGTTGAAAATGGATCACATACACATACCAATTTAGCAAGATGAGCATTAAAGAAAGTAGAGATAGGTGTTTGCTCGGTAGGCTTGAGGACCATGGTGCAACCAACAACTAAAGATGGAGCAACCTTGATGTAGAAAATGATATTGGGGAAATTCTTGGGATTAATAATTGGTTCATGGAATTGAACTGAATTGGTTTTCATTTCAAGAAGTGTGATGTTTCACAGTATGAGGATTGAACCTCTTACTTTTAGTGGTCAATAATGTGAATCCCATATTATTTTCCTTTTTCCTCACTTTTTTGGCAATTAAGACTTGAATGTTCCATATGATATTACTATTTAGAATGTATTTAAGCGGATGTCTTAGGGTCAATTTATATGATGTCTGATTAATGGTGGTTTTCAACTGTTGAACAACAACTTTTTGCTATTTCAAATCAAGCAAATGGAACTACAAGAATTGAATTGGCCCTTGTTACTGCTCCTAGTTCAAATGAAAGTGCCACGACAACTAGCAAACTGGTATACTTTCTTCTACAATAAATTGACTGTTCACTTAGCTCGCATGATTAGTGAATACACATCGGTCTCTCACATGTAATGCATCTCAACATTAACACTTACAAAAACTTCTTGCATCCACACATGTTTTTGTTTTCCTAATAATGAGTAGTGGTGACTTGCTTGGTAATCAGGCTGGAGGTTTGGACAACCGTACACTAGACAGCCTATACAATGATGCACTCAGGAGAAACAACCAAAATGCCAGCTATGATCCATGGGAGCCAGCACTAGGGGGAAACATGATGCAACCGACAATGCATAATCCATTTTTTGCTTCAAATACAATTGCTGCTCCACCTTTTGTTCAGATGGCTTCCAGGTCCAACAAAAAACAAGCTTTCATATATCAACAACAACAACAACAAATGATGATGGCTCCCCAACAATAATTTGTAAATCCTTTTGGAAATCCTTATGGAGCCGCTGTTATCCATCCCTATGACTTAGGTATGCCTATTGAATCATATTATCCATATACAGGTCTCATCTTGTCATTTTATGTGGAAAACAAATCCTTAATAAGCTCAAGGTAAAAAATAAATGGGTAATTTGATTACTCTCAACTTTCGATTTTGAGATTGATAAACATGAAGAAGAATAGCCTTGTATCATATGTTGTGTGTGTGCCATAGTTAGCTAGAGTGAAATTATTTTTGAATAATTAGCACATAAGGGGTGGGGGGGATTATATGATTTTTTATGTACAAGGTAAATTGATAATGAGTTCTTATTCAAACCACTTAGTTTCATTTGCCCAATTGAGATTACTTCAACGCTTTAGCAGAAAATTTGTTCTTGATATATTGGTCTATATTGTTCTCAGTTTCTATTTCATGTATATGGTGGGAACTATATTCATTATATGATTGTTATACAGTATGTTCTATGAAAACACGTCATGTCTAATAAATGAGTCATTTTGGTTTGAGGAGCACATTTTTTCTTCATTCTCATATGTAATGTGTTTTCTGTAAGATGTTCGTGTAAGTATTTAATTTATACTCATTTTTTCTTCTCGATGGGTGAGAACTAAAATCCATAGAAGTTGTGAACTAAAGTCAAAATTTCAAATGTCAATTCTTTTGTTCAAGATAATCACAATATAAGATGCTACTAGACTACTTTCATTAGTAAAGAGAGAATCTGGGTTGAGTAAGTTCCCAATAAGTCTTTTCTTTTCAATGATGTACACAATTTACATGTTTTATTGTGATAAAATTTCTAATAAAATTTTCATATCCATCCAGGTGCCTTGAAGCAAGGAGGAATTCCCTTGATTGCTTGTTGCATTTCTACTATAGAGCAAGTGAGTGTAAGTGGGATTTCTGATGTAGTTCATGTTATGGCCCTTGCAAAGGAAGCCATGAAACCTGTGGTTGCAAACCAAATGCATCTCTTTGGTTCAAACAGAAGGGAATAATTTCTGCGTTGTTGACTAGCTAGAACTTCTTCAGCATATTTTGCTATTATATTTTCTTGTAGTAACTATTAAGGAATATTACTACCTCATGAATTCATTATTCCCTTCAATCAAATGTAAAGGAACAAAAGTGGTACAATTAGATTGATTGAAGAGGACAAGTTTATTGTAAACATTATAATCAATTAATAATTTATTGATAATCATTAGAGCAAAAACAATTTAGTGATATTTTATTATAATCTCTTTGGGTCTAGATGACTGAAATTGGAGGTTTGGTTTGATGTAAAAAAAAATTAGAATGTCAGGATTCTAAGACGATTTTTAGTGAAAACTGTATTCAAATGTCATGTTTCTAAAACAGTTTTCTTTGAAAACCATCTTAAAATATATAGAATCTAAGACGGTCTTTTAGGAAACTGTCTTAGAATATGGAGTTTCTAAGACGATTATATCATTAAAATCATCTTAGAATATCAACATTTTAAACATTTTTTAAACAATAAATAAAAGTATCTAAGACGGTTTCTAAAAGAACCAATGTAGAAATCAACATACTAAGACGGCTGGAAAACTGTCGTGGAAAGTGAAAATTGGTTTTGAAACCATCGTGGAATGTGCTATAGAACCAACGTTAAAAACATTTTTTCTAGTAGTGATAACATTAGCAAGAAAAGAGTTTTTATTTGTGTGTGTTGAATAACCATATTGTAAATCATAGTGTCATATTGATAATCTAGTAGTGCTAAGTAATTGGATTTCTTAAACATAATTCTTAAACATATGATTAGGATTTGATTTCAATTTTGACCTTGTCGCAACCTCCCTCACGATGAGACAGCGAAAGAAAATAAAAGAGGCGTCTTTTAAAAAGGAAAATGAGTGGGAGTCGGCACCAACGTTTATTTAAGGAAAACGTTAGAAAACCAAAAAGGGATATACGAATTTTGAAAATAAGAGTTCGAAAGTTGTTTACGCATAGGGAAGGTATTAGCACCCCACGCGCTCGTCACAAGGGACACCAACTTTTAATCGAGTGTGCACAACGTGACTTCAAAATTATTTATTTTCCCAATAACGGTGAATTGCTTTTATTATATTATTTTATTATTTTTTATTATTATTTTTTTATTTTTTTTGAGTTGACAAGGGTGTTATCCTTGCTCCTACGTATCCCTAAGAGCGATGAGAAAATTAGACCTACGTAGTTTTTTAAGTCTGAATGTTTGTGTGTTAAATTGATTTTATGTTTTTTGAAAGATTTATTTTATTTTGCGAACAAAGAGGACCTATAAGGGTACATGGATCACATTCAACTCTTAAGAAAAGAAAAGAAAAGGAAGAAGAACTAACCGGCTGTTGCACAGGGTACTAGGCTAGTAGGAGAAGCGATGTAGGGAATGATCCTCGGTTGCAATTTGACAGCGCCTCGACTTCACTTTTCTTCTTTTTTCCTTCCTCTCACTTCGTTTTTCTTCCTCTCTAAACCTTCTGAATCCTTTTCCCCTTCCCCTTCACGGCTATTTATAGGAAAAAGCCATTTGGGGTAGGAAAAGGTCACCCAGGCGAGTTGGAGCTTGCCCAGGCGAGCTGGTTACTTAGCCCTGAAGGTAACAGCTCACCAAGGCGAGCTGGAGCTCGCCCAGGTGAGCTAGTTACTTAGGGTTGAAGGAATTTCATGGCCCAAACGAGCCAGTTGCTAGCCTTGGCGAGCTAGGGTCCAGAAATTTCCAGAAAATGGCTATTTCGCCCTTTTCCTTGTGGTTTTTGTTCTCGGATCCGACAATCAAACATCAATTCGAGCGATCCCTCGACCCTGCATTGCAACCGATGCCAAGCATCGTAATTTAGTTAGTAATAATCAAAACATCATAAGTGGATAATGAAAATATCACACCCGGATGAAATTAGGGTCTGACAGCTGCCCCTCTTTACTTATCTTTTGTTAAAAATAAGAGATAAGTAAAGATAATGACATTAATTTCACTCGAGCGATCCAGCTCTTCATCCGAATGCCAAAGAAAACAAAGAAGAAAAAGGACGTTGAAGTCCTATAACATCAAAAGAGGATCTTGAATTCCTACAAATCATAAAATGGAGGACATTGGAGTCCTATAGCATAAGAGCATAAGACATTTGAAGTCTTTGAAAGCATAGAAAATAAAGGATGTTGAGTCCTAAGAAGCACAAAGACAAGGACATTGAGTCCTATGAAAGATAAAGACAAGGACATTGAGTCCTATAAAGATAAGGACATTGAGTCCTATGAAAGCAAAAAAACCATGAAGTCTTAAAAAAAACGTAAAACAAAAGACATTGAAGTCTCGAAAAGCGTAAAAGATAGCAGACATTGGAGTCTCGAAAAGTGTAAAAGATAACGGACTTTGAATTCTTGCAAATGTAAAAAACAGAAGACCTTGAAGTCTTTGAAAATGTAAAAGACAAAAGACATTGAATTCTTTGAAAATGTTAAAAACTAAAGACATTGAAGTCTTTGAAAATGTAAAAGACTGAAGACATTGTATCATTATTTTTGTTCCTTTTACTCTTTAAAACAACCCCACACATGGTTCAAATGTTTGTTTATTCCAAAGAACTTGTTTTTCCTTTCTCTTTCCTTTTTTCTTTTTGCTCTTTTCCATTTTTTTATCTTGATTTCGATTTTTTAAAAACTTTTTCTTTTGAAATTTTGATAAATACCTAACTTCCTTCAAAACCCACAACTAGCCACAAAAATGATAGAAATCTCCCTTGAAAACACTCCTGCTCTCCTATCCTAAGGTAAGGTAGGAAGCTTTCATCCTAGGTTTAGTGTTCCGACAAAAATCAAGTGTCTGGCTCAAAGGGTTTACAAAATGGCAAAAATAATATGCGTTGGGACAGTTGTTTGGCCAATGACTTAAAATGTAAAAAAAGAAAGAATGCTCAGATCACTTCCATGAATCATATGTTATGACAATTAGAAATTCATGCAAAACCAAACGTAGAACATATCCATGCGGACACTCAACATAAAATTTATGGTCACACGTAGTCACTAAAGCTTAGGGCCTGTTTCCACATTCAGATCAAATCAATGCTTCAAAAATTGTTCTTTTATCAAGTCCATGCAAAAACATCTGAGTCCATTTGGTATTCGAGAAAGTCCTTCATTATTTTTATCCTCAACATACACATTTTTTTTCAAAAACCTTTTGTTGTGTTTCAATCTACAAAATTTTTGAAGAGTACTGGTGGTTGTTCCTTTGAAAAGCACGTTAGTTTTAAGAAAAAGGTTGGAATCGCGGACAAAGTTTAATCCAAGACTACACCATCAAACATCAAAGCGTGCGCGAAAATAAATCAAAAATAAACCATGCATAAATTTTTCCTTTTTAAACAATCATCACAACAAATAACATAACAAAGCAATAAATAAGATAAAGACAAGTTCGTAAATTTAGAAGAACATGGTCGGGGAGCTCAGCCTCCTCTTATGAAGAAATCAAGCAATTCTGCCATGTCACCATCATCCTCAGCTCCACCTTCATCACCTTGGGCAGTTCCTTGAGCATCTGTAGAACTTGCCTCCTCCTGAAAATTGGGCATGTCCCCAGGTCATGCGACAATGACTCTGAACTGCTCGGGAGTAGGCCACGGGTAAGGGTTAGGATCCTGGCGATTCTGGTGCAGTGTATACTGATAGAAGCTGTCATTCAACTGCATTTGGCCCCAATGGTTTGCTGCCTGCTGATCAGCCAAATGTTGCATGTATGCGTGCATCTAGAGCTCCATTCTCTGCATGTGAGCTAAGATGGACTCTAGGGATGGTGGCTGATGTTAAGGCGATGGTTGTGCGTCTGCGGCTGACTGCTGCTGCTGGTCTTGCCTCGACTGCTGTACCTGCCTTGGCATGCAATATTTCTCAATGAATGACCTGTTAATGGGAGGTCAGATGAGCTTTATTGGCGCGACCGATACTTTGTAGAATTGGCAGAGACCTGAAATCAATGCCGAAAATCCTAGTGCCCTGTTGGACTTCTCTGGGTCCACTGGGTGTCTTGGAGGTGCAATACCTACAAACTGGTGTATGGCATTCGAGATAAGCTGCGCCACATAAACACTGATCTGGGTCATGATGCTGTAGACCAGGTGACATTTGGGTAGCGTGAGATCAGAGTTGTGGTCACTTGGAAGGATGTTTCTAAGTAGAAAGGTCATCTAGATTTAAGTCAGAGTGGTCATGCTAGTGTGCATGATCTGCACCCGCTTCCTTGCTACGCTTCGTGCAAAATCATGTCCGGGGGAGCAAAGTAGCTAGCCTATGGTCTCTTCATCAAAACCTGAAAATTGGCTTCTTCTCTTAGTGTATTTGCATCACTGTCCTTCTTCTAAAACTAATGGATGCCCCAAGAATTGATTGATAGCATATGTGTCATAGGGAACCCATTGGCCCCGCACTCTGGAGTGCTTATCCATGATGCCTTCTTTAGTAGGCTAGCCATTAGCATAAATCTCCATGACTACTTCAAGATCATATTTAGCCATAAGCTTTGCTAGCTGCGTCCAATGCCTCCTAGCAATTTCCACTTGAAATTCTGTATACTCCCCTTCAGCTAGCTAGACCCGCCTTTCCTTGAGAAAATACCAATCTTTAATCATTTCAAAATGGCGCTGGTGTTCCTCACTTTGAAAATGGTGCCCATCAAACTCGATTTCTACAGGTGGAGCTGAACTTGATCCTTCTCCTGTAATGGTCTTCCTAAATCTTTTAGCAGGGAGTTTCTTCGGGGCCATCTGTGACAACAAAAACAAAGGCAAAACGACACTAGCATCGTAGCAAAATTTATTTTCAAAAAAAGAGCTAACCATTGAAATTTTTTTTCCTATCTCTTTTATATATTTATATGTATATATACTTTTTCATATATTTAATTTATCTTTTAGCAACCAAGAAGGTAATTTGTGCACAAGTTCAGTCCAAAATAGCCTTACAACCGAAAAACAACATTAAGCACAAATTCAATCCACCTAGTTGCTCTAATTTTAACAAGAAAATGGTGGTGATTCAAACCTAAAAATTTACTTGCCCATTAACAACTCAAATGATATTCTCAATTCAATTCACAACCTTATGTAAATTATCAATTTGAGTTGATATCATACCAAATTAAGTGACTAAACATGTTCAACATTTCAAAACTTAAAAGAGAACATAGTTTAACCCTTGTGGCATTTCATTAAACACTTGGTGTGCACATGTTTAAGCATGCAAAATTGAGGATTCGAGCATAATCAAACAATGCAAATAGGTAAACCAAAAAGGATGGCCTACTATGATTCAAACCAACGTTCTTTTACACAAAAAGAAACAACCAAACATCCATCATCTATGTTGCATTCTCCATTCAAAAAGAAAGCACAAATCATCAAACATAACAAGAAGAAAACAAAACTCTGAGCTGAAGATGATTCTTACTTGGATGAGATGAAAGGAATGCAAAAGATTTGAAGGGAATATACACTTAGATGGCTGGATGCTGCTGCCAAAATGGATGCCTCGTGGGTTTTGAGTGATGAAGCTTTGAATTTTTTGAAGAAAATGGGGGTGAAATCTGATTTCACCCCTTATTTAAGCTACTGTCTGCATTGACTCGCCCAGGCGAGTTAAAATTAATTAATTAATTAATTATTTTTGTAAGCCTTATAATTACGTATAAATCCTAGGCAAATTCATGAGATAATTCAAAAAGAAAATTGAACAAATACCAACTTGCAATAGAAAGCATAAAGCATAAAATTAAAGAGCAAAGTTTAGAGATACTAGGTTGCCTCCTAGGAGTGCTTCTTTAACGTCTTTAGCCAGACGCATGGTTGTAGCCAAGGCTTTGCCATCCCATCCTTCCTAATTCTTTTCTTCGTTCATGAGCAAATCCAATCGTGGACTTAGCACTTGCTCTAATGCCTTGAAAAAGAGAATGTTAACATGCAAATGTTTAAAATGTTATGACATGCTTGCATCGCCTTTCTTATCTGACCCTAGGTCTACTCAAGGTTCACGCGTGGCGCCTATCACAACCCAAAATGACTCTTCATTTTTTTTCTTTGCAAAAATTTTAGAGATGATAAGATGCAGCCGCATGCATGTTTGTATTGAACATTCATTCAGCGCAACAATTAACCAAGTGTTTTTGTTCAATTTTACTCAGCACTTACGACACCCCTTTCGAACGTGCCGAACGAGCGACTTCTGATCGAGTAGATTCAGCCATTGGCTCTGGAGTGCGGGTCACATGAGCGAGCAAAATGAAAGCGTACATCCATACTCAATGACAAATAAAATAATTCAAAAGACACACATTAGGGAGAAAGATACAAAACATCAATCCATATTTATTAACATTGCAACTTTGTTTACAATGATAGCCTAAAACATAAAGATCCTAACGAGTCCTTGGGGAGGCCCAAATAGTGAGACTTTAAAAATGCCCTAAGCATTATGCATAGTATCACTTGACAACATCAAAATTCACAGGCGAAGGTAGCTCTTCATCATCCATGTTGATGAGTAATAGTACTCCAGCCAAGAAAGCCTTCTTTACCATAAAAGGTCCTTCATAGTTCGGGGCCCATTCCCCCGATGATCTTTATGAGCATGTGATACTTTCTTCAAAACAAGGTTCCCCTTGCAGAACTCACGCGGGCACACCCTTTTGTCGAATGCGCTCTTCATTCGGCTCTGATATAGCCGCCCATGACTCATGACAGCCAATCTCTTTCCCTCAATAAGATTTAACTAGTCAAAACGTGCTTGGGCCCATTTCGCTTCTTCCAATCCTGATTTTGCTAGATTTCTCAAAGAAGGAATCTCCACCTCAAAAGGGAGCACAACTTCCATCCCATACACCAAAGAGAATGAGTTTGCCCCAGTAGAAGTGCATACAGAAGTTCGATAACCATGCAATGTGAAGGGTAGCATTTCATGCTAATCCTTGTAGGACACTATCATCTTCTAAACAATCTTGATATTTTTGTTGGTGGCCTCAACTACCCCATTCATCTTGGGTCGATAAGGTGTTGAATTATGATGTTGGATTTTGAAATCCTCACACATTTCCTTCACCATTTTGTTGTTCAAATTGGTGGCCTTATCGGTGATGATTTTCCTGAGCAACCTATATCTGCAAATTATTTCTTTCTTGATGAATTTGAACACCACCTTCCTAGTCACATTAGCATATGAGGTCGCTTCCTCCCATTTGGTGAAGTAATCAGTGGCGACTAAGATGAAACGATGCCTATTCGAAGCTTTGGGTTCGATAGGCCCAATCAAGTCTATGCCCTACATTGAAAACGTCCACAATGCTGACAACACATTCAACAACACATGTGGAGAATTAACATTATCCGTGAAGGTTTGGCACTTGTGGCACTTCCTCACGTGAACACAACAATCATTTTCCATGGCGATCTAGTAACACGCAGCTCTCAGAATCGTTCAGGCCATGGCGTGCCCACTGGCATGGGTGCCAAAGGATCCTTCATGTACCTCCAATAGTATTTACTCGGCCTCGTTTACATTGACACACCAAAGCAATACCATATCATGGTTTCTTTTATATAGGACATCCCCACTCAGGAGGAAACTGGCTGCCAACCTCCGTAATGTCCTCTTGTCATTGTTAGAAGCCTCATGTGGATATTCCTTGTCCTTAATGTATCGTTTGATATCGAAGTACCAAGGCTTACCATCCTCCTCTTCTTCTATCAAACAATAGTGTGTGGGCTCAACATGACATTTGATGTCGATGCATGGCAAATCTCCGTGAGGGCTTACTTTGAACATGGACGATAGAGTGGCAAGGGCATCGGCCATTTGGTTTTCCTCTCTAGGAATGTGATGAAATGATATATCATCAAAGAGTTCCATCAATCCATTGATGTAAGCTTGGTAAGGCACCAACTTGTAGTCTCTGGTCTCCCATTCACCTTTCAACTGATGAATTACCAACGCCGAATCTCTATATACTTTGAGCAACTTGACCCTAAAGTTGATCACTGCTCAGATCCCTAGGGTGAATGCTTCGTATTCCACCATATTATTTGTACAATCGAAACACAATCTATCCATGAAAGGAAAACATTGTTTGTCTGGCGAAACCAACATTGCCCCAATTCCATGACCTAGTGCATTAGATGCACCATCATACCATACAATCCACTTATCTCTGTCTTCATCTTCACCTTTTTCCTCAAACAGGGCCATAATATCCTTGTTAGGGAATTCTGGATGCATAGGCTGATAATCACTTATGGGTTGTTGAGCTAGATAATCTGCCAAGGTGCTCCATTTTATTTCCTTCTGGGTGACATAAACAATATCGAACTCTGACAACAAAACCTGCCATCGAGCTATTCTCCCAGTGAGAGCGGGCTTTTCAAAGATGTACTTGACTGAATCCATTTTGGATACCAACCAAGTAGTGTAACTCAACATATATTGCCTCAAATGGTGAGTTGCCCATGCCAAGGCACAACATGTCCTTTCTAGTAATGAGTAGTTCATCTCGCATGCTGTGAATGTTTTGCTCAAGTAATAAATGGCTCGCTCTTTCTTTCTAGATTCATTGTGTTGCCCTAGCACACACCCTATTGACTCATCTAATATTGTCATGTATAGAATAAGAGGTCTTCCAAGCACTGGTGGTACGAGCACATGAGGATTCATCAAACACCGTTTAATTCTCTCAAATGCTACTTGATAATCATCGTCCCACTAAACAGACTATTCTTACACAACAACCTGAAAAGAGGCTCCCAAGTGGTTGTTAATTGCGATATGAATCTAGAGATGTAGTTCAACCTCCCCAAGAAACCTTGAACTTGATTCTCTATACGCGGCTCGAGCATCTCGAGAATTGCTTTCACTTTATCTGGATCCACCTCTATCCCCTTTTGGCTAACAACAAAATCGAGTAACTTTCTGGATTTTACCCCAAGCATACACTTTGCAGGATTCAATCTCAACCTATATTTACGTAATCGCTGGAACAACCTTTGCAAATTGACTAGGTGCTCCTCTTCCATTCTTGATTTTGCGATCATATCATCCACGTATACCTCAATCTCCTTGTGCATCATGTCATTGAATAACGCCACCATGGCCCGCTGGTATGTTGCCCTAGCATTCTTTAGCCCAAATGACATCACTTTATAGCAGAAGGTTCCCCATAGAGTAATGAAAGTTGTCTTCTCCATGTCCTCTGGTGCCATCTTTATCTGGTTATAACCTGAAAATCTATCCATGAAATAGAACAAGGCAAAACGGGCTATGTTATCCACGAGAACGTCGATGTATGGTAAAGGAAAATTATCCTTTGGACTACTCGATTTAGATCTCCATAGTCCATGCACATTCACACCTTTCCATCCTTCTTTGGGACTGGCACGATATTGGCAACCATTCTGGGTATCGGGCGATGGCCAAAAAACCTGCATCGAATTGTTTTTTTACCTTCTCCTTTATCTTTAGGGACATCTCAGGCTTCATTCTCCTCAACTTTTGTTTCACCGGGGAGTACTCGGGATTCAATGGTAGCATGTGTTGCATAATTTCTGAGCTCAAACTAGGCATATCATGGTAAGACCAAGCGAAGATGTCTTGGTAGTCTCACAACAGAGTCACTAACTCATCTCAAACGTTAGCGGACACACAAGTGCCGATCTTGACTTCCTTTTTCTCTTCACTAGTGCCCAAGTTAACAACCTCGGTCTCCTCTTGATTTGGCTTTATCTCTCTTTCTTCTCGTTCCACTATTCTTCTCAGATCCAGGGGGAATCCCCAATCCTCATCTTCTTCCTCCTCAGCTTAATTGACTGGCTGCTCAAAGTCAACATCTAGGTCCTCAGTATCGCTGCTTGCACAGGACTCATTATTGGATCTGCGGTAAATCATTTAATCACAACGAAAATAAATATGCAGAGAAATGAAATGGACAAAGGTGCAAAAGGCAATATATCAATAAAAGGTTGTATAGTAATGGTCACTAGAACATTAAAGAAGAGAATGCCCAACAAAAAGGTAACCCATAAAGCCTAGGCACGACAATAGGATCCAAACTACTTGATTACATCAAATTTGAAATAGAAATCTTCGGTTGCTCTATGATCTACCAATTTTTCAATTCGAAGTCTGGGGAACATGGCTGCACCCAATTTGGCTGAACTTGATTGGTCTCTTCATCCAGCATAGCAACCTAGCCTTCATGCATCCATCTTGCACTCATAAAGCTTTCATTGATGTGACAAATAGGGACCCTCTCCACCTGTGATCCTCGCCCTTGTAAACGAGTTAAGCTTTTCTCTTTCCTTTCCAAAGCAATCCTCATCTTATCAACACTTATAGGCTTGTATCCCAAACCAAACCTCCCACGATTCTCAACAGGCTTATTGCCCCACCACCATTCCGGCCCAAACCTATTCCAGGCTCATACCTATCCTTTAGCATAACTCGAGCTACCATCAAAGAGGTATAAGATAGACGTGGTTGTATCGAAGGAGACTCCACATAAGCACTATTCACAATTTCCAATGCTTGAAACAACATTTTTAGTGACTCCTTCACTGCTTCAACATAAGGCATAGAAGACGGACAACTTACTAGTATATCCTCCTCACCTGATACTATAACAAGTTGACCCTCCACCACAAATTTCAATTTCTAATGCAAAGATGATGGGACCACTCCAGTAGAATGGATTCAGGGTCAACCTAGCAAACAACTGTAAGTGGGAGTTATGTCCATGACTTGGAAGGTGATTTGAAATGTGCATGGGCCAATCTGGATCGGGAGATCAATTTCCTCTCTCACGTCATGATGACTGCCATCGAAGGCTCTGGCCACCATAGAGCTTGGCATCATGTATGAGGCATCGAATGACAACTTGTCTAATGTCGTTTTAGGCATGATGTTAAGAGAATAACCATTGTCCACAAGCACATTAGCCACCATATGATCTGCACATTTGACTGACACATGCAGAGCCTTATTATGCCCTTTCCCTTCAATTGGCAACTCATCCTTAGTGAAAGTCAAATAATTACTTGCAGTGATATTATTGATTATCCCCCCAAACTTCTCTACTAAGATGTCGTGCACCACGTGGGCCTTATTTAAAATTTTCATTAACAACTTCCGATGAGGCTCAGAATGCATGAGCAGTCCTAACAAAGAGATCCTGGCCGATGTTTTGCTCATATGTTCAATCACCTTGAACTCACTATGTTGAATGATCCTCAAATATTTCGTTGCTTCCTTAGCAGATATCTCTTTCTTGCCAAGACTGTCCTCTTCCTCCGTAGGTTTTTCGACAGGGGCTTCGTTAGTTGTCACAGGGCCTACTTTCCCCCTTTCAACCACATCCTCTTTTGCCTTTCCCTTGTCATTCGACTTTGTCGGTAGTTCGAGAGAAGCAAAAATATGCCCACTATGCATCACACCACTCATACCAGAAATATTCGTGACTTTAGCAGTCAGCATGCTAGTCCTAATACGCATGACAGACACGTCTTGCCTTCCGTCGTATCCCTGTACGTCATACCTCCATGGCACCGCCTTGTCACATTTGTAAGGGAATGGTGATGGGGCCCTCACCATAGTGGGTCAGAAACCTCGAGGTACCAGAGTGGTAGCATCCCTGGTAAAGTGAATTACCAAAGGTTTAGGCTTACTCAACTTGGTGTCGCTTGACTGCATGAAACCTCTCTTTCCGCCTTCCTTATGTGGCCAATTTCAATTCATCCTTCATCTATTAATCCCTGCAACAGCTCCTCGGATACTGGGCATTTTTCTACATCGTGCAACTCCCCTGGATGCAACAGGTACCGATCCCCCTTATTACCATCGTATTTAACCATGCCAGCCTTACATAAATCCTCCAAGATGAATCGTCTTGGGGTCGATGCCTCCTCTATCTTCTCCAACTCCTGAGGCTCCCCTCTTTCAATGGCATTCACCGACTAGCTTTCGTGATTTGTAAGGGGATTAGTTCTTACATTGGGACTATCCTCTTGAAATGTAAGCCATCCTGCATCAATCAAACTTTGCACTTTGTACTTAAAAGCTACACATTGCTCGACGAAGTGCCCCGAGATGCCACCATGGAAGGCGCATGTGGCGTTAGGATTGTACCATCGGGGAAATGGAGGTTAATAGACCTTTCCCAGGCTCACTACGGTCATTTGGTTGTTGAGTAAGGATGGTAGTAGGTCGGCATACGACATTGGGATTGGGGTGAATTCTATAGGTTTTCTTTCTGGGACATTCCTCTATGAATTTGCGTTTGTGTTGGGGTTGGGATTTGCACTTAGTCTGGGCTGTGTAGGGAATGGATTTTGTGGGTGATGTTGGGGAGGTCTTTGTGGTTGATTAGGCATTCTTGGTCGGAGGGGCATTGGGCAAGGGGGAAACCCAATATTGGCCAAGTAATTGTATTAGTGTGGGGGATACTGATACATAGGGTTGTGAGGGGTTTGCGGGGAGCTTGGCCATGTGGGTATTGCAGTCATGGCATGAGCGTCTCCCTCATTTTTCTTTGCTCCACCTGCCCCAGGCCTCCTATTGCCAAAACTCGTCAAAGCAACATAATCAAATTTGCCCATTCTTAGGCCTACCTCGATCCTCTCGCCTGCAAACACTAGATGTGCAAAACTCGAAGGCATGTATCCCACCATCTTCTCATAGTACAACACAAGTAATGTGTCTACTATTATTGTTATCATTTCCCTTTCCATCACTAGGGGTGCTACTTGGGCTGCCAGATTCTTCTATCTCTAGGTGTATTCTTTGAAAGATTCTTGCTCCCTTTTACACATGTTCTGCAGTTGCATTCTATCCGGAGGCATATCAAAATTGTATTGATATTGCCTGAGGAAGGCAACCATTAGGTCTTTCTAGGAATGTACCCGAGAAGATTCCAGATTGGTGTACCAAATGATAGCCGCCCCAGCCAGACTCTCTTGAAAAAAATGCATCAAGAATTTTTCATCCTTCGCGTATGCCCCCATTTTCCTACAGTACATCTTCAGGTGATTCTTGGGGCAAGTAGTCCCCTTGTACTTGTCAAAATCTGGCACCTTGAACTTCGGAGGTATGACGATGTTGGGCACTAGGCACAGCTCTGCCATGTCAGCAAAAGCATAATCTTCGCCTCCTTCAATGTCCCCTAGCCTTTCTTCTATATGATCAAATTTTTTCTTTTCCACCATGGTAGGAGGCAGTCTTCCCACCATAAAATGTAAGGGTTGTGGTTGTGGGTGATACTGAGGGCCCCCCAAAGTGTTTGGTAGGGGTACGCCACAAAATTCCTGCCCCTCAGTGGCATATCTGAGGTGAGGCTCGAAGTCGGCTAGAGTGTGGTCTTGGGTACTTCATGTGTCTTCCCCATGGGTTAAGGGACATGTGCATGACCAGATTGGGGATGTTGGCTCTCAATGGATATGGGAGCGGAGTTATCGACATTCTCATCAGGAGCGTGTGCAACATTGGGTGGTGTATAGTTGGGAGGCAAGCCATATGGTGGGAAGGAATGCTTGCTCTGGACCTGCACAAAATGTGGGTCACCCGTACTTCCCAACGCTTTGCCTCCCTGACCTGTCATATTCAATACTGGACGATTTACTTGATTGAGGCCAAATGGGTGAGTCGGGTCCACCTCAGTGGCAGTACTTATGACAATGACTGTAGTCGTGTTGACCTGCATCATTTTTCTTATACTCATCATGGATTCCATCATTGTGGTCATTTGCTCTTTCATGGCCTCCATGTCGGCCTTCATCTATTCCTATACCTCTTCTATCTCACTCATTATTCTTGCTTTAGCACGCATTTGGTATGGGTGCCGTAAAGCGTGTTCTTTCTCTTTGATTACAATGATTACGATTCTGATTTCAAGGAAAGAATGCAATGAGCAATGCAATGACCAACAAATGTGAATGCATGAAAATGATAAGTTGCTGAAGTATTGCGAATTTTACACAAGGCATTCAGTAGAACATGTTGGATCAAGTGGCCTCGGAATAATTAAGAATGAGGGTTGAATTAATTATTAATGTGTCTTGACTAATTAAAAATTTATCCTTCTTAATGTTACTAGATTCAACTAGGATTTTACTACTAAGTTAAGAAAGTAAAAAACAAAAACAATAACTTAACCAAAAGTAAAAGCGGCAATTAAAAGTACATAGCGGAAATTAAAGAGTGTAGGGAAGAAGAAGACAAACACAAGATTTATACAGGTTCGGCAACAACCCGTTCCTACATCCAATCCCCAAGCAATCAACGGTTCTTGAGATTTCTTTCAACCTTGTAAAATTCTTTACAAGCCAAAGATCCACAAGGGATGTACCCTCCCTTGTTCTCTTTGAATAACCAAGTGGATGTACCCTCCACTTTGATGTAAGCTCCATTTGAGCTTGTAGGCCTAGGATCTTCTTCATCAATGGATTCCTTTGCTTCTTGGAAGATGAATGGCAGCGGAATGGAGAAGGAAGAGAGAGAGGATACACCACTTCAAGGAGAAGATGAGTCTAGAAGAAGCTCACCACCATAGAGGCTATGGATAAGAGCTTGGAGGAAGAAGCATATGAGTGAAGGGAGAGGAAGAGAGGAGCACGGAATTTTGTGCTCTAAAAGAGCTTTGAAATCTGAAGTTTAATATTCAAATGATCAAAGTTCCAAAAAAATGCACACACATGACCTCTATTTATAGCCTAAGTGTCACACAAAATTGGAGGGAAATTCAAATTTCACTTGAATTTGAAATTGAATTTGTGGAGCCAAACTTTGGAGCCAAAATTTCACTAATTATGATTAGTGAATTTTAGTTATGGTTCAGCCCACTAATTCAAGATCAATTCCAAGATTCTCCACTAAGTGTGCTTAGGTGTCATGAGGCATGAAAAGCATGAAGGACATGCACAAAGTGTGACTATATGATGTGGCAATGGGGTGTAGTAAGCAAATGCTCACCTCCCCCTCTAAAATTTAATTGGATTGGGCTTCTACCAATTTAATTAAATTTATTTCCCAACACACACATCAAATATTCTCTTAGTGCATGTGAAATTACAAAACTACCCCTAATACAAAAGCTAGTCTAGGTGCCCTAAAATACAAGGGCTAAAAAATCCTATATTTCTAGGGTACCCTACCTACATTATGGAGCCCTAAATACAAGGACCAAATATAATGACATCCTAATCTAATATGTACAAAGATAACTGGACCCAACCTTGGCCCATGGGCTCAGAAATCTACCCTGAGGTTCATGAGAACCCTAGGGCCTTCTTCAGCAGCTCTAGTCCAATCTTCTTTGAGCCTCTTGCTCATGGTTCTAGTGACTGGTCCCTTCCTAGGGAGGATTGCATCATCCCCTTCCCCTTGAAGAGGATTTGACCTCAAATCTTTTAGTTCCTCCTCCTCAATATCAGCTCCACCTGCAAAAGGAATTAAATTAGAAATGTTAAAAGTGGTGCTGACTCCATACTCTTCTGGGAGGTCCAACCTATAGGCATTGTTATTGATCCTCTCCAAAACCTGAAAAGGTCCATCCCCTCTAGGGCTAAGCTTGGATTTCCTTTTAGTAGGGAATCTATCCTTCCTAAGATGGAGCCAAACCCAGTCACCCTCATTAAGAACTAGCTCTTTTCTTCCTCTATTGCCTTTAGTTGAATACACCTTTGTTTGGTTCTCTATTTGGTTCTTAACCCTCTCATGCAACTTCTTTACAAATTCTGACCTAGATTGCCCTTCTTTATGTATAAAAGAAGTGTCCATTGGGAGGGGAATGAGGTCTAACTGTGTTAGGGGATTGAACCCATAGACAACCTCAAAAGGGGACTGCTTGGTGGTTCTATGAACCCCCCTGTTGTAGGCAAATTCTACATGAGGAAGATACTCATCCCAAGACTTATGGTTGCCTTTCAGAAATAATTTCCTAATCAATCCTTGGGTTATGCAAAGCTTTCCCTCTTTGAACAAATACCCCTCAGCCAAATAGAATCCATCTTGGGCCTTTTTCCCACAACTCTCGTAAATGGGAGAGAAATGTTCATCTAAAGCATACAAGTCCCTAATATTATCACATCCTAAAATTTGAGCTTCTAGGGAGCAAAACAATGTGTGTCTCCTAGAGAGGGCATCAGCTACCACATTTGTTTTTCCCTTTTTTGTATTTGATAACATATGGAAATTGCTCTAGATATTCTACCCATTTTGCATGCCTCTTGTTTAACTTGTTTTGCCCTCTAATGTACTTAATTGATTGATGATCACTATGAATGACAAATTCCTTGGAAACAAGGTAATGTTCCCAAGTTTGGAGGGCTCTTATTAAGGCATAAATCTCTTTATCATAGGTGGGGTAGTTGAGGGTGGCACTATGAAGTTTTTCACTAAAATAAGCAATAGGGTGCCCACCTTGTAACAATACAGCTCCAACTCCCACTCCAGAGGCATCACATTCTAGCTCAAAAGTTTTAGAAAAGTCAGGAAGAGCTAGAACAAGTGTCTTAGTAAGCTTTTCTTTGAGCAAAGCAAAGGCTTGCTCTTGTTTTTCACCCCAGGTAAATGCCACATTCTTCTTCACCAGCTCATTGAGAGGTGATGCAATTGTAGAGAAATTAGGAACGAACCTTCTATAGAAGCTGGCTAACCCATGCAAGCTCCTAATATCTCCCACACTTTTTGGGGTGGGCCATTCTTGGATGGCCTTGATTTTCTCAGGGTCCACTTCGACCCCATTTCTACCACCTGCAAAACCTAAGAAAACTATATTATCTACACAAAAGGTACACTTCTCTATATTTGCATAGAGGGTGTTTTTCCTAAGGATTGAAAGAACTTTTCTGAGATGTCCTAAGTGATCATCTAGGCTCCTACTGTACACCAAAATATCATCAAAATAAACAACTACAAATCTACCTATGAAATCCTTTAAGACATGATGCATAAGCCTCATAAAGGTGTTTGGTGCATTAGTGAGCCCAAAAGGCATCACTAACCATTCATACAAACCAAACTTGGTCTTGAAAGCGGTTTTCCACTCATCACCCTTTTTCATCCTGATTTGGTGATAACCACTTTTAAGATCAATTTTTGAAAAGATATTGGCACCATGCAACTCATCAAGCAAATCATCAAGTCTAGGAATGGGGTGCCTATACTTTATCGTGATGTTGTTGATGGCCCTGCAATCTGTACACATTCTCCATGTACCATCCTTTTTGGGCACCAACAACACCGGCACAACACATGGGCTTAGGCTCTCTTGGACCCAACCCTTCTCCAACAATTCTTTAACCTGAGACTCTATCTCCTTAGTCTCCTGAGGGTTAGTCCTATAGGCTGGCCTATTAGGAAGGCTTGCTCCTGGGACTAAATCTATTTGGTGTTCTACTCCCCTTAAAGGAGGTAACCCAGGGGGTATCTCTTTGGGAAATATATCACCAAATTCATGTAAGATTTCTTGGACCTTTGGGGGTAAGGTCTCAAATGTTGGAATTGTGGAAATGCTAAGGGATGTTTCCCTTGATAGGAGAAGGTAGAAAGATTGTTTAAGAAGGAGTGCTCTTTTAATATCACCTTTTGGTGCAAAATGATTTTCCTTCTTAACAATCTTCTTGGAGGAATCCTTTTCCTCCTTTTCCTTCCCCTTGGCCTTTGAAGACAAGGCCTTACTATCCTTCTTTTTTTTTGTTTTTCTAGTTTTTCTTCCTCATCCCTCTTATCTTTCATAGTTAGTTGATCTTTGGTCACCTGTAAAGGTGTTTGAGGATGCAACACAAATTTAGTGCCAAGATGGGTGAGGGTAATCTCATTAGTTAGGCCATTGTAAATGATCTTCCTATCAAATTGCCACGGCCTTCCTAAAAGAATATGTCCTGCCTCCATGGGAACTATATCACAATTAACTTCATCCTTATATTTCCCAATGGAGAAAGGTACCTTCACTTGTTGGTTAACTATCATTTCCCCTTTCTCATTGAGCCATTGAAGTTTATAAGGTTTTGGGTGGGGAATGATAGTGAGGTTCAACTTGGAAACTAATCTTGTGCTACAACAATTGCAACAAGATCCACTATCCACAATGAGAGAACAAGTTTTATCTAAAATTTTGCATCTTGTATGAAAGATGTTCTCTCTTTGGGATTGAGATAGATCACAAGATTGACCTCCAAGGAGCCTTCTAACCATTAAGAGGTCACCTTCTTCATGGGGGTAGACTTCCTCACTAGAATCTCCACCCCTTACTTCATCTTCACCTCCACTAGAGGAAGGGCAATAAGTAGTCTCCTCTTGACTACTATAAATGTCTTGACCCCTCATGATCATGGTTTTCTTTGTGGGGCATTGAGAGGCAATGTGACCTCTCCCAAGACATTTGAAGCATTTAATATTGCTAGTTCTTTCTTGGGAACTAGTCTTAGGGGTGTATTTCTCTATGGTCTTACCCTTATCTTCCTTAGGTTTTGAAGGTGCAGCCCCCAAAATTCCATGGGCTTGGTCCTTCCTTGGATAAGAGTGAGAGCCATAAGATTTTGAAGAAGACTTTCTTTTAAGTTGTTGCTCCACTCTTATACAAAGTTGGACTAGCTCATCTAGGTCCCTATATGGAAGGAGTTCAACCTTGTCCCTCACTTCCATATTAAGTCCACTAAGGAACCTAGCTATGCTTGTTCTTTCCTTTTCCCTAAGTCCAGCTCTTAAAAGGAGTAGTTCCATTTGTTGTCTGTATTCTTCAACACTCATACTCCCTTGTCTAAGCCTTTGGAGCTTGTCCATAAGCTCCCTTTCATAGTAGGAGGGAATGTGCCTCTTCCTAAGGGCACTCTTAAGATCATTCCAATACTCTACCGGAGGATCCCCATGAATCCTTCGTTCCCTAACAAGGGATGTTCACCAATAGAGGGCATACCCTTGAAAGCTAAGGGTAGCCAATGGAACTTTTCTCTCTTCGCTAATATGATGGCAAGCAAAGAGTTGTTCAACCTTCATTTCCCAATCTAAGTAAGCCTCAACATTATCTTTTCCATGGAAATATGGGAGGCTAATGTTAACCTCTTGAGGTCTTCTATCCTTTTCTCTTCTTTTGGAGTGATGTTTAGTATGTGAACTATGACGCCCTCTATAATAGTCGCTAAGTTCTTCACTTAAACTCCTGCAAGAGTCATGATTACTATAAGAGGCATGTTTTTCTCTTTTCATTTCTTTCATTATTTTTCTTCTTTTTTCCTCTCTTATTTTCTCTCTTTCATCTTGACTTATTTCTTCCACTCTTTTTTTACCTTTTTCTTTTCTCTCTTGTTTTTCTTTCCACAACTTAAGGGATCTAAACTCATCTAATATCTTATACAAGGGGTCCTTAGGAGTAGAACCCTCACCATTAACACTAGATGAAGAATGAAGACTCATGTTGGTTCCTAAGTTATGGTTCTTTCTTGTTGGGGGTTTGAAAAAAAGGTAAAAGAAACTATTGTTGAAACTAGCCAAAATAAGCACTAAAAGAGGTGTGAAAGATAAGGTAAAAACTAATTGGTAAAAGGCAAGCTATCTAGGCGGTTTGACAATGGAGGGTAAAGGAAATAAGCTATGAAAGTAAGCAAGAAATTAAAGTGGAAGAAATGCAAACTAGGTGGATCCTAAGAGTGTTTGGATGAACTCATTTAAGGTTCCCAACAACACACTCACTATCCTAAGAGAAAATTGCCTAAAATTATTACACACAAATGGAAGTAGGGTGACCTATTGGAGGCTCCCAACTTACTTCCAATGAAAGGCCTTTTTGTTACAAAATTTGAAAGCAAAACAAATTGCCAATTACAAAATTACAAAATAAAAAAAAAGTCCTCAATTGTGGTGGCTATTCTCTCTTTAGTGTTTCACTCAATTTGGAGTGCTTCTTAGTCCAATAGCTCTTAAGGTGGTTGGCCCCTTGCTTCTTTACTCAAGTTCTTCAAGATATGGCACCAATACTCCTTTCCAATTCCCTATATGGCAACTCACAAGCAAGGAAACAAAGAGACAAGAAATAACCAAAGACAAAAAAAAAATGAATTGAAAGCTAAACCAATAGAGTTTTAACAAGACAAATTTCCAAGGATTATTCAACAATTAAAGCAATGAAAAGCACAAAAAAGCAAGCTAGGACTCAAAGAGAAACCTAGAATGGCTCTAGAGTAGAGTAGAAAAACTAAAAAAAAAAAAGAATCAAGAAACCTCTAGTTTTGGCACTTGTTTTCACAATAATTTTCAATTGAAATTTCAGAACTAGGATTGGTATAAAACAGGCACCAATTATAGAACAAATTTTGAGCCAAAACAACAAGCACACTTTCCTTTCACATTTTTTTCCTGGACACTAATTTTTCTGCCAACTTGTGCGTTTTTTCTTATTTTTTCCTTTAATCCAAATCGCTTGGTTCTTTTTTTATAATTTTGGTCCAGATGTCCAGAAAATTCAGTAAAACTTTCAGCTCAAAAAACGTAGTGACCAATTCCCAGTAATTTATACAAGTTTGTTTGTTCAAGCTGCCAGCACCAGCGATTTCAACCTAGAAATCAAGAGTAATGTTTATGTTGCTTAAGGCTTGGATAGTTACAATTTGTGTTTGCTTATGCTCAATTATCTTGAATAACAAAATTCAAGAGAGCTTAAGACTTATTTTGATTCACAAATCCAGCCACAACTCAGCACCACAACTGAACTTCATCATAGGCATCATATAGGAAACTTAGAAAACAAAAAAAAGTTCAAGAACAAGACTACTTCTAGGAATTGATTTAGAACATGTTATGAACTAAATAACATGCATGAATTAGACTCAAAATTCAAAAGATAGGCTAAGAATGACAAGAATACATGAACAAACGTATCTAGAATTCAATCAACAAAATAAAATTCAACACAAACTTAGAACATAATGTGACAATTACTATGATGACTAAACATGACTCTAAGACAACATAGATTAAGTGATTTACACTTAGATTTTTGTGTTTTTTTTAATCAATATTTTGGAAGAACATTTAGATCTAAGGTTCAGCACAAGAATATTATGAATGAAAAATGATAGAACCTAAAATCAACACAAAAACAAGATTCAAGAGTAGATCTACAAAATTTGAACCATAGAAATGCAAGAACAAGTGTAGATCTAAGATTTAATCGGTTTATTTTTTTTAATCTACTCTAAACAGCACCAAACCACAAGACAATGGAGGATATACATGGATAATAAGATGAAGAAAAAGGAATTAAAGAGAATTCACCAAACAAAAAGATAGAGGAAGCAAAAGAACATCACTTGGATGAAGATGCTCTGATACCACATGATGTAAGCTCCATTTGAGCTTGTAGGCTTAGGATATTCTTCATCAATGGATTCCTTTGCTTCTTGGAAGATGAATGGCAGTGGAATGGAGAAGGAAGAGAGAGAGGAGACGCCACTTCAAGGAGAAGATGAGTCTAGAAGAAGCTCACCACCATAGGAAGCCATGGATAAGAGCTTGGAGGAAGAAGGAGATGAGTAAACGGAGAGGAAGAGAGGAGCACGAAATTTTGTGCTCTAAAAGAGCTCTGAAATCTGAAGTTTAATATTCAAATGATCAAAGTTCCAAAAAAATGCACACACATGACCTCTATTTATAGCCTAAGTGTCACACAAAATTGGAGGGAAATTCAAATTTCACTTGAATTTGAAATTGAATTTGTGGAGCCAAACTTTGGAGCCAAAATTTCACTAATTATGATTAGTGAATTTTAGTTATGGTTCAGCCCACTAATCCAAGATCAATTCCAAGATTTTCCACTAAGTGTGCTTAGGTGTCATGAGGCATGAAAAACATGAAGGACATGCACAAAGTGTGACTATATGATGTGGCAATGGGGTGTAGTAAGCAAATGCTCACCTCCCCCTCTAAAATTTAATTGGATTGGGGATCCTACCAATTCAATTAAATTTATTTCCAACCACACACATCAAATATCCACTTAGCGCATGTGAAATTACAAAACTACCCCTAATACAAAAACTAGTCTAGGTGCCCTAAAATACAAGGGCTAAAAAATCCTATATTTCTAGGGTACCCTACTTACAATATGGAGCCCTAAATACAAGGAACAAATATAATGACATCCTAGTCTAATATGTACAAAGATAATTGGACCCAACCTTGGCCCATGGGTTCAGAAATCTACCCTGAGGTTCATGAGAACCCTAGGGCCTTCTTCAGCAGCTCTAGCCCAATCTTCTTGGAGCCTCTTGCTCATGGTTCTAGTGACTGGTCCCTTCCTAGGGAGGATTGCATTACACTTGAACTGATTCATAAGAGATGTACCCTCTCTTGTTCTCAGTATAACAACCTAAGTAGATGTACCCTCTACTTGTGCCACAAAGGATGTACCCTCCAATGAGTTGGGACAAAGAATTCTTAGGCGGTTAGTCCCTTGAATTCTCTGTGAGGGGGATATAAAAGATATCTCGGGCGGTTAGTCCTTTGAAATCTTTTGTATAAAGGGAAAGGGAAAAAGATATCTCAGGCGGTTAGTCCTTTGAAATCTTTTGTCAAGAGGGAGAAGGGAAGAAACAAAAGAATTCTTAGGCGGTTAGTCCTTTGAATCTTTTGACAAGAGAAAGAAGGGAATGAAGAAAAAGAATAGCACAAGTTTTTGGTCAATGAACTTTTCTTGAAAGAGAAAGTATTGAAAAAAACACTTAGAAAGATGAAGAGAAATGAATGAAAGAAATCAGTCTTTTTGAATGAAAGGAATCAATCTTAGTTGTATATGAAATTTGTGCCATGGACACATATTTATAATCATTTGATGACTCAAATTAAAGTTTGTGACTTTTGGCAATTTCTTTAAAACTAGTCACCTTTTAAAAATTGTGACTCTTTTGAAAACTTGTCACTTTAAAAGTTGTGACTTTTGAAAAACTCTTCAGAAATAAGTCACTTTAAGAATTTTGAATTTTGGTTATTTATTTTTCGAAATCAGTCACTGGTAATCGATTACCATCAAGGTGTAATCGATTACACATCAACAGATGTGACTCTTCATGTTTAAATTTGAAAATCAAAACATTTAGAAACACTGGTAATCGATTACAAGTATTGTGTAATCGATTACACAAGTTTAAAATGATTTGAAAATGTTTTATCACTAGTTGTGACTCTTGAAATTTGAAATCTAACGTTTTAAAACATTGGTAATCGATTACAACTTTGTAAATTAGTTTTGAAAACAATGCTGGCTACTGGTAATCGATTACTACCTTCTGGTAATCAATTACTAAAGAGTAAAACTCTTTGGTAAAACATTTTGTGAAAAATTCTTGTGCTACTCAATGTTTTGAAAAACTTTTTTAGTACTTATCTTGATTAAGTCTTCTCTTGATTCTTGAATCTTGATATTGATTGTTCTTGAATCTTGATTCTTGAAACTTGTAATTATGTGGGTCATTAATTCGACCATGTGTTGGTAGTAATTGAAAAGACTATGAACTTCATCGGGAGCGGAGTATGTGTCAGCCATTGTCTTGGCTCTGGCTAACAACTTTGGAAGCTCTTGACTTTCATTCAGAGTGAGAGAAAACCTATCCATCCATTTCATGCCTTCTTTATGCAATAACTCTATCACTTCTTCCCTTGCTTCCCTTTCAACCCGCAAGGCCGACATCTTCGCCTGTTCATCTCTCAGCATCTGCTCGTGACTAGAAGCTAGGTTCACCTTCTCTTTATACTGATCAATGATTATCAACATATTCTCTTCTGTCTTGGGCAACTGCTCTTTCAAACTTCCCTTCAACCTCTGACAACTCTTTAACTTATCCTTTAACATTATGCTCTCCATCCTTGATTTGTCCCTCTCGGCCTTTCTAAGTTTGAGCTCATTACTGCTGCCTAACAAAGCCCCTCGAAACTTGTTTCTATTCCACTCTTCCTTTCTGGCTTTCTTTGTTTCTTGCTCTAACGCTTCAACCGCGGACATGTTGACCTCCTTCAGCCTATCACATTCTTTCCTAACTCTAGTGACTACAACCTTCAGCTTCTCCTTTTCTACTTTCGTCCTTTCGAGCTTAGCCTTCAAGATTTGTACCTCTTCACTCTCCTCGGGCACCTCTGCCTCTTCTCCATTCAGACCCTTTAGCTTTTGGAGCCAAGTTATCCCTTGTGTCCTAGATTTCAACCATTTGTGATAGCCGCCTATGACACCATTGTTTCTTCCTCTAAGTTCTTTATCTTTTCTTCCCACTTTATTCGATGCCTTACAGATCCTCTGAAGTATCTTTGTATTAGCTTCGTTGAACCCTCGTGCGATGAAAGGCGCGATGGTTTCCTCCGATGGCGCACCTCTCATAGGATATGCTAACTGTCTTATGGCCAACACAAGATTATAATTAATACAACCCCTCACCCCTATCAAAGGGACATTTAGAAATCCTTCACTTGAGCTTAATACTCCTACCTCTCATTCTTTCCACTGTGGGAACCAACTAATGGATGCTCTTGTCATGCCTGCCAAGAGTTCTTCCCAATTTGCTTTATCCTTTCTCGAGTACATGCGATGACCTTGTAGGGGACAGACATATCTACTTCCATGATTAAAGACGTGGGATACCAACCATACATAAAGAGCAGGCGTACAACAGACAATTCTCGCACCGCTTTTCTTGCATCTTAAATCGAATGTATTATACATATATGCTAAAACAACAATGACCGGGCTTTCCTTGCTGTGGTGATAAGCAAGAAAGACATCGATCCCTGCTAGATCTACAAGTCCGTCCATATTCGGAAATAGTACCGTCCCATACACTAGCAGTGCTAATACGTCCATGAATGATACCCACTCTCCTTGGCTTGCCAGAGTTTCCACCTTCTCTTCCAAGCACTTCCTCGGTATTCCTGCTACTCCATTCCTACTTTGCTTCAATTGATCTAATTCTCGTTCTGAGATCTTGAACACTCTTGCTACTCTCGCCATAGAAGGATAGTACCCTGAAAAGAGGTATGGATTCCTCCCTCCTATCGGGCATCCTAAGATCCCCTCAAAATTCTCTATTGTTGGTGCTAACTGTAAGTCCCCAAAAGTGAAGCATCTGAGCGGTTAGTCATAGTATTGAGTGAGAGATGCAATGGCTTCAAATGACACTTCTATCATGGCCATATCCCAGATCCTTCCATATACATTGCTAAAAGCTGACGTTGAACTTGACCCATCTGCTGCCCTAACTTTCACAAGCTGGCTACTTCTAGATTTTTGACTTTGACATGATAGAACCTTTTATTAAAAGACTACACTTGGTTCGACCCCATGTTCGTAAGAATAGAAAATTTTGATGGTCAATACTTCAACACCCTATCATAGAGGAGATATGATGAATGATCAGGGCATGGTTACGCTATGCATGACAAACATATTTATCAAACTGACACAAGACACCTGAAAGACCACCTTTTCTTATTAAAAATTCATTGGGTACCATGTTCATGCAACTTTCAATCATCGTCGGGAGAAAGAAATGTATAAACCCAACATGGTTTGTTTATAGTTATTACCATGGTACCCAACACATGCAACTAAGAATGCGGTGTAGACTTTCATGCTTCATTGTGACTTTGACGACGAAGAAAAGATAACATGCGAATAATGACAATAGAAGGTATGTGATTAGCAACATAAAAAAAAACATGCTAAACGAACGTGTATGACAATGTAATGATTTATGCACAATGCAATGCGTGAATATGATAAATGGTAAATACAAGAATGACATGTCCATTATGACGTTATGAAGATATACATGATTTGATCAAGGAAATAAAACATGGTGAGTTTGTTCCGTGTCCCTAATTCATGAACCTAATGGAAAGGATAAAAAAGTTCATTATCTAGTGAAAACTCCCAAGGGTGGTTTCATGTAACTTTATTGGCTTCTAGAGATATCATCCTCTTAGGTAACAACATTGTGGCGGTAGGGACTACCAGCAACAATGTATCACCGAAAGAGGAAAACTTTAGATGAGGCTTCACTATTATCAAGTGAGTTAGAGACCCAACATAACTATAGATTGACCTCCACTCCCTATGTCTCACACAAACCCGGGTATAGGGCCTAATATCTCAACGTGTGTGCAAAAATGTAGGTTTCATGTGTGCATAGAGCAATCTAAGAATTACCCTACCCTACTTGCCAAGCAAACATACAATTCCCAGGTAGATGCAACAAGTACATCACAGGTCGTCTACCCCAAGATTCAATGGCACAAATTATTTCTAACTACGAAAGTAATAGATAAATAGATACACACCAAGAGGCAATAACATGGCAAAGGTTATATACAAATATGAACAAAACAAAGGATAAAAAGAAAAAAGGGAACATAAATAAAGAAAAAGTCACGATAAAATTTCACACCGATCGAATGGCTTAACTCTCTAAAAACTCCCAAGTGGAGTCGCCATCTGTCGCAACCTACCTCACGACAGGACAACGAAAGAAAAGAAAAGGGGCGTCTTCTAAAAAAGAAAATGAGTGGGAGTTGCCACCAATGTTTATTTAAGGAAAACGTTAGAAAAACCAAAAAGAGGTTTGCAAATTTTGAAAATAAGGGTTCAGGAGTTGTTTACGCATAGGGAAGGTATTAACATCCCATGCGCCTGTCACAAGGGACGAAAGCCTTTAATCGAGTGTGCACAACGTGACTTCAAAATTATTTATTTTCCCAAGAGCGGTGAATTGCTTCTATTACATTATTTTTTATTTTTTTTTTAGTCAACAAGGGTGTTGCCCTTGCTCCTACGTATCCCAGGTGTGATGAGAAAATCAGACCTACATAGTTCTTTAAGTCTGAATGTTTGTGTGTTAAATTGATTTTATGTTTTTTGAAAGATTTATTTTATTTACGAACAAAGAGTCGTTATGGCGTTGGACCTTGAAACAACGTTTTAAATTTTGAAACACGAAGAGAATTGTTATGGCGTTGAACCTTGAAACGATCTCAAGTGATATTTGATAAAAGGAAGTTTGGTTGTGAATTGATTACCTTTATTTGTTTTTTTTTGTTTATTAGTCTCTAGTCTTATAAAAGAAAAGAAAATGATTCCACGACGCTAGTGGTCGGCTAGAATTAAACCTTACAAATGAAATGAAAATAACCAACGATAAAGAAGAGAAGATGAATACATACATAATATCAAAGAGGACCCATAAAGGTGCATTGATTACATTCAACTCTTAAGAAAAGAAAAGAAAAGGAAGAAGAACTAACTGGTTGTTGCACAGGGTACAAGGCTAGCAAGAGAAACAATGTAGGGAATGATCCTCGGTTACGATTCGGCAGTGCCTTAGCTTCGCTTTTCTTCTTTTTCCTTCCTCTCCCTTTGTTTTTCTTTCTCTCTAAACCTTCTGAACCCTTTGTCCTTTCCTCTTTACGGCTATTTATAGGAAAAAGCCATTTGGGGTAGGGGATGCTCGCCCAGGTGAGTTGGTTACTTAGCCCTGAAGGTAATAGCTCACCCAGGCAAGCTAGTTACTTAGGGTTGAAGGAATTTCATGGCCCAGGTGAGCCAGAAGCTAGCTTGGGCGAGCTAGGGTCCAGAAAATTCCAAAAAAAAATAGCCAATTCACCCTTTTCCTTGTGGTTTTTGTTCCCGAATCTGACAATCAAACATCAATTCAAGCGATCCCTCGACCCTGCGTTGCAACCGGTGCCAAACACCGTGATTTAGTCATTAATGATGAAAACATCACACCTGGATGAAATTAGGGTTTGACAGACCCTGTATATGATAAGCATTTTGTTGAGAAAGATAAAACATACTTTAGCGATCTCTTTGCATGAGGTTACTCTTTAAATGTCATTGTGAGATTATATCCTTGATACACACATAAATGAAATGTGTAAAAAATTATTTGTAGTGCGTATCTAAATTAAAATTCCTATTGAATTTGGATTATTTACGTGGGTTAATAGCCTAGGACATACAACTCAATTAATCATTACATGAAAGATTAGTCAGAGGAAGAATGACAATAATTTTTGTTTTGTGTAGCTCAGTGTGAAAATTCCTTTGGGCTATAACAATGGATATAGGCCAAAGATTTTTTTTAACATGATATTGATATGAAATAGTCCCTGTCAGAAACAATGATCAATCTTCATAGAACATCGTGAGTGCATACAAGGTGGATATTCTCTTTCCAATAGGATTTATTCCATATGCAATGGTCAACCAGGATTCAAACCCTAAATCACTTGGTTAGATTACGTCAAGGATGTTGTTAATATCTTTGCCAACTCCCTGTTTTGCTTGTTTTTACTTGTTACATTTCTGATCTTTAGAGCAAGTATAATTATAATGGTTGCATTAAATTTATGACCAGCTCTTTTTTTTTAGAAAATGTAATCCTTTTTTTTAAAAAAAAAGGGGAATTATGTTAGAGTTCAAGGCATGAAAATTTTGAATTTACAAAATACTTACAAAATTTGTATTTCGCACCCTAGAAAATAAATGAAAACTTGAATCTATTACCAGAGATATTATCTTACTCCACTTGATCTACCTCTTGTCACAACAACAAAATTTAATGGTCACTCTCAAATGGGTCACATGTTGGCATGAGTGTGAAATGGGAAATGATTGAAACAAGAAACTGACTTATTAACAATTAATTAAGTAGTTGTTTGAACAAGATGTGTGAGTGTTGTAAATTTTTGATATCGTGTTCAATTCCTATGGATAAAAAAATGCTATAGTTAATGGATAGTTGACTAAGTGCAAAGATATTACCTTTTGATAAGTGGATGAGAGCTTCTGGATCTTGTTTTTCTTTTCTTTCTTTTTTCTTGACAACTAAGAAAATAATTTTTGATAAAATGGAAGAATTTATGGACCCTCGTTATATACTCCCTCGTTTATGGTCCTATATATGTTTGATATATAGGGTTCCATTATTTTCACAGATATAGAAAGGATTAATAGAAACATACATAATTGATACATATGCATGTTAGATATAGTAAAATGACCCATTTCTAATAGTTTATAACAAGGTTGTTAAATTTTATCAAACACATACACACATGTACAAATAGAGAGAGAAGTGTTATGTTTCATCTATCATGTCTTTGATTCTTCAGATTCATGACATACTTTTGGTGAAGGAAATCAATGCATGTGTAGATTTGTTAGCTAATTTTTAAAGCTCCATCAGGTGATGATCAATGAACGGAATATCATGTTCCTCCTCTTGGCATGCTTTGTTTATTGCTATCAGACATTGCTAGAGTGCCATCTTTCCCCATTTGTAGTTGGCTCTTTTGTTTTGTTTTCCTTGTCCCTTTACCAAGATGATAAACACATGTACAAAGAGAAAGGGAGGAGAGACTAAGTTGTTTGAATGGGTGTTTATAAAATTGATTTTGAATAAAACTTATTGAAGTCAAAGTCAAAGTTGATTATGAAGTGATGTATTTTTATCCTTTGGATGTTTTTATTCTAAACATAAGTTTTTATATTATAAATATAAATTAAAAGTAAAACTCAGTATAATTTTTAACCTCTCAACTAAGAACAAAGTTAATTAAAACTACTTTAATTCAAAATAAATTTTGAATCCAGAATTAGTTCATTAACATGGGATTTATAGTTATTGCTAAAATGAGGTCAACATTCAGTGTTTTTTAAAAAATATAGGGCCCTTACAAACTCTCCACCACTAGCTAGATGTCATACCCTAATTTCATCCAGGGACTATCATTCGCCAACATTTTGATTCTCCCTTGCCGAATTGAGTTGTTCAACACCAGTTGTTGCACAAGACAAAAGATTATTCGAAGTTTCGATAAAGAATGCGGAAAATGCCCAAATGGGAGGGTAAAAGGGTCATTTTAAGGATTTTTCAGACCCCTGGCTCGCCCAGGCTAGCCTGGGCCCCCAAATAGCTTAGGGGTGAAGTATCCAGCTCGCTTGGGCGAGCAAGGTTACTTCGGGTTGAAGCAACAGCTCGCCTGGGCGAGCTACAGATCAACCAAGTCCCTTCATTTCCTATAAATAGGCATGAAAGGGGTTGAAGGAAAGGGTTCAACCTTCATATATTGAAAGGATTTAGTGAAATTAAGGAGAAGAAGAAGAAAAAACGAGGCTGAGGCGCTTCCGAATCACAACCGTGATCGATTCCTACATCGTTCTTCGTTCGTCAACCGGTTAGTATTTATTTTAAGGTTTTGAATTCACTCTATGCACCCTTAAGGGTCCTCCTTGTTGCTTTGCACATCTTCATCTCATTCTTCTACCATCAGTGATGTTATTTCTTCATGTAAAGCAAATTGCAATCGATCATTTATGCCATAATCTCATTTTATCCTTGTAAAATAAAATTTCAACCGATCATTTACCTCACAAGTCGTCTTTTAATGAGATTGAAAGTAAATAAGTGAAACCAATATAAAATCAACATGTAATCGAGCTTTCTATCCAAAAAAGGTCACTCGAGTTCAGTCAAGATCCAATGCCTTAATGGTCTCTTCTTATTTTTTTTTGGTTAAAATGAACCTTTCAAAAAGTTTAAAATCAATTCATCACATAACATTATTGCTTTTTAAAGAACTACGTATGTCTGAGTTCCTCATCGCACTTGAGGATACGTAGGAGCAAGGGCAACGCTCTTGTCGATCCCAAAAAATGATAAACATAAAAAGGGAAAATACATAAAAAATATAAAAGGGAAAAATAAATAAATATTGAAGTCATGATTTTGCACACTCAATTAAAGGCTGTCGTCCCTTGTGATGGGCGCGTGGGGTGCTAATACCTTACCCATGTGTAAACAACTCCCGAACCCTTTTCTTTGAAATCCGCAGACCCCTTTTTGGTTTTTCTAACGTTTTCCTCAAATAAACGTTAGTGGCGACTCTTGTGTGTTTTTCTCTTTTGGAAGACGCACCCTTGTTTCACGTCGCCCTCCCGCCGAATGGTAGGTTGCGATAGTTTGCGACTCTACTGAGGATCTTTTTTTAGAGAGTTAAGCCATTTAATCTGTGTGCAATATTTATCATGACTTTCTGTTTGTTTTGTTTCCCTTTCTTTCTTTTATGTTCTTATGTTCATATAACTCTTTTGGTGCTTTTTTGGTGTGGCTGTTCACTTATTACATGCATGTTTAGAAATATTTGTTTGTTCACCCCAATACCAATGCCCTATGCTGACCTACTATCGTCTTTGATTAACAACCAGATGGTTGTAGTGAACCCCAGGAAGATCTACCAGTCTCCCTTCCCTCGATGGTACAATCCCAATGCAACCTGCGCCTATCACAGGGGTGGATCTTCGCAGCACTCGAACTACTGGTGCGGTCCAAAGACCCAAAGGGGAAAGCAAAGACGGATGTGATGGAGAGCGATAAGGCGGGCCTGACCTCGAATGACGAGTTCCCGATTGGAAGATTTGTCGAAGAAGGGGATGACTTTAGCAAAAAGGGAATATCCACTGAGGAAGCAACCAAGTTCTTGAGAATCATCCAACAGAGTGAGTTCAAGGTGATTGAACAACTAAATAAAACCACAGCTAGGATCTCTCTGTTGGGGCTCCTTATGAACTCCAAGCCTCATGGGGCGTTATTGGTCAAGATTTTGAATGAAGCCCACGTAGCATAAGACATATCGGTGGAGGGTTTCGGGGGTATAATTAACAACATCACGGCCAACAACTACCTCAAATTCGTCGATGAAGAAATACCCGTCGAGGGCAGGGGACACAACAGATCCTTGCATGTATCTATCAAATGTTTGGACCACATAGTGGCCAAAGTGCTTATTGACAGTGGCTCTTCCCTCAATGTCATGCCCAAGGCTACTTTGGACAAGTTGCCTTTTAATGCATCACACCTAAGACCAAGCTCCATGGTAGTGCGGGCTTTCGACGGCAGTCGTCGGGATGTAAGGGGGGAGATCGGTCTCCCGATTCAAATTGGACCCCACGTGTGCAAAATTACCTTCCAAGTAATGGACATAAATCCTGCCTACAACTGCTTATTAGGCTGGCCTTGGATTCATTTGGTTGGGGTAGTCCCGTCAACACTGCACCAGAGGTTAAAATTTGTGGTGGAGGGGCAATTGATTATAGTTTCAGGAGAAGAAGACATACTTGTGAGTTGTCCTTCTTCTATGACTTATGTGGAGGCTACGGAGGACTCCTTGGAAACGTCCTTCCAGGCATTGGAAGTTGTGAGCAATGCTTACGTGGAGTCTCCCCCGGTGCAGCCGCGCTCATCTGGTGCCGGGTTAATGGTAGCTTGGGGGATGTTGGGGCACGGATATGAGCCCGGAATGGGTTTGGGCTGGAATGGGAATGGCGTAGCAAGTTTGGTGGAATTCATGGAGAATCGCAGAAGGTTCCGGTTGGGATACGAGCCTATATGCGCCGACATGAGGAGAATCGCCCTAGAAAAAAGGGAAAGAAGCGTGGGTCATCTGCAAGGGCCACCAGTGGAAAAAGTTCCCTTTTGTCACATCTATGAAAGCTTCGTCAGTGCGGGGTGGATATGTGAGGGATGGGTTGCCATGATAAATGAAGAAACCCCTCAAGACCAACCAACTTGGGTGCGGTCATGTCCTTCGAAGTTTGAATTAGGGAATTGGCAAGTCATCGAACAACCCAAGATTTCCGTGGCAAATTCAATGTAATTCGTTAGTTCCAACCCTATTGCTAGGCCTAGGCTTTAGGGTTTGCTTCCTATTCGGGCATGTTTTTTGTTCCCACGAAATTATAATACCCAACCCTTCTTCATTTGATCTTGCAATTTCGTCTATTTTCATTCTTTTGCATATTTATTTTTGTTGTGATTAAATGATACAGATCCAACAAGGAGTCCTTTGAAAGTAGTGATACCGAGCACCCGAATGTTGATTTTGAGCAACTGATAAATCAAGCCGACAATGGGGAAGATGAGGATTGGGGGCTTCCTCCAGAGTTGAAAAGAATGGTCAAGCAAGAAGACATGGAAGTGAAGCCACACCAAGAGGAAACGAAAGTTGTAAACTTAGGTGTTGGTGAAGAAAGAAAAGAGGTCAAGGTTGGCATCGGCATGTCCACGAACATCCGTGATGAATTGGTGACGTAGCTCCATGTGGAGCTTGTAGGCCTTGGATCTTCTTCATCAATGGAGTCCTTTGCTTCTTGAATTTTAATGGCAGCGGAATGGAGAAGAAGAAGAGTTGGGAGGAGACGCCACTTCAAGAAGAAGATGAGTCTAGAAGAAGCTCACCACCATAGGAAGCCATGGATAAAAGCTTGAAGGTAGAAAAAGATGAATGGAGGGAGAGGGAGAGAAGGAGCAAGAAATTTTGTGCCTCAAAAGTGGTCTGAAATTTGAAGTGTAATTCTCAAATGATCAAAGTTCAAAAAAATGCACACACATGACCTCTATTTATAGCCTAAGTGTCACACAAAATTGGAGGGAAATTTGAATTTCAATTCAAATTTCACTTGAATTTGAAATTGAATTTGTGGAGCCAAAATTTCACTAATTATGATTAGTGAATTTCAGTTATGGTTCAGCCCACTAATCCAAGATCAATTCCAAGATTCTCCACTAAGTGTGCTTAGGTGTCATGAGGCATGTAAAACATGAAGGACATGCACAAAGTGTGACTATATGATGTGGCAATGGGGTGTAGTAAGCAAATTCTCACCTCCCCCTCTAAAATTTAATTGGATTGGGCTTCTACCAATTTAATTAAATTTATTTCCCAACACACACATCAAATATTCTCTTAGTGCATGTGAAATTACAAAACTACCCCTAATACAAAAGCTAGTCTAGGTGCCCTAAAATACAAGGCCTAAAAAATCCTATATTTCTAGGGTACCCTACCTACATTATGGAGCCCTAAATACAAGGACCAAATATAATGACATCCTAATCTAATATGTACAAAGATAACTGGACCCAACCTTGGCCCATGGGCTCAGAAATCTACCCTGAGGTTCATGAGAACCCTAGGGCCTTCTTCAGCAGCTCTAGCCCAATCCTCTTAGAGCCTCTTGTTCATGACTCTAGTGACTGGTCCCTTCCTAGGGAGGATTGCATCAATTGGTAGCTCTGTTGCAAGACTACCAAGACACCTTTGCTTGGTCCTACCACGATATGCCTGGTTTGATTCCTGATATCGTACAACATAGATTACCTCTAAATCTCGAATATTCCCCGGTAAAGAAAAAGCTAAGGAGAATGAAGCCTGAGATGTCCCCAAAGATAAAATAAGAGGTGAAAAAGCAATTCGATGCTGGCTTCTTGGCCGTTGCTCGATACCTGGAATGGGTCACCAATATCGTGTCAGTCTCTAAAAAGGATGGAAAGATGCGAATGTGCGTGGACTATCAGGATCTAAACTGAGCCAGTCCAAATGATAACTTTCCTTTGTCGCACATTGATATCCTCGTAGATAACAAGGCCAATTTTGCCCTATTTTCTTTCATGGATGGGTTCTCAGGCTATAATCAAATAAAGATGGCACCGGAGGACATGGAGAAGACGACCTTCGTCACCCTATGGGGAACTTTTTGCTACAGAGTGATGTCCTTTGGGCTCAAGAACGTTGAGCCAACTTACTAGCGGGCTATGGTAGCGTTATTCCACAACATGATGCACAAAGAGATTCAGTTCTACGTGGATGACATGATCGCTAAGTCAAAAAATGAAGAGGAACACCTTGTCAATTTACGAAAGTTGTTCAAGAGGCTGCGTAAATACCGATTAAGGTTGAATCCCGCAAAGTGCACTTTCGAGGTCAAATATGGAAAGTTGCTCAGTTTTATCATGAGCCAGAAAAGGATAGAGGTACACCCAGAAAAAGTGAAGGCCATCCTCGAAATGCCCGTGCCACACACTAAGAAGCAGGTTCGAGGTTTCCTAGGACGTTTGAACTACATAACGAGGTTCATATCACAGCTGACTGCCACTTGTAAGCCTCTCTTCTAGTTATTGCGTAATAACTAGTCTGTCTAATGGGACGACAACTGTCAAGTGGCCTCGGAATAATTAAGAAGGGGGGTTGAATTAATTATTAACGAACCTTTACTAATTAAAAATCTATCTTTCTTAATGTTACCAAAAGTAAAAGCAATAATTAAAGTGCACAACAGAAATTAAAAGAGTAGGGAAGAAGAAGACAAACACACAAGAGTTTTATACTGGTTCGGCAATAACCCGTGCCTACATCCAGTCCCCAAGCGACCTGCGGTCCTTGAGATTTCTTTTCAACCTTGTAAATTCCTTTACAAGCAAAGATCCACAAGGGATGTACCCTCCCTTGTTCTCTTTGAACAACCTAGTGGATGTACCCTCCACTAGAACTGATCCACAAGAAATGTACCCTCTCTTGTTCTCAGTCACAACAACCCAAGTAGATGTACCCTCTACTTGTACCACAAAGGATGTACCCTCCAATGTGTTAAGACAAAGTTCTCAGGCGGTTAGTCCTTCGAAACTTTGTGAAGGGGGAAACAAAAGAATTCTCAGGCGGTTAGTCCTTTGAAATCTTTTGTTTATGGGAAAGGGAAGAATCAAAAGAATTCTCAGACTGTGTCGTTTTGAATTCTTTGACAAGGATGAAGGGAGACACAAAAGAATTCAGGCGGTTAGTCATTCGTTCTTTTGGAAAAGGGAGAAGAGAGACACAAAAAGAATTCAAACAGTTAGTCCTTGGCGAATTCTTTTTGGCAAAGGGAGAAGGGAATGAAAAAGATGAATAGCAGAAGTTTTTGAACAAAGAACTTTTCTTGGAAGAGAATGTTTTGAACAAAAACTTTTAGAAAGATGAAGAGAAGATGAAATCAGAAAGTTCTGAAAGAAATGAAAGAAGATGTTAAAAGACAGATTGAAAGATAGAACGATTGAAAGAGATGATAAATATGAATTTTTGTTTCATGCCAAGGTCACATATTTATAGTTTCTTGATGACTCAAGTCAAAACTTGTAACTCTTGGCAATTCCTTTAAAACTAATCACTTAAAAAGATATGACTTTTGAAAGAATCTTCAGAAATAAGTCACTTGAAGAAATGTGACTTTTGGAAATGAATTTTTTGAAAACAGTCACTGGTAATCGATTACCATAAAGGTGTAATCGATTACACATCAACAGATGTGACTCTTCATTTTGAATTTTGAAAATCTTTACGTTTTAAAACACTGGTAATCGATTACTACAATCTGGTAATCGATTACCAGAGAGTAAAACTCTTTGGTAATGATTTTGTAAAAACTTTTTGTGCTACTCAATGTTTTGAAAAACTTTTTAATACTTATCTTGATTCTTGAATCTTTGAGTCTTGAATCTTGATCTTGATTATTCTTGAATCTTGAATCTTGAATCTTCTTGATGAATCTTTCTCTTGATTCTTGAATTGTTCTTGACTCAATCTTGAATCTTCTTGATGAAACTTTATCTTGGGCTTTTTGTCATCATCTTTGTTATCATCAAAACACCTTGAATCAATCTTGATTCATCATCATGAATCAATCTTGATTTATCATCATGAAGCAATGAAGTTTGCTTCTACAATCTCCCCCTTTTTGATGATGCAACTCTAAAATCAAGAAACACATACACATACTTTTTCCTAGTCGATCACTCACTTAAATTCTCTCCCTTTGTTTTTGAGTTTATGCTTTACTTGAAATTAAGTTGATTACTTATGTGAGTTCTTGATTTAATTCCTATTTCTCTCCCCCTTTGGCATCAACAAAAAGCCAAAGTGCATAACAAGTATAAGACAAACATATTCATTCACAAGACATATATTGAAGAATATAAACCAATCATGAAGCAAGAAACATGAATAGATCAAATATATAAAAACCACATAGTCATATAACATAATTCATAATTTTTCAATCAAACCATGCAAATAAAGAAATTCTAAATTATCCAAATGTCATAATATAGCCAAATACACGGCTAGGAAACAAAGTACTAGTAATATAAAATGATAGAAAACTAAGATGATGGTGGCGGCGGTGGTGGTAGATCAAAGCTTGTACCAATATAAGAAACATCTTCTTCGACCTTGGTGATTCTTGACTCCATCTCATTGAAGCGCATGTCCACTTGTAATTCCAAAGTATTAAACCTTTCACCAACAAAGGTTTGAAGACCATCGAACCTATCCAAAATCTTTTGATGAAGAGAGGAATCTTCTCCACCATGTCCTTCTTCATCAACAGGCCGAGCACCCTTTTTCACCTAAGAGCCATCATGCTCTTTTTGATAACCAAAGGATGCAATGACAGCAGCACCTATTAGAAAGGATCTCTTGATTGGAACATAAGGTTCAGAATCAAGAGGGACGTTAAAGTGTTGAAGGAAGAGGGTGAGTAGATGTGGATATGGCAATGGAGCATTTAATCACAATGCCTTATGCATGCGATATCGGACTAAGTGTGCCCAATCAATTTGTCGGCCTTTATGAAAAGCCCACATAACAATAAGATCTTCTTCAAAAACCTGTGCAAGGTTTGAAGATCTTGGAAGCAAGATACGAACAATAAGGTAATGAAGGATGCAACTCTCAAAAGCCAATGAACCGGCAAGAAGCCTTCCGGTCATATCCGCTTGGTTGGTGCAAACCAACCGGCGGGCATCATGCATAGAAAATTCATATTTCCAATCATCAATCAGTGTACCTTCAAATGGTACACCTTCACTGGATAATTGGGTTAACTCATATAATAGGGATTGGTCAATGACCATTTTAATCCCATAAACTTCAGAAATTAAAGTGCCTTCTTGGATTTCAAGGTTTGAATAGAAGGATTTGACTAACTCAGAGTAAACAAGCAATTTTAAAGACATGAAAGGAATAAGATTGGAGTTTTCAAATGCCTGGATGCATTCAAAACTCTCATTTGAATAGAAATCCATATCAATGAATTTTGGATCAACAATAGAATGAGAAGAAAAGAGATTTGTGTACCATATCTGTTGTTCTTCGGATGAAAACAATGAGGCAAAGGGAATAGAGGAAGGAATTGGCATTTCCTGAGTCTCGGAATGTCGTTGACTCCGACTTGAAGAACTCTTTCTCTTCTTTGATGGTTCCACCATTTGAAGAGATTTTTTTGAAATTTCAATCGGTTCAAATGAAAGAGAATGAAAAAAGATGAAGTTTGGGCTTTGTGGGGAGTGATTTGGACAAGAAATGAGTGAGATATGGCAGAAGAGAGAATTGGGAACGAGGGTTTTCGAAAATAAGAGAGGTTGCAGATTTCTGATTTTGAAATTTGTATATATAGGTGCAGGGACGCGTGGTAATCGATTTCCAGAGAACATATTAGCCAAAAATAACTTCCTGTAATCGATTACACTAATATGGTAATCGATTACCAGAGGGCATTTTAGCCAAAAAATAAAAGCTGATTGATTTTTAAAGAAAAAATATAAATGAGTATCAAAATACTTTCTTAATGAAAATATATATATTTTAAAAATACTTTATGAATGAATCTTAATCAAGTAATACATATTCAAAATCATGCATAATAAAAAATCATGTAGACATGAAATTATATCAAAAACAATCAACACAAGTATTGAAGAATATTAATTATAGACATTATCAAAATTCTTAAAAGTAGACTTCATGCTTTGGGAAATAAAAAAAATAACTCAATCAAGAACATTTAACCACATACTCACAATTTTAATCAATCAAGATAAACAAATAAAAGTTTGTTAGTCATCATAATCAAATTAATTGAAAGAGAAATATCAATCAAAATAAAATTTCAAAAGAGAATGGTTTTGATGTTACCTTTTTCATGATTAAAGGTGTCTAGATCTTTGAAGATGAAAGTCATACTTTTGCTTTTTGTTTAAACTTCTTGAGAGAAGTTCTCATCACTCTCATAATCCTTGGTTAGAAGATTGATCTCCTTTTCTGAACCATCGGATGAATCATTGTCATCCCATGCAATGTAGGCCTTTTTAGTTCTTCTTTCATCATACCTTTTCTTATCACTTTTCTCAGGCCATTCTTCATTTGAAGGACAATTAGCTTTGATGTGACCAAGTTGGTTGCATTTGTAACATCTAAGAACTTGAGAGTCTTCTTGTGATCTTCTTCCATTGTTAAAGTTCTGACGCCTCTTTATTCTTCTTCTCTTGACAAATTTCTGGAACTTCTTGACAAAGAGTGAGAAGTCTTCTTCATCATCTGAATCTTCTTCTTCATTTTCTTCTTGTATTGATGATGAGGCTTTAAGTGCTATACTTCTCTTCTTTTTTTCAGTTTCTTCATTTTGATTAAGACGTTGGAGTTCCATTTCATGTTCCTGCAATTTTCCAAACAAAGTAGCACGAGACATAGAAGACAGATCTTTACTTTCAGAAATAGAAGTTACCTTGGGCTGTCATTCCCTACTTAAGCATCTTAAAACTTTATTAATTAAATCTTCATTAGGGAAGATTTTTCCTAAAGAGGCAAGATGGTTAACTATATATGTAAATCTTTTCTGCATGCTATGGATGTTTTCATTAGGGTTCATCCTAAATAATTTATACTCATGTGTAAGGGTATTGACTCTAGATCTTTTTACATCAGTGGTTCCTTCATGTGTAAGTTGGAGAGTATCCCACATCTCCTTGGCATTTGTGCAATTTGACACTCTAAAATACTCATCTATTCCTAGGGCTGAAGTAATAATGTTTTTCGCTTTAAGATCATACTGGATTCTTCTTCTGTCCACTTATCTCTAGGTTTTTGTGTTGTGGTGCTTATGCTTACATCTACTACAATGGGTATGTATGGTCCTATTTCTATTGCTTCCCAAATGTTTAAATCTATGGCTTTAATGAAAATCTGCATACGGGTTTTCCAATAATGGTAACCCTCACCATTGAAAATGGGTGGTCTATGAATGGAATTTCCTTTAGGAAACAAAGGATTTGAAGAGGCCATGAATCTTGAAGTTGTTAAACTTTCTACAAGAAACCTGCTCTGATACCACTTGTTGGATCAAGTGGCCTCAGAATAATTAAGAAGGGGGGGGGTCGAATTAATTATTAACGAACCTTTACTAATTAAAAATCTATCTTTCTGAATGTTACCAAAAAGTAAAAGCAATAATTAAAGTGCACAGCGGAAATTAAAAGAGTAGGGAAGAAGAAGACAAACACAAAAGAGTTTTATACTGGTTCGACAACAACCCGTGCCTACATCCAGTCCCCAAGCGACCTGCGGTCCTTGAGATTTCTTTTCAAGCTTGTAAATTCCTTTATGAGCAAAGATCCACAAGGGATGTACCCTCCACTAGAACTTATCCACAAGAGATGTACCCTCTCTTGTTCTCAGTCACAACAACCCAAGTAGATGTACCCTCTACTTATACCACAAAGGATGTACCCTCCAATGTGTTAAGACAAAGTTCTCAGGCGGTTAGTCCTTCGAAACTTTGTGAAAGGGGAAACAAAAGAATTCTCAAGCGTTTAGTCCTTTGAAATCTTTTGTTTATGGGAAAGGGAAGAATCAAAAGAATTCCCAGACTGTGTCGTTTTGAATTCTTTGACAAGGGAGAAGGGAGACACAAACAAATTCAGGCGGTTAGTCCTTCGTTCTTTTGGAAAAGGGAGAAGAGAGACACAAAAAGAATTCAGGCGGTTAGTCCTTGGCGAATTCTTTTAGGCAAAGGGAGAAGGGAATGAAAAAGATGAATAGCACAAGTTTTTTAATAAAGAACTTTTCTTGGAAGAGAAAGTTTTAAACAAAAACTTTTAGAAAGATGAAGAGAAGATGAAATCAGAAAGTTCTAAAAGAAATGAAAGAGGATGTTGAAAGATAGAATGATTGAAAGAGTTGATAAATATGAATTTTTGTTTCATGCCAAGGTCACATATTTATAGTTTCTTGATGACTCAAGTCAAAACTTGTAACTCTAGGCAATTCCTTTAAAACAAATCACTTAAAAAGTTATGACTGTTGAAAGAATCTTCAGAAACAAGTCACTTGAAGAAATGTGACTTTTGGAAATGAATTTTTCGAAAACAGTCACTGGTAATCGATTACCATAAAGGTGTAATCGATTACACATCAACAGATGTGACTCTTCATTTTGAATTTTGAAAATCTTTACGTTTTAAAACACTGGTAATCGATTACTACAATTTGGTAATCGATTACCAGAGAGTAAAACTATTTGGTAATGATTTTGTAAAAACTTCTTGTGCTACTCAATGTTTTGAAAAACTTTTTAATACTTATCTTGATTGAGTCTTCTCTTGATTCTTGAATCTTTGAGTCTTGAATCTTGATCTTGATTATTCTTGAATCTTGAATCTTCTCGATGAAACTTTCTCTTGGGCTTTTTTTCATCATCTTTGTTATCATCAAAACACCTTGAATCAATCTTGATTCATCATTATGAAGCAATGAAGTTTGCTTCTACAAAGTGGTGTTCGAATGGATTAAGCGGTGCCTCACAAATCCTCCTGTGCTTGTGCCACCAGTGCCCGGAAGACCCCTTATCCTATATATGATTATGTTGGATGAGTCAATGGGGTGCGTGTTGGGGCAACATGATGAGTCCAAAAAAAGGGAACGGACCGTATATTACTTAAGCAAGAAGTTCATGACATGTGAAATGAACTACTCTTTGCTCGAAAGGACATGCTATGCGCTAGTGTGGGTAGCTCACCGTCTAAGGCAGTACATGTTGAACTACACCACATGGTTGGTGTCCAAAATGGATCCAGTCTAGTACATCTTTGAAAAACCCATTCTCACTAGACAGATCGCTCGATGGCAGGTTCTATTGTCGGAATTTGACATTGTTTATGTCACTTAAAAGGCAATAAAGTAGAGTTCCTTGACAGATTACTTGGCTCAACAGCCCATCAACGACTACCAGCCTATGCATCCAGAATTTCCGGATGAGGACATCATGTCCTTTTTTGAGGACGAAGTAGATGATGAAGATAAGGACAAATGGATTGTGTGGTTTGACTACGCGTCTAATGCACTAGGCCATGGAGTTGGGGCGATTTTGGTTTCCCCTGACAAACAATATATACGTTTCATGGCTAGATTGGGTTTTGACTACACAAATAACATAGCTGAGTATGAGGTATGCGCCCTTGGGATCCAAGCGGTAATTGACTTTAAGGTCAAGTTGCTCAAGGTATATGGGGACTCAGCCTTGGTAATCCACCAGTTGAGAGGGGAATGGGAGACCAGGGATCATAAGTTGGTATCCTACCAGGCCTACATCAGGAAGTTGATAGAATTCTTTGATGACATAATCTTTTATCACATTCCTCGAAAGGAGAATCAGATGGATGATGCCCTTGCCACTCTAGCGTCCATGTTCCAATTAACCCCACACGGGGATTTTCCATACATCGAATTCAGATGTCGTGGCAAGCCTGCATATTTCTGCTTGATAGAAGAAGAGCAGGATGGTAAACCTTGGTACTTCAATATCAAATGATACATCGAAGACAAGGAATACCCACAGGATGCCTCTAACAACGACAAGAGAATGTAGCGAAGGCTGGCAGCCAACTTCTTCTTGAGTGAAAATATCCTATACAAGAGGAACCATGACATGATGTTGCTTCGATGTGTGGATGCCAGGGAGGCTAAGCAAATGCTGGTAGAGGTGCATGAGGGATCCTTTGGGACACATGCCAACGGACATGCCATGGCCCGGAAGATTCTGAGAGTTGGGTATTACTGGCTCACTTTGGAGAATGATTGTTGCATCCATGTGAGGAAATTCCACAAGTTCCAGGCCTTCGCTGATAATGTCAATGCTCTGCCAATACCTTTGAACGTCTTGGAAGCACCTTGGCCGTTCTCTATGTGGGGTATAGACGTGATCAGAGTTATTGAGCCCAAGGCATCAAATGGACATCGCTTCATCTTAGTCTCCATTGACTACTTCACCAGATGGGTCGAAGCAGCTTCGTACGCTAGTGTGACTAGGAGTGTGGTGATTAGGTTCATCAAAAAGGAGAAAATTTGTCGATATGGGTTGCCTAGGAAGATTATCACTGATAATGCCACCAATTTAAACAACAAAATGATGAAGGAAATGTGTGAGGATTTCAAGATCCAATACCATAATTCTAAGCCTTACAGTCCCAAGATGAATAGGGCAGTTGAGGCTGCTAATAAGAATATCAAAAAGATAGTTCAGAAGATGATCGTGTCATACAAGGATTGGCACGAGATGCTCCCCTTTGTGTTGCATGGTTATTGAACTTCGATGCGCACATCGACTGGGGCAACCCCTTTCTCTTTGGTGTACGGGATGGAGGTTGTGCTCCAGTTTGAGGTAGAGGTTCCTTCTTTGAGAATTCTAGCCTAATCGAGGTTGGAAGAATCAGAATGGGCCCAAACTCGCTTTGATCAGTTGAATCTTATAGAAAGTAAGAGGTTAGCCCCCATGAGCCATGAACGACTGTATCAAAGTCGAGTGAAGAATGCTTTTGACAAGAACGCGCCCCCGTGCAAGTTCAACGAGGGAGATCTTATCTTAAAGAAAGTAACACAGGCTCTAAAGGACTACAAAGGGAAGTGGGCTCCGAATTATGAAGGACCTTCTGTGTGAAGAAGGCTTTTTCGGGAGGAGCATTGTTGCTTGCAAGCATGAATAATGAAGAATTACCTTCGCCTGTGAACTCCGATATCATCAAGCAATATTATGCATAACGCCTAGGGCTGCTAGAAGGCTCAACACGTGATTGTTCCTCAAGGACTCATTGGGATCTCCAAGTCTTAAAATCTTTTGTAAACCATAATCATAGCATTAATAAACGAGGGTAATGATTTGCATCTCAAACCTCATGTGTTATGTCTTTTACTTCTTATTGTCCTTAAGAACATACACTCTTAATCTTGCCCACTGAATCCAGAGCCATTTGGCTCGATCAATGGGGTGTCGTAAGCATTTAAGTAAAATTGAACACGATAACACCTGTTTAATTGTTGTATTTAACGTTTAATCATAAACATGCATGCATTTGCATCTTTTCATCCGGGATCCTGCAAATCGGAGGATGAATGAAGGGTCATTTTGAGTGATGGTCAACACCACACCAATTTGAGATAAGCACTAAGGGTAAGTGAAAGTTAATGCAAGCATCTTGTAGTATTGTTTCACATTTGTTGCAGGACGCCACTTCCTTTGTCCAAACTTAGGGGCAAGTACGAATAGGTGCTAGGCCCATGATCGGTTGATCATCATCTCGCGTCCGGCTAAAGACATTAAAGAAGCGCTCCTAGGAGGCAGCCTAGTATCTATAACTTTGCTATTTAATTTCCTATTTTATACGTGTTCGTTTCCTTGAATTATATCCTGAATTCGCCTAAGCTTATATGCAATTATAGGATTTTTAGAGGAAATATAACAATGAATAACACAATTTTGCAAAAGTTTTTGCAAAAAAAAAATTATTATTAGCTCGCTTGGGCAAGCGTGCCTGATGTAAAAATTCAAAAAAGGGGAGGGGTGAAGCCATTTTCATCCCCATTTCTTCCCCAAAACTCACAACCACCAACAATCTTACAAGAGCCACCCTTGGCAGCAGCCCCAAGCCTCCATTGTGCACTTGTGCTTTCATTTTTCGCATTTTCTTTCATCTTCTACAAGTAAGTAACATCTCCCTTCAAATTTTGGCTTTCCATTGTGGTATTTTGGTGCTCTATTTGTCATGTTCTTTGCAAATTTCGTGAGACAATTTGTTGATGAATCCATGGTTTGATTGTTTGATTGGGGGCTGCAAGGGATGGCCCTAGGCCTACCTTTGATCCTATTATGGATTGGCATGTCTTATTATTCTCCATTCCTCATTTTTACATGCTTGAACATGCGCCCACCAACCGTTCGATGAAATGCCTCAATGACCATTGCATGTGTTATTGTGAAATTTGAATTCTGAAATGAGTTTGTGCATGTACAGCCATCATTTGGAAGGTGTGAACAACTTAGGTTGTTAGATTGAAATGCCAAGAGCATGAGTGAGGCATAAAAATCTAAACTTTGTCTTGGATGCAAAATGTATGAGTTACATAAGTGTGTGAGAGTGATTGTTTGGATTTAGACTAATGTTTGAGCTTGCTACACTAAGATAGGCACCTTACATCTAGGTAGCTAAAATGCTTTTCAAAAAATATATAATTAAATAACATATGCACAGATGTATGATTGTTTTCTAATTTCACGGTGACACTTGCATTTGGTAAAAATAAATATGCACCATTCAAAATAGTTTGGCCTTTGCTTGTTTAAGACAAATGAAATGATAGTTGTGTGTTTCGTGCAAACTAATTTTTATGGATGTGTCTTTACAGGCGATGGCTCCAAAGAAGCTTTTCTCTAAGAAGGCAAGGAAGGAGGCCACTGGAGAAGGGTCCAGTATGGCCCCACAAGCGGATATGGAATTTGACGGGCACCCATTCCGAAGTAAGGAACACCAACACCGGTTTGAAGCAATCAAGAGTTGGTCTTTCCTCAAGGAGGGACAGGTCCAATTGAGAGAGGGAGAGTATGTTGAGTTCCAAGAAGAAATTGCTAGGAGGCGATGGACTCAACTCGTAGGGCCCATGGCTAAGTATGATCTAGAAATAGCCATGGAGTTCTATTCCAATGCATGTCCCATAGAGGAAGGAGTCAAGGACAAGCGCTCCTGGGTGAGAGGCCAATGGGTCTCCTTCGATGAAGATGACATTAATCAGTTCTTGGGGCATCCGTTGGTCCTGGAAGAGGGGCAACGTTGTGAGTTCAGCGAGAGGAGGAGTCAGGCCTTGGGATTTCATGAGGAGGCCATAGGCCAACTACTGTGCGTTCCAGGACATGACTTGGCACGGAGTGTAACGGGGAGACGGGTGCGGATCATGCGCATTAGCATGACCACCCTGACACAGATCTAGATGACACTACTTCTCAGCAACATCCTCCCCAACGATCATAATTCTGATCTTCCCTTGCCGAAGTGCCAGTTGGTCTATGCCATCTTGACCCAGGTGAGTGTTCATGTGGCCCAGTTGATCTCAGATGCCATTTATCAATTTGCAAGGATCATGCCTCCCAGACACCCAGTAGACCAAGAAAAGTCCAACAGAGTACTGGGGTTTATGGCCTTGATCACGAGCCTCTGTCAGTTCTATGGGGTGCCGGTTACTCCCACAAAGCTTATCCAGCTTCCCATTAACAGGACCTTCATAGAAAAGTATTGCATGCCAAGGCAGGCACAACAGCAGGGGGAGGACCAGCAGCAACCAGCCATGGATGCACCGCCGCCACCTCTACAGCAACCACCATCTCTAGAGTCCATCTCTGCTCACATGCGGAGGATGGAGCTCTAGATGCACGCATATATGCAGCATGTGATCGACTAGCAGGCGGCCAATCATAGGGGTTAGGTGCGTTTGAATGAGAGCTTTTACCAGTACACCCTACACCAGTAGAGCCAAGATCCCAATGCTTTCCTGTGGCCTAGCCCCGAGCAGTTCGGGGCCACAGTTGTATGGCCTGGAGATAGGTCAAATTTTCAGGCAGAGGCAGGATCCGTAGGGACCCCCGAAGATGAAGATGGAGCTCAGGAAGACGATGTAATGGACTTCTTCCTATAAGGAGGCAGAGTCGCTTGGTCGGGATTGCCTAAAACTGTGAACTCGTCTTTATTTTGTTTTTATCGCTTTCGGTATTTGTTTGTTATCTCATTGTGATAGAACTTGACTTTATTTTATCGCTTTCAATTTTTGTTTGTTATCTCATTGTGATGAAACTTTATCACTTCCCGCATGTTGTCGTGTTATTTCATTGTGATAGTTTGTTTGGAGCAAGAAAACTAAACAAAATAAAACAGGGATTTTGTGTATGGTTTCTTTTTGTTCATGTGCCTTTTGTTCCCCTGATAAGTGTAATCTTAGGTGACAACTTTGCCTAGATTACAAACGTTTTCTATAAAAAAAACCAAAACTAACATGCTTTTGAAAAAGAAATGATTGCCAGTTTTCTTTGGAAAATTCACGGATCAAAACACGAAAGGTTTTTGAAAAAAAAAAGAAATGTGCACCTAAGGGGTGAAAACAACGAAGGATTTTCTCGAATGCCGAAATGGACTCGGATGTTTGTATGACTTGATAAAAAGAGCAATTGTTGAAACACTGGTTCGGCTTGAATGTGGAAATGAACCCTAAGCCTTAGTGTTTACGGGGCCACACAGCCTTATATTTGAGTGTTCGCATGGATGTGTGCTATGATTAAATTTTGCATGAATTTCTAATCATCATGATATGCATTTTGTGGAAATGATTTGGGCATCCATATCTTTTTGAGTCGTCTAGCCAAATAGATATCCCGACATACATTATGTCCTGCCATTTGCAAGCCTTTTGAGTCAAACATCGACTTGTTGCCACAACCTTGACCTAGGATGGATGTTTCGAACCTTATCCTAGGGCGAGATAGCAGGAGGGTCTTCTAAGCGAAGCTTCTATTATCTTGGTTTAGAGGTGTTCGTCAAAATGAAAAACAAAACAAAACAAAACAACAAAGAAAAAAGAGCAAGCAAAACAAAAAAGAGAAGAGAAACAAAAAAAGAATCAATCAATCAAAGATAGAAGAAAAGCAAAGGAAAATAGAAAAGAAAAACAAGTTCTTTGAACCAAACAATGTCTGAACAATGTGTAGAATTATCGAAAGAAAAAAATGTAAAAGAAGAGCAATAATGACATGGTTAAGACATAGAGGTGTAAAGTGATCACCTTCTTTAGTTACAAACCAAATCTTTGTGTCTTCCTCTTGTCCCACACCAAACAAAAGAGGAAGGGAAACAGAAAGGGGAAAGTCCAGAACGACCAAAGCCAAATTTCCTACCAAAATTTGACCTTATAAAGTCCTATTGATCCACAATGGTTATGTGTATTATCTTTGATTTGATGGGAAATGACTTGCAAAGTCAATCTACGATATATTTGTGGTTTGGAGTTAAGACAAAACACTTGCCTGTGTGAGATTTTATACACCTTGAGCGATTTTCCACTATTTGGTTGGACCCAGTGTTTTTCTAATGCTCTTTTAGAAACGAAATGCTAATGTCTTAAATCTCATTTTGGTTATGAGAAATTCTATCTACATGCTTTCATTTCCCTTTAGTCACATTGTTTTTCTTCAAAAAAATGTATGTTGTTCTGATCAGTTTGGGGGTTTGTTTCTTTGCTAAGCGTTCAAAGTTGATTTTTAAAAGTAAATTAAAAGTAAAACTCAGTATAATTTTTAACCTCTCAACTAAGTACAAAGTTAATTAAAACTACTTCAATTCAAAATAAATTTTGAATCCAGAATTAGTTCATTAACATGGGATTTATAGTTATTGCTAAAATGAGGTCAACATTCAGTGTTTTTTAAAAAATATAGGGCCCTTACAAACTCTCCACCACTAGCTAGATGTCATACCCTAATTTCATCTAGGGACTATCATTCGCCAACGTTTTTATTCTCCCTTGCCGAATTGAGTTGTTCAACACTAGTTGATGCACAAGACGAAAGATTATTCGATGTTTCGGTAAAGAATGCAGAAAATGCCCAAATGAGAGGGCAAAAGGGTCATTTTAAGGCTTTTTCAGATCCCTGGCTCGCCCAGGCTAGCCTCTAGCTCACCTGGGCCTCCAAATAGCTTAGGGAAGGAGAAATAAGAAGAAAAAATGAGGCCGAGGCGCTTCTAAATCACAACCGTGATCAATTCCTACATCGTTCTTCATTCATCAACCGGTTAGTATTTATTTTAAGGTTTTGAATTCACTCTATGCACCCTTAGGGGTCCTCCTTGTTGCTTTGCACATCTTTATCTCATTCTTCTACCATCAGTGATGTTATTTCTTCATGTAAAGCAAATTTCAACCGATCATTTGTGCCATAATCTCATTTTATCCTTGTAAAATAAAATTTCAAACGATCATTTACCCCACAAGTCGTCTTTTAATGAGATTGAAAGTAATAAGTGAAACCAAGATAAAATCAACATGTAATCGAGCTTTCTATCCAAAAAAAGTCGCTCGAGTCTGTTCAAGGTCCAACGCCTTAACAGTCTCTTCTTAGTTTTTATTGGTTAAAATGAACTTTTCAAAAAGTTTAAAATCAACTCATCGCATAACATTCTTGCTTTTTAAAGAACAATGTAGGTCTAAGTTTCTCATCGCACTTGAGGATATGTAGGAGCAAGGGCAACGCTCTTGTCGACCCCAAAAAATAATCAACATAAAAAGGGAAAATACATAAAAAATATAAAAAGGGAAAATAAATAAATATTGAAGTCTTGATTTTGCACACCTTCCCCGTGCGTAAACAACTCCCGAACCCTTTTCTTTGAAATCCGCAGACCCCTTTTTGGTTTTCCTAACGTTTTCCTCGAATAAACATTGGTGGCGACTCCCGTGCGTTTTTCTCTTTTGGAAGACACACCCTTGTTTCGTGTCGCCCTCCCACCGAAGGATAGGTTGCGACATTAGACAAAGCCCAATGATGAATGTTAATTTAAGAAGTCTTTCGTGTGAAAATATATATTGTAGAAAATAAATTTGTTGTATTTTTTTAAGAATTTGAAATACATACAGTTATTGTTGTGATTAATTGTAGAGATGTAAAAAATCTTGATATTATGATCACAATTGTATGTAATTGCTGACAACAACAAAAAAGTTGCACGTTTATAATAATAAAATAAAAGAAATGATATATATATATATATATATATATATATATATATATATATATATATATATATATATATATATATTGTAATGTGATTGTATATGCCTAATATACATTTTTTTATCACATCATAACATGTATCATAAATATCATAAGCCCCAAGGGATACCCTCATGGTCATAAATATCATAAGCCCCAAGGTCCATCAATCAATAATGTAAATGTTGTAAAAGAGGAAAGTGCAAATTCAGATGTAGAGTAGAATCAAGAGGCACAAGGTTCAGATGTCAAATTGAATGCTCAACAATACAAAGCCTTAATGACACTGCTACAACAGCAAGGATCTTCAACTTATAATAGTTCACAAGTGAATCAGATTGTCACAATGACTGGTTCTGGTCATGCACTTATAGGTAATGTGTCATCAATAAGTTGTAGTATGAGCAAGGCAAGTGAAAGTGAATGGATATTGGATTTAGGTGCCACACACCATGTTACATCCTCTTCTCACTTGTATTCTTCATGTAGACAAATAATTCTCATTATTGTTAAATTTCCTAATGGTCATACAGTTACTGTAACATATGCAAGCATTGTTAGATTTTCTCATTCCTTATACCTTGAGGATGTATTATGCATACCAAGTTTTCAGTTTAATCTGATTTTTGTATCAAAGTTATTGTCTTTCTTGCCATGTAAGCCAACCTTTGTGGCTAACACTTGTTTTATTCAGGATGTACAGACCCTATAGATGATTGGTACGGTTGACTTGGTAGATGGTCTTTATAAGCTCAACATGAAGAAATTTGATTTTGTTTCTATCAAAGTTTTTGTTTCTTCTAATATTTATACTTACTCATGTAATAAAGTACCTATTGATCTTTGGCACTTTCGATTAGGACACCCCTCATTTGAAAGATTGCAATTGTTGAAGCAATCACATCCTTTACTTTCAGTTGACAAACAATTTGTATGTCGAATTTTCCATCATGCAAAACAAAGAAAATTTTCTTTTCATAGCAGTGATTCACATTCCTCTTCCCCTTTTTCTCTTATACATGTTGATATTTGGGGTCCATGTCATATTACTTCTTTAAATGGTCATAAATATTTTCTTACCACAGTGGATGATCACTCAAGATTTGTCTAGATATTTCTTATGAAATCTAAAGCAGAAACTCAATCTCATTTAAAGTCTTTTGTTGCATTTGTTGAAAGGCATTTTGATACAAAAGTAAAAATGATTCTCTCAGATAATGGTTCAGAGCTCATCATGAAACAATTTTATGATTAATCTGGTATGATACATCAAACTTCTTGTGTTGAAACTCCCCAACAGAATGGGATTGTCGAACGAAAACATCAACATTTACTTAATGTCACTAGATCTCTACTCTTTCAGTGTAACTTGCCTCTTGTCTTTTGGTCCTATGCTCTTATTCATTTTGGTACTCTTATAAATTACATGCCTACTCCCTTCCTTGACAACAAAGCTTCTTATGAAAAACTCTATGGACGTCCCTATGACATTACCATTCTAAGAGTCTTTGGTTGTCTTTGTTTTCCTAACACACTTTATGCAAATAGGAAGAAGCTTGATCCTAGGGCTACTACTTCTGTTTTTCTAGGCTTCAAGTCACACACAAAAGGTTATGTCACTTTTGATCTTAAAACAAGGGCTATCAGTGTATCCAGGAATGTTATCTTTTATGAAGATTGTTCTCCTTTCAATGCTCAGGATTCTCATGATCCCATTACTATTCTTCCTATACCAACTTCTTCTTTTCATGATGACATTGAATTTCCTGCCTCTATTTCTTCCGTATTACCATCTATTCCACTTGATTCTTCTCCTATAGCCTTTACACCCACAAAAATACCACAAGCTCTTAGAAGATCAGAAAGAAAAATTCAAAAGACCAAACAAATATAAAGATTTTCATGTTAGCTATTTACCATCAACTATTGACAATCACTCTATAGGTAGTCTCTATCCCTAAGCTTTGTACTTTCTTGTAGTAGATTATCTCCATCTTATACTACAAGAATTGTGATTTCTAGTGACTAAAAAATTGTGATGAAAATTCAAGTTGTCACTAATAATATATCATTAGTGACTAAATCTTATTTTGTCACTAATATTATTTACAATAGTGACAAAAAAGAAGTTGTCGCTATAATTTTATTATTAGTGACAAAAAAATATTTGTCACTAATATCTACATATTTTATTTCCATATTTAAAATTGTTACTAATGTACATTCTAGTAGTCAACGTTATTAAGGTATTTATGGCAAAAAGAAAAAAACGAGTTTGTCATAAATATTATATTTTATTAGCCTATTTGTTTTCAATTACAATTAACAAATTATTCATCATTCAAAATTTAAAGCAAAAAGAAGAATTGAACCTATAACCTCTTACCATGAGAAGCAAACCAAACTACTAAACCACCTTTGTTTCTTGTAAATTAAGTGAGAATTAATTAATTTATTTACATTCTATTTATGTTATAAATTTTCATATTGTATTATTAATATTGCATTATTAATATTTTATTATTTATATTTTTTAGTTATAAAATTTTATTTATTTTTTATTCATATCTTATTATTTATATATAACAAAGCATATATAAGATAATATAAATAAAAATATAAATGAAATATATAAATAATAACATATAAATTAAAAAAATATAATGATGCAAATATAAATAATAAAATATAAATAAGAAAACATAAATAACATCATATAAATAATAAAAAAATATAATGATTCAAATATAAATAATAAAATCTAATTAATGAAATATTAGTTATCTTGTAAATGTAATTTTTAAAATTACTTACTAGTCATGAATACAAATATCTATCAACATGTAGAATGCTCAATGTGTTGAGATTTGAGATAAGTAGTTAAAAATACTTATTATATGCAAAAAAAACTTAAAAACTTAAAATCTTTCAATTATATATTGGTTATCACATAATTTATTTAAACTTCATCCATTTCAATTTTTTCTATATTAATTAATTATCACTAACATTTGAATTTTTAAATTTTTGCTATAAAATCGCTTTAAATTATTTGCTATCTTTTAAATTATTTATTGGAGTTTTAAAACACATATATATTAATTTTTTTGTGGCCTTAAAATATTATTAGAATAAAATATTATATCTTGATTTTACTGGCATTTCTGTACTAGAATGTCAGGAGGTCACTAACAACAAATGTTGGGCGGTTAGCTTTGAAAATATAGACCACTAAAATATAGTTAGAGTAGAAGTAAAATTTTAACCACCTGATTTTCTTCTATTTTTTTCTTTACTAATCACCTAGTAGTGGTGGATTTGAGGGTAGTTAAAATATTAACTACCTTTTAATATTAGTATATTAAATCAAATTTTTCATCAATTATTTTTATCAAACTAAAAATATAAATTAAAATTTTAAATTCAGCTGTATTATTTAGAGTAAATGTCAAGAAACGAACAAGTATAATCTTCATAATAACAATTATTATAGCAAGCAACAAACATAATATATGACTAAAAAAATACTAAAAGTAACTAATAATAAATTTTGGTGTACAAAAATTAAAATAAATACGTAAAATACTAGTTTTTATCTTTCCTAATTTTTTCTCAATATCTTTTTACCTTTATCTCTTTTGCTTTATTAATAACTATTATTTTATCATTTTTATATATTTGTTTTCATTTTATATTAATTATTATTACTCATTATTTAATTGGTTGAAAATAAATATTTATTTTTTTAAAAAAAATATTTTTAACAAAATTGTGTTCTAAGAAAAAATGTTAACCCAAATATAAAATAAAAATTAATTTTTCAGTAAATAATTTGATTTTTTTGTACTTTTTTAAAATATTTTTAAATACATAATATTTATTTAGTGTAATTACAATTTAATATTTTAATGATAACTATATATTTTATATATTAAAATAGACTCATGTAATGCACATGATAAAATAATAGTAAGAAAAAATGTATATATAATAAATTAATTATGATGATAATGTTATCTTGTTTAAGAAAATAACATTATCGAAATTTAAAAAAATTAAAAGGTAATTTATGACATTAAATTTAATGATTTGGATTTATCTTTTCTTTTAATCCAACTAAAAGTTCAGTTTCTTTTTTTATTTAATTATCTAAATTTATGATTATTTTTAGATAACTTTTTAACTTAGTACACTTCGAGGGTTCAATGTTGTTGTTGTATATATATATATATATATATATATATATATATATATATATATATATATATATATATATATATATATATAAAGTATCTTATATTTTTTTATGTTTGTATAGTATTTAATAGTTTCTTTAATTTTTTATACAATTTTATTGTCACCTCTTTATATAGTTTATCTTATAAGAGTATTTTTAATCGTCATATTTATCTTTATGTAAAATAAAAATTAAATCTTTATATTAGAGAAAACACAAAACAACTACTAATGATGACATCCACTTCAAGCATTAAGTGGGCATTCTACTCCCACATTTGTAGTTGTTTTTGTTTGTTTTTTCTTTATTGTTACTCCAACTAAATTTATTTGATTTTGTGTTACTTTTAACAAAAGAAATTTTGAATTTAAACTTGAAATAATACTTATTATAGTAATTTTCCCTTGAGTTAATTAAATTTTGAAAATTCCTAATATTAGAATTAAAGACATTAATTGTATTATGATATCATATCTAGTTATATTTTTGTGAAATGTTTTTCTTTCCATTTGTCAACTAATAATGTGAAGATTTTAATGTAAGTATGAAAATTATACATACTTTTTCCACATTATACATGAAGCATTGGAGAATGTGGGTGATATATACCTACTAACTCAAGTGCTCAGGTTAGTAATATGAAACTCTTTTATTGAATATTTTCTTTTAGACTTATTATGTGGTCATTTTTTCTAAAACTCAAATTCCAATATTTTTTTTATTTTTTATCTGATTTATTTTTTTTATATTTACTTGCAGGATTGAAACGTACGAAGATTAGAATATCACACACCTATTGGAAAACTATTGGATAATGCTTTCAAAATTAAGGATTTGGGTGATCTAAGATTAATTCTTTCTAGGTTTTGAAGTGGCGCGTACTTCTACTGGTATCAATCTTTGCCAGAGAAAGTATGCATTAGATATTCTTATTGATACTAGCATGTTGGGTTCTAAACCAGTATCCACTCCTTGATTACACTACCAGATTGCATCAACATTCTGGTTCTCCTCTCTCAATTGAAGATTCCTTTTCTTATAGGAGATTGATAAGTAGATTAATCTACTTAACAAACACAAGGCTTGATATCAGATTTGTTGTTCAGCATTTAAGTTAGTTTGTGACTCAGCCAACTTTAGCTCATCAAAAAGTTGCTTCCCGAATTCTAAGATACATCAAAGGGTCTCCAGGTGCAGGCATTTTCTTTCCAACAGATAGTTCTATCCAATTGAAAGGCTTTAGTGAGTCAGACTGGGCTGGCTACATTGACACTATAAGATCTATTACAGGATTTGTTGTTTATCTTGGTTCTTCTTTAATTTCATGGAAATCTAAGAAGCAAGCTACTATTTCTAGAAGCTCTTCAGAAGTTGAGTATAGAACTCTAGCCAATGCCACTTATGAACTCTTGTGGCTAATCTTTCTGTTAGGACAATTCAAAGTTTCTTTCCATCAACCTAGTGTTTTGTACTGTGATAACAAGTCAGCTTTATATATTGTTGCAAATCTTGTGTTTCATGAAAGGACCAAGCATATCGAAAATTGATTGTCATATCGTTCGAGAGAAGATCCTTGCAGGGCTTGTCAAATTGTTTCCAATATCTTTTGCCAATCAACTTGCAGATATATACGCCAAGATAGGAATATCCAACATTCATTCCTAGCTTGAGGGGCGACCATAGCATAGTTAGATGCTTAGTTTAGTTTGATCATGGTTAATGGTTAGAACTCTAGTTAGTTAGTTAGTTGAAAGTTAGTTATTTCAACTAACTTATGTGTACATAGCTACAATAACATAATGTAACTGGCCAATTTTTACACTTCAATAATAGATCAAGCTTATTCTTTTTTTCTCTTTTTCTTTCTCTGCAAGTTTCCCAAGCTTGCATTTCTCTCCCATGGCTAATATCAAATCTATGAAAGACTATCAATCAAGGATTTAGAAAAGGGTCCTGGATTGCAATATTGGCCATAATATCAAGGGTTCTATGTAATTGCATCGCAATCACATTTGTTTGTAATTTCCTGCAACATTAAGGATTGTGATGAAATTGCACCTGCACCTACAACTGCAATTTAAATTCTTTCTATCAATAATTATCAGCTCTGAAACCATGACCTGCTTGATTTCCAGAACAATCCTTGGTAAGAAATGTTACAAAACATCTTTCCTTGAGAATCAAACCCGTGTCTGAGTGATTTTGGAAAACATTTTCAAAGAAACAAATCTTCTGCAGAAATTTTTGCAAAAATAGAAGCTCTAAATTCAATGGGTCAAGAAAGCTATTCCTTAGATTAAGGAGTAGCTATTGCAAGTGGCTAGCCTATAACTTAATGTCTGATCTTTATTTTTATTGTCCCTACTTTAGATGTAGTTGATATAGCTTTTCTCATATGCTTATCCTTTTACTTTGTTTAGGGCTTAAGCGCTCCATGTGCAGTGTAATTCAGGTAGTAATTAAGTAGGTTGGCCATTTTTTTTCTCCTTCATTTGTTCATAAAAGATGTTTAAGACTTTGTAGGGTAAGATGATGGCAGCTAAAGTGTAGACACAATGATTTGGGTATAATTTGACTGCAAATTCAAGCAGTATTAACCTAGAAGAATTCAAGCAGTATTAACCTGTAATTTAGATGCACACAAAGATACGATTCTGTTAAAAATTGCTTGTCTCTATTAACTTGTTTTCAATTGTAATTTAGATGCATACAAAGATACGATTCTGTTAAAAATTGCTTGTCTCTATTAACTTGTTTTCAATCTTGAGTTTCTAAATTTCATTTTGCGATAAATGAAATTGCTTTTATTGGAAACGGAAACTTTCAGATTTTTTAGCTATTGGAATTAATTTTGAGTACGAGACTCGTTAACATAAGAACAAATCTATACTGTTTGGGTGCATAAAAACAAATCTATACTTATATTTTAAAAATTAATTTCACTATTATTATTCAAATAAAATTAGTTTTTTTTTTCTAAATTCACTTGAATAAAAATGTCAATTTACATTTACACTTTAAAATAAGTTTACTTGATTTGAATGCAATTTACTTTTCTGAAATAATTTTGTTAACATTAGTTCTTCATGATCATTTTTGGTTAAAATGGTTGTAGGCACTACTTGAATATATCATTTCTAAGCATAAAAAAAAAAATCTTTATCAATATTTCAAGATCAATTATTTAAACACATATAAATATCTTTTTTTTATCAATTAATTAACATACATGGATGAATCGGGGAGCTGGGGCTTGCCTCCACTCTCCAGGACCATTTATGCATATATGAGAAAAATAAAAAAAAATAAAATAAAAAAAATAGAAATAAAGAAAAATAGGTTTTGGGTGAATATTTTCTTTTTTTATAGTAGTGGATTATATTTATAATTTTTCATATAAAATTAATAATAAATACTTTTAAAATTCATCTTAATAAAACAATTGTTTATTAAAATTAAATATTTAAATAATTGTAGTTTTCTCTTTGATACACTATTGGATCCGTCTCTATTAACATGTACAAGTAATAATAAAGATGATAAAAAGTTTTAGTTTTCATTGATTTTTACTAAATTACCTTTAACTGTATACTCCCATTTTATAGAAGAATTGTGTTGTTTAATTTATACAATAGCTCATACTAATTTTATATACAATATCACTTTTTGTCTTTACTCCTTTCATTGGCACTATGTATTACATCTCATACTTCTCTCTTTCTATCTTTGTTAATTTTATAAAATATTGAAATAATTATTGTATATATAAGTACTATTTAATTTCACCTATATAAGAAATTTAGGGTTTAAAATTTAGAATTAATTGCACACTTTGATATTTTTAATCAATTTTCTCCTTCTCTCTTTCTCTTTTTATTTTATATGTTTAGTTAAAAAAAATATACTTATAAGAAAACAAAGTTTAAAAATATGTAGAGATGTGAGGATCTCGACCCCTATAGCTTTTATAATGTCGATTTGAAGCAACAAAGGCTACATCTCAATTGATCATGAACTTTTTTTAAGTCAAAAAGTAGGGAAAATTGAGGCAATGTGGTTGAAGAAATCCGAATTAGGTTGACACCATCTCAATTTGTAATGTCGATTTGAAGCAACAGAGGCTACATCTCAATCTAAATTGTTTTATAATGTATGGATATTGTAAAAGTCACGTAATAGAAAGTCATGACATTTTTGGAATGGCTCTTATGGAGACCGTTCTAAAATGTCTTATTAGATACTTGGCGAAGAATGTTATATATAAAAGAAGCTTTGAAGAAACAACATATATAAACAATTTACGCGAATCATTCTTTCATTCTTTCTTGTAAAAAGCTTTCTGTAAATTCTTGTAAAGAAACAAATCTCTCAAAACACCTTGTATATCTTGAGAGAAAAGATTCTAAATCATGCAGGTTTCAGGTTTTAATGATGCCAAAAAGAAATTTCTTGATAATTATTCTCATCATCAAAAAGGAGGAGAATGTGAATAATGCAGGTTTTAATGATGTTGATTATTCACTTGATAATGATTGTCATCATCAAAAAGGGGGAGATTGTTAATGTATGAATACATGATTTTGATTATGTCAAAGAATAATAAAACAAGGTTGCTTTCAAGATGACTTCAACAAACATTCAAAGGTTAAGCATTGCTTCAAGATTAAGACAAGGTTGCTTCAAGATTCATTCAAGATCAACTTTTGCCTCAAAACAAATTGTTTCCAACATGTCAAGGCTCTGCCAATCGATTACCAGGCAGTGTAATCGATTACCAGAAGACAAGTTTGCAAATTAGCTTTTTAAAAGGGTTTGGAATTTGAATTTTGAATGTGTAATTGATTACCATTGATGTGTAATCGATTACCAGCAACAGAACTCTTGAAATTCAATTTGAAAAGTCATGACCCTTCAAAATATAACTGTGTAATCGATTACTAGAAACCTGTAATCGATTACCAATGAAGAATTTCAAAAAAAGCTTTTTGAAAAGACATAACTCTTCAAACCATTTTGAAAAGACATGAAGGGCCTATATATATGTGTGTTTGACTTCGAAAAGCAAGAGAGAGATATTCTAAGAGAAATTCATTGTCAAATGCTCTCTCAGCAACTCTTGAGCAAACACTTGCAAATCTATTGAGAGTTCATCTAGGAACATCAAATTGTATTATCCACTCTAAAGGAGAGAAATCTTTTTGTTCATCTCAGAAAGTAAGTTGCAATTAAGAGACTGGTTGTCTCATGAATTGTCAATTTCCTGAACACAAGGAAAAGAGATTCCTTGGGTGTTCAGAAGTTGTAAAAAGGTTTTTTTACAAAATTACTGAAAATCTCAAGTGGGTTGCTTGAGGACTGGACATAGGCATGGGAAGTGGCCGAACCAGTATAAATCAAGTTTGCATTTTCCTCTTTCCTTATCTCAGTTATTTTACTGCAATTTACTTTGTCTTGCACATTTAAAAGAACATTGTTAAATTGATTTCTTCTTCTTCTTATTCTGTATTCTTAGCCTATCATTTAAAAGGGGGGTTAAAGTTTGTTAGTGGGAAAATTGTGAAACTTAATTCACCCCCCCTCTTATGTTATTAAGGCCACTTGTCCAACAAAGATTAGAAGTGCTAAGTAATATATTCTTCTGTTAGACGATCATACTTTAGTTAGTGGGTAATCTTTCAAAAAATCTTGTTGATTTTCTTAGAGCCAACAGTGGCTTGGTAGAACAAAGAATACTGATTTTAAGTCAAGCTTGGGGTAGAGCTTGCAAGTGCAAAAGCCAAAAGTGGCCGTGAATAATACTTGTAACTTTGATAAGTTAGTGGAAACTTGGTGGTTGCCAAAAACTGGTTGTAGTTTCGGGATTGAGACGAACCAGTATAAATTCTTTGTGTGCTTTCTTGTTGATTAACTGACAAAGGGTTTTAATTTCTTTTTAGTTTTCATATCTCTTATTGTTTTTCAAAGAAAATTGTTTTCTTCATCGTCTAATAAAGTCTAAATCAAAATCTGCCTAAGTGTTTTTAGGTTTATCTACATCAGATGATAAAACGTATTTTTCAGCCTTAAGAAAAGTTTTAAATTGCTAAAAACACAATTCAACCCCTTTTCTTGTGTTATTTGCTTCTACACTTAGCACTTTTAGTCTTTTCTCTCAAGGTATACAAAGTGTATTGAGAGCTTTGTATCTTTACAATAATTTACAGAAAGCTTTCCAAGAAAGAATGAAAGAATAATTCGCATAAATGATTCATATCTTGTTTCTTCAAAGCTTTTTTCTATTATAGCCTTCTTTTCCAAGTATTTGTTGTCTCTCAACGGTTGAATTTTTCACTCTATTCTTCGTCTGAATTCTTGAATTAGTTGGGGCATTTAATGCTAGCATTAAATGTACATCCTTTTTTCATGCAAAGTCTATGCTAATAGGATAACATGTCTTCTACTTTAGCAAGGAAGTCACTTCTTTCATCATAGCAGGTCTACAACTACAGAGCATGCCTTTTAATAAGGATCAATGTCTTCTATACTGTGGGCTTCATTTATTCTTCATATGACTTTGATAGATCTTAGGAGAATGTTTTCTGCATAAAAAAATGTTAGACATAGAGTATCAAATGAAGGTCTTAAATGCATTACTCAAGTTATATTAGATTGCCTTATGAGTGCTTCGTCTAAAAACTTTAGACGCACAAAGACAGATCGTGATTTGATAGCATATCAAATGTAGTTTTTATCATTTGTATTTATTTGCATCTAATCAAAATAACTAGGATTCACGATTCGTCTTTAAGACATAAATGTCTTTTGACTTAACACAAACGTAATTATTTATTTAATTAAAACTATTACCATAAAATATTATATATATATATATATATATATATATATATATATATATATATATATATATATATATAGAATAGGTCTTACACCGAAATTGCTATTCATAAATTTGAAATTTTCTTTTTTAAGAATTTGGCCAATTTAGAAAGGTTTTGGATTAGTTATTGTTTTGAAATTTTATAAATTGTGATATAAAATTGTAGTTCTATTTTAAAAAGATCTTTTAAACACATAGGTTCAATTTTACTTTGGTCCTTGGCATTATATACATTTGGGTGAAAGTGAAAGAATTGAACTAGGTCAACCATATTAATTTTTACATTGTAAACCAATAAATGATCAAGATAAATAATTCTAAAAGCATCTCCAATGCGGGTGCTTCATAAGTTGGTTAACAAGTTTTTACCATCGGAGCAAATGACTTGACAATGCATTGCTTAGGTGAGTTGTTTATATAAGCAACCATTGCTTAATTCATTTTTAGTAATTAAAGAACCATTTTTCAATTACAAAATTTAATGTTGTTCAAGTTAAGCACTCACTCTAACAATTTTATAATTGAAGTAAATTTATGTGTAAAGTTTTTTAAATTTTGTATAAATCAACATCGGTTTTTAGAAAAACAACTCATTTAAGCAATGCTCTAAGTTGAATTCAAATCTTATTGAAGAAGTAAGTGGATATGGTGGTCAATGAATGTCAATTCCATTTATGTATACACGTGCACCAAAATACAATATAGAAATTAAAAGGACCGCTTTCAATTCTAACACTCATCAATTTTAAACCAAATTTTGTGTGTAAAGAATATTGTGTTTCCTTTCAAAAGTGGTTCACATTATTTACCATTACACGTTACTACTAGAAAATAGACTTATAACATCGATTATTAAGGACTTTCAACATTAGTTATTAACTGATGTTGAAACTACCGACGTTAAAAGTATCAACGTTAACATCGATTTCCTATAAAACCGATGTTGTATAGTAAGAAATAACAAAAAATGTAAAATATGTATAAACCAATATCGGTTTTTAGAAAAATCGAAGTTGTGATTGACTGATAACATCGATTTTTCAAAAAACCGATGTTGTTTTCTGCTCACCAACATCAGTTTATAAAAAACTAATGTTGTCAGTCAATCACAACATCGGTTTTTTCTAAAAATTGATGTTGTTTTCTGCTCACCAACATCGATTTTTAGAAAAATTGATGTTTTTTTTTGTAAACAACATCGGTGTTGCAAAAAACCGATGTTTTTATTTGGATTCTTTTAATATCTTGCCTGTTTTTTTTATTACCCCAAATTAACTTGCAAATTGAAAAATAGAACCAATCCAAATAGTTTTTTGACATTTTTTTATCAAGCAGTTCAAATTTTTTCCATAATAATTGAATATTTACTATCAATTAAAAGAAATATTTAAAGTAATGAAAGTCAATACATAGAATCATTTATAACCTAATAATCTAAATTAACATAACTCTACAATTCTAAAATCACTTAAACACCAATATTTCATTTTTAACTTTTAGATAATATCTTACCTGCTGAATGAGAATTGCCTTCATTCTCTCTAGTTCCAATGGTCTTGGATCAGTAAAATATTGAATGATATAATAAAACATAAGTTAATATGTATAAATAATAACAATTATAACAAATTGAATTAGTTTTGAAGTAAACAATTATTGTTTCCCAATTATCCTTGAAACCTCCTGGGACTATCGTTAACATCTAATGCATTATGTAGTACTCACACTCAATGCTTCCTTTTTGCTTATTACACTAAATAGAATAGGATATTTAGATATTCAAAGTTAATTGAAAATTAGTGTACAAAGTAATAAAATTTAATTTTTAAGGCATCAAACATTGTTTAAATGACTTATTTTAACTACAATCCATCTAGCAGCAACCTTGGATTTACTTCCTTGACTATCATTGAATCCCTTCAAACCATTGATTACGAGAAACATGCATGTGTATTGTACAATTAAAATATTGATGTCAAATATTAATCATAAAGTAAATGTATTACAAAATAGAATTGACATGTTAATAATTCCTTTCAAGTAGTTGTCGGGTCTATTGTGCAAGGAATAAAACCAGGTGACAACATTGTCCTTAGGACATGTAACGACCATTTGCTAATGTGCACTGCATTGAGATTCAATTATTATAGTGCATACATTATTTAAATTGATTTGTTCAGTTTAACTTACCCATTCAAGTAGGCTCCTTAGTAGACGTCTCTCTTTGAATTTTGCATCCATTTCTTAATATAATATTCTGATTCAAATTACAATTGTCCAAATCTTTATATGGACTATGGCTTGAGGAATCCGTACACAGAGGCATTCCCCGCTCGCATACTTGTCTTAGTCATATGCCTATTGTTGTTAAAATAAAGTAAATTATGTATGAATTTAAAACAATCAGTTAGCTAATATACAATAATGTAAAGTGACTTACAAAATCCATAATTGTATAACAAAGATGTTGAGACATTGACCACTGTGTGCTATTTCAGAAAGATCTTCATTTTTTTTATGCACAAGGGGAAGTTATCATTATACACCCCAAACACGGTAGCATCCCACAACACCTGCAACGACCTGAGGAAAAGACTGTGGGGTGATCAATGTCATCAGGTATAGGGAATCGACATGAGGATGCGGCCTATCCACAAGTTTCATCGGCCCCTCTGTTCCCTATTTATCTTACACAATTAATAAAAATAAGTGAATAACAGTCAACACTTTATTTGTAACAAATCCTTTTTTAATAATTCTTAAAAACAAGAAAAATGAAATACTTGTTCTGAAAAAGGCTTTACAAGATTTGTCGGCCAAGCAAGGAAGGTGTTAAGTGTCTGCCCCACTAACTGAACCTCTTGAGTGGGTACAGGAATGCGAGCATTAGCATCTCAAACTTCCTCAACACCGACCTTCAATTGATTATTGCCCAAAGGGACGTTGTGGACTGAGACACCCTCTATCCCGATATACATATTTATATAATAAAATACATAAAAATACGGAATTACATAAAATGAGATTTTATTTTAAGCATAAAAGAGTTCACGTGGGTAAAAGGTTCACATTCACTTCACTATTACCAAATAAAACTTGTCAGAAACATTTTCTGCTCAAAACATCATGCAATTAAAACAGAAACTCATGCTCTAATGTCACATCCTATCAAAACATTGTGTCCCAACATCCTTTTGCACAAGGTTCCTTAAAGCAATCCACCTAGTCATCTGCTCTCACAAGCACAAGGTTTGAGATCATCACAGGATCCAAACACAAATAACACACGAGGAGTGAGTTATCACATTCCTAACTAATAGAGAGAAACGAGACAACATGTAGATATACATAACATATAAATGAAATACAACTTACCTAAACATAGCTCACGTCATTCCACCATTTATTGTGTAACATCACATCTCAACACTACACGTCTCACACATTTTCACATCATTCATGTACTCAAGGATCAAAACACAATATCACTTAACCAATCAACATCGATCAATACACAAGCATCATGAAACAAATATACTAAGACTCAATCCTATATGCAATGTGGTACCGTGTTAGTGAAAAACCTCGTTGAGCACCTAGGAGTACATGACAAGACAGACCACACACTGGTAAGTCAGATCACTTTCACCAGGTAAAATCATAAGGAGACCAGTCAGGGTCATGCTATTATGCGAGAATGCTCCAACCATGTTGGATCGGCACAGGCTTAAAGAAGCACTCAAATGAGTCTGTCAGGGTCTCTCTCTCGTAATTCAGGTCCAACCTAGAAAACATTTTAGTACGCAGACTTTATCTATGAACTGTACAAAATACATGGCTCCTGAATTTTTTCAAAATAATTTTAACTTGTTGCACTTCAAACTGATTAAACTCATCAAGTTTCAACAGTGGATCCCATCATAATACATGTCACACATTAACTTATCACCCTTAAAAGGGTCTTACAGTCGTATGATTGTACGGTTCATAGCTCACAACTCAATACATATAATTTCTCAGTACACATGTAATCTCACTATTTAACACATTCAATTTATCACTTACACATAATCTCAATCACTATTTCATGATCCAATATAACAATTTATCATGCTAATCTAGTAAATCTTATCCAAAATACAAACAACTTATACAAAAATATTTTTCATAACATGGGGATTAAAGCTCCTCAAACAATTTCACATAATCATACCAAAATCAAAGGAATCAAAATCATAGGTAAAAAAACACAAAAACACCAAGAGCATTCAATTTTATCAACCAATTCGCATCAGGACACCAATTCGTATGTCAAACACAATAATATCGTAATTATAATCGTAAAGGAAGAATTATAATTCAATAAAAAACCCCCAAAATAAACCCCAATTTAATCTTCTAAGGATACCTACACATGTTCATTCTAACCCCAATTGTGATAAACTCATCCCTTACCTCTAAGCGGGCTCACGTGCATAGTCTGGCAACGATAGTGACATCTCTAGCAGTTCCCTAAGATTCCTCAAGTTTTTCCTCTAGTTGCTCTGCTAGGGTTTCCAAGCGTTGGAGAGAAGGAGAAGGGATTAGAGCCTCTTCACTATCTCCGTACAAGGAATGTTTCTCTCACCACAGACATTATCTCGCAAACCTCAACAGTGGGGATATGCACAAATGAGTTCTGAACCTAGTGTTCAAATTTCACAATGATCCAACGGTTAACATGTCCAAGATCATAGTTTTACTAGGATAGGTTTGAGTGTATGCGGGAAAAAGAGAGGGTTTTGGGGGAGGGAGAAGGAAAAATGAATTTGAAAGGAAGAGACAGTGAAGAAACATGTCGTAAAATGTAAAAACTGACCTAATATGTATATTTATAGCTAGTGCACTCTCAATCTATTATTTACTCTATTTTTTTAATTTAATTTTATTATTTTATAAAAAGGAGCTCTATTTTACTCCCTATCAAATGAATAAATAAAACATTTTTTTGTAGAAACAAGCTTCATGATGATGAATCAAGTTGATTCAAGTAGTTTTGATCATGACAAAGATGATGACTAAAAGCCCAAAGAATGATTTCAAGATTGAGTCAACAAGTTCAAGATCAAGATTAATTTCAAGTTTCATGAGAAGAAATCAAGAAGATTCAAGAATTAAGAGAAGTTTGATTTCAAGATTCAAGAGAAGAAATCAAGAAGACTTCACAAGGGAAGTATTGAAAAGATTTTTCAAAAAACAAACATAGCACAGTTTTGTTTTTCAAAAGAGTTTTTCTCAAAATTTTGTAAGTTACCAGAGTTTTTACTCTCTGGTAATCGATTACCAGTTTCTTGTAATCGATTATCAGTGGCAAAGTTTGATTTTAAAAGCTTTTAACTGAATTTGCAACGTTCCAATTGTTTTTTAAATGGTGTAATCGATTAGAATATATTGGTAATCGATTACTAGAGTATCTGAACGTTGAAATTCAAATTCAATTGTGAAGAGTCACATCTTTTCATAAAATGCTTTGTGTAATTGATTACATGGTTTTGGTAATCGATTACCAGTGACAAGTTTTGAATAAAAATCAAGAGATGTAACTCTTCCAATGGTTTTCAGGTTTATCTCAAGGTTATAACTCTTCCAATGGTTTTTCTTGATCAGACATGCAGAGTCTATAAAAGCAAGACCTTGACTTGCATTTCAATAACTTTTTATATATACTTTTACAACCTTTGAATCTCTTTGAACATCTTTTTGAACTTCTTCTACTTCTTCTTCCTTTGCCAAAATATTTCTGAGTTTTCTGGTTTCCAAACCTTGTTCTTTTACAGAAAACAAAAGTGTGCGATATCTTTTCATTCTCTTCTCCCTTTGCCAAAAAGAATTCGACAAGGACTAACCGCCTGAATTCTTTTTGTGTCTCTCTTCTCCCTTTTCCAAAAGAACAAAGGACTAACCGCCTGAATTCTTTTGTGTCTCCCTTCTCCCTTTTCAAAGAATTCAAAACGACATAGTCTGAGAATTCTTTTGATTCTTCCCTTTCCCTTAAACAAAAGATTTCAAAGGACTAACCGCCTAAGATATCTTTTGTTTCCTCTTCACAAAGTTTCAAAGGACTAACCGCCTGAGAACTTTGTCTTAACACATTGGAGGGTACATCCTTTGAGGTACAAGTAGAGGGTACATCTACTTGGGTTGTTGTAACTGAGAACAAGAGAGGGTACACCTCTTGTGGATCAGTTCAAGTGGAGGGTACATCCACTTGGTTGTTCAAAGAGAACAAGGGAGGGTACATCCCTTGTGGATCTTTGCTTGTAAAGGCTAAGAAATCTCAAGGACCGCAGGTCACTTGGGGACTGGATGTAGGCACGGGTTGTTGCCGAACCAGTATAAATTCTTATGTTTGTCTTCTTCTTCCCTACACTCTTTAATTTTCACTGTGCACTTTAATTATCGCTTTTACTTTTGGTTAAGTTTCTATTTTTGTTCTTTACTTTCTTAACTTTGTAGTAAAAGCCTAATTGAATCAAGTAACATTAAGAAGGATAATTTTTTTTTTAATTAGTAAAGGTTCACTAATAATTAATTCAACCCCCCCTTCTTAATTATTCTGAGGTCACTTGATCCAACCTTTTTTTTTTATTTTCCTTCAAACCATTATTTTAATTAATAAAATTATTTCTCCTGGTTTATTTAATTATTAAACCTCATTATTTATTTCTAAATAAAACACCTTTTAATTTATTTTACGAAAAACGAGATGTTACATGGACGATCGTTGACCCCTCATAAACTCTTCCAAGGGCAACCAGACAGGGAGGATTCTCATCGACATATAACCCACATTTCTCTGAGTCACTCGTGTATAGGTCCTGCCCTGAGGGATCAACACAACTTTCCTTTGTGCTGACACGAGCAACAGAAGGACCAACCTCAGACATAGGAGACAATACGAGTCCTTGTGATTGCATCTGGGACTGCATTTGGCTGAAGGACAACATTAGTCATCAAGTTCCTTTTTTTTTATCAACTCCTCCAACCGATCCCTGATTTTTTGTGACAGCTGCTCCAAGTCTTTGGGAGCCAAGGACATAGACGTGCAGGAGCCTCTTGAAATCGGTTGAAAGTATTGTTTGATCATGACACTGGCTCTAGCATCACGGACACGACTAGGGTGCTCTAGTCGTCCAATGGAAACAGCCAGCACATCTTGACGTCCATGAGCGACAAAGCTTCCATGTGAGGCCTACTCTGAAATGAAATCATGTAGTCAATAGATGAAACAAATTTGGTTTACTAATACAAGAATTATTATAAAAAAATGACCACTGACAAATGAAAGTCACAATCTTATCTGTAATTTTCCTTTGCTGCCTCAGACATCATTCAATCAAATTTTTTCATGCGGGTCATCTTTCACTTCATGTGTCATTTAATGGGAAATGGAGGATCAACGATTGTGTTAGTGCTCTCAGATTAGGCTGCTTCCTCCAATCGTTTCTTTTTCTTGTCCTCCATTAACTGTTCTTCTAGAAAATCATAAAACCCCACGAGACAACATGTGAGGGGCAGTGTTTTGTTTCTGAATGGCCCGTGCCTTCTTTCGAATATCCTGTAACAATTGCACATAAGGCTAACTTAATACGCTTGACAATAATACGTAAATATGAAGTTTAAAAAGTAATGAAAATCAACTAACCTCCCATGAAGGGTCTCTACGGCTCTAACAAAACTGGTTCCACTTCTCTTTGCTTATGTCAAAATTTTCATATACTTTATCATCCTCACCCACCCTCTTTTCCATTTACCAGAGCTCATTTGAAGGTCAAATCTGACTTAAAATGCCTCCACCGCTCTTCTATTCTGAAGTATTTTTTTTCTTCATCCTCAAATTGGATGCTTCAGGAATATCGAATTCAACGTGTGATACAATAAATACATTTTATAGCTAGTCAATTATAGTTTAAGATTTTTAATACAACCAATTACGTCAACATTCAACATTTAATTGAAATACATGAATATCCTCCCAAATCAAATCCTTTTGAGCTGCAGGGACTTGTTTCCAATTATCAATTGTAACATCCACCTTATCACGAGCGAAGATCCCAAAATACATTCTTAATTTCTTTTTGTGGGGACCATCGGCTTCCCCAATGGCAGGATCTACATGAACCACTAGTCTCTCCGCCCCAACTGGTCTAGTAGTCAATGATCAGAGTCGTGTTACTTTTCTTGACTCAGGAGGAGGAGGAGGGGAACTGGGTGGTGTAGCCATGTGCTTGTTAAAAAAAATAATTAAACTCCATTGAAAAATATATTAAGCTATGTAATTGAAATTATGAAAGCAAGTAAATATAAAATAAATTACATTATATGATGTTAATTAATTCTCCTTCATCATGATCATTACGATTTGCGAGGACGTCATCAAATTCTTCTTCTCCATTGATATTAGGCTGCATTTTGTGTGGAGAAAGGACTGAGACAAGTATCAACAGTTGAATCATCATCTTCAACATTAACACCAATTGTTTTTCCGTGTAGAACCATTGACCACCTTTCATCACAAGGATCTTAAACATAAAACACATGTTTAGCATGTTCTGCCATGATGAAAGTCTCATTCTTATAAGTGAGTTTCTTCAGATCTACCAAAGTAAATATGAAATCATCGGTTTGGACACCAATATTGCTATCAACCCATTTACACTTGAAAACATAGATAAGTTAATTTTACATAATTAAGCTCCCAAATTTCTTCAATGACTCCAAACTAAGGCATGGAAGCTACATGGGGATTGTTATCATGTCCAATAGCAAAGTGTTGAGATTAAGCCCTTAACTAACCCTGCTATTTTGTATTGTACTCTTGTTATCTTGTGGTTTTGTGTAGAACAAATACTTGTTGATATTGTATCCTTGCCAAGTTATAACATTTCTTTTAACCAATTTAGGAAAGTCTTGTTATGCTCTTTCAACACCCTATTCTTGGTAATTTTTGGGTTACTTTCCTTGACTAAAGCTTTATGGAAAACTATGTATGGAAGAACTTCATTACTATTATTCAGTATATACAATTAAGCTTGTTGCAATTCTTCTAAACTTGAAGTGATAACATGCAGTCCTCTTGAGCCCTTACCTCCCACTCTTTCATCATGTCAAGACTCTAGAAGTCCAACAGGTTTTGCCTTTTCAATGTAGTATGAACAAAACTAAATAGCTTCTTCTGTAATGTACCTTTCAACAATAAATGTTTCAGGATGATGTAGATTCTTTGTATACCCTTTTAAGATCTTCATGTATCGCTCAATTGGGTACATCCACCCAAATAAACAAGACCACACATTTAATTTCCCTCACCAGATGAAAAATTAAGTGAACCATGATGTCGAAAAATGAAGGAGGAAAATACATCTCTAACTGACACAAGATAATAGCAGTCTTGTTTTCCAGCTCATCTAACTTGAGAGGATCAATGACTTTGCTACATATGGCATTGAAGAAAAAGCATAGGCGAGTTATCGTCTGTCTGACTTTGTTAGGAAAAATGTCTTGTATTGCCACAACTAACAATTGTTGCATCAAGACTTGACAATCATGAGCCTTTAAGCTAACTAACTTTAGATCTTTGAACTACACAAGACTCTTAATATTTGAAGAGTATCCCTGTGGCACTTTGACATGGCACAGACACTAAAAACACTTATGTTCTCCTTTCTGGACAAAGTATGACAAGTTGAAGGCAAGTATATTTCTTACCATCAGACCTTGGATGTAATTGGTGTCATATACCCATCTCAACTAGATCTTAACGAATATTCAAACCATTATTTGTCTTTCCTTGATTGTTAAGAAGTGTGTCGATGACACTATCACGCACATTTTTCTCTAGATGCATAACATCAATACAATGTATGACATCTAGATCAGACTAGTATGGAAGATCAAACAATATCGACCTCTTCTTTCATATGCAAGTTTTACTTTTTTTCCTTCTTTTTGGGTCTTTCCAAATATAGTATTGATGTCCTCAACCTGCTCAACAACCTACTGAGCAGTTAATGGTATCGGTGCACTTTCATGCTCTTGACTTCCATTAAAAACTTTTTTCAATCGATAGTAAGGATGATAAGATTTTAGAAAACATTGATGTCGAGTGTATACTATTTTTCTTCCATGTTTCAGTTGTACGTAGCTTGTGTCTTCTTCATAGATAAGGCATGCACGATGGCCCTTAACACTGTATCCACTAAAATTCTCGTATGATAGAAAGTCATTAATGCTACAAAATAGCATTGGACACAACCTGAATGTCTCATTTTGATACCCATCAAACACGGCAACCCCCTCGTCTCACAACTTTGTCAAGTCTTCAATCAAGGGACTAAGATAAGTATCAATGTCATTTCCTGGTTGTCTTGGGCCCGATATCATCATAGACAACATCATGTATTTTTGCTTCATGCACAACCAAGGAGGCAAGTTGTAAATTACTAGCAAAATAGGCCACAAACTATACTGAGTGCTTAAATTGCCATAGGGATTCATTCTTTCAGTGGTAAGTCCAAGCCTAAGTTTTCTTGCCTCTTTCCCGAAACCTGGATTTAGACAATTAATTTTCTTCCATTGGGAGGAATTAGCTTAATAATGAAGCATTTCATCGCAATTCTCTCATCTACTAGCCATGTAAGGTCTTTTGCATCATTTGCATTAGCAAAAAAATGCTTGAACCTTGGAATGATCTGAATATACCATAACACCTTCACTAGGGGGCCTTTCGTTGTGCTTTCATCACTGTCAATCTCATCATCACCCTTCACTTTGTACTTGATACCCCACACCTTGGGCATTTATGCATTTCTTCATACTCATGTCTATACAGTATACAATCATTGGGGAATGCATGTATTTTTTGCTACTCTATACCCATCAGACACAATATCTTCTTCCCCTGATAATAAATTTTTGGCAACATGTTTTCTTTTGGAAGCATTTCATGCACTATCTGAAGTAGTAAAGTGAAGATTTTGTCACTCCACCCATATCTAGCCTTGACATTAGCCAAACTTAACACCACTGACAACATGGTCAAAGATTTCTTGCATCTTGAATACAAAGGCTTCTTAGAATCACTTTCCAATGTATCATAGATAGGGGCATGTGCTCGCAAAAAAGACTCTTGTCCAAGATCACGAATCATTTCCTCTAGGCGATCTCCCATTTCTACATTAATCAGTTTAGTTTGAGACACCATCTACATGTCTACTAATTTCCCATGCCATATCCATGTCGAATAATTCTTCTTAAGCCCATCACACAGTAGATGTTCCCTATGTCGTCTAGTATTTGTCATCTCCCATTCAAACAATTTATACAAGGACATAAATATTTTTCATCCTTATCCGATTGACTTCTTTTGGAAGCAAATTGCAAGAACTATTCAACGCCTTCCTCATACGCAGGGCTGATGCGAATTGCATTCATCCAGCTTCAATCTATCTAATTAATAATTTTGTGATACTCACAAAGCTAGTATTCCATGCATGAAAACCTCACTTTTTTCATTGAAGGCGGGGCCCTATCCCATTCAGGAAGACATTTATTTATAGTAGATTCATATGTAAAGGTTAACTTTATTTTCTTAGATTTGATGAAATTTTGGAAACATTTCACATTGATCTCCAAGTACACGACATGAAAGTGGTGACATGAATTCCACCACAATCAAGTATGCACGCAGAGAACAAAGTGAAATGCACTAACCAAAATTTCATCAAATTTAAGAAAAGAAAGTTAACCTTTACATATGAATCTACTATAAATAAATGACTCTTCCAAAACTGTCCAAACGGACAATTCAAGATTCAAAACAACGATTAATGCAAGCTATCCGCAAGAATCATTGTATATAAAATATTAGTCATTAATCACAGTCAACAAGTTATAAAAGCATTGGTAACAAAAAAAACATCAAAAGTTTATGAAAAACATTTGTACTTGTAATGATGGTCACTGTAATGTCCAACAAAGAATGTCATGATCACAATGCAAACAAGAAAACAAAAAGTGCCTACAACTTAAAGATTTGAATGCTAAGCAACGTCTAGTGTTTTTTATAATACCAACAAATTAAATATTTGAATTTAATACCAAGAAATTAAAGATTTGAGAAGCAACTAATTTTCACTTGTCCATACCTGAAAATGAATGAAACATATCTATCGTGAATAATTCATTTCATATAATATATTAATTAAGATTGTTAGGTAACACTTAAATGTTTGATAATTAAGAAAGGGGAAGAATAAAGAGAGATGAAAATTGTTTGGTTGGAAAAATCTAGAATGAAAATGATTTTATTTCTTAAATATTTTTCTAACGTTAAATTTTCACCTAACAGTCTAATACGCTCTATATGTATATAACTATCGCTTATTTTTACTAGGAAACACGAAGGTAGCTTCTCCATGTTTGATGGTTTTGGGGACGTAATGCCAATAGAATGGCTCATAGGTCATAGCCTAGCTAATATATAACACTATTTGATGGAGAAGATCAAGAGTATTTATGGGTTAAAACCAAAAAAACATCTATCAAGATTTGACATTTTCATCTCGTAATTTACTATAAATTTATAATAATTCTTAACATAAAGAAAATTAAAAATGAAGTATTTATTCACTTTTCCAAAGGCACAAAATTAAACCATGTCCAAGTTGATTAAGAAAAAGAGATATAATATTTATATAAAAAATTTATGCAACTTATATAACACTCTATTCTCTTTCTCTTTTTTCCTCTCTTACTTCTCTCTCTTATTTGTAAAAAAAGGTTGTATAGTTTTGATGTATAGAGTTTCTCTTAAGAAAACAATAACTTGTTAAATAGATGCTCAAATTTAACAAACAAATTAAAAATAAGAAAAAACAACTTATTTTATAACTACTTTTTCATTTAATTGTAACATACAAACATAGATATATGTATATCAACCACTCGGTCATAATCGAATGAAAAAAGCAGATGTGGCTGTTGGATCTTGGCTTACATATATAGTAGAACCCATCATGCATTCGTAGCGAACAATATTGCAACTTTTAACCTTGCAAAGCTTTCCATCTTTAGGGAAATATAGATGGCTTTTGCCTAACTATTTGATCCTTCCATTAATTTTTTTAATTGAATATGCTAGAAGTAGTGGAATGACAACCTCCACAATAGTTAAAGTTTCACCCATTATGTTTATTATGTACAGGCACTTAAGCAATACTTGCAAGTAATGTTTTTAGCTAAGTACCCTATAATTAGTATGTTCCCAAAACCAATATATAAAGCATCCACTATTTCCAGAAATCAATTGGGCAGTTGGACTTTGATGTTGATGCATTTTGTTTAGGCACCACTAACCTTAACATTAATTAATCACTTCATCGATTTATTAATTGATTTAATTTTAAAAACATCAGTGAAGTTACTTTGGATACCAAACAGATATGCATAACAACTTCAAACTCTACAAAATCTCAACCATGATATACATGCACATATATATTCCTCTTTGCAAAATATAGAAGGGTGAAGTGCATAACATCAAAGTGAAACTCTCCTAAATTCTTCAATCAGCCATCTACACAAGTTTATCAATTCACACTACTGCAAAAACAGGTTTCTACATCAGTTATATGACATATTCAAAGAAATCGTCTTTGTAACCAACGTCATAAAAAATTAAAATTTTCTACGACAATTCTTAAAGAACCGTCTTAAAAAAGTTATACATTCTAAGACGGTTCTTAGAAAAATAACCGTCTTAAAATGTGATCATTCTAAGACAATTTTTCAAATAATCGTCTTAGAATATTTTTTTTTAAAATAAATAAATAAAATGAGATTTCTAAGACGGTTTTTAGAAAAACCGTCTTAAAATGTCTACAATCTAAAATGATTTTTTAAAGAACCATCTTAAAATGTTTTTTTTTTAAAAAAAAAATTGAAGATTCTAACCGTCTTAGAATATAAACTTTCTAAGACGATTTTTAAAGAACCAACTTAGATTTTCTTTTTTAAAAAAATTAAAAAAACTCATTGCTTTTTTTGCATAATAAAAAAGTTATTCATGAAATCTTGTACCAATGAATAAATATGCAATTATTATAGAGTAATTTCATAAATACAAAAAACCCATATATACCACAATCAATGTCTATATTAATTAATATATAATTTGTGTAGTCAAACTTAATTATTACAAATTTTAGCATACAAAATAGTCCATTTAGCATACAAAATATAATTTGTGTAGTGAAACTTACTTTTATGTGAGGGAAGTTAAACGTTGATAAGCCGCGTACTTCTTACCCATGCAAGCCTGTGATTCACATTGATGGATTCATTCATCAATAAATTTTCTAAGAATAATCTTCATAAAATAATAAAAGCATTATAAGTGAACTCATAAGAAAATTGGCATGACCGGGATTGGGAAAAAAAAGCAGGTGAAACGGTCATTATATATAACGTTATTACTAGCCGTTATGCATTGCAAATTGGTCATTAGTCATTTACTGGTATACTAGCCGTTATGCATTGCAAATTGGCATATGCAGTTGGAGAAACCAAGTAAACAATGATTAGCTAACGTCTAAGCATAAGTGGGCATGAGTATGTGGGACCACTCGATTGACCCATTTTGGAGGGACGACCATACCAAAGTGAAATTAGGGAACCCATGAAATAATGTCAATTTGTCTTTTGACAACACTGCAATGAGAAAATTGCTGAAAATACAAAAAAAAAAAATGGACTTGATAGATAAAGTTATGGACAAAGAAAGGATATACAACACATAACATGTACATTTCACACGATGTTGTTTCAATGAAAATAACACTAATGTCATCTACTACTACAATTAATAATAATTAATAACTAACGGAGAACAAAAGAAAAATGTTCCAATCAGTACGTAATTCTATTTCTCAAGAAAAGACATCTTTGGATTTTTTTTTCTTTTCAGAATTGGATATTTTCTAACATTATTATCTTTATTATAATATAGTAATTATAATTCTGAAGATAATAAATATAATAATGTTAGAAAATATTTCACAAGAGCTTAATGAAAATTATGAAAATAGTTTGTCTTTTTTATAAACTCTTACGTATATATATGAACTCTTGCATCATACTAACAAAGTACAAATCTACTCCTATATAATAAATTTAAATCATTATCTTTATTTTAATTAATAATTTTTTTTTAGTTCATTTTACTTTCTTATTTTTTATAAGTTGATTCTATTCAAACTCGGTCATAGTAACTATTGAATATTATGAGATTCTAGGCATGCATGTCTTTCAAAAATTATATGTCAACTTATATCAACCTCTAATAGAGTAAAAGTAGGAGCAGTTTACGAAGGAAAGGTATGCATATTAGGGCGTAATCCTAATTTAAGAATGGTTTAATAAAAGATGAAAGTTTTAAAATATACAAGATCAGTTGTTTCTAATATATTTCGTAAGACCATTAACTATAAAATATAATATGGACATTATTTTCTCACCTGCATTTCATTCATCAACGTATCAGAATTGCAATCAATAAAAGTGAAACGCTAGCTCCCCTCTTTTTTCTTCTTCTTTTTGCTGATTTTTTGTTAATTTGAGACTTGCACTTGCTAGTTATATACATTATACAACTTTGTTAATTTATCGCACCCTTGTTACCAAGCCAGGTCAAGTCTTATCATCATGCAGTGCACGACAACAATGCAGCAAGCAAGTTGCTCCACGCAACCAAAAGAAAACTAATAAACTATAAATATCTCTGCAAAAATGTTTTCTAGTAACAAAGTTGTCTTAATTTATAAACAAACAAAATCAATTATACAAAATTAATATTGGATTGAGGGATTTTGTGTATAAATAAATTCAATTATACAAAGGTGAGATTTGCTGGAAATATCACATTACTTTTCGTGTTTGCAAGGGAATATTACCTTTCATTTTTCTTTGCATACATACGTATAATATTTAAATATGCTTTTGGATCTTAAACAATTTTATGTACATGTACAGTTTTTATTATTTCTATTAATTATTTTTATTTTATTAAACAATGACATTTTTTTATTCATCATATCACATTATCACTTAATAAAATAAAAATTAAGTTAATCCCTAGGTGAAGTAGCAGGTGAAACAAGTGTCTTTATTTAATCAAATTTATTATACTTATAGAATTGTCTATTGGACCCACAAAAATTATAATGCTTAATTTTTGTTAAACAAAAACTATACATGAAAGCACTTAAGCTTCCATTGTTATATAACATTTCTTTTTTACTAAGTTATTATATGATATTTCATGAATTGTTATAGAGATAGATATATGCACACACATCCGAATAATCCTCAATCCGAAGGATAGTTGATGTGTCCATTATTCCCTTATGCAACGTGGGTATTTGCGTCCATGGAAACAAGCTCGCATGGTGAGTCAGTTTGAGAATTCCAATAACCAGATTAATAAATCAGTTTTAAGAATTCCCTTTTGCATTATTCACTTGTTACCGGTTGATTTCCTCTTCATTTGCAGAGTTTGAATCCTCTTTAGAAATTTGATACTCAACTTTATGCAAAATTATATAACATAAACATGAATTAGTTGAACTACCCCAAAGTAACAACTAGCTGTTTTAATAAATAATAGCTTTTTTAAAAGCAATTACAATTATGAAATGCTGTAAGTGGATGTCAATAGCAACATTGATAACAGTGAAAAAGCTCTCTATCAGGATATATATTGTTCTTTTCTCCTACCCTGTATTGTACCCTGTGCATGTTATTGGTTTACAAATAATAAAAAAATTGGAATTGGAACTGCACAATTACGAGATCCATGATTATGGCCAACTGCAACATAGTCCAACATAGTCCTCTCGTTGAGGAGGATTAAGCAATGGATACTCCAAGTAAACAATATTATTAAATCAGAATATTAGTAATTCAACACCTGAGGATTGAAAGGTTCTCCTCCTCCCGAATCAACAATGCATCCCTTAATCTTCTGCATGAGTTCCTCACTACCCAAAATTCGGGCAAGAATGTAACCATAACTACAAATATATATATATATATATATATATATATATATATATATATATATATATATATATATATATATATATATATATATATATATATATATCAAACATGAAATAGTAATTTTCAATCAAAAAAATGAGGAAGCTTTACGAAAAAGATGAATCATATTAACGAGTCCACATACACAAATCAACACGTGTTCCTGAAAGTGTGAAAAATCAGACAGTGTTCCTTCCCATCGCGTTCCTCGCGAGTCACCCAAGAAATGAGGTGGTCGGCGAGGAGAGAGATTCAAGTCTTGAGCACATGGGCGAGGTCGAATCGAAGAAGCTCCTTGACGTCGACGACGAAGGTAAGTGTGTTAATGTCATGCAAATTGTACCACTCGACGTGCCTCTTGAGCTGCTTGGTACTCGCTCCCACCCACCTCAATAGCACTACTATGGCCACACAGTCTTTGCCTCCGCAAAACGTGGCATTTTGGGTCTCGGAAGCCGGGTTCCAAAGGAAGGCGCCACCAACAGCTTGGGAGTGAAAGAGAAAGGGGTTGAAGGATGGGGAAGAGGTGATAGAGGAGAAGAGGAACCTGTGGGGTCGGGGTGGAGGGATGTAGAGGAGGGAGAGGTCGAAGCCAGGGAACTTGACGGAGAGGAGTTTGGCGGTGACGACGGAGCAGAAGAGGGAGGCAAGGGTTTGGAGGAAGTGGGGGTGAGAGTCAGAGTGAGAGAGAGGGTTTAATTTGGAGGAAGTGAGAAAATGAGAAGGGAGCGAGAAAATGAAGGTTTGGACAACGACAGTTTTTTGTAAAGACCATAGTGTTTGAAAAGCGAAAAATCTCAACTACGACAGTGTTTGTAAGAACCACACAAACACACACACACACACAAACACAAGAATGTAACGACCCGTCTCGTCGATACAATATCACCACTCTAATAACTGGAAAATTAATTCTTTTTTTTTCTTTTATGAAAACTCCATTATTTTGCTTATGAAAAACATGGTAAATTTGAATTTCACAAATACACACACACACACACACATATATGTTTCCCAAACACGCACCAATGTTTAATCGAATACATGAATATTAATATAGTAGTTTAGTACACATCATACACATAATGAAGATTAAATCAGTTCGTAGATATAATTAAATCTGTTATTTACATCCTTAATCCAACAAAACAAATCATGAACCACTATGGAGGAGTTGATTAACAAAACACAACTCTCTCCCCAAAATAATCCCAACGTCATCACGTCGGCTTGGTGACTCCTCAACAGAATCTTATCCCTGTACCCTACTGTTGTCATTCTGCTCCCACGAACAAGGTTCGCGATCATCACAGGTATCAACCACACGATACAAAATTGCAAGGGTGAGTTCATTATAAAAAGAACCAATGTTAAATTCAAATAATCACAATTAGCAAGAAAACATAAGCAAACATCATGAGCTTACACAACATTCATTATTCAACACCCACATTCAACAATTTTTCATCATACACATTCAACAATTATTCATCATCTATCCATGGATCCAATCAAGACTGCTCAGAATGATGCATGCACATGACCTCAACTCTCAGATGCAATTTTTCATCATACACATTCAACAATTATTCATCATCTATCCATGGATCCAATCAAGACTGCTCAGAATGATGCATGCACATGACCTCAACTCTTAGATGCAATGCGGTACGTACCGTATCCAATACCAAGGAAATAGCCCTAAGCGTGTCTACACGACACCTCACTTAGGAAACCATGCAGTATTTGTCGAGATCACCCAGTCGTGCACCGTAACTCCCCCCCCTAGGTGATCAACCTGGGGCCACAAGGAGTTCCCTACCAGGTGACACACCCCCTAGTACAAAGTACATACTGCCACAGTTTATACTATTTCCCGTGTCATATGAGGTATGAAACATGGCACCATCAAGTACAATGACCATGGATGAATTAAAGCTCCTAAGCATCCCCTCAGAAATGCTTAGATTCTTTAACCACTTTAGTTTCCCACACAAGGGACGTCCGACAAGGTCAATGCACCCCCCCCCATGAACATACACTACATCCAACGTATGAACGTTGCCAAAAGCAAGTGCCAAAGACCATGGACCAATTAAAGCGCCTAAGCATCCCCTCAGAAATGCTTAGATTCTTTAACCACGCTTGTCCCCCATGAATAGGCCATCTGACAAGGTCAGTGCACTCCGCCCCCCACGAACATACACAACATGCACTTGTCAATGCATTTCCAACATCATCAACATTCCATTTCAATGACATCACCAATAACCACAACAACCTCATTCCATATTGACATAACCATCAATAATAACATCAATTCATGTTGACATGATCACCATTAACAACGTCATCTCAAATCAATATCATCGTAAATATCAACATCACCACATATCAATTAAAGTCACTAATAACAACATTAACAATAAGTCGCATTCCGCATATAAATATATTTTTCATGTCTGAGGTTCACACTCCCCAAGTCTTCAAACAACACAAGTTTAATAAACAATAATGTTATTCATCAATAATAGATATATTGCATCTCATTCGTTAAAAACATAGTTTTCTTGAAAGAAAATCATCATGCAACACGGACAGACAGATATTCTCATAGCTAGGTTCCCTGACCCTAACTATGGTGTTAAAACGGTAAATTTTATAATAACTCCCATCACCTATCGTGAGCTTCCCGTCATTCCTCTTTGCGTCGCTTAGAGGTCTCTCTCTCGTTTGCGCTTGTCGGTCCAACGCAAGTCTCTATTACGCCAAAACGAAAAGAATTTAGTATGGATTTCAAAAACAAGGTCAAAGGTAGCATTCGGGGTCAAATACCCCTGTCAAAACATAAAGGGCTGAGGGGTGTTTCGGATTCTACAAATGGAAACATCATTTTGAAATTCCGATCATGCCAATGTGACCAGGGTTCAGTGAATGCCGCAAAAATAACCGCAAAGTTATAAAAAGATAACTTTTACAATGTCTCATTCTCTAGGGTTTTTCAAAGAAAGTGTAAAAACACCCTATTACAGTACCCAACACATAAGAGACACTAAGAGGAACTCAAACTAGCTAGGAGAAGGCTTAGAAGTCAAGATTACCTCAGAGAAACTTTGAAATGAAAGATTGAGGGATTTTCTCCATCGAATCTTCGTGGAGGATTTTGAGGATTCCGCTCCGATTAAAATGTTCCTCTTGGTGTGAGGGTCCAACGGCAAGCAACGGCGGCTTACGGCGGCCACCGATGGTCTTGGGTGGTGAAAAATGAGGTTTTAGGGTTTGGGAGACATTTTTGGGAGAAGAAGAGAGTGAAAATCGTGTTTTTCACGCTGAGGACGTATTTATAACCTGCAATTTTCGCTTAGCAGGCCTGTCGCGCTAAGATGAAGTCCACTTATTGCGCTTAGCGCAAGAATTTAGGCTTAGCGCAGCCCCCCCTGCACTAGGGCTCGCTTAGCACACCTTTGGGCCGCTCAGAGCAATTCCCCTCAATTGGAATTGCACTTAACGTGCCATTCTCGCTTAGCGGGAGACCAAAAGTATTTTTTTTCAAGATCCCAATGGTCAGACTGTAGAAACCTATCTTAGGGATATCCAGAGACAATTTGAAAACGATCCAACGGTTAACGAATCCGGTATCGTGATTTCATTGAACTAGGTTTTGGTAAAATCTAAAATCTCATACTTTCAACTTAGCTCAACAAAACTCCACATAATTCGACATCTATATCAAGAAATTCGCACATGACTAGTTCAAGGCATACTTCAACTCATTCAAGTCTATCATATAGTCAAATAACATAATAAATACAATTAAACATCGATTTATAACTTATAATATCTTAGGGTGTTACAAAGAAAGTAGAGAAAGACGAAGAAAGGAGAAGAAAGCTAACCTTTTATGACCGATGGTGACGTTGCAGTGCCACGAGAGGTTGCAATGCCAGCGGGGAGGGAGTTTCAGCGCCGCGAGAGGTTGCAAATGAGAGTGCAAAAATGTTCAATTAAGAGTGAGAGTGAGAGGTTTCAAAGTGAGGGAGCTCAAGGGTTTTCGGCGCCAGACAATCATTATAAAAGATCCCACAACATCGGTTTTTTTTTAAAAAAAAAAAAAACCGATGTTAACAAAGTAACTCAACATCGGTTTTTGAAAAAATCAATGTTGAGTTTTCTTTATGTTTTTCCAGTAACATTGTTTTTTTAAAAGCAATTTCATTAATATTGATTTTTTAAAAAATTGATGTTAACAAACTCTTGTTATTTATGACTATGTCACAACAAGTTTGTTAACATCGATTTTATTAATGTAGCGATGTTAAAGCTATTATTTGTAGTAAACCTCCACCTTATACATTCTCTTCTCATTTTGTATGACCCATAGAAAAATAACGAATTCCTGGTAGTTTTAATCCTCAACTTTGGCTCGCGATAACGACCCGAGGTATCATAAATAAAAGTAACTTTGAATACTATCCATGTAATAATGCCATATAAAAAGAGACTTTTCTTTTGTGTTATTTGTTTTTGTTTTGTGTCACTATGCAATACTACTTGTTTGTTTTGCTTTCACCTTTCGTTTTCCTTTTAAAAAAAGAAATAAAATTCATTTAAGGTACACATCAAAGGATATATAGGACCCTTCTTGTAAGATGGTGAAAGTGATCTTTTATGAAAGGAAAAATTTATGTACCAAAACAAATAGAAAGAAAAATTCGTTCTTTTGATTTTCTTGTATTTGAGAAAGATATGATGATCGTCAGAATTATTATCCCATATTATAGAGAAAGTGTTGTTTTCTTTCCCTTTTGTAAATTTTGCTCTTAATGAAAAAAGACTTGCCCCCACCTAAGCAAAGCATTCATGCAACCAAATAATGGGATTCATTAGGAATCAGTCAAAAGATCATCATATGCATATCGAAGTCTCCATACTGATAAAAAAAAACATATCGAAGTCTCCATCAAAATAATTAATTATCACGGTCACATTATTGGTCAGTTTCATTATGGGATGAGTTAAACTACACAATTTCAATTTACTGAGAATATTTTGCACAAATTAGATTTAACTAAGTGAATAATTTCAATCGTTGATGGGAAATTAGTAGTTTATATTTCAACACACCCATAATTTGTTGGTTTAATCAAATATGTTTTTAGTTATTTAAATTTAGGAGTCTCTTTTTTAATTTTTAAAATTAAAATTTATATTTTGTCTTTTTTACGACAAAAAATTGTTACAAATTTTACATCTAAACCGCAACAAATAAGCCAAGATGATTAAACAAAACAATTCACAAATTTAACGGGACTAACAAATACAAATTATTATTTGGGACTATATATAAAAGATAAATTTTAAATTCGAGAAATTAAAAACATATTTAAGTCTAATTTGTTATAAATAAAAAATCAATTTCAACCTAGATTTTTAATAAACTATTAAACTGTGTTTTTAACTGTTTACTTTAAAGAAATTAAATATAAAAAAATAGTTCCATGAATTAATTTTATTCGATTATAAAAGAACTCACGAAGCTAGGAATTTTATTTTAAATGAATGTTTATAACTAAAATATGTTTGTACTTGTCAACAACAGATAACAGAAAAAGGAATTATTAATATACTTGGACATGCTTTATTTTCATGTAAATTATTAAATATAATGTATTGGTAATAATTTTCAAATACAATAAACCATTACCACACCTATCCTGTTAATGAAGAGTTAATTTTCACACGATAAATTGGAGAAAACAAATCCATTTACTAATTTATCATTATATTAAAAACATATAATCATTGCTTATCATTATATATATATATATATATATATATATATATATATATATATATATATTCTTTCTTAGAAAATTTAATTATTTCTTTCCTTTTTACCTAAGTGATTACAGATAATAATTTATTTATTTCTCTTTTTTTTTCTTCTCTATCCAAATTATTTACATATATTGACACCCACGTATAATTCTGAAAGTTGAAGGTGAACAGACTTAACCATAGCCCGTGATGTTAGTCTTATCAATGACATAGATAGGTAATATCCTCACTTCAGATTTTATTTATCATTATCTATGCACCGACAAACAAATGGCCAACGAAAGATTATATAAACTACTATTTTAGTTTAAGTTAGTTTAGGTAGTTTCATTATCATTTGTTTGTTACGGAGATCGATCTTGTTTGGGTTAATGATTTTACTCCCTGGCCAACAAATGCTGAAACTGCTACGCACAAAAAAATAAGATTCCATGAATCATGATACGTGACCATGCTGCTTTTCCATGTTTGCAGGTAGTTTTCAAACGTTGTCCCTATGCTAATTTGTATGCGTAAGAATTAGGGGGTGAGTAAGCCAATCAACCTATTCCACGTAAAATCTGTTCATGTAAGTCTACATTGACGGTAGACTAGATCAATCTATCTGGTACTCTCGTAAGCCCCACAAGTCAAATGAGCTGTTATGGGTATAGTTAAAAAAAATTATAATTTCAAAATAAATATATTTTTTCTTTTAAAAAAATAGTTGATTACACTCAATTATTTATATATATATAGATATAAAAGTTTTAATAAATTTATAACAAATGATCAATTAAAATTTTAACACGATCAAATAAATTTTGGATTGAACTTTTAGGATTAATTGGGTTTGGTGGGAAGTTGCAGATTTATTGACCAACACACAAATCTCGCCATCCAAACTCATACAACCCATCAGTTATATATACAAGACGAGTCCAAAATCCGGCATAATCATAAATTTATTTAAAAAATTTATTCCTAACATGTGCGGACCGCGGATCCTACCAGCTGGTCTATAGACCTTACTCACCCGTATTCAAGATTTCTTTAGCTTTTGTTTGATTATATATATCAAATAAAGAATCTTTGCAAATAAAAATTGTCTACTCTTTACATCTTTCTATATTCTTCCTTTATCAACAATTAATTGCTTAATACGCACCTAATCAATCACATGCACGTCCCCAACAAAGAAAATTATGATGCACCTGTCTGATTTGAAGGGCCTGAACGTCAAAGGCAACCTTTAATCAGTCTAGTTAGCTTACTTATCATTTGTCGAAGCATGGCCTCTTACTTGAGCTTGAAGTTTTTCCTCTATCTTCCCCTAACAAAAATAACCTAAACCCACAACTTTGAGAATCCAACCAAGCATATGCGTCACATGAATAGGGGAATAAAGGACTTTCATTTCCTTTTCTTTTAAGTTTAATTTTGATATATTAATAATATAAAAATATTACATTGTCAATTCCTTAGACTTTGTTTTAAATATAATATTTAAAAAAAACATTACAAAATTATATAAAAAAATCATACACTATTGGATAATAATGTAAGATTGGATGATTATATATATATATATATATATATATATATATATATATATATATATATATATATATATATATAATCTTTGTAAAAAAAATAACAATTTATAATTAGAAAAAAACCGTTAAAAAAATTGCATAATACATTATAGTTTAATTATTTCTTTGTATATATATTTTTGTATATAAGTTACTTTCCTATAATTAAAATTATTTTTGTCCTTTCAAAGTTATCGTGATTATGGGTCGGAAATATTCATACTCGATCTTTATCCTTCTCCTTTTATTGATATGGGTCTCAAACAAAGTTATCTTTGAGGAGGATTAAGAGTGCCTAAAATAATCATTCTTATAGTGTGGTCCTTTTATTTGAATGATCAAAGTTTTTTATTTCTTAAGACAGCAAGCTAGATGAAATTGAAAAGAGCGAAAGGAATGAGGGTTGTAAAATGTTTTGTGTCTTCTTTCCATTGACTGATAAAAATATATAATACATGTACAGAATCTTTTGTGCTAATTTTAAGGCTTATCAGCTATGATCCTCTGTTAGTGGGATTTGATCTAATGTATTCAAGGAAAGTAAATATATACAATAATATATCTGATTAATTATATATATCATACAATATATTTTCTAATGAAAACAGTAAGCCTTGGCCAGAAGTTCCTTTGATGTATCTAAGAACCCTTATTGCAGCATCCCAATGGGGTTTTCGTGGCTAATGCATGAACTAACTTAGTGTTTGGACAAATTAAAATACACAATGTTAGGTCTAGTGACAGTAAGATAAATTAATCTACCAACAAGCCTTCTATATTTGGTTGGATCATTGAGTATCACCCCATCTATGGGTGTGAGTTTCAAATTGTTCCATTGTGAACTTGTCTGGGCCTGCACCTAACAACCCTGCATCTTGCAAAATGTCTAAAACATATTTCCTTTGAAACATGAAAATACCTTTCTTTGAACGGGAGAACTCAATGCCTAGAAAATATTTTAAGTCTCCAAGGTCTTTGATATGGAAATGCTTGAGAAGGAACTCTTTAAGAATTTTCATTTTATGAAGATCATTCCCAGTAAGTATGTCATCAGCATAAATAAGGACTGCAGTCAATGAAGTACCTTGAGATTTGATGCAAACAGAGTAGTCAGCTTTTAATTTTATGTAGCCAGCCTATTGAATAACTTTTAAAAATGTTGAAAACCAGTTTCTTGACCCTTGCTTGAGTCCATAAAGTGACTTGTTGAACCGCCAAAGAATGTTCTCCCCCTATCGGCGAAGACCGGGTGGAGGTTCCATGTACACCACCTCTTGCAAATCACCATAAAGAAAAACATTTTGCACATCTAATTGGTTTATAAACCAATGATGGGCAACAACAACAGTAAGAAGACAACGAAGTGCAGTGACCTTGGAAGTGGGGGAAAAAGTTTCCTGATAGTCAATACCTTCAACTTGAGTATATCCCTTAGAAACAAGACGTGCCTTATAACACTCAATTGTGCCATTAGCTCTATACTTTATTTTGTATACCCATTTTCAACCAATGGGCTTTTGATCAACATGAAGAGACACCAAAGTCCATGTAGTGTTCTACTATAATGCTTCTAATTCTGCATTCATTGTTGCTTGCCAATGTGGATCTCAGACAACTTTATAATAATAGTGTGGCTCTGTATGGGTTGTAATGTTAGCTTAAAAAGCACAATGGGTGGAAGAAATGCAGGAGTATGAAAGGTAATTAGAAAGAGTAGTTAGTTATCTATTTAGTTTGACATAAGCACATTACTATTCAAAACTTAGTTTCTTAGTTCTTACTGAGGTCTAATCTAAAAAGTTTATAATAATGTCATTGTCGACTGTGGGGAATGATGTTGTGTAGCTTTCTCTTCTTCACATTTAACCCACCTATTGTCTTTTTTGCGGGAGAAAGATAAAGCAGGTAGGAGATTCCATCATTAAGCATTAAGCACATATGGAATCTTGAATCTTACCTCAATCCAACATTTTCAATGATGATCCTATGATTTAATTATTTATGCACTACGTACCTCGTCATTAGTTGATTTCATTGAACATGATTGCAAACAAAGTACAGTTCTCATAAGTAACAACCATAGCTGCATTGACTATTTGTTTGTGTTATGCCACTAAAAGATTTTTATTTTATTGGAGTAACATTTTTTATGAGCAGAGGAGAGCATTGCTAAGAGTAAGCCAAGAATCAATGGAATTTTTTTTATCTATTTTTTTGTGACTTTCATAAACTAAGAATATATAATGCTTGTTTTTGTAAGCTATACTAAACTTAAAATTGAAACAATTATGATGCAAGTGACTTTTATTTTTGGATAAAATGCAATTTACTTTTTGCCAGATGTTTTCGTGATGAAGATTTAAGAGCTGATAGACAACCTGAGTTCACCCAACTAGATATGGAAATAGCCTTTACTCCTTACAAGGATATGTTAATGCTTAATGAAGAATCAATTAGAAAGGTTAGTCTATACTATCTATAATCAGACCTCTCTAACATCTTATAAAATGCATATTATTCATTATTTTGAAACTTGGAAGTAATAAAAGCATATCATGACTTGAGGTGGAAATTAGAAACTTGGAAGTAATAAAAGCATATCATAACATTTTAATTCTTAGATCTTAAAATCTTATTAAATAGCTTTGTGAGCCAAATGGTACCTTTTTCTTCTATATATTTCCAAATTTCAAGTGGAATACTATCAAAACCAACTACTTTATCATTATACATCCACTTAGGAAGAGCTTTTTATATTTCTCCAAGTTAAATTCTGCAATAGTAAGCCAAATTTTTTTGATATAGATAGTTTATGTTCTTTAATTAAAGCAATTCCTTAAAGGTTTTTGGTGATGTTCTCTAATTAAAGTAGTTCCACAACAAATTGTAATTTTTAACTCAGATTCATACAAAAGCTTCATGCATCATTCATAATTCATTTAGAGCATGATTTTTTTCTTGCATTAATTCCATTTTATTATGAGGAAGAAAAATTTTATATGTACGTATACATTATGATTTTCTTACTGTCACTCTGGAATCATAGTGAGAGTGGCATATATACGTCCAAGTCAGCATATGATTAGCTGATGAGTTCTCATTCTTCTCTTGCTAATGACAAAGTAGATTTTTTGTGGACTTGGAAAACCCAGTTGCCGCAGTGCATGACTCTTTGCCCGCTTTGACTACATTGGCCAATTGCAATATGATATGAATTTGTTGAGGTACACACTTATTTTTTTGGTAAATATTATTTAACTAAAAATTATTAATTAATGTAATAGTTTATCAAAATTATATAGATGTAATTTAATCTTATATATATAATTTATAAAAAAGAATTAGTAATATATTTGATTATACGTACATGTGTGAAGATTAACACAAATCTTTTTCTTTGGTTTAGCTAGCTTGTAATTTTGTATGTGAAGCAAAAAATTTAGTTTGCTTCAATATTATTGAAATACCTTGATGCATGATACGATAATATCAAAATTTGAAATGTGTTTTTCCATCCTTGCATTAGATGCTATAATGGTTGTCATTTTACACTCAACTGTTTTTGTATTTATTTAATTGTTTTTTCAATAAAAAGAATTTATATTCGATAAAGATTTATGAAATTATCATTGTTATGAAGTATATGCCATTTTTTGTTATTTGTAACTCTTGTTGCAGTCACCAGTAGATGGAAAACCAATGCTTCTAACACCCGAGGAATCAATTTTCAAGTCCAAGTAAATTAAGCTTTTCTCCATGTTTTTCTTTTATTTTTACTTGGGTGCTTTCTTTTTTCTCGTATTTATATGTGTTGTATTTAAAATGTATAGGAAATTATAAGAGTCTTTTAATGTGATTTTCTTTTTAAATAAAATATTTCCTTGTATTAAATACAATATTTCCAAACTGAGGGAGGGTTGATCTTTCTTTAACTTTTGAAATTTATCACTTATAAAAAGGTCATGTCCTTTATCCTTGCTGCCTGTAGCACTTTACAGTCTACCACTAATGGAATATGACTACTCATTCTTTTATAAAAAAAATACATAAAAACCGTCTTAGAATGTAGACATTATAAGTCGGTTTTATCAAAAAATCATTTTAGAATCCTCGATATATTTTATTTTTTTTATAAAAAAATACATTCTAAGACAGTTCTTTGAAAAATCGTCTTTGAATGTGTATCTTTCTAGGACGGTTTTTAACAATGAACCGTCTTAGAAAGATACCATTATAAGATGGTTTTTAGTAATGAACCGTCTTAGAATGATATATTTTTTTAAGACGGTTACTTAAGAACCGTCCTAAAAAGTAAAGACTTTCTACGATGATGCCTATAATGACGGTTAATAACCGCCATCAAAGATCTCTTTTAACCGACGTAAAAAGTGCTTTGTGTAGTAGTGCATTGTCAACCCTGATGGCTTTAATAGTTGCTTGAAATTGTGTGTGTGCAAAATTAATGAAACAATGAATGTGTTTTTAGAATCTGATTTGTGTTTCATAAGGAATATCCATGTGCATCTTGTAAAATCATCCATAATAGATAGAAAAAACAAGCTCCTAAATGTGAAGGAACTTTATGAGGTCCCCAAATGTCACAATTTAGTAAATCAAAAGGAGCATGAGTTGATATGGAACTTAAAGAGAAAGGAAGTCTAGTTTGTTTAGCCATAGGGCAAACATTACAATTATTATCAAAAGAAATATTATTGGAAGGCAATAATGGAGAAGCTAATTTGGGACACAATAAAGATGGGTGTCCAAGGCACATGTGCCATAAATCTAAGGGTTAAGAAACTTGATGAGAGACAGGTGTTCCTTGCAAAGGAGACATGTAATAGAGACCACCACATTGCTTAACTCGGGCCAATCATCTTCCCCGTAGCCAAGTCCTGCAGAACACATAAGGTAGGAAACAAAATGGCACAATAATTCAGACTAGCAATGAGTTTGCTAACAGACATCAAATTTAACCAAAAGGAAGGAACACATACGACTTTATCTAAAGTAATGTTTGAATTGAATGGCATGGCTTCGATAGATGTGACTGGAGTAGAAGATCCAGTGGCTAGGTTGACAATAGATATTGGTGATTATGTTTGAGTGAAAAGTGTGGAATCAAATGTGATATGATTAGTAGCCCCACTGTCCACAATCCAAGGCTTAGTGAAAACAAAATTAGAGTTCAACAATTGTTAATTGCATGATCCCTTCTATTGCAATGCTCACAATTCTTGCCTTTGGTGAATTTGTTTGAAAGACTTTGAATTGCAACAACTATGGAGAAATTTTCTATTGATTCATATGTCATTTGACATTGTGTTTCATCTTAAATGACTAGAGAGTAAGCTTGTCGTACATTAGGCAGTGGTGACATCATAAGTATATTGGTACGAACAGTGTTGTATGTGTCATTGAGGCCCATAAGAAATTGCATCAATTGATCTTCTTCCTTTTGTTCATTATTGGCTTTTGTTTAGTTGCAGGTAAGAAGTGTGCGATATGACTCTAATTCATTCCAAAGGCCTTTGATTTTTGTGAAATAGGTTGAGACTGGCATGGTGCCTTGGGAGGGAAAGGCCAAGGACTTTTGAATCTGGTAAATTGTATGAGCATTTTTTGCAAAAACTGATCCTTGAAATCTACCCAAACATGATGGGTAGTCTTGGCATGAATGACCCCTTTAGCTAAGTCGGGTTCTACGGAGTGTGTAAGCCATGATAAAATCATGATTTTGCATTGATTCCACAAGGCAAATTCAAAAGGTTTATCTTTTTTTGGAGGTGACTGAATTGACCCATCAATAAAGCCAATTTTGTTTTTAGCGATGAGAGCATGAATCATTAATTTGCTCTAGGACGAGAATTGGTCCCATTCAGCTTTGATGGGACAAGCATATGACCAGGGTGGTCTGAAGGATGAAAGAAGTATGGATTTGAGGGATCCATATTGTTGTTGCTATTTGGTTTTTTGGTTCTAGGGTCATGCTCTGATGACATCTTAAGACAGCAAGATGATATTGAAAAAAGCAAAAGGAATGAGGGCTATAAAATATTTTGTCTTTTTTCCATTGATTGATAGCAATATATAATACATGTACATAATCTTTTGTGCTAATTTTAAGGCATGTCAGCTATGATCCCCTATTAATGGGATTTGATCTAATGTATTCAAGGAAAGTAAATATATAAAGAATTATTCTATCATAGGAAAGTAAATATATACAATATATCTAATTATATAATACAATATATTTCCTAATATTATTCAAAGTGAAGAAGCAACAATCATTTCATTAAAAATAAATATATAAAGCACAAAACATGAAGACTCACACCGAAGAGATTGTTAGGAGTCATTCCCCCTCCATTTTCTTTCTCTATGAGGCTCACACCAAATTCTCCAATAATTAATCTCATTGGGATCAACTTGGTTATTTTTCCCTCTTTCTCCAAGAAGAACAGGGACATCTCGAGGAATTTGGACAACTCATCACATGCAAGTCATATCCTTTATCATCTTGAGGTGCCACCTTGTTTGGTCCTGCTCAAGAGTCTATGCTTCTCCCAACCCCGCCATTTGTACAACCTATTGGCACTACCTTATCAATCTTCATTAGTCTATCCTAGGCTCATAGATCATGCTAGGAGATCTTAACAAGACTCTCATTTCCTTTGAAGTCATTGGGAGTACCTTCCTAGTATCTCATGCGACAACCTTTGCCCATGTTCTCCACTTATGTCAATTCATGAATATGGAAACTATTGGAGGTACCTTTACTTGGTGTAGAAATGGTCCCAATGGTCAACACATCCATAAGAATCTTGATAGATGCCTTGCTAACCCATACTGGAGACTAGTTTTTCCACATGCTCTTTCTGAATTATTTCCCCCACACAATTCAAATCACAACCATATCCTTCTTAGCTATTGCAAATCCCATAGCAAGAAGACAAAGCTTTTCCATTTTCAGGTTGTGTGTCTCACCTAGACTACCATGATGTTGTTACATCAACTTAGGGGAAATCCAGTCCCAATATTCTAATGAAGTTGCACCTTGTTTAGGAGGACTCTATTTGGTTCCAAGACAAAAGACGTTGAAGTCTTGTAAAGCGTAAAAGATAGAAGACATTGAAGTCTTTTGAAAGCGCAAATGACTGAAGACATTGAAGTCTTTTGAAATGTAAATGAAGACATTGTAGTCTTGACTAAAGACTTCGAAGTCTTTGAAAAGTAAAGAAGACATTGAAGTCTTGACAAAAGACATTGAAGTCTTGACAAAGTAAAGAAGACATTGAAGTCTTGAAAAAAGACATTGAAGTCTTGACAAAGTAAAGAAGACATTAAAGTCTTTGAAATGTAAAGGCAGAAGTCATCAAAGTCTCTACAAGACAAAAGACTTTGATAGTCTTTGAAATGTAAAGGCAGAAGACATTGAAGTCTCTGCAACACAAAAGACTTTGATAGTCTTTGAAATGTAAAGAAGACATTGAAGTCTTTGAAATGTAAAGGCAGAAGACATTGAAGTCTCTGCAATACAAAAAGACTTTAATATAATAGTCTTAAATGTAAAGAAGACATTGAAGTCTTGACAAAAGACATTGAAGTCTTTGAAATGTAAAGGCAGAAGACATTGAAGTCTCTGCAAGACAAAAAGACTTTAATAGTCTTTGAAATGTAAAGAAGACATTGAAGTCTTGACAAAAGACATTGAAGTCTTTGAAACGTAAAGAAGACATTGAAGTCTTGACAAAAGACATTGAAGTCTTTAAAATGTAAAGAAGACATTGAAGTCTTTTGAAAGCATAAATGACTGAAGACATTGAAGTCTTTAAAATTTAAATGACAGAGGACTTTGAGTCTTATGGAAGCATAAAGATAAAGGACTTTGAGTCTTTATGAAAGATAAATGCGAGGACTTTGAGTCCAATGGAAGATAAAAGCGAGGACTTTGAGTCCTGTGAAGGATAAAAGCGAGGACTTTGAGTCCTGTGAAAGATAAATGCGAGAACTTTGAGTCCTACGAAACAAGCCTATAGGTACTAGTACCAAAAGGCTTAACCTCATGAGAAAGCAAGAGGTTGACTCTTTGAGAGGGCCTCTCGTCCTAAACTTGAAAGATTAGATTTGGGAAAGTGGTATATAAATAGAAATCTATGCATTTATAGCCTAACATGAACATGATTTGGGATGCAGATGCATGTAACCTTCATCTTGAAATGCTAGTTGTGGAAGCAAAGCTTTCCAAGTTTATTTTGATGATGCCAAAGACTCAAGTCAAGAATCAAGAGTCAAACAAGTTTCAAGAATCAAAGAGTCGTTAAATCAAGAATCAAGATTCAATTGAAGTTTCAAGAGAAGACTCAAGATATGCAAGAACTTCAAGAACCATTAAGATAAGTATAAAAGATTTTTTTTCAAAATATTGAATAGCACAATTTTGCTCAAGAGAATTTTTCAAAAAGAAAAATATTTTACCAAAGAGTTTTACTCTCTGGTAATCGATTACCTGAAGGCTGTAATCGATTACAAGTAGCCAACATTCTTTTCAAACTGATTTACAAAGTTGTAATTGATTACCATAAGCATGTAATCGATTACCAATGTTTTAAAACGTTAGATTTCAAATTTCAAGAGTCACAACTTGTGATAAAACTTTTTCAAATCATTTCAAACTTGTGTAATCGATTACACAATACTTGTAATCAATTACCAGTGTTTCTAAACGTTTTGATTTTTAAATTTAAACATGAAGAGTCACATCTATTGATGTGTAATCGATTACACTAAAATGGTAATCGATTACCGGTGACTTATTTTGAAAATTAAATTACCAAAAGTCAAAATTCTTAAAGTGACTAGTTTCAGAAGATTTTTCAAAAGTCACAACCTTTAAAATGACTAGTTTTCAAAAGAGTCACAACTTTTAAAGTGACTAGTTTTCAAAAGAGACAACTTTTAAAAAGTGACTAGTTTTGAAGAAATTGCCAAGAATCATAAACTTTTAACTTGAGTCATCAAATGACTATAAATATGTGACCATGGCACGAATTTTATAGTAAGAACTTTTAGATTTCTTTCATTCATTCAAAACATTCTTCTAAGAGTTTTTGTTTAATACTTTCTTTATTCAAGAAAAGTTCATTGGCCAAAAACTTGTGCTATTCTTCTTCTTCTTTCCTTCTTCCTCTTGCCAAAATATTCAAAGGACTAACCGCCTGAGAATTCTTTTGATTCTTCCTCTTCCCTTTAAACAAAAGATTTCAAAGGACTAACCGCCTGAGATATCTTTTGTTTCCCCTTACAAAGATTCAAGGGACTAACCGCCTAGAATTCTTTGTCTTAACACATTGGAGGGTACATCCTTTAAGGTACAAGTAGAGGGGACTAACCGCCTAAGAATTTCTTGAAACGATCCTGTCATACCCTAATTTCGTCCGGGGACCATCTGCTTGGTGGGACGCGACCTTCGCTTGACACCCATCGTTAGGCAATCCGTGAAGTTCCGCAACATGTCGGGAGTCGAAAGGAAGCGTTAATGTGCAATCCGTAAAGTTCTGTAACATTCCAGAAGCCAAAGAGGGGACGGTTGCGTAATCCGTAAGATTTCGTGACATTACGGAAAGAAAACAAGTATCGTTACATAATTCGTAAAGTTCTGTAACGTTACGGAAAAAGAATTAGCAAAAAAAGGCAGAGGGGTGTATTTAGTAAACAGGGGTGTGCAAATAGCAATCAGACCCACTTGGGCCTTCCAGGATGTTCCAACAGAAGGCGGTGCCTTCTAGTGTAAGCAACCCAGCTTGCCTGGGCGAGCTGGGCGGCAACCACCTCCCTCTTTTCCCATATAAATAGGGGAAATAGGGCAGAGCAAATTCGTTCAACCCTCAAGGTATCTTAGATTCACTTAAAATTAGTGAGAAAAATTGTTTCCGTGAAGAAAATCCAAGCCGAGGTGCTTCCGTAACGCTTCCGAGACGTTTCCGTGGGCAATTTCGTGAAGATTTTTCACCGTTCTTCGTTCGTTCTTTGTCGTTCTTCGGTTTTCAACCGGTAAGTTCCCGAAATCGAACCTTTCAATTCATTCTATGTGCCCTTAGTGGTCCCCACTTGTTTCGCATGCTTTTATTTTTATTTCATTTGTTTTCCGTACCCCCTTTTGACGTACTTTAATCATTTATTTAAGTCATTTTCTCGCCTAATCAAAAATAAAATAAATTTCCACCGATCATTTGAGTTGTAATATCTTTTAATCTCTGTTAGAATAAAATTCAACCGATTTTTCACGCCGTAACCACGTTTAAAACCAAAAAGAGGCAAAATAATAATATAATAATAAAAAATATCTTTAAATAAAATAATCAAAAAAATCAATCGGACGTTTTTCTTTCTTCAGGATTTTCTTTCTTAATCGAATTGACTAATAACCAAAGTGAAACTAAGGCTAAAACCAATTCATAAATCAAGCTTTTGTTATCACCTAAAAACCATTTTTAAAGGTCCAACGCCTTGAAATGGTCCTTTTCGCTTTTTTATTGGTTAAACGTGGACTTTTAAAAAGCCTAAAATCAACACATAGCTTTGTCACCTCTTTTAAAAAAAAAAAACCCAAGAGATCATTAAGGGTCCAATGCCTTAATGTTTTCTCTCCTTTTAAAAGAATCAAAAGATTGTTTAATGGTCAAACACCTTAAATGACCTTTTTAATCAATATATATATATATATATTCTGCAAAAAAAAAAAAAAAACTTAACCAACGTTTTTTTCTCAAAGAACTACATAGGTCTGATTTCTTTATCACAATTGAGGAATACGTAGGAGCAAGGGAAACACCCTTGTCGACCACAAAGAGATAAAAAATATAAAAGGCATAAAAAGCGTAAAAAAGGGAAGATAAAACAAATTGAAGTCATATTTGCACACTTGATTAAAGGCTGTCGTCCCTTGTGACGGACGCGTGGGGTGCTAATATCTTCCCCGTGTGTAAATACAACTCCCGAACCTTTCACTCTTAAAGTTCGTAGACCACGCCTTTTCTGGTTTTTCCGAAGTTTTCCTCGAATATACGTTGGTGGCGACTCCGCGCATTTTCCTTTCTTGGAAGACGCACCCGGTTGTGACAGTTGGTGACTCCACTGGGGACTTTTGTTAGAGAGTTAGACCAATCAATCAATCTGCTTTCCTTACCATGACTTCCCTTTTGTTCTTTTTTCTTTGTCTTTTTCCTTATGTTCTTGTATATATAAACACTTTTGATGCTTTTAGTGTGTTCTTTAAATGTGTGCATGAGATAAATATTTATTCATTTGATGCACACAAACACCAACACTATTTGCACACACGGTGAGTTGGAAAGGGGCCTTATACCTGGGTCCGTGAGAACATAAGGAGTGGAGGTGAATCTGTGGTCATGCTAGATCTCCGACTTGCTTGATAACAATGAACCATCATCTAGAGTTTTTCTCTTTGATAAACGTATTGTTGCTAGTAGTCCCTACTGCCGCAATATGTTCTTCGAAGGGGATGATACCTCTAGAGACCATCAAGAGAGATATGACCAACTTGGGAATTATCACTAAAAGCCCTTTTAGCTCCCTCCTATGTAGGTCCCTAAAATAGGGGCACGAAGCAAACACGCTGCGTGCCATTTTTTACATTGCCATGCATGTAGTCCTAAATGTCGTGTACCCCTTTGATTATATTTGTTTGTGGATATTGTCATACTATGTACATCCCCGTGTCGTGTCTTTCGCATATGCATCATGCACGGGTTTCGTCTTGATCCCCTCACTTTGGCAAACCAATGGAGGGTCCGTGTCGCCTTCTTAAATGCATACGTCGGGTGCCATGCTGCCCAAACGTTGTATCTAAGAAGGGGACAATTTCCCGGGCTCCCGTATTCATAAAATTGCATCTGTGTCATATGAATTTCTTCATGCATTCATCCATTCCACCCATGATAGATGTCAGAGTTTTGATTCGCACTGGGTTTTGTTTCACTTTAGTAAAACATGGGGTCAAGTCAAACGCCTTCGCTTAAAAAGAGGTTCTATCAAGTCAAGGTCAAGAGCCTAGGGATCACCAGTCTAAGAAAGTTAGGGCAATTGATGGGTCAACTCCAGCGACAAGTGTTTCACAAAGCTTACGGTAAAATCTGGGACCTAGCCATGGCAGAAGTCTCCACGGAGGCCATTGCATCCCTCGCCCAGTATTATAACCAGCCGTTGAGGTGCTTCACCTTTGGGGACTTCCAGCTATCACCCATGGTGGAAGAATTTGAAGAGATCCTAGGATGCCCTCTAGGGGGAAGGAAACCATACCTCTTCTCAGGGTTCTATCCCTCTTTAGCTAGAATTTCTAAGATAGTCCAAATCTCGGCGCAGGAATTAGACCACAGAAAGCAAGTCGAAAATGGGGTGGTTGGAATACCGAGAAAATGTTTGGAGGCAAAAGCAAGAACCTTGGCAGGTAGAGGCGAATGGGCCCCGTTCATAGACATCCTCGTACTTTTGATCTTCGGAGGAGTCCTCTTTCCAAATGTGGATGGGTTGGTGGACCTGGCAGTGATCAACGCTTTTCTCGCCTATCATGACCGCAAGGAAAGCCCGGTTGTCGCTATACTAGCCGATCTATATGACACCTTCGACCGAAGATGTGAAAAGAGCAGTACAAGGATTGTTTGCTGTACTTCGGCCCTCTATGTATTGTTGGTTTCACACCTTTTTCACCAAGAGGTGAGGCATGCTTGCCCGCTAGAAAGCCACCGTTCATGCACAGAGAAAAGAGGGGCAAATTGGGACCGACTCTTAGCAAGCAAAGAATGAGCGTCTGTCAACTGGTTCCCTCGATGGAAAGAAGGAAGAACCGGGATTCTTATTTCGTGCGGAGGGTTTCCAAATGTTCCCTTGATGGGGACAAGGGGTTGCATCAGTTACAATCCCGTTCTTGCTATAAGATAACTTGGCTACCCTATGAGAGGGGCACCACTAGAGGAAGAGCTCGCACCTATTATTGCACGAGGTTTCAATAAGACCAACGTGGAGGCACTTCAGAAGGTCCGCAAGGCATGGGATATGGTGCAAAAGAAGGACAAAGAACTCAGAGGCAGTAACAACGGGTCCATCGGCGGCTACCGTAAGTGGTTGAAAGCCCACATGCAAGGTTTGGATTGGCTCTCGAGTTTGAGAACCACTAAAAGGGAGGAAGTTGAGGCACCGGAGGAAGACGAAGAGGTGCAGGCCCTTAGGGCAGAACTCGAGCAAGCCCAAATAGTCAAAGAAAGGTTCAAATCAGTAGCTCTTAAGATCCGAAAAGAGAATGCCGAACTGAGAAATGTAAATATAGCTACCACCAAGGCCTTGGAACAAGAGACCAAAAGGGCTCGTAGGGAAGAACACGACCAGAACAAATTCCGAAGGGCTCTGTGGGGCAGTAACAATGAGCTTAAGCTCCGGAGAGAGGAAAGGGACCAATCACGAGTAGACAGTTTGATCTTGAAGGAGGAGTTGAAGGTTTGCCTAAGGTCCAAGAGAAGCTTGTCTCAGCATTTATGCGAGACAGAGACCAACATGTTAGCCATCGTCAACAAGTACCAAAAAAGAATTAAATCTAGCCACGGCCCACGAGCAAAAAGTGGCGGACGAGTATGCCCGAGTGTACGTGGAAAAGGAGGCTAGAGGAAGGGTGATCAACTCGTTACATCAAGAGGCAACAATGTGGATGGACCGATTTGCTCTTACTTTGAATGGGAGTCAAGAACTTCCCCGATTGCTAGCCAAGGCCAAAGTAATGGCGAACACCTGCTCCGCCCCCGAGGAGATCCACGGACTTCTCAGCTATTGTCAGCATATGATAGACTTAATGGCCCATATAATTAGAAACAACTAGGAAGTTTGTATTGTCACTCAGATCTTGACTAGTTATAACTTTCTGAATAAAATGAGTTTATCTCGCATTTTTACTCCAAAGATCAGTGCGAATCAAATCACTCCCGCATTTTATCTCTAGCATGCATTCATTTTTCTTTACCTACTCCTCACGTTTGGTTTTTTAGGAAAAACGCCATAACTAAACGCGCCCCAAGGCATCCCTATCGCACCAGATCCAAATCTAGGACGATGGGTGACCAAGAGGAGATACAGGAACAGATGAAAGCCGACATGTCGGCTTTGAAATAGCAAATGGCTTCCATGATGGATGCCATGTTAGGAATGAGACAACTTATGGAGAATAACGTGGCCACCGTTGCCACTGTTAGTTCGGCTGCCGAAGCAAACCCAACTCTCCTAGCTACCGCGCACCATCCTCTCCCAAACGTGATAGGACGAGAAAGAAGCACACTGGGGCACATCAGCAACCCCCATTTGGGATACAACCGAGTGGCTTACCCTTATGGATTACCACTTAATTACACGCCACCAGTCATGCGTGATGACGCGGGTCATGTCCCTTGATGCAATCCTCCCTAGGAAGGGACCAGTCACTAGAACCATGAGCAAGAGGCTCCAAGAAGATTGGGCTAGAGTTGCTGAAGAAGGCCCTAGGGTTCTCATGAACCTCAGGGTAGATTTCTGAGCCCATGGGCCAAGGTTTGGTCCAATTATCTTTGTACATATTAGACTAGGATGTCATTATATTTGGTCCTTGTATTTAGGGCTCCATATTGTAGGTAGGGTACCCTAGAAATATAGGATTTTTTCAGCCCTTGTATTTTAGGGCACCTAGACTAGTTTTTGTATTAGGGGTAGTTTTGTAATTTCACATGCACTAAGTGGATATTTGATGTGTGTGGTTGGAAATAAATTTAATTGAATTGGTAGAAGCTCAATCCAATTAAATTTTAGAGGGGGAGGTGAGCATTTGCTTACTACACCCTATTGCCACATCATATAGTCACACTTTATGCATGTCCTTCATGCTTTTCATGCCTCATGACACCTAAGCACACTTAGTGGAGAATCTTGGAATTGATCTTGGATTACTGGGCTGAACCATAACTAAAATTCACTAATCATAATTAATGAAATTTTGGCTCCACAAATTCAACTTCAAATTCAAGTGAAATTTGAATTTCCCTCCAATTTTGTGTGACACTTAGGCTATAAATAGAGGTCATGTGTGTGAATTTTTTGGGGGAACTTTGATCATTTGAATATTAAACTTCAGATTTCAAAGCTCATTTAGAGCACAAAATTTCGTGCTCTTCTCTCCCTCTCCCTTCATTCATCTCCTTCTTCCTCCAAGCTCTTATCCATGACCTCCTATGGTGGTGAGCTTCTTCTAGACTCATCTTCTCCTTGAAGTGGCGTCTCTTCTCTCTCTTCCTTTCTCCATTCCGCTGCCATTCATCTTCCAAGAAGCAAAGGAATCCATTGATGAAGAAGATCCTAGGCCTACAAGCTCCAATGGAGCTTACATCATCCCTTCCCCCATCCTTGAAGGGGAGCCTCCTCGAGAGTTGGACGAGGTTCACGAGGATCGTAGAGAGTATGCCCAAGGAGACATCGATTTCTACCCCTTGGTCCCCATCGAGGGGCCGGCACCCAACATACTGCCTCAACCCAACCTCACAGGAGAACCTCGAAACCGCCCAGCACAGCCAATATTCTTGTCCACATAAGGACCGCCCCCGGCAGCGGAAGAAAAAAGGAAACTCGATCTCATCGAAGAGAGATTGAGAGCTGTTGAAGGCTTTGGCGACTATCCGTTTACGGACATGGCGGATCTTTGCTTAGTACCGGACGTCGTCATCCCCCCAAAATTCAAGGTACCTGATTTCGACAGGTACAAAGCGACGACTTGTCTTAAGAACCATCTCAAGATGTATTGTCGCAAAATGGGGGCGCATTCTAAGGATGAAAAGTTGTTGATGCACTTTTTCCAAGATAGCTTGGCTGGAGTCGCGGTCATCTGGTACACTAATTTGGAAGCTTCCCGCATCCGCACTTGGAAGGATCTGATTACTGCCTTCCTTAGGCAATATCAGTACAATTCTGATATGGCTCCCGATCAAACTCAGCTGCAGAACATGGTTAAAAAAGAAAGCGAGTGGCCCCTTTATGGAGTACGCTCAGCGTTGGAGGGACCTTTATGGAGTACCTTTATTCAAGGTACCTTTATGGAGTACGCTCAGCTTTGGAGGGACCTGGCAGCCCAAGTGGCCCCTCCCATGGTCGAAAGGGAAATGATTACCATGATGGTAGACACCTTGCCGGTATTTTACTATGAGAAATTAGTGGGCTACATGCCCTCCAGCTTTGCGGACTTGGTATTCGCCGGGGAAAGAATCGAAGTAGGTTTGATGAGAGGGAAGTTCGATTACATCTCCTCCACAAGTACCAACGCTACGAAAATTAGAGCAACTAGGGCAAAAAGGAAGGAAGGAGATGCCCATGTCGTCACTTCAGCGCCCGCATAGATCAAGCCACCGTAGACCTCTCACGGTACCCATCAGTATACGCAACATCACCCGAGCTTCTCAGCTCGCGCTGGGGACTCTTCCAACTCAGCACCCGTACAACCTAGAGCGCCTATGCCCATCTAGAGGGAGGCCCCCAAGCTCTGGCTCCAACCCCGACTCGCCCGGCCGGCAATGCCCACTTTGGCGCCGGTTCCAACACGATAAGGAACTTTCCCTCGAGGCCCACTCCAGAATTCATCCCGATCCCAATGACGTATGAAGACCTCTTGTTGTCCCTCATCGCCAACCAGATGGCTGTGATATCTCCTAGGAAGATCTACCAGCCTCCTTTCCCAAAGTGGTATAACCCTGACGCAACCTGCACATACCATGGGAAAACCCAGGGCCACTCCACCGAATGCTACCTGGCCCTTAAATACAAGGTCCAACATTTGATAGACGCCGGATGGCTGACGTTTCAAGAGGACCAGCCCAACGTGAAAACGAACCCGCTTGCCAATCATGGAGGGGGAGCAGTTAATGCCGTCGAGTCGGGTAGGCCGCGCAGGTCCAAGCCTTTGAAGGACGTGACGACCCCCAAGAGGTTTATCTACGAGGCCCTACAAAAGGGGGGCGTAATTCCCCACGGTGGGCATAGGGAAGATTCCTATTTGATGCATCTCGGTGAGCTACATAACATGGAAACATGTTTAGCAGTGGAGGACCTTTTGCAACGGATGATAGACCAAGGCCAGCTGAAAGTCGGCGATGAGGGGGGTGAAGAGCAGCACATATGCATGTAGTCCTCGGATGAGGGAGGTCTCGGAAAGCCTAAGCCTTTAGTGATATATTTCGCCAGAGACGCAGCTCCCCAAACACCCCGATACCCCGTAGTGGTCGCGTGTTCGCACCCCCTGACCTGCTGACACAACCCGCAAACGTTAAAGGGAAGGCAAAGATAGCGGAAGAACAAAATGACAAAACGATCCCCACTCCGAATGAGAATATTTCAGTGAAAGGTCTTTCAGAGAAAAAGGATGGTTGTGGCAAGAAAGAAGTATCTCTAGAGGAGGCAGAAGAGTTCCTCCACATTATTCAACAAAGCGAGTTCAAGGTCATTGAGCAGCTCAACAAAACCCCGGCCAGAGTCTCTCTTTTGAAATTGCTCATGAGCTCTGAGCCTCATCGGGCTTTGCTAGTAAAGGTCTTGAACGAAGCTCATGTTGCCCAAGACATCTCCGTAGAAGGCTTTGAAGGACTCGTCAATAACATCACCGCCGAGGGGAGAGGGCATAACAGGGCTTTGCATGTGTCAGTCAAATGCATGGACCACGTCGTGGTCAAGGTACTCATCGATAACAGTTATAGTTTAAACGTAATGCCCAAAAGCACGTTGGAGAAATTGCCGTTTAACGCTTCCCATCTAAGGCCAAGTTCCATGGTGGTCCGTGCCTTCGACGACAGCCGCCGAGAGGTGAGGGGAGAGATCGACCTCTCTATACAAATAAGCCCTCATACCTGTCAAGTTACCTTCCAAGTAATGGATATTAACCCGGCTTACAACTGTCTTTTGGGACGCCCATGGATCCACTTGGTGGGAGTCGTTCCCTCTACACTCCACCAAAAACTGAAGTTCGTAGTGGAGGGGCATTTGGTCATTGTATCAGGGGAGGAAGACATCTTGGTAAGTTGCCCATCCTCTATGCCATATGTGGAAGCCGCAGAGGAGTCATTGGAAACAACCTTCCAATCTTTTGAGGTAGTAAGCATTGCCTCCATAGATTCCCTCTCTGGGCAACCTTGCTTGTCCGATACGGCAATGATGGTGGCCCGGGTGATGTTGGGGAATGGCTACGAGCTCGGAATGGGTTTAGGCAAGAGCAACGACGGCAGAACCAGCCTGGTAAGCACCAGAGGAAACCGCGGGAAGTTTGGATTAGGCTATAAAACCACACAAGCGGACATAAGGAAAAGTGTCGTGGGAAGGAAGAACAGAAACCAAGGTTCGTAATTGGGACGACAAGTCAAAGGGGGCCCGCCCTGCCACATCAGTAAGAGCTTTATAAGTGCAGGTCTAGGACACGAAGGCCAAGTCATTGCGATATGCGAGGATGACTCTCCGAGTGGGTTGGATTTGGTACGACCATGCCCTCCTGGTTTCCAACTTGGAAATTGGCGAGTGGAGGAGCACCCGGACATTTACGCGACAAGCATAATGTAAACCTTTGTGGCTTTTAAACTCTACGGTTGGGCCTAGGCTTTAGAGTTTCCTTTTGTTAAGGCATTATGTCTTTTGTTCCTAAATTTATAATATAAAGATCTTTCTTCATTTGTTCCTGCGCCTCTACCCATTCTCATTCATTTGCATGTTTATTTCTTTACTCTTAAAACGCCACATTTGACGACGAGTCCCTCGAAGGTACTAATACCTGGGACCCGACCATCGATTTCAAACAAGAAGCGGGTCAGACGGAGAATGAAGAGGACGAGGATGTGGGACTTCCCCCGGAGTTGGAGAAGATAATTGCCCATGAGGACCAAGAGATGGGGCCTCATCAAGAAGAGACGAAACTAGTGGACTTAGGAACAGGCAGTGGGAAAAAGGAAGTAAAGATAGGCACGGGTATGACCCCACCCATCCGTGAAGAATTGATGGCCCTGCTAAAAAACTACCAAGACATCTTTGCCTGGTCATACCAAGATATGCCCGGTTTGAGTTCTGACATCGTACAGCACAGATTACCTCTAAATGCTGAGTGTTCCCCGGTAAAACAAAAGCTGAGGAGGATGAAGCCCGAGACATCCTTGAAAATAAAAGAAGAGGTAAAGAAACAATTTGACGCTGGTTTTTTGGCTGTCGCTCGGTACCCAGAATGGGTTGCCAACATTGTACCAGTCCCTAAGAAGGATGGGAAGGTGCGAATGTGTGTAGATTATCGGGACCTGAATCAAGCCAGTCCCAAGGACAATTTTCCTCTGCCGCACATTGATATCCTCGTGGATAATACGACCAATTTCACTTTGTTTTCCTTCATGGATGGGTTCTCCGGTTACAATCAGATAAAAATGGCACCAGAGGATATGGAAATGACTACCTTCATCACCCTGTAGGGGACGTTCTGTTATAAGGTGATGTCCTTTGGACTCAAGAACGCCGGGGCAACTTATCAACGGGTTATGGTGCCTTTGTTCCACGATATGATGCACCGAGAAATCGAGGTCTATGTGGACGACATGATTGCCAAGTTGCGGAAGTTGTTCAAAAGGCTTAGGAAATATCGATTGAGGTTAAACCCCGCTAAGTGCACCTTCGGGGTGAAGTATGGGAAATTACTAGGTTTCATCGTAAGCCAGAAAGGGATAGAGGTGGACCCCGAAAAGGTGAAAGCCATCCTTGAGATGCCAGAACCGCGTACCGAGAGGCAGGTCCGAGGTTTCCTGGGGCGTTTGAACTACATTGCCAGATTCATATCACAGCTCACCGCTATTTGTGAGCCGTTGTTCAAACTCTTACGCAAAAACCAATCCGTCCGCTGGAACGAGGATTGTCAAGAGGCGTTTGGAAGGATCAAACAGTGTCTCATGAACCCTCCCGTGCTTATGCCGCCAGTACCCAGAAGACCTCTCATCTTGAATATGACGATTTTGGACGAGTCGATGGGATGTATGTTGGGGCAACATGACGAGTCCTGGAAAAGAGAGCGCGTTGTCTACTACTTGAGTAAGAAGTTCACGGCATGTGAAATGAACTACTCCCTGCTTGAAAGAACGTGTTGTGCTTTAGTCTGGGCGTCCCACCGTCTAAGACAATACATGCTGAGCCATACCACCTGGTTGATATCCAAGATGGACCCGGTTAAGTACATCTTTGAGAAGCCTGCTCTCACAGGGCGGATCGCCCGGTGGCAGGTTTTGCTATCCGAGTTCGATATAGTCTACGTCACCCAAAAGGCGATAAAAGGAAGCGCCTTGGCAGATTATTTGGCTCAGCAACCTCTCAACGACTATCAACCCATGCATCCCGAGTTCCCGGATGAGGACATCATGGCCTTGTTTGAGGAAAAGCTAGACGAGGACCGGGACAAGTGGATCGTGTGATTTGATGGAGCATCAAACGTTCTAGGCCATGGCGTTGGGGCAGTATTGGTTTCTCCGGACAATGAATGTATACCTTTCACAGCCAGGCTGGGGTTCGACTGCACCAACAACATGGCTGAGTATGAAGCGTGCGCCCTGGCGAGGTGTACGGGGACTCAGCACTGGTGATTCACCAGCTGAGAGGGGAATGAGAAACTAGAGACCACAAGCTGATACCCTACCAAGCCTATATCAAGGAATTGGCTGGTTTCTTTGATGAGATCTCCTTCCATCACGTTCCCCGAGAGGAAAATCAAATGGCAGATGCGCTTGCCACTTTAGCATCCATGTTCCAGCTAACACCGCACGGGGACCTACCGTACATTGAGTTTAGGTGTCGTGGCAGACCCGCACATTGTTGTCTGGTGGAAGAGGAACGGGACGGTAAGCCTTGGTATTTTGATATCAAGCGATATGTGTAAAGCAAAGAGTACCCACTGGAGGCTTCCGACAACGACAAAAGGAGATTGAGGAGATTGGCGGCCGACTTCTTCATGAGTGGAAGCATACTGTACAAGAGAAACCATGACATGGTTCTGCTACGCTGCGTGAACGCTAAGGAAGTAGAAAACATGCTGGGGGAGGTCCATGAGGGCTCTTTTGGTACGCACAGTAATGGGCACGCCATGGCTAGAAAGATCTTAAGGGCGGGTTACTATTGGCTCACCATGGAGAGCGATTGCTGTCTCCATGTGAGGAAATGTCACAAATGCCAGACATTCACAGACAATGTCAACGCTCCGCCCTTGCCTTTGAATGTCTTGGCCGCACTGTGGTCGTTTTCCATGTGGGGAATAGATGTGATTGGGGCCATAGAGCCCAAAGCTGCAAATGGACATCGTTTCATCCTAGTGGCGATCGATTACTTCACTAAGTGGGTCAAAGCTGCGTCGTACGCTAGCGTCACCAGGAGTGTGGTGGTCGGGTTCATTAAGAAGGAAATCATCTGCCAATATGGTTTGCCGAGGAAGATTATCACAGACAACGACACCAATTTGAATAACAAGATGATGGGGGAAATGTGCGAGGAGTTTAAGATCCAACATCACAATTCCACACCTTACCGACCAAAGATGAACGGAGCCGTGGAGGCATCCAATAAGAATATCAAGAAGATTATCCAGAAGATGACCGTGTCATACAAAGATTGGCACGAGATGCTCCCATTCGCGTTACACGGTTACCGAACCTCAATGCGCACGTCAATCGGGGCAACACCGTTCTCATTGGTATATGGAATGGAGGTTGTGCTACCATTTGAGGTGGAAGTCCCGTCATTAAGAATCTTAGCGGAATCTGGATTAAAGGAATCAGAATGGGCCCAAGCACATTTCGATCAGCTTAACCTCATAGAAGGCAAGCGTTTGGCCGCCATGAGTCATGGGCGTTTATATCAGAAACGAGTGAAGAACACTTTTGACAAGAAGGTACGTACGTGCCGATTCAGCGAAGGGGACTTGGTGTTGAAGAAAGTCTCCCAAGCTCTGAAAGACAACAGAGGGAAGTGGGCCCCGAACTACGAAGGGCCTTTCATTGTAAAAAGGGCTTTCTCCGGAGGGGCCCTGGTGCTCACCAACATGGATGGCGAGGAGCTACCTTCAATCGTGAACTCCAATGTTGTCAAGCGATACTACGCTTAGAATCTAGGGCAATTGGGGAAGTCGCTGCATGTTCTTTTATTTTTGTGTGTCCTTCTTGGTTTCCCCTAGGGATTCCTGTCCTCTGTAATTTTCTCATCGCAGTCTTTTAAAAGAAAAGAACATGGGATTGAGGTTCCGATCCTCACTTTGTGCTTTAAACTATGTCCAGAATTTGATAACCTGAGCCTTTTTACTCAGTCCATGGTATGCCCCAGGCGCTTAATTGAAACTGAACCTGACCAGCTTTCACTAAAAAGATTATTGCATTTGAAAACGCTCATGCATACGCATACGCATGCATATTTGTTATCTTATGACAGGAGCAGAATCGTCTTAGGCGATGGTCAAATACCGGGTCAAATCCAAAGACAGAGACAAATCGAGGTAAATGGTAACGCGGCCAGAGTTTGCTGCGTAATGCCGTTTCTTGCTTTCAGGTACTTAGGGACGGACGCGAGTAGAGGCTAGGCCCATGATCGATGGATCGTCGTCCCATGCCCAGCTCCGAACAAGCGGGAAGCGCAGCTGGGAGGCAGCCTAGTATCCTTTAAATTTCCAGTTATTATTACTATTGTATCTTTAAGGTAATGGTCGGATGCCTAATCCACCCTAAGGGGGGAGTTCAAGTGAGCGAACGCCAACCCATAGAGAGCGCATACCTGTGTCTTCCCTAAAAAGGGGGGGGGGGGGGGTTTGCTCGCTTGGGCGAGCACCCCTGCACCTGGAAACATAAAAACGAGGGGAGGGGGAGTTTCTCTCCACCCAAAACTCCCCTCCCTCATTCAAAAAATGCAACACCCATGGGTTTTGCAGATTTTCGCCCCTAGGCCACCATTTTGCGCTTTTGCTTCCATTTTTAGTGTCTTTGGTCACTCCATACAAGTAAGTGCACTACCCTTTGGTTTCTAGCTTTCCATTGATGCCTTTTATGCTTTGAATGGTACATAATTTGACAAATTCCGTGAGACAATTTGGGGCAAATTTATGCTTTGTTTCTTTGAATTGAGGGGTTGTAGGGGATGGCCTTAGGCCTAGGTTGTGTACTGAGATGATGGGGCAAGCCACATTGCCCCCATTCCCTTGTTGTTGGTACCCAAAAGTGCGCCCACCAAGTGCTCAGTGAAATGCCTCAATGGTATTTTTGCCTAAGTTTGTAAAAATGGCTTTTAGATTGGATTTGTGTATGTATGATTACCATTTTTTGGATGCGGACAGCTTGCGAGAATTAGGATAAATGCCAAAACATGACTTAGGCCTAGGGGGCCCAAGCTTTTGTTTGTTGAAATACAAGAAGGCATGATGAGTGAGAGCATGTTGGTGAGGTTTCCCCTTAAGGCCAGCACTTGGTTTGGGCTGAACCATGTTTTCCTTGTGCCTAGATAGTGTGAAAATGTCGTTCACCATGTACATGTGTATGTTGAATAGGTAGCTAAATGCTTTGCAAATGTGCATATATGTTGAAAATGGCACGAAAATGCATCTCAAAGTAGGAACATATGATATGAAATTGCCTTTCAAGAATGTGAATGAGTAGTACAAAAATTACTTTTCCAATGAAGGTGTGATATGAATTTGTTTTCAAATGAGTGTAAGCATGTGCGAATATAACATGAAGTTGTCTCTCAAATGTATGAACATGTATATGAATGAAATGTGAACATATAGCAAAAAGAATGGGGTAGGTGGGTAGCAAAAGCCTTGGAAAATATGTATGGATAGTTTGACACATAGCGTAAGGAATTGCCAAAAAAAAGTAGGTGCATCTTGTAGGGTTCCGTTCATCAAGAGAAAGATAGGTATAAATGTATGAATATCCTAGGAGAACCCGCGCATTAACGTGTAAGCATTCCTTTCAAAATTCATATGGATGTTCATGCTTCGTTGGAAAAAGGGTACACTGTTTGGCTTGATCTGGCTTTTGTTTTGATTAAGTTTTTCTTGAACTAACTTTCTAAACGATTTTGCAGGAAATGGTTCCGAAGAAACTTTCCACAAAGAGGTCTAGAAGAGACGCCGCAGCGGAAGGGTCCAGTGCCACCCGCGAGTTTGATAGTCATCGTTTCCGGAGCGCCGAGCACCAGCAGCGCTTCGAGGCCATCAAAGGATGGTCGTTCCACAGAGAGAGGCGTGTCCAGCTCAGGGAGGATGAGTATATGGACTTTCAGGAGGAGATAGCTTGTAGACGTTGGACGTCACTGGTGACTCCCATGGCTAAGTTTGACCCTAAGATAGTCCTAGAGTTCTATGCTAATGCTTGGCCCACAGAGGAGGGTGATGTGCCATTATTTTCTCCTATTTCTTAACCCTTTTTGCACCATTTTAAATACTGATTAGTCTTAATTGTCAAATTTATTAGGCAGTTTTATTATTTGGGCCCATTCAGCTAATTTGATATTTTTAATCTAATTTCAGGAATTAATGAAGCATTGGGCTTGAATCTAGAATTGGGCTTGGGCTTGAATCCAACATTGGGCTTGGACTTGAAGAGGGCAAACTAATTTATTCTACAAAATTAGATCTTATCTTATCTCATCTTATTTAGATATTATTTAGATTTGATCTCATGTAGATATTATTTCATCTAGATGTTATCTTATCTTATCTAGATTTAATTTGATTTTACTTATGGGCTTGGATTTAAAACAGATTTGTAAGCTTTGGGGCTAAAAAAAACAATATAACAACACCAAGGTTCTAGTTTAGCTCTCTCTCTTCTCTCTCTCCTCTCTCTCCTCTCTCTCTTCTACTTTTCGTTTTTAGTTTTAGTCTCTCTTCTCTTTCTCTTTTATTTTCGTTTTTTACAATTCCAGTTCATACTTTTAGTTTTATCAATAAAATTTCGTTCTCTATTTGATTAATGGAAGACTAAGTCCGCAGCGTTGTTTTCTCTTGAGGATCAAGTACAGTTCTCTTTGAGGTTCTATTATTATTGAATTATGTTTAGTTCTTTTTCCTCTTCACTAATTACTCTGAATTTGTTGCTATTAATTCATGCATGCTTAGTGCTTGATTAATTGTCTCTGCGCTTAATTTACGTTCATGCTTAATGATCGTTTATGAGTAATTGGTGTGTGTGATGCTTAATCACATAATGAATGCTTTATGTTAAATTTCACTTAGTAATTTAATTTAGGGTTAGATTAAGTGGTTGAACTGATAAAGGATAAATTCTCACAACCTAGGATAAGAGACTTGCTTGTGAATCAAGGGGAAGCAACGTATTTCAATTCTGATAATTTCTAATTCATTTTTACTCGTTGTTTAATTTACAAAAGCAAACAACCCCCCCCCCCCCAATTTGTTACTATTTCCTACTATCTGTTATGAACATTTGGTGTATCATTGCTCGTTGGGAAACGACCTAGGATCACTTCCTAGTTACTACATTTTAATATTTATTTGAGTCGGGTACGGCCTTGATCAGAGGGAGTGCGAGACATGCGTTCATGGGTGAGGGGTCAATGGATTCCCTTTGACGCAGATGCCCTCAGTCAGTTCCTGGGTGACCCGCTAGTTTTGGAGGAAGGCCAACAATTTGAGTTCAGCCAGAGGAGGAACAGGGCTGACGGGTTCGACGAGGAGGCCATTGCCCAGCTGTTATGCACACCGGGGCAGGATTTCGCCCGGACCGCTGCAGGGAGGCGGGTGCAGATCATGCGCACCAGCATGACCACTTTGACCCAGACGTGGATGACACTGTAGCTTAGCAATGTCTTGCCTAGCGATCATAACTCCGATCTCCCTTTGCCTAAGTGCCAGTTGGTGTATGCCATCCTGACACGGATGAGCGTCCACGTGGCCCAGATGATTGTTGACACCATCTATTTCTTTGCAGGTATGCCACCCACCAAGCACCCTCTGGACCCGGATAAGTCTAACAGGGCCCTGAGGTTTCCGGCGCTGATCACGGGCCTCTGCCAGTCATTCGGGGTTCCCGTCACCCCCAGTAAAGTGATCCGACCGCCGATCACTCGGGCCTTCATCGAGAAGTACTGCACGCCTAGGCAGGCGCAGGGTGATGCACATCAGGCCACAGACGCACTGCCACCACCTCGGTAGGCTGATCCCGCTGGATCACTAGGCATGGAGCGTTATCTATAGCACTTGATTCGCCAGCAGGCGGCCAACCACCGTGGGCAGGTACAGATACATGAGTGTCTCTACCGGTTCAGCCTCAGTCAGCAGGGGCAGGGTTCCGCTCCTTTTGCATGCCCTACTCCGGAGCAGTTTGGGGCTGAGGTCGCATGGCCCGAAGACTGGCCCGAGGCCCAGACAGGGAAGGAGCGGAGCCACGTGACCGAGGTCACCGCACTTTTGTTATTGACATTACTGTTTTCTGTTATTGTCTATATTGTTATTGACATTACTATTTTCTGTTATTGTCTATATGGTTACTAATGTTGTTGTTATTATTTTTTGTTTCTGTTAGAATTTGGTGTTATGGCTCTCAGTTCTTTCGTCACTGTTTTTATTGCAGCTTACCATTACTTGTTTTTTTCGTTTACCTTGTGGTTAGGTGTGAATAGGTAGTGTGCGCCCTCGTCCGCACGACCTGTTCAAAGAGAAAAAGAGAAGAAAAGGAAATAAACAAATGATAATAACTTAAAAAGGGAAAGAAATAATGGGGAGAGAAAATATATCTTTCGGCTGAAAAGCCAACACGTTTTTGAAAAGAAATAACTTCCAGCTTTTCTTTGAAAAAAGGATTCACTGATCATAACCAGTTTTTGAAAAAAAATGTGTATGCACCTGAAGGGTGAATGCTGTGAAAATTTTTCCGAACACCCAAAATGGACTCGAATGAATGCATAAATTGATAAAGGAGCATACTTTGAAAACACTGGGTTGACTTAAATAGGAAAAATGAATCCTGAGCCCTAGTGTCACATGACCATAAAAACTTGATGCTTGAATGTCCACATGGGTGCGTGCATGACCAGTTTTGCATAAAAATTCCAAATCATCATTGTTGTGTGTGTGTCATGGAAATAATGTAGGACATCCCTTTTATCCCTGAACCGCTGGCCAAACCCACACCCTAACATATATCATGTCCAGCTGTTCTACAAGCCTTGAGCCAAAATTCCAACTTACCATAAAACTTGACCCAGGGTGAGAATGTCCATCCTTACTCTCGGAAGAAAACAAAAAAAGGGAGAAAAGGACAAAATTCTCAATCAAAGAGTGGGAGAAAGCAAAAAAAATAAAGAAAATTCCCGATCAAAAAATCAGAAGAAAGCAAAAGGAGAAAATTCCCAATCAAAAAGTGGAAGAAAGCAAGAAAAAAAAAAAGAAAATTCCCGATCAAGGATCGGAAGAAAACAGAAGAAATATGCAGAAAGGTCTTTGGACCAGACAATACAGAATTGTCACCAAGTAAACAAAAAAGAAAGGAAACCATGACCTAAAGTGGTCCTCTCCCTTTGATTGCCAACCAAAATTCTGTGCGTCGGTGGCTTGTTCACCTCACACTAAACAAAACCAGAAAAGGAAAAGGCCAAGAACACTTAAAGCCACATTCCCCACAAGAAAACGAACCATTCCCAAGAAAAAGTCCTATTGATCCATGATTATGCATGTAATCTTTGATTTGATTGGAAATGATTTGCAAAATCAAGTCATGACATATCTATGGTTCGAAATTAGGATGAAACACTTACCCGTGTGAGATTGATACACTTTGAGTGATTTCCTTCTATTTTTGTTGGACCCAATGTTTCCTCTAAATGGTCGTTTAGAAACGAAATGCTAACATCCAAAATCTCATTTATGGTTATGAGAAAATTTCATCAACATAGTCTCCTTCCCCGGTAGACACATTTTTTTCATCCAAAAAGCATATGTTGCTCTAATCAGTTGGAAGTTTTGTCTCTTTACTAAAGCATGTTCACATTTTAGTGAAGAAAAAACCGAGACTATTTTAGTCTCATAGTTATCCAGAACTACGTAGGTCTGAGTTCCTCATCACAAATTAAGGATACGTAGGAGCAAAAGCCTCGCTTTTGTCGACCGCCCCACAATCTGACCCTGAGGTCACGTGACATGCGGAGACAAATTATGGTAATCCGCACACCTTTTCGCCATCCAGAGACGATCGAGTCCGATGGCACGCAGAGACAAATTATGGTCATTCTGCACCTTTTGTCATCCAGAGGCGGCGAGCCCGATGACATGCGGAGACAAATTATGGTCATCTGCACACTTTTTCGCCATCCAGAGACGATCGAGTCCGATGGCATGCAGAGACAAATTATGGTCATTCTGCACCTTTTGTCATCCAGAGACGGCGAGCCCGATGACATGCGGAGAAAAATTATGGTCATCCGAAAACCTTTTCGCCATCCAGAGACGATCGAGTCCGATGGCACATAGAGACAAATTATGGTCATTCTACACCTTTTGTCATCCAGAGGCGGCGAGCCCGATGACATGCGGAGACAAATTATGGTCATCTGCACACCTTTTTGTCATCCAGAGATGATCGAGTCTGATGGCACGCAAAGACAAATTATGGTCATTTTGCACCTTTTGTCATCCAGAGGTGGCGAGCCCGATGACATGCGGAGACAAATTATTGTCATCTGCACACCTTTTTGCCATCCCGAGACGATCGAGTCCGATGGCACGCAGAGACAAATTATGGTCATTCTGCACCTTTTGTCATCCAGAGGCGGCGAGCCCGATGACATGCGGAGACAAATTATGGTAATCCGCACACCTTTTCGTCATCCAGAGACGATCGAGTCCGATGGCACGCAGAGACAAATTATGGTTATTCTGCACCTTTTGTCATCCAGAGGCAGCGAGCCTAATGACATGCGGAGACAAATTATGGTCATCTGCACACCTTTTTGCCATCCAAAGATGATCGAGTCTGATGACACGCAAAGACAAATTATGGTCATTTTGCACCTTTTGTCATCTAGAGGCGGCGAGCCTGATGACAGGCGGAGACAAATTATGGTCATCCGCGCACCTTTTTGTCAACCAGAGGCAAGCGAGCCCGTTGGCACGCAGAGACAAATTATGGTCATTCAGAGACGGCGGGTCTGATGACATGCGGAGAAACCATATGGTCCCGCACCTTTTTTTCACTATCCAGAGACAATCAAGTCTGATAGCACGCGGAGACAAATTATGGTCATTCGCACGCTTTTGCTATCTATAAGACTCGATGCCTGATAACACGCAGAGACTAACGTCGCCTTCTGCACCTTTTGTCATCCAGGGACAGCGAGTCGGGTGGTGGGCGGAGATACCTTATGGTCATCTGTGTCTTTCGTCGATGCGCGGAATTCTTCTCTGCTGGGCAGAGACGATTGGGTGCAATGGCAAAAGGAAGTGTCGTGGTTGTCCTACTTTGTCATTTTCAAAACACTGAAGTTTATTGACGCTTCTGATGCCTTTTCTTTTCTTACTGAACGACAGGTTCCGCTGGCAGGGATATTGACCGGCCGAATGATGTTCCGCTCGAACGAAATTAGTGTCTTATCTTTACTTCCCTTTTATCTCCAATAAAAGGCAAGTAAAGAGGGACAACTGTCATACCCTAATTTCGTCCGGGGACCATCTGTTTGGTGGGATGCAACCTTCTCTTGACACCCATCGTTAGGCAATCCGTGAAGTTCCGCGACATGTCGAGAGTCGAAAGGAAGTGTTAATGCGCAATCCATAAAGTTTCGTAACATTCCAGAAGCCAAAGAGGGGACAATTGCGTAATCTGTAAGGTTTCATGACATTACGGAAAGAAAACAAGTATTGTTACATAATTGGTAAAGTTCCGTAACGTTACGGAAAAAGAATCAGCAAAAAAGGGTAGAGGGGGTGTATTTAGTAAACAGGGGTGTGCAAATAGCAATCAGGCCCACTTGGGCCTTCCAAGATGTTTCAACAGAAGGCGATGCCTTCTGGTGGAAGCAACCCAGCTCGCCCACTTCCCTCTTTTCCCCTATAAATAGGGGAAAGAGGGCAGAGCAAATTCGTTCAACCCTCCTGGTATCTAAGATTCACTTAAAATTAGTGAGAAAAATTATTTTCGTGAAGAAAATCCAAGCCAAGGCACTTCTGTAACGCTTCCGAGACGTTTCCATGGGCAATTTCGTGAAGATTTTCCACCGTTCTTCGTTCGTTCTTCGTCGTTCTTCGATCTTCAACCGGTAAGTTCCCGAAATCGAACCTTTCAATTCATTCTATGTGCCCTTAGTGGTCCCCACTTGTTTTGCGTGCTTTTGTTTTTATTTCATTTGTTTTTCGTACCCCCTTTTGACGTGCTTTAATCATTTATTTAAGTCATTTTCTCGCCTAATCCAAAATAAAATAAATTTTCACTAATCATTTGAGTTGTAATATCTTTTAATCTCTATTAGAATAAAATCCGACTGATCTTTCACGTCGTAACCACATTTAAAACCAAAAAGAGGCAAAATAATAATATAATAATCAAAAAATATCTTTAAATAAAATAATCAAAAAATTCAATCGGACGTTTTTTTTCTTCGGGATTTTCTTTCTTAATCGAATTGACTAATAACCAAAGTGAAACTAAGGCTAAAATCAACTCACAAATCAAGCTTTTGTCATCACTTAAAAAATCATTTTTAAAGGTCCAACGCCTTGAAATGGTCCTCTTCACTTTTATTGGTTAAACGTGGACTTTTTAAAAGCCTAAAATCAACACGTAGTTTTGTCACCTCTTTTAAAAAAACCAAGAGATGATTAAATGGTCCAATGCCTTAATGTTTTCTCTTCTTTCAAAAAAATCGAAAGATCGTTTAATGGTCCAACATCTTAAATGACCTTTTGTTCAGTCAAAATATATCTTGCAAAAAAGGGATAAAAACAACTTAACCAACGTTCAGTTCTCAAAGAACTACGTAGGTCTGATTTCCTTATCACAATTGAGGAATACGTAGGAGCAAGGGAAACACCCTTGTCGACCACAAAAAAATAAAAAATACAAAAGGCATAAAAAGACATAAAAACGTAAAAAGGGAAAATAAAAAAATTTGAAGTCATCTTTGCACAATCGATTAAAGGTTGCCATCCTTTGTGACGGACGCGTGGGGTGCTAATACCTTCCTCATGCATAAATACAACTCCCGAACCTTTCACACGTAAAGTTCGTAGGCCACACCTTTCCAGTTTTTTCGACGTATTCCTCGAATAAACGTTGGTGGCGACTTCGCGCATTTTCCTTTCTTGGAAGACGCACCCATGAGCCCTCGCGTCACCCTCCCGCCGAAGGGTAGGTTGCGACAGATCCCAAGTGATGTTTGATGAAAAGCAGAGAGAATCGTTAAGGTGTTGGACCTTGAAATGATCTCAAGCGATATTTGATGAAATGAAGAAGTTTATGAGTTGGTTTTATTTTGGTTTTGCTTATTAACCTTCAATCCTTTTTTAAGATAACTTGTGGCACTAATGATTGGTTAAAACTTACTTTACAAGAAGAAAATGAGATTACTGATGATAGAAGAAGGAGATGAAGATGCACAAAACAAGAAAGAGGACCCTTAAGGGTGCATAGATCATATTTAAATCCTTAAAAGAAAAACTAACCGAATGACGAACGAAGAATGATGTAGAAGTCGATTACTGTCACAATTCGGTAGCGCCTCGGCCTCATTTTTCTCTTCTTTCTTCTTTCTCTCTCTGATTTCTCTCAATTTCTCTCAATGCTGGACCTTGGAACCCTTTACTTAGCCTCCCTCACGCCTATTTATAGCAAAAGATGGCATTAGGGTTCATGGCAGCTCGCCCAAGCAAGTTGTTGCTTCAACCTGAAGTAACCTTGCTCGCCCAGGTGAGCTGGTTACTTCACCCCTAAGCTATTTAGGGGCCCAGGTGAGCCATAGACTAGCCTGGGCGAGCCAGGGTTCAGAAAACCCCTTGAAATAACCCTTTTGCCCCCCCTTTCGGTATCTTTCGCATTCTTGATCAAAACATTGGATGATCATCTATTTCGCATTGTAACTGGTGTTCAACGCCGTAAGTTGACTAACAATGATCAAAAGATCAACAAACGATAGTCCCCGGACGAAATTAGGGTATGACAACATGACTAGTAGGTTATTTCCAAATTACAGGACAATATTAAAAAATATATATGTAAATGGAATTTAAGGACCATAGTCGTAGCAAACAAGCCTACCATTCAACAACTTTCCACCAACAGTCATAAACACTTTCAAGAGCTTACTCAAACCCCAACTATGTGGATGCTACAAAATCCATTCAAAGCAAAAGATTAAAGGAATTTGTGAAAAGAAATATACAACATGTTAGAGGGATAGTTGAACTGCCTTCAGTGGATCAATATTGTTGAAGACAATCTCATCCACCACGACTTGCATGTACCTCTAAGAAGTACACACAAATCTAAGAAAGAAGGAAGGAAAGAGCAATAGAAGAGGTAATATAACTATATAAGAATAAACCTCAGTCACAAAAAGTGAACAAAAACCAATGACTATTCTAGTCTTTACAATCAACATCCTTGTAAGTGGAAAACCTGGGCTAATTCAGCATACTTTTCTAGCCATAGGTCAAGATCATTAGTACAAGGGTTTTTTTTCTGGGATAAATGATAAATACTATTATAATACATAAGTTATAAGCAAAAAGAGAAGACCCAAGACTGTCAATCTTGTGTATCTCATCTCACAGCAGTGCTTTAAGTGATACTTTCATTCATATTTTATATAACTTGTTAGCCCTAATTATTCTGAAGGTAAATATCATACTATCAATACAGTGTTAATAAAGTATGGTTAGGACTTAGTCATGGTTTTTAATGAATAAAGGAAATTTGAATTATTATAGTGCCAAAAACAAGGACAAAAGAGAAAACTAATTCAGGCCAAGGTAATGTCTCAAATCAAGAATTGAAATTTTTCATGAAAAGTGGTATTTATCCTTAAATTTCTTCCAATATAAATATGAATCGGGATATTTTTTCTTCTTAAGTGCATGTGTGATTGTGCACTACACATATGAACATTCAAATCAATTTAAGTTGAATTCTTAGTTGTACATAACATGAGTTTTCACATTTTGTAAGGCAAAGTAAGATGATAAAGAAGAGGGACAAGAACCTGTGCAACTCCTATTTTATAAGCCAATAAAGATGTAACAAGATTCCCATCATTGTAGTTTCCAATGATGAAATCAGGATACCCTTGTAACTCAGCGGCAATTTCATTGGCAACATCCTATTGACATACATAACCATCAATATTAAATGAAATGCTAGCTCATACAGTATGGTGAATTACTAGATTCTTTAAACTAAGATAAGAAATCATTTAAATCCTCATAATGATTCCTTATTAGGAGAACAATTCAAGCTATACATGTTTATGGATGGCATTTACCTCTACATAAGTTTCTAGATAAGGCCACACATCCAACCTTGAGATCCATTTAAGGAGAGTTCCTGACTCTAATATGAATGGAACTTGCAAAATATGAGTATGGTCAGTACCACTGACTCCTTCTAGTTGTTGGTTGCATGTTGTCCCCTTTGCATCAGGTACTAACAAGGACCTTTAGAACAAAAGAGAATTTTTAATTTGATTTGAACTAAAAAAACAATCAAATACAACAACCTTATCAATATGAAAAACCTAATTCAGAAAGTTACACTTACAATTAGAATTCTTGGAGTGAAATCAAGTCCCTGTTTCTTGATCCAAAGGAGCATCTCATTTCCAAGGGCATGCACTTAATCTAGTATATAAACAACCTACATATAAAACCTTTCATGTATGATGATGGCCATATGTATGATATATAACTCAAACAATGCAAGATAAAAAGATGGAAAAAACTAAGGGAAAAAAGGACTTGAAAGAAGGGGCAGTGAACAACATATGCATGTCTAGCTCAACTATTCTTTTTCGGTATATGATAAAGGAGACACCTGCCCACTAGTGTCAAGCAAACCCAAGACATTGGCTTGACCAAAGTAACCATGAGGAGATATTATAACAACATTGAATACCATTGGCACTCTCCCAAGAAAAGTCTCTAGTGTAGAAGGATCAGGAGCCTAAAGAATATCTAGTAGCAAATGCATCATTTCCAATACCCGTTCAATAGTATCATCCCAACCTCTCTCAAAACCCATTCCTTGCAATCTACATTTAGAAAAGAGTCAAAGGAAAAAAAATTAAACTAAAATGCCCCACAAAATTCTCACATCATTTGTACTGCAAAGCGAAGACATGTAAACCCATTATCAAACAGAAAATTACACATATTAAAACTCTGAATAGAGTGTATCATGTGCAAGCTTAGAAAGATAATCCTCAGTCTTGTCCAATGTAGACTGAAGTTTGGTAATGGTTTGTATTCTATCATTTAGCATCAGAGCCTATAACATGGATAACGAAGGAGAGAAATTTTTCACAAACTATAGATTCCTCGTACCAAAATAAAAAAATACAAATATGACATTGAGCACTCAGTTTAAGAGGATATTGAAAAAGATGACGGTACTCAACAAACCAAAAGGGGAGTGAATTGGTTTTCAAAACAAAACAAACTTTTAAAATTAGAGTTACAAAAACTTCTTTTGTACGAATTGTATCACAAAATTTTTCATAAATCGAACTCAATCAATACTTAATCAATCCACCCTTTACACAAGATCCTTCATTAGAGTTCTTTCTTTCACAAAGATATGTCTTGAACCTTTTGAAAACTGATTAATACATGAATAAAAGATGAAGATCAGATCAAGAGAAGAAATACATAAGCTTTTTATACTGGTTCACTCTCTATCACTACAGAAGTTAATCCAGCTACCTAATCCAAAACTAGAATTAGATTTTCACTATACATAATGAATCCTTACAAGCAATCACAACCAATCTACAGTTTTCACCCTGGAAAAAAAAAGACTTAGGCACCCAACACTAGGGTTCTTTGTGAATAAGAGCCTAAGGGAACCCTACTCTTAGCCCAAACTAGAAACACCTATTCTAGCATGTCCTAAGCAATTCATGCACAAATAGAAAGATGTGTAAAACCATACACGAAAACCAAGAGTAAAGATAGACACAACCTGATCAAGGTTACAAGCTCTGACTGAAGAGATGTTCTTCTTGCACAAAAAAAAAGATGTGTAAAACCATACACAAAAACCAAGAGTAAAGATAGACACAACCTGATCAAGGTTACAGGCTCTGATTGAAGAGATGTTCTTCTTGAACTTGAGAAAGTGACACAACTCACTTATCACCAAAGATCTTCACAATCTAAAGATTTGAAGGTGAGTTACTTCTTCTAAGCACTTTTCTTCTCTTTTTTCTTTAACTAATAACAGCACGTGATCTTAGCTCATTCAGAGGCTTAGTGTGTTGTTTTTGAGATTTTGACATTGTTTTGATGAGAACACAAGCTAGTTATTTCTAGAGAAAACTGTTATAACTGCCTGTAATCGATTAAATCTATAAGATAATTGATTAATTCAATGAAGTAATCAATTAGATTATCTTTTTAATCAATTAAAGTGTTCTTCCAAACACCTGGAAATAACTCAAGAACAATATAATCGATTAGATACTCAAAGTAATCAGTTAAAATGTTCTTGTTCACTTGTGAACTACTTATCAAAAGAGAAGTGATCAATTATATCACATGGTAATCGATTAAAACAGAGACTGGTGAATAAATCAGTCATTGTCTCAAAAACAATTGTGTAATCGATTACGAGAAGGTTTTAATCGATTAAACCGATAGGAGACATAACTCTACAAACTTCAGACAACTTGTGTAATCGATTACGATAAGGCTATAATCGATTAAAACAAAGAGTTTTTCCTTCTGAAGAAACTTTTCTAACTTAGAAATTTTTCTTCTCACTTACTCATGATGATGCATGATGCACAAGAGATATGATATGGACTAAGGTGCAACATTCAATATAACAACCAATACAAATGTCACTCAAGGGAGTTGGGCATGTAAAAGACAAAACATCTTCAAGCTTCAAGCTTTAGTCTACATGTTGTTCATGTTGCTCCCCCCATCTCTAACAGATATATCTTTCAGAGATGAAGGGAGGGAAAGAGAAATTCAAGGCCAAGTTTCAGTTTTGAAACCATATATTTTGTCATATAATATAATCACTTTATTAGAAGTGCATAAGACAACATACTCACATGGCCCTTGTATTTGTGAGCTCAGAGGAAATCAAGCAAGGGCTACAAGGAATCCTTGTTGCAAAACATAATTGATGAAAGTTGGACAAGGAAATGTGGCATTAAATGGCTCAAAATCAAGCTCCAATACAAAATTTTCATTTATCCTAAAGCACATTGCAAAACAAAAGCAATCACTAAGTTACAATCCAAGGGCAGAGGTTATTTCTTATAACAAAAGCTACGTGGTATATTTCTTACTTTCCATCTACAAGTTCTTCCTTGAAATTGAGATATTCAAAATGCTTAATTGCTCCATGTTGAACTCAGAGACATTAAAACAAACATATTCCAAACATCGGGTCTTAGACGAACTACTACTATCACAAAAGGAGGCAAAACTATGGCTTCCTATCACAAAAATAATGCTACACATTTTTATACCATATCTTAAATCTTCAAATGCGATTGTAAAGTAACTTTCCCGAATATGACAGCTACAATAAGGCTAAAGTTGGATGAAAATTTTCAATTAATGACGACGACAAGTAACAAATTATTCAATTATTTTACCAAACACTAACTAAAGTGAAGTTATGGTAAGGCAAGTGAGCTTTGTAGACTTGACAATTTCACCGAAGGGACCATTTTTAAGATCTATTATTGCTTGATCATCACCAGGGATGTTTTCAAGTTCATCAATCAAATTATGGGGTTGCAAAAGCCACATACCTTCAAACAGAATAATAGGTATTCATCCACCAACACACTCATAGAAAGACATGGTGAAAAAATGAAAGGAGATTGAAGAAGTTGCAATGAAAAGGTATCCAGATCTGATTTGAGAGATCGAACAAATGAACCTGATCCAAAGGAGACAACCTTGTGATGTCGTTCAACTTAACGTTGGGCTTCTCCCTTACGATGGCCGAGTTGAGCCCAACCTGAAGCTTGGCCTGCTCGGGGTCCTCGTCCTCACCACTGCCTTCACCGTCCTTTGGCTTGGTCTTGGGCCTTGAGGCCACAGTCGCGTCCCTGTTGGAGGCCGGACTATGGCCACCATCATCCAGCACGACCCAAATCTCCTCGCATAGTTTTCGACATTGTCTTCCTACACATCCTGCTTCATGTATTCTATCATTTGCTCCTTGAAATTGCTATACATCTTTTTCTTCCTCCACCGATGGCATGTACGAGAATCAAAATTTTGAACTAGGGAAAGGGAGAAACCTTCGAGGTGCATCACGATCGTGTGTGTTGGGGAAAGAGGGAGGAGAAGGTGTGGTCAATTTCAAAATCCTAGTTGTTATTGGAATCGAAAATTCAAGGAGAGAAGGGGAAAATAGAAAAAAAAAGAAAGAAAAGAGAAAAACCCAATGTTCTGGCTTTGGTGTCCCAAAAATATGCATTCTTCCATTTCTTTCAAAGACGATTTTCTAAAACCGACATTGTATTCTCGCATTCTACATCGGTTCTTGAAGAAACTGATGTTGTAATGTGTTTTCAAAGACGGTTTTGGTAAAACCGTCTTTAAAAAGTTACAGTTATTTACAAAAATACCATTGCTTAACTTTCGACATTGATTTTTGTAGGATCGTCATAAAAGATAATTTTTGTAATAATAATTTCTTTAACTAACTTCAAAATTATAGCAAAAGAAAAAATTTAGATTATCATTCAAAAAGAAAAAGGAGATAACTCTTATAGAAAAAAGATTAACACATTCGAAAATTTTAAGCAATCAAATAGTAGAATATGAGTACCCGCCTTAGATAGAAAGAAAAAAAATCCAATTAAGTTAAAATATGAGTACAAGATGGTGCTATGGAATGGTTGTCTGTTCAGATGCTATCTTGGTGTTAGATTGTTTCCAACACCAATATATCTAATGGTACCTCATATGCTAATTGGTGCAATAGCCCTTTTATTTGTTTGAGGACATTGCCTTCCTTTTGATGTAATATTTTTTCTGTCTATGGGTCACATTTCATGTCTGGATTAATAAAATTTATTTGCCTCGCAAAAAAAAAAAAATACCTAAAAAAGAACTATAAATACAACAAGAGTGGTATAGAAAGCATAAAAACAGACCTCGTAGAGGAGTTAAGTTTAGAAAACTCATCAATAGTCTAGAAAATATAATTTACAAATAAATAAAATAAAATAAAAGTTATCATGAATTAAAAAAAATTATTAATGTTGTAAAAAAGCATACATATCTTGACATTCAAATAAGAAAAACAAGGAGAATTGGTTAAAAAAAATTATACTGGATTGGACATAGTAGAATTATAATTTAGGAGGTTTAAATAAACAAGACATATTAGATTTAACTTAAATGTACAATAATAACAACTGCCTACAAGGCTAAACAATTCGGATAAGGAGTCAGCAAGGATTTACTAAAAACCATTTACGTTATATAAAAGAAAAAGATATATATATATAAAGAACTGCTGGTGATTCGAGCCAAGGAGACAGATGTTCCTAGTGTGTAGGAATGTGAATACAAAAAGCAGAATATCACATTTAACATACTCTTGCGTGTTGGGTTGTTTGATGTTCTTTTCATGGTCATGGCTCGGTAGATCATGGAGCTACCTATAGTATTATACTAGTTACCAAACTCTTTTTCTATATGCTCAACTATTAATTTGATATTTATATGGGGAAAAGCGATGCCATTAACAAAGACAAAAATCTTGGGATTACAACCTATCGATAGATATTGTTTGGTCTCTTTAATTAACATCAAGACCTGATCTCTATTTTATACTCCTGTTTGATTGCTTATATATGTCTAATTCTAAAGTGATGGTGCATGTACATGCATGGATTTATACTTGCGTTACGTATCTTTTAATTGTCAAGCTTTTTTGGGATATAATCTTTATTTTTTCTACGCAGTACTTTTCCAAGAAAAAATAAATTCAGGCCATAATCATTGTCGATCGCATGTATTGACATTGGAGGGCATATTGTGGGTATGGATGATTTTCAGATAGAGACTTCCCATAAAGGCATAAATGCCATACAAAAAAAAAAAAGAAATGATGTTGCAAGACACCACCACGCTGTGAAGTGTGAACTACTAATAGAGTACCAAAGGGTCAATGTAGGGTGGGGTTGGTCTCCTCAACAAACGGGTAGGATATTGATTGTGAATAAATGCTTTTTATAGTGTACTGCTTGAGTTCATCTATTAATTAGTAGCATTCTCTTCACAGTCAGGAAGGGAATTAGTAACTCACATGGGCATCAACTGACATTGGACAGTGGGTTAACTCAGAAAATTATTCTTCCACAACATGCAAATATATATTATACTATATATTATACTACATTCGCCTGTAAGATATATTTAATTAATTTATGTCATTTAAAAATAATTAAATAAGAATATATATGAAAAAATAATTAATCGTCTAAAATTTAAAAAAGAATCTTATAAAAAAGTATAATTAAATTTTTTAATAAAATTATAATTAAGGAGATAAGAATTATATGTACTCCTAATTTGTTAAGGAAAAGTCTTTTAATCCTAATTTAGTTGGGTTTTTTTTTTTCGTTTGTTCTTTCAATGAACGACGAAATACATTATTATTAACCAGTTGTTCATATACCCTACCACCTTTGTAACAAAAAGAAAAAAAAAATCATAATACTCTTAATTTGTCGGAATTTGGTTATGATTTTACACAGAGGGTCACTGTTGTAAAGACAAAATCTGACCAGCTAGCTTCACTCAAATTACCAACCATTTAATAAGGTGAAATCTTTTAAATTACAGTAACAGTGAAACTGTGGATAAAAAGTGCAATTTATAAACAATTACAGTCATAATATAACTTCCGAAATTAATCCTCTTATGAGATTACAATTATGGTTTATTTATTTATTATTTATTTATTACATTTACAATTAGGTATTTAACAAAAAAAAGGCTACAATTAATTAGGTTGTTAGTAATTTAATAATTTTCGATCTATTATTATGAATAGAGCTAGTATGATTAATTACTTGTTCATTTTTTTCTTTATTTTTTTATGTGACACTACATTAATTACTATCATCTTATTATATATTTGCTATTATTATTTTTTATATATATTATCGTGTTGTGAAAGTACACTTATAGTTAATAAATTAAAAATCATATAGGTATAATTTTCAAAATAACTATTATAAAAGACTTTAAACTTATCATGCATATATGTTTATTTGTAATTGAAAGACAATTTAAAATTTTATTATTAGTGTGTATATTATTTTTTTAAAAATAATTTTTAATTAAGGTAAATGATATGAATTTAATTTAATTGGTTGAATAAGATATGTGAGTATTATAAATTTCAGGCATTATACAATTCCTACTGACAAAAAAATAATATTATCTATATTTCTTTTTATAAGAACCAAGTTATTATATTATAGTTTATACTATAACTTATTTCTTATACATAAAACAAATTCATAATTCATGGAACTAACTTCTCTTGTTGAAATAAAACTTTATTGTTATTAATGTGCTTTTGATAATTGTACACCAAATATACATGTAGTGGATAGGTTAATTTAGAACACTCAAAAGGAGAAAGAGAGAGAAAAGGGTGTGAGTGAGAGAGATTGTGGTCAAAATTAAATTTTCTGAAAGGTCGATTCAGTCTACAGTTTATCCCTCAGAAGGAAGATAGGGGGAAGGGGTGTGCATGTACTGTAGGAGGCATCTGTACATGTTGCCAATCAGCCCAACCAACACAACTTGGGCTCCACACTCTTACGCTTCTTACCTTTTGCCCATCCTCTCTCTCTCTCTCAATGAGATCCACTTCATCATTGGGTTGCACCATAGCACACCCTCATATACCTCAATATTAATCTTTCAAACCAAGAGGGACCATTTATATGGTAACTTCAATCCTACCCTTAAATCTTTTCCATATCCTCCTTTTATTATATTGTGCATTTAATTTCCCTCAAAAAAGCTAATCATTTGCTTTGAGTTTTCCAAGCAAAGGGTGAATCTCGAATTGGTATATGTTCTATCTATCTATCAACAAACACATCGTCTTCCCTCTCCCACTATGCAAAGCAAAGGGCATCATATTATGCACCCGCCAACCAAAAAGCTGACGTAGGTTTTCAGCTTCACGGGATGAAAAAGGCTATCCAATGACCTACAACTACAATCATAACATTATATATGTATGCACCCCAAACTTATTATATATGTCTTAAGTTCTTTATATTTTGTCATCAACTTCTTCAATCAAATAATGATACGTACGTACTTTATTATATATATATATATATATATATTAAATCGCTTTCATTAAACTTGAACTGTTGAATTTCTAAAACAACATTCACTCGTCAGTACATTTAATGAAAAAATTGAATGTAAAAATTGAAAAACGTGATCCAGATTAAAATTCCGTCCTTATAAGGCTGAATTGTCACTTATTATATATGTGAATTAGTGTGACCAAGTAGATCTTGAAGTAATTTCATCCACCATGTTAATTATCATATGATAAGCTTCAGTATATATGTGAAATTGTGGATTAATTGGAGAACACGTACCAATAGAGGATCTTGAGAAGAAAGCAAGTTGTCAAAGCCAGGAAAGCCATGGAATGCCCCACAGGCATTCGTCCATGCACATTCATCATTATTCATCAAAGTTTGAACTTTGATGAGGCCTACAGGCACTGGATTTGAGAAAAGAGGCTTTTCTTCATTTTGACCCTTCTTCCTGTGATTTTGACAAGCAAGAATGCAAAAAACACACACATATATATCCTTTCTCGAGTATATACATACGTACACAATAGTGTAATTAAGCAGATAACATAATTCAATGTATATATTACGTATTGATATTCAAACGTAGAGTGCAACAGTGCACTTTGTACGTACATAAATCCATCAATACATAAACATCAACGTACGAGATACTAAAACTTTTATTCACCATGATACTAAAATATATATCAAAAGTACTAGTTGGTTATAAAGCTCATAAAACAGACGTAAATAGACAAAAAAAAAAATTATATATGTGACCCTAAAACCAATGAAATATTCAGACAAACTAAGAAAATGCAATTTAAAATACAACTGAAGCTGCATAGTATATGTTATTAGCTATTAACCAATTAGCTTGAGTTATATATATGCTTTTGCCAAAAGCATAGACAATGTAATCATCATTGTCTGCAATGCCTTAAGCAACTAAATATATCAAAGAGACAGGAGATCTTATACATGAGAAAAAACTAAAAATGAAGTTGGATTTACACCTGGATTTTAACCAGCTTGTCAATTCCAACAAAAAGAAAAGAAAGACAAAGGAGAAGAAAGAAGAACAAAAAAGATTGGCCTCCATCTAATTAAACTTGGTGCTTAATTAATTGTATATAGTTCTCAAATGGGAAGCCAATTAAGGATATGTAGTCATACCAAATAATTAGTTCACAAATTAACTAAGATTTAAGAATAATAAGATAATAATTCAAATAGAGACATTATATATATAATAATAATTAAAATAAAACCAGTTCAGTTCCATTTTTTTCCTTCAGTCAATATTATCGATCCTGTTCTACTTCAGATGCAGGCTCTTCCTCTTCTTCAAAGCCATCAATCCCATAAGCTGCATGGCCACTTCCAAAGGCTTTGATGTGATCCTTAAGGGACCTCTTGTGCTTGAAATCAGAGCCACAGATGCAATACCAAAGCTTGCCACAGTTCTTCTCATGTGTTCTCCAATCACCTCTCACGGCAAAGGCCTTGCCACATTTTCTGCACATGAAGGGCTTAATCCCATGCTTCCTCTTGTAGTGTGTTTGGAGGGTTCTGAAGTCTTTGAGGGGCTTTGCTCTTGGGTGATCAATGTTGTTCCTGCAACCTGGGGAACAGCAATAGCATGGAAGCCTAAGCATACCTGTTGGTTGGGTACCCCTCAGAGATTCAGGCCCTTTTCTGTACTGTGATCCATGCCCCCACATATGCATCTGACAAAAAGAAAAGAAAAAGAAATTAAAAAAAAAAACAAATATTATGGATGCCCCCCAAAAAAGAAGATAACTAGTACAGAGAAAAAAGAAGGCTAAAATTATCATCAAAAGCTGTATTAGTCAAGTACATGTTGTAAAAATTTAAACATTAAAGTTGAATTTGGATTTTGGACTAAGCTGGCACAGAAAATAACTGTCTCAGTATATAGCCACTAAAATATGGAACAAAGATGTTTTCAATTTTTCTCTGAATGTGTAAGGAATTATCACACATATTAATCATGTAATTCAAGGACTTCGAAATAAAATTAAAAAAGAAAAAAACCTTGAAATGTATAAATTTTGTGAAATTTGTTTTAGGTACTTATTGTTAGCTACTATTTTTATTTGCAGTGTGTACATGATCTGATGCAAGGGTGATATATATATATATATATATATATATATATATATATATATATATATATATATATAAAGAGAGAGAGAGAGAGAGAGAGAGAAGGAGGGTACAGCTAATAGCTATGTCTGTGTAAGAGACTTTCAGGTGCGGGAGGTTTTTGGATTTAGATAGAAAAAGGCCACAAAGAGAAAGAAATCTTGTGTTGTAGGAAGAAAACACTGCAAAATTTTCAGTTCTATAGGCAGCTGCAAGCCAAATACATAATGAAGCACAGACTTCAATGCACCAAAGGCATAAAGAACATTGCCTGAGTAGTTTAATCAACGAAAAGGATATCGATGTAGGATCTGGGGTCTCAGTCACAGTTTTAACCAGGCCGGAAAATATTAATTTGTTCATACATTAATTAGTACCCGTTTCACCATGCAAGAAAACAAAAAAAGCTCAAAATAATTTTAATCATTATGATATAAGTACAAGTTTAAAAGAAAAAACAAATGACCCTGGTGGAAGAAAAACGGAAGGAGAAGAAAAAAAGCAAAAAAGGCAAAAAAGGACAATGCTTTTCCTCTTATTACCATCCAAATTAACAAAATCATTAATTTTATTTCATATGAATTGGGAGAAAAAGAGGTGCAAGCAAGGTTTTAAATCCCCATTACGATTTCATCGTTCCTCAATATCATGAAAAATCATGGACAAATGCAGTCAGAGACTTAAAATAACTTTAATTTGACGTTGCGGTCAAAATCACAGTCACTTATCATTTTTCAAGATTTTATATGTGAAAAAAAAAAAAAAGAAGAATAAGAAGTAGAAGGGTCTATGATTTTTTAGTAACATGCGTGTCGGTTAGGATAAAAATTTTGTTAATTTTATGTTAGTACACTGACCTGCATGTTGTTGTATCTGTTGAAGGTTTTGCAACAAACAGGACAAGAGAACTGAGTAGGACCAATGAGAATCTGAGAAGGTGTAGGGATCCAGTACTGTCCCTTGTTGAGTCTGTTAGACAAGAACCCTGAAGAAGAAAAATCATCACTCCCATTATTATTATTATTACCATCTTGTTGTTGTTGTTGTTGTTGTTCTTGGTCTGTGGAACAAGCTGAAGAAAGCACAGAAGCGATCTCAGCAGCACTAGGGCTTGGCAACCCAATGTGAAGTGCAACAGTGACAGTTTCATCAGGACCATCTTCTTGATCTTGTTCCTCCTCTTTGGGGTGAAGGTGATGAAGAAGGGTTCTGTTGTTATTGTAGTTCTCTTCCACATCCATGGCTGTGCAAAAATTGTCCTGAAGAATCTCGTGATCCTGATCTTGTTCTTGGTCATCATCCTCTTCTTGTTCCTCTTCATTTTTTGGGCTGAGGGTTAGAAGAGGAAGGGCTACTCTCAAGGGAGGGGAAGGGGGCGAAGAAGAAGAAGAAAAAGAAGAACAAATAGTGGTTTGAAAATTGTGGAAGTGGAAAAAGGTGTTGTGGTTGTTATTGATGATGTTGGAACCATTTTGGTTGAGGAAGTTGTGGGCATAGGGATGGTGGTGCTGGGATGAAGGGCTTGGAGAAGGGTAGTGGAAGAAATTACTACCTAGTGGTGAGAAGAAATTGGAGTAAGGGTCTGCCATGGGTGGAATATGAAAAAAGGTTTGTGTTTGAGAGAGTGGGAACAGTGCAAGACTATGTATATATGTGTGTGTGTGTGTGTGTGTGTGTAAAAAAGGATTTTAATAATTAAGAAAGAAGGAATGCTGGTAATTACAATTTCATTTTCGTTCTTATTAATTTATTCTTTTAGAGAGAAAGAATACCGCTAGTGGGAGTTTATAGTTATGGAATATTATTCAATTAAGTTTTAGTTTATTTGTTTACACACAATTTATGTATTTTTTATTAATAAAATTTTAGATGAGTTGGATATGGAGTTTTATCTGACTTAAAGATAAGTTTCAAGACTTAAAATATATTATAAAAATACTTACATATTCGTTACTAACAAGATCTTTATACTCATAATAAAAAATTAAAATTATATTTTTATAAGATACTATTATTTCTTATCAATTAAATCAACATTTGTTAACTATAAACTATAACAGTTTAATTATGCACGTAGCTTTTTGAGAAACAATTAATCTGTTGTTAATTAATATAATAAGTTTTTTAATAATTCGTAAAATGTGCAATATTGAGTGATAAAAAAATATTGATAACATATTCTTTAATATACATTTTTTTTGGTGTACAATATGGTGTCAATGAATATTAATCTTAAGATTTCATACATCTATTACAACCCTTATTACTAAGTCAATAGTGATTCTCTTTAAAATATTTTTACTAATATGATTTTTCGTGATTAAATCTTTATTGAAAATTATAAAATAGAAAATTGTTTTTATCTCATTTTTAAGTATTTTGGATAAATAGTAAATAGTATAAAATATCACCAAATAACTAATAAAAAAATATTTGAAAAAGTGTTAAAATGAAACTGTTACTAATTAATATGTCTAAAAAATTCAATGACTTATCATTATGTTTCATCTAATGATTATTGTAATCTACTAAGGTTAATCTAGTATAGAGAATTGAGATGAATGCACGAGGACTTAGATTAATTCTTATTATAGTCATTGTAAAAAAAAAAATCTATTGATTCTTGCTACTCATCTTTCAGATTTCTCTTCCCCAAATGACTTAAGCAAAATTTATATATGATAAGTTTTAATCACAACCACTATATTTTCAAGGAAATTATATATGATTCAAGCTCCAGATAATATATCATAATTTACAATGTTGGAATGCTATAACTGTGGATAAAGAATAAATGAAAGAAAGAAAAAAGAAACATACACATTGAATAAAAATGGGTAACGGGTAAGGTCTCATACACCCATTATATCAAAGTTTTCAATTTATCAATTTTGTGTATATAATTTATCCCCATTTCATAATGGAGAGTCCTCCAGTTGAATCCAAGTGAAATCAAGGCTAATTCCTTAAGCGATATTTAGATTTCACTCTTGCCAATAAATAAAAAATCATAATTGGAAAAAGTGACTTGTGATCAATAAAGTTCTTTGACAATGATATTAGTCATTGACAAAATCAATAAATAATACTAAAAATATAGTTAAAATAATTACTAACATTATAACATGATAGATTTGCCTAGTGGTTAGACACTCCGCACAAAAACATTGTGGGGATAATATTTTAGGAGGTGTACTTTAATTTACTCTGTTATATGAGGAAATCTTTTGAACCAGTAACAATCACACTCCAAGCCAAATTAATCTTTCCACCCAATAGACTAGAGGATATATGTGGCAGGATCAAAACATATTACTAACAATATTTTCTAAATTAAATGGAAATATAGGATAGCTAGGGAACATCTCCTAATTTGAAGAGACTACACATATTTAATCCACGGTGAAGAAAAAAAATATTTAACCTTATAATTTTTAGAGTAAATTAAAGTACAGCTCCTAAAATATTATCAAATTACACATGATTTCACCCTTTTTATTTTTGTATATTAACCCCTTTTAAGTTTGAAAATATTATACTAACGCCCTCTTATATATTTAAAAACATTACATTGACATCCCCTCAAATATCTTACACTAACACCCATAGAAGGGAAGTGGACATAATGATTAAAAAAATAGGATGCTTATGTAATTAATTACACGAAACCTCAAAAGGTATTATGAAATTTGATCTAATTTTTATATGTACATCTAGCTAAACCAATGGAATCTATTTTCGTATGCATGATACAGATCAAATCACATATTCTCTTTGGTATTCTTTATAAGAAACAAATAAGTGTATTTTATTTTATTTTTTTCATTATAAGAAACATGTATCACATTCTTAGATGCAATAATTGTTAATTCTTTTTTATACCTTAATTTATTGTAACATTTATTAATGAGATGTTCACCATTCTTGATGCAAGTAAATAATGCATTTATTAGGCTAATATAAGTTACACTGTTTGATTGGAAAAAAACTAAATTTATCACTTGAATATGTGTAGTGTCATTAAATACTACTATTTTGTTTTATGGGTGTTTTTAGAATAAAAATTAATTTTTTAACATTAGTAATTAAAATTAACTAATGTAAAAATAAATATCACAAGAAGAAGAGTTGATTACTACAAGAAAAGATGTTTGCTGTGATGACAAATTTCGTCATTAAAAACTTAAAAAGTTGTCACTAAATTTATATATAATGACAAAATTTTGATTGGTCACATGTCATCACTAATATGTCCTCACTAGTATATTAGTGATGATATTTTTTTATGTCACAAAAAATGATATATATTATCATGAAAATATTGTCATTGGTATTTCTATATAATAATGACAAAATTATATTGTCACAAATATGTAAGACAGTAGTGACAAATTAATTGTTAAAATTCGGAGTTTATAACAATGGCTATCACTATTATATATTATCAAAAAATAGTCATTACTATTTTTAATTACCAATTTTTTTTATCACTGAATTATTTTTTTTAATTGACATAATAATGCACACATATAATCTTTTTAAAATGTTGTTAAAATGAACATCACTTAAATAAATACAGGTTAATTCAAATATAAATTAAACATAATAATAATATTTAACAATGCCCAAAATCCAAAACATTATACATTAAATCACACTATAAAGCTACTAATATTTCATAATTCTTAAATTGAACAAAAACTATCCTAAAATGATGACATGTCTTCTTGAATTTCAATCCTACAAATAAATACAAGAAAAAATTAAATATTAATAAAAATAAAGTAATTAATTGATCTATTTTTGGTAATGTAGTGGTATAATAAATCATGTGGACATGATACATGATATTGGACAAAAGTCTCTTTGACAAGCACATGCACCTCTGTATCCAGGGTGCACAAACTTCACATGGTTATCATCGGTGTTAGAGTTAGTCAATTTGAAGGCAAGATATGGGTGGAGTAATAAAAACTTCATTGAATTGCTAGTGTTGTTGAAGAAGATGTTTCCTAAAGATAGCATGATGTCGAAAATCACTATGAGACAAAGAAAATACTATGTCATGTGGGTATGAAGTACTAGAAAATGCATGCATGCCCTAATGATTACATATTGTACAAAAATGAGTTTGCAAAAATGCATAAGTGCCCTACATATGAAGTATCACAGTACAAAGTGAAGGATGATGAATGTAGTAATGATGAAAGCACAAAAAAAGATCGCCCAACAAAGGTGCATGTGTTGATATCTTCCAATAATTTGAAGGTTTAAGAAATTGTTTGCTAACGGAGATAACACAAAAAACCTTGCATGACGTGCAGATGGGAGAAAAGGTGATGGATTAACTGCTCTGGCATCCAACTAATTCTCCCTAGTGGAAGGCAATCAATCGTTTGTTTCCAGATTTTGGGAAGGAGGCAAGAAACCTTAGGCTTGGACTTGCTTTGGATGGAATGAATCATTTTAGTAACTTAAGCATTGACCACAGTTCATGGCCTATTTTGCTAATGATTTACAATCTACCTCCTTGGTTGTGCATGGAACGAAAATACATTATGTTGTCTATGATGATAACGAGCCCAACACATTAATGTTTATCTTAATCCCTTGATTGAAGACTTAAGAAGGTTTTAGTTAGACGGGTTGATGTGTTTGATGGGAAACAACAAACCTTCAAGTTGGTCGTACACACCACATGCATTTGATTGATGATGTGGTCAAGGTGAGTATTGAAGAAGTTTGAGTTGCTAACGCTCAAGTCTCATTTCTCGCTTCAGAGGTTCAGTGTGTGGGGCATGCCTTCAATACATTCATTGCATGGCCGAGACATCTTGTGAAGCTTGTTTCACATGAGGTATTTACTTAAGTTATGTTTATTTGTATTAAGAAATTATTATATTGACAAAAAATCTTTACTAACATTAACTTATGTTTATTAACTAAATAGGATTCATAGAGACGTCCAAAGAAACATGTTGAATCTATTCATAGGTTGAATCCCATTGGTGATGATCCCTTAGATGATTTAATTAAGAATAAGCTTGATCTTTACATGAAGCCTCTTCAAGTGTGGTGGGATGTAAGTGCATTTGGGGTTTAAAATGATGATTTCCCTTTGTTCATAGAGCTAAGTGATGTAAATGAAATAATCTAAAGCCAACAATGTTTGAACATCTCTATATTGCAGTTGTGGATGATGTAAGTATATTTTATTTCAAGGTTAATTCATTAACTAATTACTTGTAATATGATTAACGGTTTTCCAAATAAGTTGTCAATAAACTTGGGTCATGGTTTTGTGTATGGATTCCTTGCCTCAGTCCATACACAATGCAAAGGATGGATGCGATGAATGTCAACTTTACATTGAAACATGGTTGAATCAATAACAAAGAGAGATTTCCTAGGAACATACTTGAATGGATAAGTAAAATTTAACTAATGCATTTAAATAATATTTGCATTATCACTAACTATTGTTCTCCAATGTAGGGGTCATTGGCAATTCCTTGTTATTTGTCCTAGGAACAATGTTGTTGTATGGTTTTGTTTGTTATGTAAGAAGCTTGACATTCACAACAAAGTTATAGTTAACAAGTTAAGTTTCAATTTGTAACACTTTCTATTCTTAGTACGGATACACATGAATTTTTTGGTTACATGTTTCTTTTAACCATTGCTATTAAGGGATTGAAGAGATTCCATGGTAATCCCTCCCAAAGTAAATATGATAAACTTATACCTCACTAGATTGAATTAAAGGTAATTCATTTAATCAATGCTTGAATCTGATTGATGATGTTTTGTAATTAACTTTGTAATTATGAGATTTAACTAAATTTCATATTGAATTTAGAGTCATTTAAAGCAGAGGCTATGAGTGTGGCTATTACCCCATGCATTGTATGTGGCCCATAATCTTAGGGGGTTGAAGAATCAATGGAACAAGGTATACTAGTTTACTTTAACAAGTTTCAAGTATTAGACTTTTAATTATACAATGTCATTCACATGTGTTTCATAATGTATTGGTTTACTTTGACATTTTTAATTATTACAATTTTTGTTATTTAATGTGATTATTATATGTTTATTGTAGTGGTTTAGTGATGGAATACAATTGGAATTGAATGAGATTACAATAATTTGCAATGAGTGGACAAAATACATTTTACAAATTAAAAATAATGCATTGACCAATATTTGATATATTGCAACTATTTACAAGATATTTATTGGTATTAATTATTTGTGATTTGGTCTGTATTGTCTAGGTCTATTTTTGTTGTTATTTGCTTAGTCTAGATTGCATGAGTTTATTTTTTTTATTAAATTACAGGTTTAGTTGGTTGTAAAACAAAATGAATATTTAGAAGAATAAAAATCAAAACTATATCAATTTTCAAAATCGTCATAAAAGATACAATTTCAAAATTGATTTTCCTCAAAACAGTCATAGAAAGTGTCTTCTATAACGGTTTTGAGGGCAATCGATGTTGAAAGTATATCTTTTATGTCAGTTTCTAAGCAAACCGTCATAAAAATATATGTAAATGAGTCTTTCTTTTATTAAAACATAACAAATTCCACATCAGTTTTTAAAAATCATCATAGAGATACATGTTCTATGATGGTTTAAAAATCAACATGAAAAGCGATGCACTTTTTAGATGGTGCATTCCATGACAGATTAAATAACCATCATGAAATCTCTTTTTTACAGTAGTGACTAGATAAAGTTTTAAATATTGAGTTACTTACACCTAATTTATGTCTTGCATTTCCTGCTTGGTTGACTTTTGGCATAATAGTCATTCCTCACTTCATAATGTTTTAACATAAGGTGGAAGAAAATCATCCTCAATCCTCATTTGGATATAGTAGACGTCTTTACCAACATCAAAATTAAAACACACAAGTAAGTCAATACATAATAAAATAAACATTCTTTAAACATAATAAAAAGAATTTTTAACGGTGTAGGAAGCACCCACTTCTGTCAAATATATGTCTACATTATTTCCTAGTTATTTAGGCAATGGATGTTGACGTGAGCTGTCAAAGAGGCATAACAGGAAACAATAATATTCTTGTTATTCAATTTATATCATTGAATATCTGTTGAATTATTCTAGCCTGAATTAGTGTGATTATATTTTTCTACCAAAAATAGCTTCATGTACTGAGTATATATAGTCTTCCTCTGTTACATTGTAAACAAGGAAAAAATAAATATATTCTTTCTCTATTTTGTCTCCTTCTTAACATGGTATCAAGAGCAGGAGTTCTAGATCCATAGGAAAGGAGAGAAAAATGGAAACACCTACAATAGGGGTGCTGAAACAGGAAGAAGAGAATTCACTCCTTGCAGAACTTACAGCAAGGATGACTCAAGCATTGAATCTCAAACAAACACAAAGTCAAAGTTCAAGTTTTGAAGCAACAATATAAATTGGAATCAAATTAGATGGTGCCAATTATGCACTATGGTCCCAAATTGTCGAGATGTATATCTCAGGCAAAGACAAATTGGGATATATAAATGGAGATCTTCCTGAACCCCCAAAAACAGACCCTGCATTCAAAAAATAGAGAACAAAAAATGCAGTGGTGAAGGGATGGCTCATCAATTCTATGGATCTAAAGTTGGTGAGAAACTTTATTAGATTTCTGACGGCTAAGGTTGTTTGGGATAGTATTGCTACAACATACTTTGATAGCGGTGATACATCACAAGTATATGATCTCAAAAGAAGAGTGACCAGACTCAAGCAAGGTGACAGATCTATTGAAACGTATTATAACAACCTACAAGGACTATGGAGAGAGATCGATTTTCGTCGACCAAATCCTATGTTGTGTGATGCTGATATTCAGAGATATAATTTAATTTTGCAAGAAGACAGAGTCTATACCTTCTTAGATGGTCTTGATGATCGTCTTAACAAGATTCGAGCAGATGTACTTCAGATGCAACCATTCCCAATGGTGGAACAAGCTTATGCACTGGTCCGAAGAGAAGATTTAAGCCATTCTGTGATGATGGTAAATGAAGATATTGCATCAGGAGGTGCTATGCTTTCAAGGAGAGGGCATAAACCTCAACACCGATTATCTCTTCAGATGACTTCAAATGGCAAGCCAACTACCAAATCTCAATCACAAGGAGAAGGAGAAGGATGCAAACATTGTGGAAATATGAAACATACCAAAGAGACATGTTTCAAACTACATGGTTATCCAGATTGGTGGCATGAACTCAAGGAAAAGAAAAAACGTGAATCAAGTGGAGGAAACAATTCTGGTCGTGCAGCCCTTGTGAGCGTAGAGCCTCAACTATCTCTTATCACACAACAAGAATCACCTAGTGGCCATGCTTCTCAAAACGATTCAGGTAACCAAGGTTCTTCTTATTCATACTCTAAGCAAGGAAACCGTGATAATTGGATCATTGACTCTGGAGCAACTAACCACATGACATTTGATCCGCATGACTTTTCTAAAACCTCTCAACCGAATCGGACATGCATTGACAATGCCAATGGAGTAACTTATCCAGTGATAGTGGCTGGAACATTTGATTTTTCTCCTTCTTTCTCTTTACCAAACACTTTACTTGTTCCATCACTTTTTAACAAATTGTTATCTATTGGTCAAGTGACTAAGGAGTTGAATTGTTGTGCTGTAATGTATTCCAACTTTTGTTTGTTTCAAGATATTCTCACCAAGGAGATTATTGGTCGTGGTACTAAAAGGGAAGGGTTGTATTGCCTAGATGATTTCAGTTATGGTAGAGCAAATAATGTGCATTCGATTGGAGTAAAGGAAAGACAAATTTGGTTATGGCACAACCGGTTGGGGCATCCGTCATTTCGATATTTGAGTTATTTATTTCCAGAGCTATTTACAAAGGTCAGTGAATCAGACTTCAAGTGTGAAGCCAGTATTCAAGCTAAGAGTCATCGTGTACCTTATCCAATCAGTTTGAATAAATGTGATACACCTTTTTCTATCATTCATTCCGATGTTTGGGGTCCTGCCCCTATTAATATTCCTTTTGGTGTTCATTGGTTTATCATGTTTATTGATGATTGTACACAAATGACTTGGTTATATTCGCTAAAGCATAAACATGAAGTATTTGAGATATTTAGATCATTCCATAATATGATGTAAACACAATTTTCTGCTAAACTATTAATTCTTCGGTCTGATAATGGTGGGGAATACGATAATGAAAAATTTCACAAATATTTTAAAGAACATGGTTTGCATCATGAGACATCTTGCCCTTAAACACCACAACAAAATGGTGTTGCAGAGCGCAAAAATAGACATATCTTAGAAATCACTCGAGCTCTCCTTTCAGTAGCATATGTACCTAAATGTTTTCGGATAGATGCAGTGGTGACTGCTGTGTACTTGATGAATCGACAGCCATCTCGAGTCTTGAACTATAAGACTCCACTTCAAGTTCTAGCAAAACATGTGACATTACCATATGTTCTCATGCTTCCTCCAAGAAAGTTTGGTTGTGTTACATATGTTCACATTCCCAAAAATCAACGAATGAAGTTAGATCTATGTGTTGTTCATTGTGTTTTCCTTGGTCATGGAGCTCATAAGAAAGGATATTGCTGTTACGATCCAGTCACAAGGCGTCTTTATACAACCATGAATGTCACCTTTATTGAATCAGAGAATTTCTTTACTTTCCAATCTTCCCACTCCTCTCGTCAGGGGGAGATGATGAGTGAAGAGCAGAATTGGGAAGATTGGCCAGGTTTTGAAGCTTCAAATGATGTAGGGGTGGAGGTTCAGCCGCGAGAATTAGAGACAATATTGATAGACCAAAGAAAAGAAACTAAAGATGTTGAAAATAATGAGTAGGTTATAGCAGAAATTGAAGAATCTGCAGAAACTGAAAGTGAACAGCCTTTGCTTGTTGAAGCAGAAACTGAAAGTGAACAGCCCTTCCATGACTTAATAGTGCTACAATTATAATCTCCTGAGAATATCTCTGAGGTACAAGTTCTAAACTCTCCTCAAAACATTTCTATTGGTTATAAATTACCTTTCAGGCATAATTGGGGGCAACCTCCTAATCGGTATTCACCGGATCATGGAACTAGCAAGTCAAAGCACCCAATTGCCAATTATGTCTCAACTCACAAATTATCTAAACCCCTCAAGGCATTAGTTTATAACTTATCTGCAGACGATGTCCCTTATACAGTAAATGAAGCTATCCTAAGTGGATCCAAGCAATAGAGGAGGAGATGAAAGAGTTACAAGAGAATAACGCTTGGTCACTTGTGCCATTACCAGAGGGGAAGAAAATAGTGGGATGTAAATGGGTGTTTACTATCAAACATAAGGCAGATGGATCGGTTGAAAGATATAAAGCGAGGTTTGTCGCGAAGGGATTCACTCAAACATATGGAATTGATTATCTAGAAACTTTCTCTCCAGTAGCAAAATTGAACACTATAAGAGTATTAATATCACTTGTTGCAAACCTAGACTGGCCGCTGCACCAATTTGATGTAGAAAATGCTTTTCTCCATGGGGATCTTGAAGAGGAAGTGTAAATGGACATTCCACCAGGTTTCGTTCCCTCTACACAAAGGAGTGTGGTTTGTAAGCTGAAAAAGGCATTATACATATTGAAACAATCCCCTAGAGCATGGTTTGGTCGATTTAGCTTTGCAATGAGGAAACATGGTTTCAAACAAAGGCATTCAGATCATACTCTCTTCTTAAAGCATCAACAAGGGAAGGTGACAACTCTAATAATCTATGTTGACGATATGATAATTATAGGGAATGATGAAAAGGAAATCTCTAGACTACAAGAGCATTTAGCAACTGAGTTTGAGATGAAAAATCTTGGAGGGTTGAAGTATTTTTTGGGGATAGAAGTAGCTCAATCAAAACGAGGCATATTTCTATCACAAAGGAAGTATGTACTTGACTTACTATCGAAAACTGGAATGCTTGATTGCAGACCGGCTAATACACCAGTCACACAAAACCATGGCTTAGGAGAATTTCCAGATCAAACCCCTACCAATAAAAAGAGATATCAACGCCTAGTGGGAAAACTAATATACTTATAACATAAACGACCATATATTTCTTATGTAGTGAGCTTGGTGAGCATTGTCCTAGTGAAGACCATATGAATGTTGTGTTTCGAATTTTAAGGTACTTGAAATCTTCACTAGGGAGAGGGCTAATGTTTGCAAAAAAAATAGCATCTGCACATTCAAGGTTATACTGACGCAGATTGGGCAGGGAGTATTAGTGACAGAAAATCCACATCAGGTTACCTCACATTTGTGGGAGGAAATCTTGTCTCTTGGAGGAGTAAAAAACAGAAGGTGGTTGCTCTATCTAGTGTAGAAGCGGAGTTTAGAGGTATGACTAAAGGAGTGCGTGAGCTTCTCTGGTTAAAAAGGTTAGTAGAAGAAGTCATATGTTCAACTCAAGATACAATGGATCTATTTTGTGATAATAAAGCAGCCATAGCAATAGCACACAATCCAGTTCAACATGATCGCACTAAACATGTTGAAGGGGATACACATTTTATCAAGGAGAAGCTCGAAGACAAGATAATCCAGTTTCCTTTTGTAAAGTCAGAAGATCAGCTAACTGATATACTTACAAAGGTTGTCTCTAGCAAAATATTTCACAACTCACTTGACAAGTTGGGCATTGAAGATATCTATGCACCAACTTGAGGGGGAGTGTTGACGTGAGCTGTCAAAGAGGAATAACAGGAAACAATAATATTTTTGTTATCCAATTTATATCATTGAATATCTCTTGAATTATTCTAGCCTGAATTAGTGTGATTATATTTTTCTACCAAAAATAGCTTCATGTGTTGAGTATATATAGCCTTCCTCTGTTACATTGTAAACAAGAAAAAAAATAAATATATTCTTTCTCTATTTTGTCTCCTCCTTAACAATGGATACATTTAAAAATGGGGAAAATATACTTTTAGTCCCTATGTTGTTGGTCAAATATAGTCAATGTTCATGTACTTTCAAATTAATGGTCTGATCGGGAATTATGGGGAATAGTTGTCTTGATTAAATTGGGAATTAGTTTTTGTTTGATGGTCTGATCGAGATTTATTCTATGTTTGAGAACTGGGACAGGAAGCAATTGTGCAAGTCCAAATTGTCAAGCAAAAACCTGAGGTTGATAAGCATAGCATTTGATACCTTTATCCATGGTACTCGAGAAAATTGTGTCATCAGTGAGGAAAGTAGAAAAACTCTATCTATTTGGATTGTTGACCAAGTGTTTCACATAGAATTGAATTTTCAACCAATCTGGTCTAGTTAGTGTGGGCTTTACAAAAGGAGATAAGTCTTCTAGAAATTTTTCGAAGCTCGTGAATGCTTTGTTATACTCCTCGAAAGGTGCAGTGGTATGTTTTTTGGAATTGTCGAGTGAGGTAAGTCAACTGAGCTCCTTCAATTTTTTGTTTGGTCTCTTTTCCTTTCCATTTGAACTTTATTCTCGAGTATGGCATTCGACTACAATGAATAAGCCATTGCAAAAGTCCGCAACAATCTCAATGACTTGAAAATATCGACTGCCTCATTCATGGCTTTGTAGAGGGAGGTTAATTAGGAGAAATTTACTCAGGCAATTTTTTTTTCCTAGATGTAGGGCCTGAGCAAGGTTGAAATAATTTTTCATAACCTATAAAGCTCAAGTACAGGGCACATGGGAGGAAACCCAATATAAAAAAAAATAAGAAAAAGGTTATATGTTCATTCTCAATTACATCAGATCCTTCTTCTCTTCAATGTTTCTTGATATAACCTTTGTAGGTTTTAAGATTGAAGTCAACCGTAGCCAATTTCACACACCAATTCGTTCACGAATAGCCCAAGTGCATATCCTCCCTGGTTGGTTGAAGCAATATCTAAAATAGTCTGGCTTTACCAAACCACATGGTAAATCAAGAGCATATGTTTGTCCCAGAAAAGGAATGAAGTCATTAAATTAAGGGGAATGTCCATATATGATAAATTCAACCTACACAAATGCATGAAGTCATATATGTCACCATAAATTGCCCGAACAATTTTTTGTGGTGTGTTTGGTAAAATCAGTTCTTATTTCCAGTAAGTGCATCGGATGCTCGTCTTCATTCGATTGTGGTAACTGTTGGCTTAACCTTTCTAAACTCAAATCTGGTTTAAAAGGACCTAAAAACGCATAAGAATGATCATCAATGGAATAAGGTAAAAGTACCTGAGAATTTCATATTTTAAGACTCTCTTCTTCAAATAAAGGAACTAGTACATATTCAAAACTTTCAAATAAAAGAGCTGAAGAACTTTATTTCATCTATAGACAAAAAAAAAAAAAAAATAGGATAAGATTGGTTCTAGAAGCTTCTAAATTTTGAAAATAAATAATGATGAGATTTATTGAGATTTTATGGCTGTTATGATGCATGATAAGAAGTAGTACGAGGATGTTTTAAATTTGCATCAAACGATGGATTTAACGATTATGATTGACAAGTGACAGTGGATTTTAGGGATATTGGATAACGTGCAAAACTAAAAACTAAAAGGTTAATTGGTCAATTATAATTTTCAAGTTATAAAAATGTCTCATTCCTAGTAATCTCTAGAAGACATTTTTAAGGGGCATTTGTTGAAGCTATTGAGAAAATTTGTTTAACTAAGAAAAGACGATTAATATTTTTTATTAATGATAATATTTAAAGTATGAGACAACATGAATATGCTCGAGACTATATGTTCGATCACGTAAAAGGGGTCTTAGGGAGAGTACAAGGCATGAAATCGAGAATATGTTTTCGCTCAAAAGAAGGATGTACTAATAGATGTTTAAGGATAAATTTGAGCAAGATTTGTCCACCTAATCGAAAAAGATGTAGCGGGTATGGACACGGTTACATCCCTGATGGATTTGAAAAGCAAGGGACAAGTGTCAAGATCTCAATTAAGCAGTTACTTCATGAAAGACACGTGTTTTTAGGCTGTTTAATTTTTTGTTATTTTTACATTCCTATAAATAGGAAAAGTCTCGTAATTTTTTATTTGATTTTTGAAAGCTACACATTTTCTGTACACCAAAATATGTCATATTCATGGAAACTCAGTTTTATGGAAAGATGTATGCTTTTTTCCACTTTTTACTTTTTAACCAGGTTAGATTTTACTCTCTTGCAATTATCTTTCTATGACTCTTCTTTCTTTCTTTCCATTTATAATTTGTCTGAAATATAGTATTGCTTACATATTGAATATTCCTGAGATTATCCGTAAATGTTTTTCATGCAAGTATATAATGTTTGTAAATCAAAGCAAACTATATTTGGTTTTAAGAATTCGATATTTTATAATAACATCAAACACACATTGATTAAAACTTGTGTAATTGTTAAAATTGGATTCTGAATTAACTTTTTCACATATTGAAAACCAACACAGTTGCTAGTTCGCCTAAAGAACCCTGAAAAGTATATGGTTGATGTGAAGTCCTGTTTAAAAATCTTATTTGTTGATGTAATTAATTTTTCAACCTTTAACTAAAATTCACGATCAATCCTTTAAAAATGAGAAAAATATATTTTTAATTCCTATAAATATATCCAAATATTAATGTGGTCTTAAACCACCATCTTAAAAAATATAAATAAAGGTTAAATTACCATATTTTTCTTTAAATTGTTGCATTATACATGTTAATAATCATAACTTAAAAAATTTACTCCCTCCAGTCTTTTTTATAAGACTAAATTAGTGTTAAGTTCGTGAGGAGACAAGTCAACATGGTGTTTCATGCTTTTGCGAGGGTATCCATTCATCATGCTTGCGCTATGATTTTTTGGAACACTGCTTTTTTTATGTGGTAAGAAAACAAAGAACAAACTACAATATAGGAAAAGAGACTCCTAAGGCATCAGTCAATAAAGGAGAGTTAAGTTGATGTGGGCAAGTATTCCACTTAACTAAGGGTGTTGTTGAAGAAGACCCCATTTTTGCAAGCAAATCGACGGAATTATTTCCCTCCCGAGAGTGTGAGCAAACTGGATATTCTAATCGCATGCTTTGAATTCCTTGATATGGTTTATGCATGATAGTAGCATAAGGATGGAACGGCGAGTTATCTTGAGCAATCAGATGAATGCATGACATCCATAGAGTCTGTCTTACACATAACACCCATGAAACCAGATTCTGAAAAGTTTGAGACCTTGCAACATAGTTGCTATCTCCGCAAATAAATTTGTGGCAGGACCACAAGAACCTGAAAATCCCATAAGTCATTCCCCTAAGTGTCTGTTTGGATGGAGTATTTTAAAATTTCAAGGGAGTTTAAAATTCAGGGAAATTAAAATGCATCAATTAAAATTCTTGGATTTTTAAAATTCTTTGTTTAGATAAACCAATTTAAATTCCTTGAATTTCAAATTTCTTGTTTAGATAAACCAATTTAAATTCCTTATACTTTTGAATTCTTCTATTACCTCCGTCAACTCCATTAACAACAGCAATTATCGTTCCACCAGCAACATCCGCGAGATTGATCTGATCCCCTCCGACGTCATCTATGACCTCCGCTGCATCACCAAGTGCATGCTCTCCTCTGGCTACCTCCGCGAGTGCATCCAGGTGTACGACAGCGTGCAAAAATCCTCCGTGGACGCGAGCTTCCGCAAGCTCCACATTGAAAAGCTCAGCATTGGAGACATTCAGCGCCTCAAGTGGGAGCAACTCGAGAACAAAATCAGATGCTGGATAAAATCTGCCAAGGTTTGCATCAGAACTCTCTTTGCGAGTGAGAAGAAGCTTTGCGAGCAAATCTTCGACGGCGTCGAAACTTCCATCGATGATACTTGCTTCATGGAGACGATGAAAGGTCCCGTGATTCAGCTCTTCAACTTCGCCAAGGCGATTAGCATAAGCCATAGGTTGCTAGAGAAGTTGTTCAAGATTCTGGATTTGCATGACACCTTGACAGATTTGATTCTGGATATCGATGTCGTGTTTGATTCGAAGTCGTCGGAGTCGATTAGGATCGCAAGGGAGAGTGTGTGGATGGATAGGAATGAGTGAAAGCAAGTGAGGTGTAGGTGAAGAGTGATGAAGGAGACTAACCTGTAGAGAGGAGTTGCTAAAAAATTGAAATTCTCTCATTTTTTCAAAAAAATTCAATTCTTTCATTTTTTGTTGAATAAAATTCCTTATTAAAATGAATGAATTCAATTTTTCTTTAAATGATTTATCCAAATGTGTGATTTTACCTTAAAATATTTCAATTACATAATTAAAATGAATTACCCTGTTAAAAGTCATCATCCAAACAAACTCTAAATCATTTCTCAGTAAGCCTCCAAAACTTGATGGACTTAATTGGGTTCAAGAACTCCCATCAACGTAGGTGAAATCCAAGATATCTCTCTGATCTGAGCAGTTGGTGGTGCAGTTGAAATACTACTTGTAACAATATCATACAACACTTTAATCTAGTTGGTTGTGTACCATATCAACCACTTGATGTCCCCGAAGGCCTCCACATTGCGAGATTTCCAAATAATCGAACACGTAGGCAACTAACAAACCATGTTGACTCTGAATCTGAGACTTCAGCCATGGAATACCATCATCGAACATAAAATTGGAATCCTGGTCAAGGTTCAGCTTTCTCCAAATAGAATTAGCATTGGGATAGTCCTGTAGCATATGGAGAAGAGATTCCTCCTCAACTTTGCACCTGCAACAAAAAGAAATAGAAGACAAATGTTGCTTATAGCAAAAAAGGTTAATAGGCAGGATGCCTTGAAAGGTATTAGAACAAAAGGTAAAAGCAATTGAAAAAATGAATTCTTATTCCTTTAGTTCATTGTACAATGTACAATATATACAATAACAGAAATAGAAAATACTAACTTAACCAACTAATCATAATGGATTAATAACAAAGCTAACTATGGTAATAATCCTAACTAAAGTTAGTTGTAATACTCCCCCTCAAGTTAGGTGCATAGATGTCTAGAAGGCCTAACTTGGATAAAAAAACAAAGAATTTGCAGTGAGGCAAGGCCTTGGTGAAGATGTCAGCAAGCTGTTGATGAGTAGGTAAGTATACCAGCTTGATAAAACCAGAGTGCACATATTGCCTTATGAAATGACAATCAATATCTATGTGCTTAGACCCATCATTTGAAGTTGGATTCTTAGCCAATGCAATAGCTGATTTATTGTCACACATGATCATTGTGGAATCAAGAGTAATCTAGAACACACGAAGAAGTTGTCGCAGCCATAATAACTCACTGGTAAGAGAAGCTAAAGCTCTATACTCAGCCTCTGCTGAGGACCTTGCAACAGTGGGTTGCTTTTTTGACTTCCAACATATGAGAGATGAGCCCAAGCAGATACAAAAACCAGTTGTTGACCTTCTAGTATCCTTGCAATTGCCCCAATCAGAGTCTACATAAGCTGTGACGGTGGAATTGCTGTTTGCAGAAAAGAACAAACCTTAGGCAGGAGCTGCTTTGAGGTATTGAAGGACTTGATGAAGAGCTTGAAGGTGAGGTGTCCTTGGAGTTTGCATAAACTGACTAAGCTTGTTTATGGGAAAAATAATATCTGGCCTTGAGATAGTCAAATACATTAACCTTCCTAGCAGCCTTCTGAATTGAGTAGGGTCTTCAAGAACTTCACCTGCAGTGCCATCCAATTGAAGACCAGGATCCATTGGAATTTTTGTAGGTTTTCAATTGGTGAAACCAGTATCTTCTAACAACTCTAGGGTGTATTTCCTTTGGTTCAAGTGAATGCCTTTTACAAACTTAGCTATTTCCAAACCAAGAAAATACTTTAAATCACCTAGGACCTTGAGTTTGAACAAAACTTGCAACTGTATAGTAACTTCTGTAATTAGAGGTTTGTTTGGGCTAGCTATGATGATGTCGTCCAATAGACTAACAGGAGAATCAGAGAATCATTGCTCCCTTTAGAAAATAGAGAGTTATCTGCAGTAGATTGATTGAATCCCAACTTGATGATGGAATTGGAAAATTTCTGGAACCACTGCCTTGATGCTTGCCTCAAGCCATACAAGGACTTGTGTAACTTGCGCACTTGATGTTCCCCCTTTCCTAGATAACCTAAGGGCAGATCCATGTACACTTCTTCAAATAAATCTCCATTTAAGAAGGCATTGTTGATGTCAAGTTGTGTGAGATTCCACTATTTCTGAGCTGCCATGGCAAGCAATAACCTGACTATAGTCAACTTTTCTATAGGTGAAAAAGTGTCAACAAAGTCTACACCCAACTGTTGTGTGTAACCCTTGGCAACTAGACGTGCCTTATGCTTGCCTAGACTACCATCAGAGTTGAATTTGTTCTTATACAACCACCTGCAGCCTATTGTTTGCTTGCCTGGAGGTAAAGTGACAATGGACCAAGTCTTGTTCTCTTCCAAGGCTTTTATTTCCTCATTCATAGCATTCCTCCATTGAGGATACTTCACAGTTTGGTGATAGTATTTTGGCTCATAATGTTGATCAATATTGCATATGAATGTTTGATAAGGAGTGGATAGAGAAGAGAAACTCATGTAGTCAGACATAGGGTAGGTAGTTTGATGTATGTAAGCATCTAGGTAGGAGGGGGGATTAGATACACGAGTTGATCTTCTAAGGACAATAGCAGGTTGTGTCACAGTGGCTGGTTCAGTTTCCTGACTAGGCTCATTTGGTTCATCTGCAGGAATTGGTTCATTTTTTGTAGTGATTGGAGGTTCGCCTTTAGTGGATACAGGCTCTGTTTGAAGGTTAATTGTGTGTGTTTCAATAGGTTTGGGAAAGACAATGTGCTAAAAAAGATCCTCAATGGTTGCTAGTTCACTAGCAGATGTGAAGGGAAATTTATGTTCAACAAAAACAACATCTCTTGATATAATAAACTTCTTGTTAACTATGTCATGCAGTTTATACCCCTTATAACCAAGAGGATATCGTAGAAAGACAGTAGGAATTGCTCCAGGTGAGAATTTGTTTCTCTGATGCAATGGTACAACAACATAACATAGGCAGCCAAAAACTCTAAGGTGTTCATATGGTGGTTGTTTTTTGTAGAGAAACTCATATGGTGAACAACCTTTAAGAGCAGGAGTAGGTGTAGACGCTAATGCCTTTGGTGTTTTGATGATGATCATGATGATTTGATGCAAATGATGCCAATGGGCTTTTCAAGTTTAAATTCAAGACAATGATTCAAGAATACAAGCCACAACATCAAGATGATCACTAGTATTTTAGGAAGGCAATTCCTAATTAATATAGCAAAAGGTTTGGCCAAGTAATTTAAGTTAAAAAGTGTTTTTCAAAAGATTTACTCTCTGGTAATCGATTACCAGAGGATGTAATCGATTACCAGTGGCCAAAAATGACTTACAACAGCTACTAAATATTTGAATTCAAATTTTAGACTGTGTAATCAATTACACCATATTGGTAATCGATTACCAGTAGTTAATAAACGTTCTAATTCAAATTTTAAAAGCTGTAATCGATTACACAAATCCTGTAATCAATTACCAGAGGAGATTTTTAGAAAATAACTTCCAAGAGTCACATCTATTCAAATGGTTTATGAATGGCCATCAAAGGACTATTTATATGTGACTTGGAAACACGAATTGTGAGAGAGTTTTTCATTGCCCAAAAAAGTTTTATCCTCTCAAAAGATTAAGAGAGTTTTTCTGAATTGAAATGTCCTATCCTCTCAAAGATTCCTTGGTCAAACACTTGCATATTCAATAAGGAATTGTGATTGATCTTCATTGTACAATCTATCTCTTTCAAAAGAGATTTCTTCTTCTCTTCTTCTTACTTCTGAAAAGGGATTAAGAGATCGGGGATCTCTTGTTGTAAAATAATTCTGAACACAAAGGAAGGATTGTCCTTTTGTGTTCAAAACTTGTAAAAGGATTTTACAAGAGAGTGGAAAATCTCAAGTGGGTTGCTTGAGGACTAGACGTAGGCACGGGAAGTGGCCGAACCAGTATAAATCAGTTTGTATTTCTCTCTTCCCTTAAACCTCTTTTATTTATTTCCATTTATCTTTTGCTTTAAAGAAGTTTATTCTGAATTGTCCTTTGAGTAATTCATGTTAAGGGTGCATTGTTAATCTAAAGAGAGAGAGCGAAATTTTAATTGGAGAATAGTTCTTGTTATCTTAATTCAACCCCCCCCCCTTCTTAAGATAACTGAGGCCATTTGTCTAATAGTAGGCACTCTATTAATTAGAAAAATTGTAGTGTTTATACATTCTCCCTAAAAACGAATTGGAGCCTTTGATTGAAACAATAAAGACCTAGCAACATTCAACAAATGTTGATGTTTTCTTTCCACCACTGAATTTTGCTCAGGCCTATAAGGGCAACTGAACAAATGCAATGTCCCTTGTTCACTTAGAAAGTCATCAAGTTTTAGTTCTTTGGCATTGTCATATCTCAGTTGCTTTATAGGCTTGTCAAAATTTGTTTTAACAAAAACAAAGAAATTCTTGATCAACTGAGTAGCCTCAGACTTATTTTTCATTAAATATAACCATGTAAACCTAGAACTATCATCAACAATAGTCAAAAAGTAATGCTTTCCATCATGAATAGCATGTTGATATGGTCCCCAAGTGTCCACATGTATGAGATCAAATGGGGACTCAGAATAATGGTTATTTGAAATAAAAGAAAGCCTTCTAAATTTGGACAGGGGGCAAACCATGCAATCTTTATAACTATGAGATGTCAAATGCAATGAATTTTTATTTGCAAAAAGTTTCAAAATCTTGTTAGATACATGTCCCAAACGGGAATGCCACAAAGATTGTTCACTAAGAACATTATTACAACCTGTAACTACATCATTACAATTTGAAGAGTGTGAATTCACAAGTGTGCGTGAGGCGGAAAATGTGAGTGTGTGCTCTGTATAGAGAAGAAATAGATCAAGATGGAGATCACCTCTGCCAATTGTCTTGTGTGTTTGAGTGTCCTGGAAAAGAACAAAAGTGTCTTCAAACAACACACCAATTTTACAATTGGGAGTGATCTTAGGCACAGAAATCAGATTGACATGAAAAGAGGGAATATAAAGGACATTATGCAAAACAATGCGAGAATTTATCCTAACAGAACCAGTTCCAACCACTTGAACTCTAGTTCCATTTGGTAGAAGCACAAACTTGTTTTTCAAGAATTTGAAGTTAAAGAGAAATTCAGGAAAGCAAGTAATGTGAGTTGTTGCTCCAGAATCAACAATCCAAGCATTAGGTGCTTGGAAAGGGGAATTTAAAGTAGAGTTTGACATGCCTATGATTTCAATACATGTCTGTCAGAGGAGTCTTGTTGAGAGGCACTAGGCAGCTGTGCCATTTGAGCTTGAAGGAGGGCAAGAACTTGCTGGCATTGTTGTTGAGACCAAGATTGGCTTTGTTCTCCTGATGCAACATCAAGAATGTTATTCACTGAGTTATTTGCAGCTGAAGTATTCCCAGATTTCTTGAAGCTTGGAGGGTATCCATGGATCTTGAAGCATTTTTCCTTTGTGTGCCCATGGAAGTTGCAATGAGAGCAGAACGGTCTATTCTTGCGAGTAGGTTTTCCCTTAGCATTGGATAGGGTTACAGCACAAGCCATTTCAGCAGGAGGAGCAAAATTTGGTTGAACACCAACAACCCTATGAGTTTCATCTTGAAGCAATAATGAGAAGGTCTCATCAATATCCGGAATCGGTTTCATCAACAAGATTTGACCTCTAGCATGGGCAAAACTCTCGTTGACACCCATTAGAAATGACATGACAAATTCCTCTTTGATGGAAGCAAGAAGTGGAGCAACCCCGCCATAATTACAACTGTGATTGGCCTTGAGTTCACCCAGCTCAGCCCAAAGCCCTTTGAATCGCGTGAAGTAGATATTGATGGAGTTCGTTCCTTGAACACAATTGAGTAATGCTTTCCGCAATTGGAAGATTCTGGGTCCGTTCTTGATGTTGAAATGTTTCTCAAGATCGTTCCAGATGTTGGATGCAGAGGTTGAGTAAATGACACTCGCGCTAATTTCCTTTATGAGTGAATTCAAGATCCACGACGCAACAATGCTGTTGTTTCTTTTCCACGTGTGAAGCTTTGCAGTATCATTGGAATCAGGAATTGGGATGCTGCCATTGACGAAGCCCAATTTGTTCCGACCATCGAGAGCCAAGATCATAGAGCGTCGCCATGTGAGATAGTTCAAGCCGTCGAGGGGCTTGGAAACGAGCACCAATTCGGGGTTATCCGTATGGTGGATGTGGAAAGGATCTGTGGGTCGACCGGAGAATAAAGAGTCATCGCCGGAGTGGAGTGAGAGGTGGTGGTCATTACGGGGTTTTCTTCTTCTGATACCATATTAGAACAAAAGGTAAAAGCAATTGAAAAAAATGAATTCTTATTCCTTTAGCTCATTGTACAATGTACAATATATACAATAACAGAAACAGAAAAGACTAACTTAACCAACTAATCATAATGGACTAATAGCTAAGCTAACTATGGTAATAATCCTAACTAAAGTTGGTTGTAATAAAAGGCAAGCCAGAAAAAGAATTCAATATTTTTTGGTAAAGGAGGCTTCCGGAAGCTAGCAAGAGCAATTCTCCAACAAGGAAGAAGGAACCATAGGCTCACTAATTATATTCCTTCTTCGATTGATAATGCAACGATGAGCCTGTTTTTGTCAACAACAAAAAAAAATTATTTAATTTAATTGGTGGCACTAAATTTCTTAAATTTATATATTTTATTTCAAAATTATCCTTAATATTAATCAGACATAATTTTATTCTTTTTTCAAATATTTTATTATTTTAATTCTTAATCTCTCTCAACCTTAATCTATTTATTGCTTTAGTTTTTATTGACTATGAATGTGAATAGTTGAAGTAAGGTTCCTAAAATTCTCTTTATACAAGACAAATTTACTTCCAATTAAGGAGCTTAAAATGTTTATATATTCTACTTACTATATATTGAACTCAGAAAAATGACTCATAATTAATTTATTTTTGTGAAAAACAAATTAATGAATGAGACATTCTAGATTAGTTCTTACTCCCTCTAGTCCTTTCTATAAGATCTAAACTAGACGTTTGGTTTAATCCTTTTATAAGATTCAATCTAAAATGTCTTTTGCATTAATTATTTTTTAAGATAAATACCCTTAATTATGATGATGTGACAAAAAACACCACAAAAAGGAAATTGAATTGTGGTTTCACAAACTTTGACTCCTTTTTGAAAAATAAAGAATCTTTTGATATAAGTTCAGAATGAAAATGCAAACAGTTTTGGAAAAAAGTTTTAGTAGTTCAAAACTCTATTTCAAAATGATGTGCTTAGTTGGAAATCCTTTGACGAAAAGATTGAGTCCTAATTTCCTTTATAAAAAAGTTAACTTGACTTAAAGACTTATAAATATTAGTTAACATATCACAATTTAAAATCAGTGTAAAGAGAGGAAGAAGGTGATGCACAATGATTTTTATACTTTTTTCACCCAAACCTTAAGCTAGGTCCTGTCTTCATCCTTCAAGATGATATTTCACTAACACAACCAGACACTACTAGACCGACAAACCACTGGATTTCAACAACCTGCCAGTAATTCCACCGAACTTCACACCTAGCCACAGCTACACCAGTTATACCACTGGTTACAACCCTTGCCAGCCACCTACTGGACTTTCAACAACAAAAGATCTTTGTGTTTTGACTACACAAATACAAATTTCTCCTGATAAGAGGGTTTCCACTTAGAAAATTACAATATCAATCTTTTATATATCTTAGACCTATATCAATTTACAAATTTTTACCAGAGTGGGTCACTAACTCTTTATTGAGAGGATTGAAGACACAATGGCATGCATAGTCAATAAAGAGTATTTTAGGAATAAAGACACAATGGCATGCATAGTCAATAAAGACACAATGGAATACATTAACCTCTTAGACTCTTTATAAATCTTACTTTGTCTTATATAAAGAGTATTTTAGGAAACTTAATTTAATTATTTGCATGCATAGTCAATAAAGATTAAAATAATAAATATATTAATAATGAGAAATATTAAAGGAATTAAAATTAATAAAAATATATAATTAAAGATGCCTCTTTAATGTTAGGGATAATTTACAAAAAAAAGTATAAATTTTGGATTTAATGATACTAACAAAATTAACTAATTTTTTAATTTTGATAATATTGTGTGGATCTTATAAAAGAAAAAAAAAAACCTAAACTATGGTTCTTATAGACCGGATCACCGGAAGGAGTATAACTAATGGAAAATTATATTGGTTTTTAAAATTCCAATAATTTATGCGTTTTTCTCTCCTTTGTTTTGTTGTGTTCAGCCCCGCACATTTTATAAACCTGTATAGGTACATATAATTGATGTTGTTGCTAAGCATAGACCCTAAACGTAGCCTATATTCATCAACAGGGTAAGGCTAATGTATCACTGTACTTTCAGGCATGACAGGCAACGACGTTAGAACAAAAGGTTTGTTGCCAAACATAAAAAATATGTGAGTTCCCTTTCTCGTTGATTATTATACAATACGATATTAGATTAAGTCCTACACGTAGAGGCTATAAGTCATACATGCATGCACATACAATTTCCAATGTAGCAATTTGTTCTTCAAAAAGAAAAATATTTAGAGTTAGAGTTAGTTGTTTTTTATGCACGTACGCAAACATGGAATGCAGAGGGAAGTTATGAAGCATACTTTTGTCTTTGAAACGATATTTTGTATGTTATCATCATGATCAAGTTAATTGTTCCATATAATTAATGTTGCTAATTTAATATAAAGCTGTTCCTAGAACTTTACAAATAAAGACAAATTCATAAATAAAAAAATTCATTTAATGGTTGGTATTCATAAAAAAAGACAAATTCCTTAAAAAATAAAAAGACAAATTAACTTTATGTAAAAGTTATTACTCAAGGGAAAAAAATATAATCAAAATAAGTTATACTTAAAAAATAGTAACTTTACGTTTTCTTCAAATACTTCCTCCTATTCTTAATTATAAAGTCCAAACTAAAAGTATAATTTGATCAATTTTATAAGATTTAATCTATAGTTTTTCAAGCATTATTATTTTTTCAGAATGACATTTTTCATTAACTTCAGTTCTAGAATGATATGATAGTGAAAAAGCATAACACATCAATGTTTATTAGTTTTGTTTAGGAAAAAAAATACTAATTTAAGAAATTTAATATTCTCAACTAAATTAATTAAATTAATTATTTAATCTATACGAATTAATTAATTGGGCCTTATAATAAGGATTAAAGAATATATTTTTTTAATAATATCATCAATATTTTATAAGAGAATATAAAAATAATATACATATAGTATTAAAATTATAAAAATGTTCAATATTTTAATTATTTTAAAATTAGAAAATTAGTCAGAAAACAGTTATGAGAAATTTACTATTATAATGGTTTAATTGCTCTTTTTATCCCCAAAATTTTATAATCTCGTGGATTTTTCCTTCACAGAATATTTTCCACAAATCCCCATCCTTCCCTCAATTTATAAAAAGTTACATTTTATTTTAATTTCGTCGGTTTAAAGGCAAAACTGTCACAAAATCATCTTAACTAAATAATTTAAAAAAAACATTTATGACCAAATAAACATTGTTAAGGTAAACCATATATCTTAATTTTTTTAAATAGAATCTAGCTCATCACTAAATTTGTCATCATCCAATCAATCACTATGATACTTATTTAGTGATTGCACGCTGTTTCTTTTATATTTTTAACACTAACATTTTTTTATTTAAAAGGAGAAGTCAAATTTTGATATTAGAGAATTTATAACATCTAGTGATCATATTAGCTACTACATACACATCAATGAAAAGCTATCAAAATATATATTATTAGTGATAGCGTCTTATTAATTAGCAACGGAAAATATCAGTCACTATTAGTGTCTGATTTATAAACCAGTGGCTGAACACATAAATGAAAAACGTCTATAAACGTCCGATTTCAATCACTAACTCATTTAACGACCAAATTTGCACATATGGTATTCTTTTGTGGTGTTTTATTCATAAATTACCACCCTTACTGGATCAAATAAGAAAGTTATATATATAAAAGAGAAGAGTTGGTACACCACAAGATATATAAATTCAAAAGAATAAAATAAAATTGGAAGGCCTTTCAATCGCTCGTTTTCTCTAATAAAAGTAAAAAATCTTATACCTTTTGTTCTTTTATATTCTTTTTCTGTGTTTAGAAGGGGAATAAAGGATCTTTACATGACATGAGATGTTACATAAACATTCGAAGGAATAGAACATTTGACTCTTACGATACAAACTAAATTAACTTTCAAATTTAAACAGAATAACATAGTTTTGTCATGATCAAATAGTTAATTAAAAAATATTTAGAGACAGTAGTGCACGCATCCCAGAATAGACAAGAGGCATAAAAGATAGAATCTGTAATTTCTCACTCACAGCTGCCACTATGATATAAAACAATAATATTGTGAATATTTATAGGATACCTGCAGCGACAAGAAGCAACCAGTCCCAATATGTCCCCAACATTTTTATCGGTGTGTGCACTCTGGTCGGCTAAACCAACTATATATGAGCTTCTTATACAAATTAATTCATAATATTATATTCAATGCTCACTGTGTGTGCACCTTTGCACTGAGAATTTTCTTCTACTAAAACTGTGTATATTTGGGTATTAGTATGAATAACTTTTTTATATGATATACTCATATCCCATGACAAGAACATTAGTAATGTTGTAACTATATAATCCTACTTTTTAACTCTATAAAAACTTTCTTCAATTTATATAACTAAGTATTAACATTAATAAAGTTATGCATATTTTGTTAACGCAAGGAAAAAGTATTATGTGGTTATATATAGATCAAAGTGGTATATATACAGTTACAAAATAGAATAATATGAAATACAATTAATATTGGTTACATTTAAATTGCAATCGTGAGAATATTGTAAAATCCGGATATTATATTTAACTCCTTCCGATAAAAAAATTATAATTTATTTTATAATATGAATAATTTTATATAAACAATTGAGTTTCTAATATACATATGGTTGCTGAATATATTATATAGAACACTGATAATTACGAAAATCACAGAAGATAAATGTTTTGGTATGTCAAAAAGTATTATATTATTTAAGAGTAGAAACTGAGAGTCTTCATAAACACTCTTCTTTGTTAAACTATTGAAGCACCTGACTTTTAAAGAAAAATAGGCAAATCGAGTATTAAAGCATATACAATACTTCGTTACGTCAAATCAGATAACTCCAATTAATAATAATTAAAAAAATATAAAGATAAAAATAAAATGAATTTATTTAATTTTTGGAAATTTTGTATAAACATAACTAGTTTGCAATTGCGATGCATGTTGTACATCTCTTGGTTGTTAATATTATTATTATTAATATTTCTCTTTTGGATACATAAATAGTCGTTGTTATATTCCTGAGTGAAACAGTAAAAGCAGAAGAGCCTTGCAGTGTTAACTTCAGGTTTTAGGTCTGAATGTTGACGAGCATATAATGACATGCATTCTGTTCACTAATTGACCCCATCAATGGAGAAAGGGGCCAAAAGAGTGTGTTGGCCTAGGCCAGTGTGAGCAACAGTAGATCTAGTCTAAATTGAAACTATAAAAGAATTAATTATAGCATGACAGAGGAATGAGAAGAAGAGCCAAACAAAAAAGGCTAGCTAGATTAGAATCAGATATATTATACTATCATTTTAATTAATTATCAAGACATTATATATTTATATACCACACTTTGAGAATTAAATAACTATGCTGCAAAGATTACCAGCATTGCCACCGTATGAAAGGGTACACATGCTTTGGTTGTAGCTATAGCTAGGGACACATGGTGTGTCTCACTCTAAATTGGTTTCAGATCATGATCTATAACCTAGCTATTGACAATTACTAATGTATTATTATTGGTATTCTATATATTATTCATTGGAAGAATGTTAACCTACTTCTATAACACATTCATTCTAATAGTAAATTATTTATTATTAATTAACATTTATTAAAAATTATAAAATCATAAGTATACTTATTCTATAATTAAGAAGTGAAATTCACATAACTTTATAATTTCTAATAAAATTTAGTCAGATAGTGTATTAAAAAAATGAGTTTAAAAGTATATGGCTAGCATTCCCCTATTCATATAATAAATTTTTAGCGTGATTTTACACATTCACATTCTTTTATATTTCTCAATCGCACATCACTTAATTACACACTTCTTTTTATCTCCCTCCCTTATGTATGTGTAATATGTAAAAAGTTAATATATAAATAACATTACTCTTCTATAATATATACATATGCTACACAATTTAATCTATCAAGAGTATAGTGATCACTGAGAGAATGCAAAATGTTGTTGCTGGCTTCAAAATCAAACCTATCATCTGGTTTCGTGAGAAGATAAAGCAATGGTATATAGCTCATGCTTTGACTAGGACAACCTCATCTTTATCTTTTATCCACTATTTTAATCAAGTTCCTACTTGTATTTCAGATTTGATTAGTAGTTTACAATAATTTAATGTTTATATATTGTTAGTGTAAAATAATTTTATAATATCATTCAATCACAAATCATCATTTAAATTATTTTAAGGTAATTATTTTAAAAGTTAATAAACTTATCATACATAATAGATTATGATTTGATGAGTGTATAAATTTTTTTTCTCTTAATAAAATACCATAATCCTATTTCTATTAAAACAAAAAGGAGAGTATAGTGATCACTTGGAAGTTATAGAATCAGAGTTAATGTCTGTTACAGTTACACCATAAATATAGGCTTTATTTATTCATCTCTGTATTCACTGGCTTGCGTGGCTGTAACATCCAGGACCACTTTCTTCTGCCTCCTCTACATCTCCTCATGTTTTTTTTTTTTACTTTCCATTTTTTTTCAAACGATCATGGAGATTTTTTTTCCAAACAAAGTTCCAAGCCCCAACTAAAACAATTTATACTCAATTTCCCTGTTACATTCTCTTTGAGATGAACATACATATTGCACATGCATGCTATGAGCCTATGACTCGATTATGCAATACGGTAATACACAATCTAATCGTTATAGGAAATGACATTATTACTATTCACATTCAGACCTAATAAGAGTACAAAGCGTGTGTCCACGTTCAGATTGCGAAGTAATAATACATATGTAGGACAGTCGTAAGATTTTGTACAAAAAATCAAGGAACAAAAGCTTAGTTGAATCATGAATGCCCTTTATGGTTTCAACTTCACTCTGCAACACGCGAAATTATTAGCTAATTTTATTTGACAATTACTTGTTTGTGATCCCAGTCAATTTATATTTAATTAGTTTTCAATTTATAAAAAAGAATTAATAATATTTGATTATGTTGATATAAAGATTAATCAAAACTAAGTAGACTAAAACTACCTAATATTCTTAACATATGAAAATTATAATAGTTTCAAACTACCTAATATTTTTTCCTATTACACTTTGCTCCCTGATTAAACTTTATCAGAGACGACACTAATATATAGTTGAAAAACGTCTACATCTTGTTTAGTAGAAGCTTGGAACTCCTAATCGTATTTGAAAAATTATAAAGCTCTACATAGTTGATCTTCAACTTTGACTATAGGCTTAAAAAATTAATACAATGTTTATTTTCTCACATTTAAACATTTAAATTTATTTCGAAATAAGAAGAATTAATTACTTGGGACATACGTATGACGAACTATAGATGGCGAACCGAGACAAGCATGTGAAAGTTGAAAAGTGCCCATCACAATTAAAGATTTGATAAATGTATTGCGGTTTTTCTATGAACAGAATATTTTAAATTATGATATGCACTTTCAATTAATTTCACACGCATAGCTTGATATGTATAGACTTAAATAACAAATGCCTAAAAAATTATGTTTAATAAAACAATGTTCACTATTAAATTGGATAGGTATTCGACTATGTCGGTTGAGTACCTATACGATCCTAGATAAATACAAAATAATTAAACTAATGGATAATCATGAAATTAGGCCAATTAATCATGCTTGGAAGACGGATTACCTAAATGCACTACTACAAAATATAGATTTAACATCGCACGATTAACATTGATTTTTTAGAAAACCGATGTTAAGAAAAGCACGGTGGCATTTTTGTAAATAAGTCGAGTTAGTTAACATCGGTTATTTAAATAACCGATGTTAAGTTGTTAACATCGGTTTTCTTTATAAAATCGATGTTGGGTTATAGATAACCCAGAAGGTTCTCCCCCCGCGCGCTAGCTCAGTCTTAGAAACAAAAGTCTCTTTCTCCCTCACCGCGAAGACCTGTCACTGTCGTCTCCTCCTCACCATCGTCGTCGCTGGGGTTCGTGACCGTCGTCGGGGTTCATGATCGCTGAGGTCCATTGGAGTCTGACTTCAACATTCAACACTAACACCAACACTGCAGTTTCAACATTTTAGGAACAGGAACAGGAACCCCCATAGTCCATAGTTTCTCAGTCAGGTAATTCCTTATCTGCAATTTCTTGAAATGAGCTTTGTAAGTTAAACCCTATATGGTTGTTTTTCACCACCCCCATACTCCATAGTTGGTACAATGTTTATTTAACCCTATATGGATGTTTGTTGTCGAGGGTCATTTCCCGGTTAATATCAGGGACCTCAAGCAGGCTCCCGGGCAATGGTTTGAAAGGCTTCAGACTACCTTACTTTAGTTAGGGTTTGTGGCAAGTAAATGTGTAATCCTTCTGTATTCATTTACAAGACCAAATCGCACACTGTATTTTGGCAGTACAAAAATTATAAACTTCAAACGGTTGTAACTTTTGATAGAAATGTTCGTTTGAGCCCCATAATATATCAAAATGCTCGAAATTGAAGGAGGAATCCCCTGCCAAATCCCATGGTCAACTGATTTTTCCAAAAAAAATGCCTCTAAGTAGGTGAAAAATAGGATTTAAGATTCAACCACCAATTTTTCCAAAAGTTTCAAGTTTTGTTATTCTATAATAACCTAGTTTGGTCAATTTGCCCTGTATATCTCCTTGGGTATGTTGATGACATTATAATTACTGGTAGTACTATTCCTTTAATTCAACAAATTACTTCTCAGTTGAACTCAAAATTATCTGCAACATAGCTTAGGGAAAAGGTTTTGGCTAAACAGCTTATCGTACATTAATTATATTCCTGCCATTGACCAATGGACATATGCTTTGACTAAACCCTTGTCTCCTACTAGGTTCGGTTTTCTGAGGACCAAACTAAATGTGATTGAGTTTGTTTTAAAGACTCAATTGGACACTCACTTAATTATGACAGTTACCAAGTTAGTTATGATAGTTACCAAGTTAGTACTTAGTTAAGCGTCAGTGTTAGATAAGAGTTTGTTAAAAGGTTAGTTAGTAATAACTAAGAGTTCTAGAACTCTATATATACTAATCTTTGTAACATAAATCAGTTGCCCAATGCCCAATCATAATATAAGAAGGTAACAGAAATCACTTGGCTAGACTTGTTGTTGATAGGAGGAGCATAAATGAAGCACCCAAAATTAGCAAAAGAAAACCATGGATTAAAGCAAATAAGAAAAGAGAAACATATGGGAAAATTAGGCTTACCAATAATGTCAACATCTATTTTTTGGCCACATCCTATGGTTGTGCATACATGATAACCTGCATTTATCACTTTGTTAGAGGATGAAGATTCCATCCTACTTAAAATTTAACTCTAAGATATACACAAAAATTGACTTCAATTGGATACAGTTCATGTATCAAAAGCTTTAAATGGTTGAGCAAGGTAGAGGCATAAACCCAAAATTAATTTTCTTGGCCTACAGATGATGAAGGGGACATGTTATTTAGACCCTAAAATAATCTCTACTACATAACATAACCACTCTACAAATAATTCCATTGTACAGAAGCTGAAACAATTTTTTCTTTTATGATGTATGGACACATTTTTTTCCAGAATTTTCAATGACAAAGTGAAAGAATGCACATATGAACACATAGAAGAAAATGAATTAGTAATTAAAATCATCTACACACAAGAAAGCATGTTGGTAATTAAAATCAGCAACACACAAAAATGATGGCGACGACGACGACGACGAAGCGGGGGCGAGGGCGTCCGAAATCCACGGTGCCTTCGTCAACGAAGAATCAGAATTCGATCGGAGATGGAAACAGGGAAGCATGATGAGACTGAAGATGAGAACAAACTGGATGGGGAAAAGCTGATTGAGGAGAGATCCAAAGAGGTGGAAACCCCTAAAGATGATCCGAAAGGAAATCAAGAGGCGAGAAGATTATGGGTTGACGTGATAAGTGAGAATCGAAATCCAACAAAAGGAAGGATGATGTCTTATGTGGCACCGAAAATGGTAGAGGGACAAATTGAAATCGAGATTGAGGATGAGGACATCGAATCTGAAATTAGATATTGGGAAAATGCCCTAATCCTATATGTGCTGGGGGGTGACCTCAGTATGAATACGATTAAGAATTTCATGGAGAGAAACTAGAATTTTGTGCAGCTGCCAGACTTGTATTATCACAATGATGGGTACTTACTGCTAAGATTCAAATCACATGACGATATGGAAGTGGTGGTGATGAAGGGTCCTTATACAATAAGAAGCATGCCGGTGGTACTTAAAGAGTGGAGACCTGATTTTAGTCTGAAGCAGGACATGCTACGAACCATACCGATATGCATAAAACTTCCCAAGCTCCCGTTGTATCTTTGGGGCGAACGAAGCCTTAACAAAATTGGCAGTGCCATTGGTACACCCATGGTTACTGATGAATGCACTACCCACAAACTCAAAGTTTCCTATGCCAGGATGTTAGTGGAGGTCGACATTACTAGAAAATTGGTGGAAGAAATTGCTATCAAGGATAAAGATGGTCGGAAAATAATGCAACCCATTGAGTATGAATGGAGGCCCAAGTTTTGTGATAAATGTCAGAAGATAGGGCATCAATGTGGAAATGGGGTCAAGAAGAAAAAATGGCAGCCTAAGCCTCAACAGGAGAGAAAACATGAAATCCCTGTTGAGGTCTCTACACCAAGGAAAGAAACAACAACGAGTAAAGCTAATGGAGATGAAGGAAAGACATGGATTAGAACTACTAAAGATGATGAAGAGATGTGGACTAAAGTGAGCAAAGCTTCAAAGGATAGAGGTAAATCTATTACATATACTGAGTCCTCAAATACAGTGCATTGTACCAATGGATTTAGGGTGTTGGAGGTTTTGAATGGCCCCCAAGCCTTCGATCGGGGACCATGATTACTTCATGGAATGTAAGGGGGCTTAACAAGGTTGGAAAGCTAAGGGAGATAAGCTCCCATCTCCTAGAGCTTCAGCCAGAAATTGCAATTTTGATCGAAACAAGAGTTAAAGAAAATAAAGATGCTAATGTTAGAGAGAAACTTCGGCTAAATGGGAATTATCTTGATAACTATACTTGTCATGCAAATGGTAGGCTTTGGATCCATTGGGACTTAAATAGGGTGGATGTGAAATGTGTTAGTAGGACTAGCCAACTTATACACTGTGGTGTTTATGATGTAACTGGAAATTTCAAGTTTTGGCTAACTGCTATTTATGCAAGTAATGCATTGGATAGAAGGAAAATTTTATGGAAAGATATTGAGAAAATTCATGAGACTCATCAAGGGGCTTGGTGTGTGGTGGGTGACTATAACAACGTGGCCAAGGCCCAAGACAGAATTGGCGGAAAGATGGTTACCGAAGCGGAATTTGTTGATCTGCAAAACATGATGGATGTTACCGGTCTAAGTGAGATGGATAGTATTGGTGATTTCTTCACCTGGTCGAATAAGCGCAGCGCTGATCCAATATATTCCCGCATTGACAGAGTCCTAGCTAATGTCCTTTGGTTTCAAGAGAATACAGATAAGGTGTTGAATGTCCTTCCCCCCAACATTTCGGATCATTCCTTGTTGTATCTGAATGCTGATCGTGCTAGGAGGATGCACGGTTCTTTCAAATTCAATAATTATATGGTTGATATTGCAGGATTTAAGGAAGTAGTTCAGGAAAGCTGGAAGCAACCTGCAAAAGGTAGTCCAATGGGTGTTTTATGGCACAAACTGAAAAGATTGAAACAAGTGCTGAAAGATTTTAATAAACCTGCCAATGATATCAAGCAGAAAATCGTGAAGGCTAGACAAGAGCTTCACAACGCACAGAATGAGTTAATCAATTGCAGGTTTGACAGTCAAAAGATGGAGGTGGTTAAAAAGCTAACAGAGGATGTTATTAGATGGAACTCCATGGAAGATAATTATATGATGCAGAAAGCGAAACTTGACTGGCTGAAAATGGGTGATGATAACAGTGCTTTTTTTCATGCGTATGTGAAGACTAAAAGTAAAACCAAAAGTATGAGAATGGTACAAACAAGTGATGGTACAGTTTTATCAACTCAGGCAGAAATTGAACAGGAGGTTCTTGAGTTCTATGGCAATCTCATGGGAAAAGCCAACCACAGCTTGAACCATATTGATATTGGTGTAATGAGGAAGGGTAGACAAGTAAACATGGAGTAGAGAAAACATTTAGTGAGCAAAGTGACTGTTAAAGAAATTGAAGATGCTCTTCATGGTATAGGGGACTTGAAAGCCCCCGATGAAGATGGATGCGGCGCAAAATTTTTCAAAGTTTGTTGGTCATTTATTAAGAAAGATGTCATTGCAGCTGTAATGGAGTTTTTTTTATCATAATAGACTATACAAACCGTTCAACAAAACTGTAGTTACTTTGATACCCAAGAATGATGATGCTAAATGTGTGAAGGATTATAGACCTATCGCGGGTTGCACCACTTTCTACAAAATTATTTCCAAAATCCTAACAGCTAGGTTGGGGGAGTTCTACAAGATGTTATTAGTCGTAATCAGTCTGCGTTTGTGCCGGAACAGAACATCCACAACCATATTATGCTTGCGTATGAGTTAATCAGGGGTTACACTAGGAAAAATGGTACACCGAGATGCATGATGCAATTGGATCTGCAGAAAGCATACGATATGGTGGATTGGAGGGCCCTGGAGGATGTTATGCAAGAGATAGGCTTGCCTAGGACTTTCACAAACTGGATTATGACTACAATGAAAACTGTTTCCTATAGCTTCAATATTAATGGGCAGATGACAGAAGATATGCAGGCGTGTCGAGGTATCAGGCAAGGGGATCCTATATCTCCTTTGCTATTTGTGATCATGATGGAATACTTTAATAGGATGTTTGACAAAATGCAGTAGAACCCCAATTTTAACCATCATGCGAAATGTGAAAAAATGGGCATAACACACTTGACATTTGCTGATGATGTTCTCTTATTTTGTAGGGGAGATTCTAAATCTGTGGACATGATGCTTGACACTGTTCAAAACTTTTCAGATGCTACAGGTTTGGTAATTAATCTGACGAAATGTAAGATTTTTTTTGGTGGTATTGATGATGAAACCAAAGGAGTTATTAAGAGGACTACAAATTTTAAAGAGGGGCATTTTCCTATTAGGTACCTGGGGGTTCCCTTAACAAGTAAAAAGCTCACCATCACCCATTATTTGCCTCTTGTTGAGAAGATTGTGTGTAGAACCAGGCATTGGACAACGAGATTACTCAGTCATGCAGGGAGAATACAATTAGTAAAAGTATTTCTTTCTCTATAACACAATATTGGATGTTGTGTTTTCCAATTCCAAAATTCGTGTTGAAGAAAATTGAAGCAATCTACAGATCTTTCATTTGGACTGGCTGTAGTGAGGTGAAGAAGAAAAGTCCGGTGGCCTGGGAGACTGTGTGCAGACCGAAATGTCAAGGAGGACTGGATATTATAAACTTGACTGTTTGGAATCAGGTAACCATGATGAAATGTTTGTGGAATCTGTGCAGAAAATCGGATAATCTTTGGGTTAAGTGGATACATATGTATTACTTAAAAAAAAAGAGTATTATGCAAGTTGATAGCCAGAGTCATTGGTCTTGGATGTTCAACAATATTTTGGATCAAAGAGAGAAAGTCAGGCTGAAACAGGAATGGAATAATCAGATGCAGAGGGATAAATTCTCGATGAAAACCATGTATAACCTGCTGATGGATAAATCTGATTGGGTACCATGGAGATTTCTGCTGAACCATAACATTGCAAGGCCCCGAGATATAGTGAATTTATGGTTGACGTGTCATGGTAGAATGGCCACAAAAGATAGGCTGAAAAGATTTGGAATGATCAAAGAAAATCAATGTAGTTTATGTAAGGAGTCTGAGGAATCTATTGCCCATCTGTTTTTTGACTGCAAAATAACAAAATCCATATGGGAGCAGATTCTTAAATGGATTGAAGTTACTCATGAACCTAAAACTTGGGATGTAGAACTCAAGTGGGCTATTCGAGAAACTGGAAAGAAAGGGTGGAAAGCTAAACTCCTGAAACTCTTTACGAGGTGTGGTTATATAGAAATGATGAAGTTTTCAAGAATAATGTGAATAGAAATATAGTTGATAATATCATAGATAACATAGTATACGGGGGCTGGTATAATAATAAGCTTAGAAAGCATATAGTAACTTTGTTGCTATAGGGCTTGGGTTTTTTTTTTTTTTTTGTCGAAGGATGCTGGCTGGATCTCATGAGATCGCCATGTACTTATCTGATTTTTTGAATTAATATATTCCTCTTTTTGATTAAAAAAAATGAATTATAATCAGAATTTTTGTTCTATCTTGGCATTTCCCATTTCTCTTCTTTCGACCATTTGGTTTCTCTTCTGCTAAAAATTGAATTAAATCAGAAAGTTAACCATAGACATTAAGTTGTATATGCCAAGTTCTAATATTTATTTTCTCTTCTTTTCCTTTTGGTTGCTTCTCTGCGACAGATTTAGTTGCAAGGCGTAGGGAGTACCTCTACCTTGGTGGTTTGCTTTCTTCTGGGTTGTCCATTCATCAATTGCACTCTTCAAGTTTGAGGTAACTAGCAATGTTGTTCTATTCTTTTAGTGTGACTGATAAGCTATATTATTAATAGAAACATCATGTATTAGATATATTCTATTCTGGATAATAAGCAAGTAAACCCTAATGTTGAATGATCCATTGGTCCAAATGACTACATAAATCAATATGAATTAGAACAATATACTACTGACATAGTACATAAACAAGTCATATCAGCATTAGGCATAATTTATGTACTGCCCCTTTGTTTATGTACTACTGACATAGTACATAAACAAGTCATATCAGCATTAGGAAAAATTAATCAGCCTTCATTCCAAGAAAGAAAAAAATAGAAATCAACATAGAGACTTGGAACCATAATACCTTTTTTTCCAGGTTATAAACACCTTGGTACCCCCAGCAATATTTTAATGGAATCAAGAATTTTTTAATTAAGCACAGGAAAAAAAAACACTTAACACTCCCTAGATACAACTGAATCCATATTTTGGGAGTGCCCTCAGCCTGCGAGGTTTGGCATCTTATGCAATAGGACTTACAAATGGATTAAGGATAAGCCATAAATACACCGTGCCACTCTCAGTAAGAAACTAACAACATAAATAATATAAACAAATCCACATTAGCTCCCCATTGCCTCTCACCACAATAAACAATGGTCAACCAGGAAAAAAAGGATACGAAGAAGATTTTGCTTCTCCTTGAAGATTATAATGGGGCTCTTTCTTCGATAATTATGGTCTAGTCTTCTCCATGTATCCAATAAATAAATTATAGCCCACAAGTCAAATAATTAAGATGAGGATTCTTTATAGGTATTCTTTCTTCAACTAATATACGATGAAACATTCAAACATAAATTCTAAGCATAACATACATTCATTCTTCATAATGTGCTGCATTAGAGTTTCCTGGGTGCTGAAAGTGTAAAAAGTAAAAACTATCAGGAAATGCCAAAACTTAAATTTTTTCTACTCAATACCAAAATGAAAAAAGAAATAAAGCCATAACTATTTGAATGCCTGACCACCTATGTCGAATTCCATAAGCAAACAAAGATATCAACAAAGTTAACCTTGGACAATCGAGCCTGCTTGTCACTGAATCATCTATTTTTAATAGGTTGTCTTGGGTGAGAGTCTGAAGCAAAAGTACCATTTGAAACAGAAGATGCTACCTCTTCATGTTTTCCATCTTTGTTCTTTTTAATTGAACTCGCATGACTGCCTCTGGGGCTTGGTGGCTTTGCATTGTTATTCTTGGCAGGACCTTTTGCTAGTTTTAATTGCTCCATCCGATCTATGATTTATGCTTCCTCTTCCTAGAATTGAGAAAATACATGAGAAGAGATACTCGATTTCAATAATATTAATACATTAATTAAACCAATTCAAGGAAAAAATATCCTCTCCCCTTAGACACGGTGACATTGTTCACATATATGCTATGGTTTGATCCTTCCTTGATTTGTTCCTTGGACGAATAATCACTTGCAGTGCTATCATATTGGATGAATGTAATGTACCAGTTGCCATAAACGTGGTTTTTGCTTATGTAAAAACTGCAAATTAGACACGATCTTCCTATTCGATGTTTGTTCTGGTTTTGCATTTTTTATCATGGAAGCCTTAGGAATATACGACAGAAGTGACATATTCCTCTGCTTCTAATTCACACACTCAAGTATCTAAACCTACCTTTTATTTAGAGGTTACGTTTTAGGGAGAAACTCCTTTTTTATTAGTATTTATAGTACCATATGACAAATAAAATTCCCTGTTTTATAGCTATTGATTATTACTTGTTGAGATCCATTGAAATTTTTACATAAACAACTTCAATAAATCATTGCGTCTTATAGATTTGTGTTGTTGTTGTTGATATTTCTGCCATTAAAGACAACTGATATATGATATACAAATTGTGTTCATTATGAGTAAACCTTAGATTCCCGTTTGAGACTGAATGCAATGATTCTTACGGACAGTTTGCATTAATCATTGTATTCAATCTTGAATTGTCCGTTTGGGGAGACTGATATTTTTATGGTAGATTCATGCGTTCAGGTAAAAATTATTTTGTTTAATTTGATGAAATTTCAGTACAATGCATTTCTAGTTGTTCTTTGAGTGCATACTTGATTATCGGGAAATTAATTTCACCGATTTCATGTCGTGTACTTGGAGACCAATGCGAAATGCTACTGAAATTTTGTCAAATTTAACAAAATAGAATTAACCCTGACATACGAAGCTACCATAAAAGATGGTCTTCCTGAATGGGATAGGGCCACACCTGTATCAAAAAAGTGAGATTTTCATGCATCGGACAACTTGGTGAGTATGACAGAGTTATAACTTAACACCTTCCTTGTTTGGCCGACACATCTCGTGAAGCGTTTATCAGAACATGCATTTTACTATGATTATATGTTTCTTTTTTTCAATTGATTTTTTCACTGTAATCAAAACTTCTTAATTAACTATGTTTGATCAACAGGCAGCTGTGTCTCCAGCAAAACCTCCAGAAAGCCCGGATCATGAGGTCGATGATCCCCTGTATCTGATGATATTGACCATCCCACGACTATTTGTGTTCGGGGTGTTTAATCAAAACTTCTCATTGTACATAAAGCATGAAAATCTCTCTGAAATTGCACATAGTGGTCAATGTCTCAGCATATCTGTTATATAGTTGTGGATTCTGTAAGTCAATTTAGATTACTGTTAATTACCAAAGTGATTGTTTTAAATTCATACATAATTAACTTTGTCTTAATAACACTGGCATCTGACTGAGACAAGTTTGCAAGCGGGGAGTTACGATGTGTATGGATTTCTCGAGCCACAGTCCATTCAGAGATCTGGGCAATCGCAATTTGAATCGGAAAGTTACATCAAGAGTTGGATGCAGAGTTCAAAACATGGTGTCTATTTTGGAACCTACCTGAATGGGTAAGTCAAACATAACAAATGAATTTATAATCTATACTACTCCAATAACCCATATTCGTCTCCACTGCAGCGGACACTGGCAAATGGTCGTCATTTTGCCTAAGGAAAACCTAGTTGTCTGGTTTTGTTCTTTACATAACAGGCCAGACAACTACCTTAAGGGAATAATTAACAGTTTAGTGTTATTCTCAATACATTTGCATTAGCATAACTCAACAACATCAATATTTTAATGTTCCTCGTATTCAACAGTGCTTTGAAAGAACTTGATGATACTCCACAACCTAAATCCAAGGCTGCTGCTAGGTAGATTGTTGTTAAGGTACGTGATTTAAATAAAACTTCTACTTATATATATTGTTTATGTGTGTGTGCACTAATTGTAGTTAACGTTTAATTAATATCCAAATTTCATTATGTATTTAGTGTAATAGACAAAAAGGAAGCACTGAGTGCGGCTATTACGTCATGCACTAGATGTCCACGATAATCTTAGGAACTTTCAGGAATAATTGGGAAACAGTAATTGTTTATTTCAAACAAAGTTGATTTTCTTATCATTGTTATTACATTATTAATTTATCTTTTATTTGATCATGCAGTATTTTAATGATGTTAGATCATTGGAAGCAGAGAGATTCATGGCGCTTTGCATCCAGTGGGCACAGTATTATCTAAAAGTTAGAAATCAAACATAGGATGTTAGGGAACTATGTAACTTTAGGTTACTTAATTAGTTTATCGTACTTTGCATTACACTTTTTACAATTATTGTTTCATTTTAACATTGAATAACCTTTGTTGATAGTTATTCATAGTTATCAATTGATTTTTTTACAATTAATAGTTTACTAGCTAGTTTTCTGCTTAAACCTATTTGAAAACAGAATGCAAATGATATATGCTGTGTGATCTAATTTTAAATTTACAAGTTAAATTTTGGTTTTTTTGTAAAAATAGAGAGTATTTAAAAAAATCCTAAAAATAACATCGGTTATTTGTAGTAAATTGATGTTAATGTTTTGGATATTAACATCGGTTTTTTCAAAAAACCAATGTTAACTGTCAACATTAACACATACGTTAACATCGATTTTCTGTAAAACATCGATGTTAACTATCAACATTAACACATAGTTTAACATCGGTTTTCTATATAAAAAAAACCAATGTTAAGTTACGTTAACATCGATTTTTCCAAAAAACCGATGTTAACTGTCAATAATACATTTTTTTGGGTGTAATTCTTATCATCAACATCGGTTATTTAAAAAGCCGTTGTTGTAAATTTAACGTTAACATCAGTTTTCGGTTTTTTTAAAACCGATGTTAACGATAATATATTCAACATCGGCACTTTCAACATCGGTTAAAAACCGATGTAGAAAGTCATAAATAACCGATGTAGAAAGCATATTTTCTAATAGTGATGGTAATAAATGCAGACCCAAGGTCCAAGGTAATAAGGTTTGTCTAAATAGGATAAGATCCTGAGGCAAAAATCACGATTCATTTTGGGTGCATTTACTGCCCTATTTACTGCTCAAGGCCAAGAGTCCTAACTTGAGCATTAGAGTATAGTCTGCAGGTTCCCCCCCCCCCCCTAAACTACACCATTCGACCAAGTACAAGCTAGAAAAGGTAGGAGAAGAAGCCTTCAACGATAAAGACAGTGTTCAACTATTATTTGGTAGGAATATTTTGGCACCACTGTGGGGTCGAGTAAGATAATCCCCGACCCCAAGTAGTATGGCAATCATGCGAACATGAATGAACACAACAAAAATAGAGCAAAGAGGATGGTGTTAACATAAGGAAGTGCATGAGGAGCAAACTGACTTGTCTTTAGTGGTCAAGTGGTTGCAGGCACAAGTATCGAACATGCATCTAATTCATGTTGAAGAGGTCACTGCTATTCGACAAGAAAATGACCAACTGAGAGACCTTAATCGATCATAGTGACCTAACAACGAAACACTAGTCAAAGCTGAGGCAGAGTTCACAACCTTCAAAATGCCTAGGGCCACCAATGTTAGTGTCAGACAAGACACACACTCCTTGTCCACAGGCACATTGGGACAATATTTCAAGAACCCCTTTGTTCCCGACATGATGGAAGCCACACTCCCATCCAACTGGAAGAACTTGACCATAAAAAAGTATGATGGCACTAGTGACCCAGATAAAGACCTTGATGTTTATGTCACCAATTAGTCGGTATACTACAAATGATGTTGTGCTATGTCGCGTATTCCCTACATCCTTAAAGGGGCAAGCCCTCCACTAGTTCACTCGCCTTCCCCCTAACATAGTAGACTTCTTCGACACATTGTCAGCCTACTTCGACACGTAGTTTACGACTAGTTGACCTTATCACCTGGTTTCAGTGGCCTTAGTCAACATACGGCAGGAAAAGAAGGAACTTCCCTGAACTTTTATGGAGCATTTCAGGAAGATTACTTTGAATATATGAAATTTGGATGTGGTGGTCATTATGCACCACTTAATAATAGCCCTCAGGATATGACCTTTTGTTAACAACTTGTGCATAAAACCTGCGTCTAACAAGGATGAGCATCAACGGAGAGCGGCCAAATACATGTAGATGGAAGAGTTTGCCTAGTACAGCAACCAAGTTAGAGTCGAGGCAACATCGACAAAGAAGGAGGCAGACAAGCTAAAGCTTACCAAACTAAGAGATGCGGGGGGAAGGGATCAGACACCCCAAGAACCCCATTACACACTATACCCTTCTCAATGCAAGTAGGTCACACATTTTTTATCAAGCCTTGGCCACTAAGATCTTAGTCATGCCGAAGAGAATTAATACCCCACCCAAGGTTGACTTCTCCAAGCATTGATGATATCATCGGAACCGAGGACATTCAACTGCAGAATGTGGGGTCCTAAAAGACAATATTAAGGATCTTATCAAGTTGGACAATCTAAAGGATTTCGTTCACAAGCCTTAATCCTACTGACCTCATAATAGAACTTACCAACAAGATCAGGACAAAAGAAGAGAATGAGCCTATAACAATCATTCTCAGATCAAAAGGCATAGAAGCCGCTTTAGGGAAAGAGAAGAGAAGCCCCTTGATTAGCTGAGATGGGTCATCAATACAATTGCAAGAGGATTTTCTGAATGAGGGGCAACGACGTCTGCTCACAAAAGACATTTGTGAGTGGTCCGATCATTTAACATGGTCTCTCCACATACGGCCCCAAATATGTCAGTGATTACCTTCACGTCAACTAATTGCAAAGAAATAGATTCAATTCAAGATGACCCAATTGTAATAGGTGTTGAAATCACTAACTTCATAATTCGAAGAACACTAATCGACCAGGGGAGTTTGATTGATATCTTATTTTGGAACACTTTCAAACAACTGAATATCCCATAAACAAAACTCCTCCCCCATGATGATTTCACTATTCGGTTTTGCTGGAGAAAAGATAGGTACTAGGGGGTGCATATGGTTGTACACAAGATTCGGACATGAGGAGGCGAAACATAAGGACCTGAAAATTCAATATGTAGTAGTACATGATCACACCTCCTACAACATACTCCTCAATCGTCCATCTTTAAATACTCTAGGTGCCATAATGTCCACCCCTCACTTGGCTATGAAGTTCTCCTCAGAAACCAGGTCCATAATAATAGTTCACGCAGATCAAAAGATGGCTAGGAAATGCTACATGGCAAGCATGAAAATAGGTCACTTAGTGAAAGACGAGACATGTCAAGTTGTCCACTATGTGGACATTATAGCAAGAGCCTGGATCAGAAAAACTAGACCTTGATCCCAAAACTAATGATGATAACAAGATCAAACCAATTGAAGAAATGTGTACCTTCCAGCTCGGTATAAAAAAGTAACAAGTCGCCCAACTCGGCAATCAACTCACTAGTAAAGACAAGAACAGTCTGCACCAGGTTATTCAGGCACATGTAGACCTGTTTGCATGGTCCACAGCTAACATGTCGAGGATTGATCCAACCTTCCATTGTCATAGGATTTATGTTAACCCACAAGGAAATACATGCAAATCTCAACAAGTGTCAGGCCATTTTAGAAATGAGAAGTCCAAAGAACTTGAAGGAAGCACAATGGTTAGCCGGCCTGATAGCCTCCCTATCTAGATTCCTACCAAAGATAGCCGAGATGGCCAAGCTGGTCATGAACCTCCTCAAAAGACAAAAAATAAGCATTAGAATTTTCCTCTGCCAACACTTTGACAACCATCTCGTCTCAGACTAACCAGGGATTCTTCAACAAAGATTTTGTGTCGAACCAACTTATTGATCTAAGTTCTATCTTAGATCATGGTCGACACATGCTGACCACAAAAGATGATGCAACCCACAACCAACCCACCTCTTCAACATTCACTTTCGCCAAGGGCTTAGCATCTATGGTATGCATCTCTAAACCTGAAATCTTTTTCTCAAGATTTGAAACACGCCCCTTGAAGTTTGATTTGTCTCTTGCCAAAGCGATGTTGGCATTAAGAGTTGAGTGAAGGGAGCTCTTAGCACCACCTGAAGAAGTGATGTGAAGCTTTTGTCACTCCACCCATATTTAGCCTTGACATTAACCAGACTTAAAACCACTGACAACAAGGTCAAATATTTCTTGCACCTCGGATACAAAGCCTTCTTCAAATCACTTTGCAATGTATCATACATAGGGGCATGTGCTTGCTGAAAAGATTCTTGTCCAAGATCACGAATCATATCCTCTAAGCGATCTCCAATTTGTACATCAGTCGGTTCAGATTGGGAGTCCATCTACATGTTTGTCAATTAACCATGTGATATCCATGTTGTATAATTCTTCTTAATCTCATCACATAGTAGATGTTCCCGTATGTCGTCAAGTAGTTGTCATCTCCCGTTCAAACAATTTATACAAGGACAAAAATATTTTCCATCCTCATCTGATCAACTTCTTTTGGAGGTGAATTCCAAGAACTGTTCCACGCCTTCATCATACAAAGGGCTCATGCGACTTGCGTTCATCCAACATCGATCCATCTAATTATTAACTCTATGATACTCATAAAGTTTTTCAATGCAAGAAAATCTCACTTTTTCATTAAAGGTGTAGCCCTATCCTATTCAGGAAGACATATTTTTATAGTACATTCATATGTCAAGGTTAAGTATCTTTTCTTAAATTTAATGAAATTTCGACAACACTTCGCATTGGTCTTCAAGTATACGACATGAAAGCGGTGAGATTAATTCCACGACAATCAAGTATGCACTTAGAGAACAACGAGAAATGCATTGTACCGAAATTTCATCAAATTTAATAAAATAAACTTAACCTTAATGTACTATAAAAATATGACTCTTCCCTAATTTTCCAAATGGATAATTCAAGATTCAATATAACAGTTAATATAAAATGTCCGCAAGAATCATTGTATTTAATCTCAAACGGGATTCTAAGGTTCACTCATCATGAACATAACTTGCATATAAATCAATACTCATTAATGACATAAAACAAGGTAAAAAATGAGTCATAAGAAAAAAGACCCTAACAAAAGTAAGAAAGACATTCGTTTCTGTGATAATGGTCACTAACAGTCTCCAACAATGAATATCGTGATCACGATGCAAACAACAAAAGTAAAAGTGCCTACAAAATTACATAAGCAATTAGGCTTGAGTCTGCCTGACTTTACTTTAGGCACTTTATTATCTTATGTCTAATGGGAATAATCATATTAACAGACTATATTTTATTTGATTCTATCTTGGTATTCAAGTCTCTAAATTCTTGGGCATAAGCATCTAAATCTAATGATAAAATATTTTACCAAGTTTACTTGGCATACAACATTATGTTCTGAATCTTGACAAGTAAATGTTGGAGCAGGTTTATTGGTGGCATGACAAATACAGGCGTAGGAAGCATGCATAAGCTACGTTAAGATTTAGGCAATGTGCATCACAAATATTCCAGATTACACCAACAGATATAGACAACATGTCTTTCAAAATCACAAGTCATAACAACCTTCACAAAGGTCTACAATAGTGAAAGCACATGTCAAGCATGGAGTAGCAACCCAATAGGCAAATAGTAGTACAAACTTTACTCTCTTGTCTCCAAACAAAGATTGCTTACAATGATTAATTCAAGGATTGTGATATTATAGGAGTTAAGATGACACACAATTATTAATGATAATTGATCAGCCAAAGTAGACAGTTAGAAGAGAAAGTTTATTGAACTTGTTATAATAATTTTAAATAGAGACAATTAGCTTGCTTCGTACACATTCTACTTTTAGGCTTTTATATAGGAGGTTGGCTTAGCATTACATTTCTTTTCATCATTTTTCAAAATTAAATAACTATAAAACAAACCATAAAAAATCCAAGTCATAATGCCTTGCCCATTTTACTGACCATTAATACTTAAACACAACAACAAAAGTAACTCTAGAAACTCATCTTTACCAAGTTTAAGGTATGGCAGTAACTTGAAGAGTAACTCATAAGTGTATAAGCAAGGCCTGTAGGGTCCAATCTTTTGCAATTGCTCATGCAATGCTTCATGGTCACCTGCAAATCACCATGGATAAATAACATTACAACAATGTACAATATATATTTCGTGTTCAACTAATTTCAACAATAATTCCAAACTATTTTTGAGAATAAACTTCTTCTGTGTGTGTGTGAAGAACTAATTTCTTCATTCAAACTAACTTCAATTTAAGACAGTGTTTCATCAACAAAAGTAAAACACAACAATGATGGCATCCCAACAAGTTATTAGCTAACTAAAAGAAGAACAAACCTTGGAGGGCAGTTGCGACTGATGGTAGCTAATGGAACATGGTGATGACGGCGTCGCAGAACAAGCATCCCAAACAGGTACTGACACTGATGAACAATGACGACGAAACCAACAAATAACGGTGAAAGTGATGATGTCACAGTGGTGAGAGTTGCGAGTGAAGGCAGTGGCAATGGTGACAATCGCGAGTCACGGTGGTGAAAGTGCTCAAATACTCTGGTGAAATGGGGGTTTGGGAGAGTAAGCACGGGATGAGAAGTGTTTTAGGCTTTTAATTAACTTAAAACACATCGGTTTTTTTTTTTAAAAAAGGATATTAACATCAGTTTTACAAAAAATCGATGTTAACGACCTTATGTTATTTACGAGTATGTCACCATATTTTTGTTAACATCGGTTATTTCTAAAATCGATGTTAAGCTACCAATGTTAAAAACAATATTTATAGTAGTGTTATGCTTGACGAATTATTTATAGTGATTTCTTAATTTTACCAAAAAATATTATGGTTAGGGTAAAAAAACTTATTTAGAATTATTCTTATATTACGTATAAAATATTAGGGTATTTATCTCAGTTAGTTGAACAACATACATGAGTGTTATAAATTTTTTAATATTATTTTTTATTCCTATGAATAAAAAAAATAATATGTATAAATAATTTGGATTTTTCTTAAAATTGTTGATCAACCCAGAGTTTGCCAAAGTATATGTTAGTCCATGTGACTAGGAACTTAGTTTTCCTTAGATAATGGTTCAAGTCTTGTTTATGAAAAATGTTATCCACTCAAGTATATATTTACTCAATTACTTAACTCAAATTAGTCAAAATTTTAAAGTAATTTTTAAATCCAAAATGAATTTTAATATGTTAGAGACTTAAATACTTTTTTATTTCTACAATTTAGTATTTTTTTCATTTATATCCTGTAATTTTTTTTCATTTTAGTCATTGCAAAATGTGTCTGTCTTATTTTTTTATCATTAAAGTACTTTAGATAATATTTTTTTCATTGTTTAAAACACTATCTAAAGCTCTTTAAGGATAAAAAATAAAGAAAATACATTTAATAAGGACTAAAACAAAAATGAAAAAATTGATAAATTACACAGATGAAAAATATATTTAAATCTATGTTAAATCTAGTTTTTTAGTGTGGGTTAAAAATTAGTTAAGATAATTAATTAAATATTTTAAAATATTAAATATCTATTTAAGTTTCTAATAGAATAAATATATTTTTGTTTTTATTTTCTTAAATAAAAAAATTCATGAACGACAAGACCCATATTTAAACTAATTACTCAAATGTCACCTTCACCAAGTATATCCTTTCCTTTTCCCAACATTACTTAAAACAAACCAAGTAACCAACGATATATATATATATATATATATATATATATATATATATATATATCCAGCTCCGTGAGAGGTGAAGATAACACCAATATGGTCAAAACTCCTACAAAATTGTTCGCAAATTCAAGTTAGTTTCTTTTCGAAATTTGAAAAACATATAGCAGTATTTTGAGAGGGGATAACATATTAGCATGCAAGTACAATTTTATGCTTGGATAACACAAGTGGGGGAAGCACTATACGCATAGGTTTGTCATTCATGAAAAAATAATGTAACAATATATAGTGTATAGCATGGTTAGGGCACCTTTAACAAAGATAGGAGTTAACTTTGTGTACGAAAAAGGGGACACAATAAAACGTGTTTAGCAAAAGGGGTATTTGTGTTGACCAGAGATCCCCGTGCATGCTTTAATTCTTTCTTTCGTCCTTTGTATTTCCAAGACAGCACGAGTGTGTTTACATCATTTTGTGTTCATATATATATATATATATATATATATATATATATATATATATATATATATATATATGTCCCATGTCTTCTGAAAGACTGAAAGAGAATTTTAGTTTATATTAATATTAGTATAATGATAATTGATAATTAATTAATTTAACATCATTCCTTTTTTCAGATGTCCGCGTCTTCCTAAAACCTCAAAATATCTCTGCTCTGCAATGTCTAATCCCCTTGATCATTACAAAGAATAAACAATAGACTCCATAATTTAAATAATTGCTCCTTAATTTCTTCATAATATTCCTTAGAATTTATTGTGGTCCCGTTGGAACTGATACGTACCGAAGTGTTAACTATTAGTGGTTTGAATTGCAATCAAGCATGTGATAGTAGATTTTGAAAAGATATGGATTAAATTGACAAATGTTCCCACCAGTTGTACCTAAGAAATTTGTTCAAACTAATGGCATTCTATCATTCTATGTTAATTGTCCCCCCTAAAAAAATGATGGTAACATTAATAAAATGTTTTTGAAGATAGACCCACAAGGACTTGTAATAATCGAGCTTGTATTTATATTAAATGGATTTTATAATATTGTGGGTTTAACCTTGCTGGAGATCGAGCATTCACACATAAGAGACATTTTCAATACTCAAATAATGATTACTTTAAGGATATCTTGTAAGACAAAAAAATGGTTAAGATAATTTAACTAAAAGTAATACCCACATAGTTCTGTTGTTATAACTTGTAAACTTTAAGAACATTTAAATGACTACTGATTTGCTTTTGCCGAATATATTGATATTACCGGCAACTTTCTTTAGCGACCTCATTAATTAATAAAGATGGGTAAGTGTTATAAACCTCCTGTTTAATTTTCACGGATAAAAAAATCTAATTAATAAATATCACTTGTATTTTTAAAAGATTAAATGATAAATATATAACTGAATCAATTAAGTTATGATCACTTTAAAATGTAGTCAGGATTATGTTATGAGTAAACGAAAGCTTCGTATGGAAATGGCATTCAATGATAATCGTGACTCTTTTATAACTAATCATGTACTAAGTGCTGTAAAAAAAAAAACTAATCATGTACTATAAGTCATGAGAGTAATGCAATCATTCTACTATTGCATTCTTTTCCACTTTCCTTTCATTCTCTCAAAATTCAATACTAACAACAAAATATGTTTCATGTCACAATTATAGTGACAACAAATTAATAACCATTAAAATTCATCCTGAACTACAATTTTCCCTTAAATGAAAATGAACTTGCAAAAGGATAAACTAGAATAGGCAAAAGCTAATTAAATGAATTTTTACTAGTAATAAAATGAGTCTTTTTATAACAATAAAAAACGAGGTTTTGTTGATGCTCACTATAATTATTAGTAATCTTTTTACTAGTCATAAATTCGCTATCATAATGTAATTGTTGACAAATGATTTTAGGCATGGCCTTTTTAAGCGACCGTGTGACTAATAACTAATTATTAGTCATGAAGATAATAATACAATATCTAATATCTAAATCATGCAATAATGTACTTTCATCCTATTATGACTTTTTTTTCATAAAGAAAATACATCATTCTCATTTTGTTTCTACAATATCTTGATTACCTAAAAAAAATTATTAAAAAGAAATTACATGTTTTTTCTTTAAAAAATATCTCGTCGAATTATAACCTTCTTTCAAATAAAAGATCTACTCTTCATTCGTCTCCTTATTCTCTCTTCTCCTCCTTTCATCTATTCTCTTCCAAATCTTGCTGATAGATGAAATATATCTGACTGTCTCTCACCATGGAACTATTGCTGTATATGATACAATTCATTTTATTTGAATATAAGAAAAATAAAAAGAAAAAGTAGACACACCATATCTAATATTGTATATAATTATTTTCATCACTCACTTATGTTTTATCTTTCTCGTACATAGTATCTCAACAATCCACTCCAACTCCAAAATTGAAAGGTATAACTTTTCGTTGTCTCACATTGATGTCAAAAAATATTTTCCTATTTAATTAAAATTAAAATGAACCTTCATGCGGAACCAAAGAATAAGCAAAGAGACATTGGAATTGATACTAATTATATTGTGTGGTAGGTATAGATTAGGACTGTTTGTGGCTCTTAATCTTGGAAGAGAGATTGAAGAAGTTCCGATGGCTATATATGATTGAGAGACACTATTAACACGTAGTTGTGACATCACCTTCTTTCTCTATCTATAGACTCTAAAATGAAATCACTATTCATGAGAGAGACATTCACTCCACCAGGCATGCATGCATCAAGCATCATTCAAGGCTCATCAACACCACACTAAAGAAGCGAAAATATACACAGAGCAAGTATATTATTATGTGTTTATTTACTAGTGTGGTACACTGCATTCTTGTCGATCTACTCTCACAAGGCTCATGCATGTTGAGTTAGAAAGAGAATCCATCATATCTTTTATATTATATATATCACATAAATAACACTTTGCTTATGCTTTAAGGTTAACTCCAACCACGACTAGACATTAATCCTTTTCATGTAAAAGAAAAATCATTAAATTAAATATAGTTTCTCAAGCAAAAAAAAGTAAAACTTTAACAACATGCTTAAAAGACCTACTACATATATATACGAGTTACGTTTTGTGTTGATTTGATTTAATATTGATATAAAAATAGAAATGATGACAAATTTAAACTACAAAATTGATCAATGTCTCCCTAAACACCCATGTACCCCTTAGTTAATATTTTCAAATAAAGGAAATTTAATGTATGTATGGATTATTACTTAACAAATGTTCTTTCTGGTCGAGAATAAAAAGTATTAATTGGTATGTATGATTATTTTGGCCCCACCTTATTTAATGACAATATATATGTACTATAATATTTACATTGTATATCAACTAATCAAAAATCATATTATATGTATACCTTTGAAGATAATTATATTATAAAAAGTTAATAACCTTATCATGATTGATAATAACCATATAAAACTAATGGATGACTTTTTTGTTCAGTATATTAATAAAACATTGTTTATCCAAATATTTTCATGTTGTAAACAGATTTTTAGTTGCTCACACGTCACAAATTAAGGAAATGCAGTTAAATAATAGCAGCATTATTTTCTCTCTTTTTTTTCAATCTTTTTGTCATATTGAAAACAACAAAATATTCCAACATGATGAAGAAAGGGTTTACAAAAAGTTAGATAAACAATCACCATCAAGATTGAAGAGAAGGCTTGTGAATTGGGACTAAGTAGAAGGGCCCTGCAGGTATGTTTTGGTGACCAATAAATACAATACAGATACAGCTTAATGCATTTTATTTTCAAGTCATTTTCCTTCAGTCATTGTAGTATATAAACCATTTTTCTTTCATCAATAAAGCAAGCTTGTTGATTGGTCATTTACTATTCGATGTTAGAGTTTTGTGGTCTTAGTCCCACATCGCTTGGATTGTTAGAATTTTGTAGTCTTAGTCCCACATCGCTTGGTTTGTAAAAACTTGTGTCTCATTAGTGTTATATATAGAGACACCTTGTAAGCTTTTATATGTTCAAGTAATAAAAGTTCTCCTAGTGTAGCCGTGGACGTAGAAACATACATTGTGTGCTGAACCATATTAAACTTTGTGTCTTTTCTCTTTTCCCTTTATTTCTTTCTCTTCTTTTATTGCTCTATACTAACAGTTCGATACTCTTCTCCTTCTATGGATTCATTCACTTTTGTTATGGTATCAGAGCACTTCATATGAAAAGCTCTACTGTGCACTCAACCTTTCTTCTTCATCTTCCATTCTTTCTTATCAACCATGAGTGAGGGTAGTGAACAAACACCTAGCATGGATAGTTTCTTATACCTCCATCCGAGCGAGAATCCAGTAGTTACTCTCATCTCCCCGGTTTTAGATTCCACTAACTATCATTCATGGAGCATATCCATGATAACAGCCTTGAGTGCTAAGAATAAAGTAAAATTTGTAGATGGAAGTGCACCTGAACCGCCAAAGATAGATCGGATGCATGGTACATGGCATCGCCTGAGAGATTCATCTGTGTCAATGGAAATACACATTAGATATCCTCTCTGATTTTGGTATGCTTGGTTCTCATCCCACTTCAACTCAAAGCTTTCAGCAACTCTGATTGGGCTGAATGTAGAGATTCTAGATGCTCCATCATAGGTTTTTCCATCTATCTTGGCCACTCACTTATTTCTTGGCGCTCAAAGAAACAATCTACTGTATTCCACAGCTCCTCCGAAGCTGAATATCGAGCTTTAGCCTCAACAACCTGTGAGCTTCAGTGGCTCACTTATCTTCTTCAAGATCTCCATGTTTCTTTTGTCCAACTGGCTATTCCTTATTGTGATAATAAATCAACAATACAGATAGCTTCTAATCAAGTGTTTCATGAACGCACTAAGCATATTGACATAGATTGTCATATCGTTCATGAGAAAGTCAACAGTGGTCTTCTAAAGCTCCTTCTTGTTTCCTCTTCCATGCAACTCGCCAACATTTTTACTAAAGTCTTATCTCCATCCATCTTTCAAGGTCTTTGTTCCAAGCTGGGAATGATGAATATACATTCCCAGCTTGAGGGGGGCTCTTAATAAACTAAAGTGATTAGTTTGTATTCTGTTATAGCTTAGTTTGTATTCTGATTTATGTTATAACTACTACTTTTTTATTATAACTGCTTATAACTGATTTTCCTTTTCATTGCAGTATATAAACCATTTTTCTTTCATCAATAAAGCAAGTTGTTGATTAGTCATTTGTTGTTCGATACTCTTCTTCTCCTTCTATGGATTCATTCACTTTTGTTATGGACAGTAGCTTCGAGTGTCATTACTACTCCCTCTCCAAAAGTCCAAAAATAGTGTCATTTTCATTCGGTGGCTTTGGACAGACCACAACTAACCTGTTTTGAGACCATAATTGCTAAGTTGTCACTTTTTGTTGAGTCTTCCAAATGTTTTTGGTAGCTGCAATACGTACCCTTTATTAGACACATTTTCAATTTAGATAAATAATGAAAAGTATGATTTAGAAAGAAAAATACAAAAAAAAAATATTTACTTTTTTTCGGTAATCAAAAGTATTTAGACTTAAGAGCATCTATTATGGGGATTTTCTTCTTACACCATTCATAATTCTTCTACACCCAACATTTTTTAAAAAATTCCAAAGCTACTCTTATTAACTTCTTCTTCATTTGTTCATTTTTCTTCATACACCATTCATTTCCGTTTTCTTTTGGTTGAGCTCCTCCTTCCATGTTGTGGCTAGTTTGGTTGAAATGCATTGTCGCGGTGGTTTGTTCGCAATTCATGATTATCGTCATGGTGGGTGTTGCGGTGCAACGACAAAGGAGGTTAGTTTTTTTCAACTGCAACTTTGATCTGTGCGAATCCATAATAAGCATACAAATTTGCAATCCTTACGAATCATACAGATTGGCAATTCATAACAACCATGCGGGTTGACAATTCGTAACAACCATACGGATTGGTAATTCATATGAACCTTATGAAGACAATCTGTAAGGTTCATACCTATGGTTGTTACGGATTGTCAATCTGTATGAATCATATGGATTGTCAATCCGTATAATCTAAAAAATTTTAAAAATTAAATAAATTTTATTTTTAATGTTTTTTTTATAAATTTAGTTAGATTTTTTAATATATTTGTATAAATATTATTACATTAACTAGTTTATTCAAGTGTATAAAATATGAAAATTTAGATATAAATTTTCATATATATGCTTCTCAATTTTAATGTAATATATTAGTACATACAGTAAAAACATAATAAAATTGTGTCATATTATATGTTAAAAAAAACAAATTTATTGATATATCTAAATATCTAAATACTTTTCTAGAGTAGAAGATTTTTAAATAAATTTCAACATGGAAGTTTTCCAAAATAAATAGATTTATTTATAAATAATTAGAATTAATTATGAGTAATAACAATTCATGTATTTTATTAAGAGATAAATTATTGTTATATGTATATAGAGGTATGAATTATTATATGTCAATCTGTATAGGCTAAATGTATGAAATTTCATTAGTTATTGTTAGTTTTCCATTGAATTCTTTTCATGTTTTGTTAAGCTAGACGAAGATCAATGGATATATGAAAGCATAATGTCTAAAGAAGTTAATATGAATGAAGACAATGGAGAGGAACCTAGTGTGTTTAAAAATATTGATTGTTTTGATGCCTTCAATACTTCTCAAGTATTGATATGATTTTGTATTTTGTTAAAGTAAGTAAATGAATGTCTCAATAAGACTAAACATGTATTATCCCTTTTGTAGGTGTTTGCTACCCATGAGGACGTATTGCAATTGACTCGTACTATTGCGTATGATATTGGTTTTGTAGCTGTGATAACGAGGTCAGACAATGATACTGGAAAGAGAGAAAGGACCTCATTTATTTTAATAGGTTGTGAGAGGAGTGGAAAATATAGAGCATACAAGAAAGACTTGGTACGAACGACGACTGACAGTAGAAAATGTGGGTGTTCCTTTAAGTTAGGAGAAAAACCAGTCTTGGGAGGTGAAAGGTGAATGGTAAAGTTAATATGTGGGGCTCATAATCATGCATTGACTAAGTACGTCATTCGTTGGACATTCATATGATGGCCAACTGATTGAGGATAAGAAGATTATTATTGGTGATATGATAAACTCAATGATTAAACAAAAGAATATTCTTCTCACTTTGAAGGAGCACAATGCCAACAGTTGTACAACAATGAAGCAAGTATGCAATGCAAGATATGCATACCATTCTTCTATAAGAGGCAGTAATAATGAAATGCAACAACTAATGAAACTTCTTGAACGGGATCAGTATATTCATTGGCATAAATTGAAGGATGAAGATGTCGTACGTGATATATTTAGTGAAATTAACCAACGCCTGTAATTTGGTATTTCTCATAAATAATACCTACAAAACAAACAGATACAGGCTGTTTTTACTTGACATTGTTGGTGACCTACTGGGATGACATTTTCAGTTGCATTTGCCTATTTGGAGGGAGAATGTAGAAACAATATTGTCTGGGCTCTTGAATGGTTTTGAGGTATTTTTCTGAGACGTGATGCAATCCCTCAAGTTATTGTTACTAACAGATTCAGGATTGATGAATGCAGTGAAAATTGTTTTCCCTAAGGCAACTAACTTGTTGTGTCAGTTTCACATTGATAAGAAATTGAAGGCAAAATGTAAAACCCTTGTAGGTCAAAAAAACGCATGGGATTATGTGATGGAAGCATGGGGGAGTCTGGTGGATTGTCCTACTGAGCTAGAGTATGATGACGGCCCTATGAAGTTTGAAATTGATTGCTCATCATGGCCAATGTTTGTTGACTATGTCAAACAAACATGATTGATTCCCCACAAGCAAAGATTTGTTAAAGTCTGGACGAATAAGGTGATGCATCTAGGAAATACAACAACTAACAGCTATAAAAATTGTAAATGTATTTTGGTTTTCATAAGAACACATTAATAGATAAAAATAATTGTTTGTGTGTTTCAAATGCGGGGTTGAGTCTACACATTGGGCCTTAAATGGACTACTGTAGAATAGCCTTGGAGACATATGTAGTGTTTGGGAAGCCATGAACAACATGATCACTCTACAACAAACTAAAATTAAGGCATCTTTTGAGACAAGCACACATGTGGTCGGACATGTTTTTTAAAGTTACCTTATACAAGAGACTAATTGACATGGTATAAAGGTATACATTAAACCATATTGTTGCTAAGTTTGAGCGAGTGAATTATGCTAGCATTGACAATTCTCGTTGTGAATGTATTATGAGAACTACTCATGGTCTTCCATGTGCATGTGAGCTAGCTAGATATGTTGTTGGTAGCATACCACTTGACACAATCCATATTTTTGGCGGAGGCTAAGTTTTTCAGACCAAGATTTATCTGAGCCCGAAATCTGCATAACCGAAGAGATGGAAGCCATATCGAAGTGGTTTGAAGAGCTTGATGTATGTGGCAAAGTGACTTTAAAGAGTAAACTTTGGGAAATTACCTACCCTTATCTAAATTTTATGTTTGCTCCTCCTAAAAAGGTCAAAACAAAAGGTGCTCAAAAGAAATAGATGACCAAACAACAAAGATCAATGAAGCGTGATCCATTTTACTGGGAGTATGTAGATGCATTACATTCGGTGCAAAATAGCAATTCCACACTGAAACATTCTGCATCATCATCTGAACAAACCAAACCAAAGAGGAAGATGCCAATGTTGGATCAATTTCATCCATGCATTCATGATTTCATTGAAAGCATTGTCAATGTCCAAGTTGATGGTAATTGTGAATGTCGTATAATTACTACCTTATTAGGTATGGGTGAAGATTCATGGTCTTCGGTTCGTAATCATTTGCTAAAGAACTTGGACAATGGTCTGATGAGTATATACACCTGCTTGGTGGCATAGATAGATATGAGGAGTTAAAGCGATCACTACTTGTTGATGGATTATCAATGGTATATAAGATTTTTGCGTTACATATTCATGGATAAATATTTTTTTAATAATACTGATTAAAATTGTTATGTGCAATGGGTTATGTGATTGCATTAAGGTATAGCGTCCTCCTTATTTCTCTTTCTCTCCAACAAAGCATGATATTTTTCCCTCTTAGAAGTCTACCACCAATAGATAGTTTTGTTCATCACATTATATGTATTGGTCATGTGTGTGACAATCATTTTGTTCAGGTATAGCAATGACCATCATGTTTGTTAATTGTTTTATTATAACATATGTTATGAACATTTGAATATGTATTTGTCTTTGTAACAAATATTTCTAAGAGATGGTTGTCATTTGCTGCCAACAGCTTTGTTATGGTCAACACATTTTCATTATCAAGCAAAATAATGGCCTACTCCTTATATTAGTTGAATGCACCAGTATACTAATTACATGAGGTTAACTACACAATATGTTGATTTAGGAGAAGATAGAACCTTTTGTTATTGTTTGGAAAATGTTTATAACTTAAATAGTTGTGACGATATGGATAATGCATGTAATGTGGGAATTAACATGTCTTTGAATGGAGTTCATAAAATTAATTATGAAGTATGATTGAGCTGTTCAAATATTCAGATTAGCAAAAAGGTAGGTTTAGCAAAGATGAAAGGAAGAGTAAATGCTCTAAGTTCACAACAAAAAATTACTACAATTGTATCATTTACAAGGTATGGTACGTGTGCCAAGAAAATTTATAAAAGTGTATGACAAATAATAGACTTATAGACAAAGCAAAAGCAAATATCAATGTATTTGCATTTTTCTAGTATGATAAGACTAAAGGTTAATGAGGTTTCCATCTATATACCTGATTAAGGATTCATATTAATGGTAAACAACAAAATGTATAAGGTTAATTATATATATATAAAAAAAAACAAACGATCATATAAGGTTAATTTTATAAAATGTATGTTTAGGGTTTAGGATTTAAGGTTTAGGGTTAATGTTTTAGGGTTTAGGTTTTATTATTTAGGGTTTAGTGTTTAGTATTTAGATGTAAGGGTTATGGTTTAGTGTTTAGAGTGTAGGGTTTATGATTTAAGATTTAGGGTTTATGGATTAGGGTTTATGGTTTACAGTTTACGGGTTAGGATCTAGAGAGTAGGGGTTTTAGAGTTTAAGATTTGGGTTAGGTTAGGTTATAGATTCTTACCCTATCAATAATATAGTTTAACATAATATATTTAGCGGAAGAACATGATAGTCAAATTCTAAAGAAATGGAAATGTTAACCATAGTCATATACATAGTCAATCAAATAATGAAAATATTAAATAGTATTCAATCATAATGCATGCAAATGTCCTACAGTACTCAGTCAATCCCATCTATCATCGTCTTCGTCCTCCACCATCTTTGTCATTTGTATCGCTCCTTCGTCTGGAGCAAACATAAACATTTCCTTGCTCAATGAAACCTCTGGCTAATCTTAGATAGTGCTCAGGCAGAGTGTATGCATCTGTTCCAGTAGTGGCCATCCTCATGTTGATCATGTGTTCCAAGCTTTCTGGTATCTTTTGGCTAGCGGCTTACGACATTGATAACGACCTCAATAACAAATATTGGAACCGTGTAACAAAAAATCAGTAATAGTGAATTGAAAATATATTATACCATTGCATGTCGAAGCATGTCTGCATCAACAGCTACAAATGCAAGTGGTTGTGGCATAGATGTTGAGTGAACGAGAAACTTAGGTGGATCTGGTATAATATATCTTATTCAAATATGCTATAATTAAACAAATAACTACTTTCTCTTGCCTAAACTCTAGCTGCCACATGATCAGCATATGACATCAACACTGATGTATCATGGAGCCCACCTGGAAAATCCTTTATATTAGCACCTACATGAGGGTCCTCATGAACCTTGTCAACAACATGACCCACATGGTCAACATCCTCAGCAACAGTTGTAGCTGCCCATTGTCTAGGTGTTGATGCTATCGGCCTTCGATGTTGAGGGGCTTATTACTCATCACCAATAACTTGTTTACCTAAGGCTCTTCCGAAAACTCTACCTAAAGTCTAACGCAATCCTCTGGTTCTAACAATAATCTACAAATTTGCACATTAATATCAATTAATGTCATCTTTCAATTAATAGTTGAATTTTATATTTCACAACAAAAATATTTTCTTTCTATTACTCAAAAACTAACTACAAAGTAACTAAAAAATCTTCTAAAACCCTATTGTATTATTAAATGTAATATATTTTAACATATGTAATAAAAAATTAAATTAACATTAAATGATTAATCTAACAAACTAAAATATATCATCAAAATGAAACTACAATCTTATTTTAACTATTTTGTAAATTACTATTAAAAAATTCATAAATAAGTATTTAATTATTTTATAAATCAATGTACAAATTCATTTTTAAAATTTTTATACTTCAAATCGCTATTTCATGCAAACTAAAATATATGATCAAAATCAAAATACAATTTTATTTTTAATTTTTAATAAATGACTATTTCAATATTTTATAAAAAAACTATTTTAATACTTTTATATATTTATAAATGAATGAAGAAATTCATTTATATATTTTTTATACTTCCAATTACTATTTATATAAATATCTAATAGTACTAATGTAATAATATTTATGTAAATATAATAAAAAAATTATTATACAATATTACCTATTTTTGTTTACATAAATTTTAAAATATATAATTATAAAAATTGGGAATTTTTTGTTATTTAACAATTTTATAAATAATTATTTTAAATATATAAAAGTATTAAAATAGTTTTTTATAAAATAATTAAATAACAATATAATTTATACATTGATTTTTAAATAAATATAATTATTAAATAAAAAAATTAAATTAAAAAATCAAAAATAGTTAATTAAATTAAATAAATATTTAAAATTAACAAAAATAGTTATTTATAAAATAATTAAATAATAACAATTTATACATTGATTTTTTAAATAAACAAATTTATTAAATAAAAATTATTTAAAATGGACAAAAATACAAATTGGGAATCGATATGATCTATACGAATTGGTAATCCATACAAATTGTTAATCCGTATGAATTATATGGATTAACCAATCTGTGTGGTCATACGAATTTCCTTTACACATGTATCATACGAATTATCAATCTGTATGGTTTAACGCAGTCAAAAATAAAAATTACGGACTAGGGTACTCACGGCGAAGAGGCGAGATGGAATGAAAGAATGCAGCAAGAATAACAGAGGGGAAGGATGAACTCGCGACGCAGCAGGGAGAGGAAGGAGGGACACAAAAGGATGAAGGAGGCGTAAGTGATTGGTGTAGGGAGGGATGGTGTATTTGATTTTTAAGTGAAGGACAATTTGATCTTTTTACTACACTTTCTGAGTGTAGAAGAAACTTATATGGGTGTGGGAAGGGATGGTGTATTTGACTTTTAAGTGAAAGATAATTTGATCTTTTCACTACACTTGTTGGGTGTAGAAGAAACTTGTATGAGTACACTTGCTGGGTGTAGAAGAAACTTGTATGGGTACAAGAAGAATAACCCTCTCTTATGGGAGTAGCTAATGAAATTTTTAGACTAAGTTACGGGAGTAGCTAATGGAATTTTTAGACTAAGTTATTATATAGATTCATCATTGGATTTGACTCCTTTTAAAGTAAGGAGAGTGTACTTTAGACGATAAAATACAATAATAACCATTAATTAGAAAAATCGATGTTTAAATTGTATTTTACTTTAGATTTTATTATACATATATTTGATAATCATAATTTACAGTCATTATTGATTCTCTAATCAATTATTCTACTCTTTATTTAAATCCTTCATTAGAATAATTAACATGAAAATTTTTATACAAGAATTATAACTTAATTATAGTATAACAATACTTAACAACTTTTAGGAATTATGAGATAATTGTAGAACTCATTTATTTTATGTTCTTAGAGATTACACCAATGAAGAGAAGATTTTGTTGAAGTTCTTAAATCTGGTGTAATACTATTGGGGCTACCAAAAATGAATTAACTAATAAGTCCTATGTTATAACGAATGGACTCGTTAGGAATGAAAATACATTGAACTTAATCAAGTTCGATTTAAATTGATTTGACTTATTAATATTTAATTCAATTTGAAGTTCAATCGAAGTGTTAAATACAGTTTATCTTCAGAAGTAAAAACCAACAAAGTAGTTTGCTTGTTGCCAACTTGGCATCACTATGATCTATTTGATATCATTTTCAAACAATTGATTGTGCACTTTATTAAAATACACGCTAAACGGTGTCTCATTTATTTTGTTAAGTTTAATTACGCTAATTTGCCATGGGGTCAATGTTTATTATTATCAGTAGGGGTGGGTAAACGGGCCCAAGTCCATGGACTGGCCCGCGGTCTGTGTGGGTTACGGACCAATTTTTTTAAACGGTTCATGGTTATGTCATATTTTTGAGCCCGCCCCGCTTAACCCGCGGACAATGCAGGTTTGGCCCGCGGGGTCCACAGGTTGCTCGCAGCCCGCATATGTGACGTTGACCCAATTATATTAGGTTTAATTTTCTATTTTTCACTTTAAACTTTTCTTTTAAAACAACAGATAAAGAAATATATGAGATAAGATAAAGATTTAAAGATAAAAATAAAAGATTTAAATTAAAAGATGATAAAGATAAAAAAGGATAAGATAAGATAAATAAAAGATAATAGAAATAAAAAATTAAGATAAAAAAATATAAGTGATAACATGCTAAAAATCTTCCTTTTTGATATTTTCTCAATCTTTTTCTCTTTTAATCTATCTTTTTCATATCTGCAAGTCATAAATAATAAAAATATCAATTCTTATCATTTAAGCCAAAAATAATTGTTAAATAAATATTTTTAAAGATATTTCAATATATTTTTATTATAAAAAATAGCTCACATCAGATATGGAGAAACCTCAAGCTATTTCAAATATGGAATCATTTGTTGTTAGAGATGTTTAAATTTCATATTTTAGATTTATTGCTTGAATTTTCTTTTGTTGAGACATTATTTATTTTATTGATATAATTGACTAATTATTGAGATTTTATTTACATTTGTATTGAACTTAATTTTATTGTATTGTATTTTTATTAAAATTAAATTTTTTTAAAAATTAGGCCCGCGAACCGGCCTGTTTGACCCGCGGGATCTGCGGGGCAGAGGCGAACCAATTTATTTGATCCGTGTAAGAAGCGGGACCGATTGGCCCGGTCCGCTGCCAATATATATATATATATATATATATAACATTTAGTATAATGACTTAATATATAATCTCCCTTAAATATCACTATATAAGAAAATGAATAACTTTCTTTTCAGTCCGCACTAAACTTTCCTAAACAACCTAGATATGCAATAAATACTAACCACGAGTAATAATCCTCTAAAATTAATTCACTTGACTAAACCATTCAATCGATGACATTATTCCCTTAATGCATGAAAATTGGATATTATGACAGGCAAAGTTAGAGACGAATATAACGGTTCCTTTCATCCTTGTGTCTCTCCTAGAATATAACACAAGTCGTTCATGACAGTACTCCAATTTATAAATGTGTCAATCTTACTCAATCCTCGAAGTTAACCGTATGGTTTGCTTTTCAAAATACTTTGTGAACAAATTGTCGAGATCCCACATGGATTGATCGTCAATAAATATGCAAAACAGTAAAAATATTTAAAGAAAACCCAATAGCATCATGTGATTGATATAACCAACCACACTTGATGGGATAGGAGCCATTATTTTGGAGCAAAAATATTTAAATTAGGTGAAAACATACACTTCAGACCAAATGGGAAAATCAAGGCCCCATGAAAACCACCTATGTATAGATATGGGACGAGGAATGGCATTTCAAACTATGCTACTACTACATCCAAACAAAATTACTTTGAAGCCAGATAAAAATGGCCATGAAATTTTGGCATTTAGTCGCACAACACAATAATTATGGTATCAAAATTTGGCATGACCTCCAGGCATGTGAGGGCCAAAAGTCTAAAGCTGAAGGAACAAGCCAGCCAGATCATATCTCCAGCTTCTGTATCAAGTCATGGCACCCAGTTCCCATCTTCACTGGCAAACCAAGACAAATTCTAGCAGATGGTGTCTCCAAGTTGTCCACTTGCCCATGATAAGCTGCTTCAACAATAAATTTGCCAGCCGTCTCAAAACACATTTTGATGAAAGGGGATGTAGAGTCTGCTATGCTCCCCGTTCTGTTCATCGGGCGATAGCTACCAGTGTGCGTCATAAAGTCAGCAATGAGTGTCAAGTGTCGGATATTTACTGATATACCATAAGACTTGAAAACATTCTGCACTTCCCTGATGATGGTTTCCCTGGCTGCTTCCACCCCATAAGCATTTAGCATAGCATGCACGTTGTTTGAATAAATGTACCTAACATCCAGATCATCTTCCAACTCCCAAAATGTTTTAAAATGTACCCCTGATGTCTGAAGTGCTGGTATTTGTTCTTTCTCTGAGGCTGAAATCTCAATCCTTTTTCTGCCATCTTTACCATAGTAGATTACTCCACTTTCTTTGCATGTAATAGCTTTACATTCACCAACCTTTCCAAAATTTTGGATGCAAACCTTCTTGGCTGTCCTCTGAGCAATCTGCATATAGTTGTTTTGAAAACAGTCGAGTTTTATAAGCAAAATAGAAATATGACATATACACCCAACAAGAAACAGCAGTCATATTTGTTTCCTAATTCCTAACCATAGTTCACTTCACAGTTTTCATAGTTTATAATCAAGTTCCCATACAATTTGGTCCTTAAAAGTGACAACTTTATAACAAGCTAATCCTTCAATGAGTCGGTATTAGTGAGACATACAGATAGGATAGTGAGGAACATGAAGCACACATGTAAAGTTATTTGACAACTAGATTGCCTTTGTCATCTCTAAAATACTAGACAAGAATGAAATTTTCCCACTCTTTCTCTCACATATGGATGTCCCTAATGTGTGTAAATCCCAAAATTTCTCAAACTTTAATCATTTAGTGATTCTAAGTAATTTAATTGACAAATAATGTCACACGAGTGTACTTAACAATCCCTATCACTATGGGGGGTGGGGGGGTGGAGATGGGGGGATTTGTATGAAGGCACATCTTCAAGGACCAAAGCAACACAAGTTGTCATTTTCAAATATCAAATTGCTAACTGGACACTAAAACAAAGCCAACTGTACAAATTCATTATAGATTTTTTCAAGTCAGAAAGTAATAACAGAGAGCTCATACAACGGAAAAGAAAAAGATTGAGGAATGGCACTAACATCACCATGTTTTCTGGATGTAAAAGTAACTAACACTGACTTTGCAAAATTACATTTTACAAAACATTAAGCTATTCATATGACAGTGGCAGCATTGAAACACCCACACTATGGTAGGAAAAAAAATGTTAAGACACCACCATATGCATTTTAATGGACTTGATTAGTGTAGGTAGAAGGTACTGTGCTTCTAGGCATATATAATGTCCTAGAATATAAAAAATAAACTTTTTATAGTGTTGAATGACCCATCTGATAGGCAATAACAACCCAAACTTTGATATCATAAAGAAACACATCAACCCCAAAATTTATACAGCATATTAAACAGAAATTAGATGCAACAAAAAGTACCTGAGTTAACAAAATGTGAGGTTCACCAGTAAATCTAAAGTGGATCTCAAAATGCTTCCCTTTGGCTTCCACAAAAATTGCCCTGTCATATTTTTTTGTTGTTGGTTCAGATTTTTTCTTTTCTCGTTTCAAATTTTGTTTTTCATCAATAGTCTTGGACTTGGAGGGTTTTTCAAGTCCTTCAGAATTATTAGCATCTGTCACATTGTTATAATTCTCATTGGCATCAACATCACTGCCATCCTCATCACCTTCAATTTCCTCTGACAGCTCACCATCATGTGTTTCCTCTTCAGGACCATCCTCATAATCAACCTCATCAGTACCTTGTAGTTTTCTCTTTTGTGCATCTGATCCAAGATCTTCATACCCTTCAGTGTCTTCAACACCACCACCATCTTCATCGTCGTCATCATTATTTTGACCTTTTTTCTCAGATTCTGATCCATTGCTGTGAGCATCTTCAGAGCTGTTTGAATAATTTGATTGTGGATCAGTCTTGAATTTTTTTATGCCACTAATTTTAGAAAGCAATGTCATGTGATTTTGAATGGCATCCTCCAACTCTCTAACAAAGTTAACCCTTAGAGTTTCCTCCCAGTCGTCAAGGGTAATATCAGTGTATTCTGGATACTGTTTAGATTTATATAGCTTCATCACAAGTTTATATATACTGCAAACTTGACCACCAAGAACCGTTACTGGTACAACAGAAACTTTCATACTCTTAATTATGTCAGCTACAGTAATCTTCTTCAACTTATCAGCGAGACAAATAGCATCTTTCCTGCAAATAACAACAGCATCAAACACCTATACATGTCTGTAGAAAAAGCAATAAGTTTTCAGGAACAAAAATAATGAACACACAAATACAATAGAGAACAATATCAGTATCTCACATAGATTTATCATGTCTCAAGGGGCATGTCATAAATGGAGTTTTGATATCACGTGCAGCAGCCATCAGGATTTCTTGCAAGCGTGGAATTCCAAGTGTCACATTCATTTCACCTCGACCAGCAAGGTGGAAAGTATTCAAGCTGGGGGGGAGGGGGGGAAGCCAAAAATAAGCAAATAGGATTAACCAGCCACACATATATACAAATCAAGTCTTAATCATTATTGAGAAACTTCACCAAAAAAAATTATTAAGAAATTCATAGCTGCCAAAAAAAACACCTTCCCTGAATTAAGTTCTAGGCTTCTAGCAGACCATAAAGGGAAAGCTTAAGATTTTATATAAACACCAGATGCAAATAAAGTCACTGCTCGTGTTAGTTTGGCTTAAACTTTCACCAGGAATACATAAGTTGTCCACATTTCAAGATTTCACCATGAAAATTAAAATAATAATTTTCCATGGGATCACCAGAAACCACTGCAGCTTCTCTAATACTTTATGTTGTCATACTTGTTAATTAAGATAGAGTTAGTTTACCTCATGGGCAAGTCATTTCATAAACTCATTAAACCTACAATGAAACCCTACATAAAGCTTTTATGATGTTTAGATCAAACAAAAACCATTAAATTCATATCTGAAGCTAAGAGAGGAGCTGACTTCAGACATCACTTGTTCTGTCAAACAGCTATCCTCCTATTCTATGTTTTCTTTAAACATAAACAGTGTAGGTGATGTTGTAAGAAGATAATCCAGCATTCAGCTATCATCAGTATTCACCTGTCTATATAAACCAGTACCGTGGTGTCACTTTGACATATGGTATCAGCCTATTAAGGCGTTGTTTCATGCTGTTTAAACACTTCCACATTAAAATTAACTTATCATGTATGAAAACAACAAAAGAATAGCAACAGGCTCATCAAGAAGAGGTGAAATATTCTCCAAAGAAAACAATATTTGAATGGAGATTTGTCAAGCATTGCTACCAGCACAGTACAATTCACAATACTATATGATTTGATTCAAATAGTGCAGCTGACGATGCAAATCTGTTAGGAACCAAGAATTGAATTGAGAAAGAAAAGAAAGGATTTTATTGACTAGTAAGAAAAAAATAGAAAATAGGAGAGAAAACTCTCCTCCAAGGGTTTCCCCTTCACAAAGGATTTCTCCTTTCACAAAGAGCTAATGCTCAATTTACAATGACAAAAAATCTCCCCCTCTCCTATCCTTCTTCCCCTATTTATATCTAATAAACCCCTCTCACTAACTAACTAATTCATTAATAGTCTAACTATCTTAACTAGCTCTCCCTTCTTATATCCTAACAAAATCGTTGAGTAAATTGTTTTGGTGCTTGAATGGCACCATGAATCGCAAGAATAGCTTGCTGGGGGGCTATACTGCTGAATTTGAGCAGCCAATATTTTGTTGTTCTAGTGGCTGTTATGATTTGGATCTTTGTTTTGAAGCTTATATCTCACTTTTTAGCTATTTGACTTCAAAAGAAGGGATAAGTTAACCCAAAGAATAACTCAAGAAGAGTTACTTATCATCACCCTTCATTTTCTTCTAATCTATTCGAGAAAGTGAGAGAAAGACAGAAAATTAGAGAGAAAGGAAACTGATATTATTTCAATCTGAAAAGTTAGTTAGAGTTAGTTACAACAGAGGTATATATAGACATCTGAACCTCTGAACTAACAATAACAGAAACTGACTGCCTAATATTAGTGAGGAGCTGTTAGCAAAAGCTAACAGCCCTTACAAACATATTACCAGTTGTCTAACACTAGAGGGGTGTTGTTAGCAAAAGCTAACAGCCCTTCCAAACATACTACAAAAATGTTTTCACAATTATACAATCACATACTCTAATACCCCACTCAAACTCAAGGGGAAGAGTTTTCAGAAGAAACACTCTTCACATTGAGTTTGTCCCCGAGAACTTCAAATCTTGCTGAAGAAAGGGGCTTGGTCAGCACATCAGCCCACTGATCTAGAGCTGGGATATGCACAATTGAATGCTGCTTTGCCAGAATTTTTCTCTTACGAAGAAGACATCAATTTCCACGTGTTTGGTACGACTGTGAAACACAGGATTGTAAGCAATGGATACGGCACTCTAATTATCACAAAAAAAGAACAGGAGTAGTGAAGGGAGCTTGCAACTCGAGCTTGAATACATGTTAACTAGTGGAAGTTTGAGATAAACTACAATACTCAGCTTCAGTGTTGGACTTGGATGTGACCTTTTGTTTGCAAGACCACCAAGATATTAAGTTTGGGCCAAGAAAGATGGCAGCCCCTGAGGTAGAATGCCTGTCATCCACATCAGATGCCCAGTCAGCATCACAGAACGCGCGAAGAACCAAGGGTTTTGTAACAAGAGCAGGCTAAAGAAGTAGTCCATGAAACAAAGTACCCTTGAGATACCTTAAGATTCATTTCACTACTGCCCAATGGGAGTCTAGAGATGCAGCCATAAATTGACAAACTTTATTGACAGCAAAGCTAATTTCAGGTCTAGTAAGAGTAGCATATTGTAAGGCACCAACCACTAATCTGTATAGAGTTGGATCATGAAAAATATCAGCACCATGTCGAGATAGCTTGCAATTAGAGACTATAGGGGAAGAAATGGAATGAGCTTCAACCATGTGAGTTTTGTGGAGTAAATCACGAACATATTTACTCTGAGTCATCAGTATAGAGTTATTAGGTAGATACTTGATCTCTAAGGCCCAAAAAATAATCCAAATGACCAAGTTGCTTGAGAGAGAAAGCAGTGTATAGTTTGGTTGTGAGCTGCTGAATAAGAGAAGTAGAACTGCTCGTGATGATGATATCATCCACATAGACTAAAAGATAGACAATATGCACCTGTTGCCTGAAGATGAAAAGGGAAGTGTCACATTTGCTCCCCACAAATCTAAATTGAAGAAGAGTAGATTTCAGCCTATCAGAACACTGCCATGGAGCCAGCCTGTTTTAAGCCATAGAGAGCTTTGTTGAGCTTGCAGACTAGGGATTTATCTGCAACTTCAAAACCAGGAGGCTATGTCAAATACAGATTCTTCAAGAAGCCCATTTAGAAAAGCATTATTCACATCAAGCTGAAATAATTCCCACCCATGTGACAGTGCAAGAGTGAGAACAATATGAATGGTGACAGGCTTGACCACAGGAGAAAATGTCTCATGAAAGTCAAAGCCATGAATTTGATGAAAACCCTTGGCTACCAACCTTGCTTTGAACTTGTTGATGGAACCATCAGCATTTTCCTTTACTCTGAAAACCCACTTACACCCAGTAGTCTGTCTATTAGAAGGTAAGGGAACTAAGTCCCAAGTTTTGTTTTTCAGCAAAGCATCATACTCTTGTTGCATGGTAGCAAGTCAATCTGCATTTTTCAGGGCCTGTTTCACAGTTTTAGGTTCAGAATGAGTAAGAAATAAAGAAGGATGTAGTCTAGGATTGTGAATTCCAGACATGGATCTTGTTTGCATAGGTGAGTATTAACTAGTATAGAATTAGGTGCTGAAACAGAGTCAAAAGAGGGTGCACTAAGGGTTGTGGACTCTGAAGTTTGAGGATGAATAGATGTAGACTCAGAAGAAGTGGATGGATGAGACACAAGAAGAGAGGTTGTAGGCAAATGGATAGGAATAGGGGGAGCAAGGGGTGCAAAAAGAGAATGAGAAGGAGAAAGCTGAGAAGATTGAGGCACACAAACTACAAAAGGTGGAGACAGGTTAGGATTTAGACTGAAATAGGAATCAAGACTCTTGATGGAGTTAGAAGAGGAAGGAAACAGGTCAAAATAAGGGAACCTCAACTCATTAAACAGAACATCTTTGGAAACATAGATTCTTCCAAATAAAGACAGACATTTATAGCCTTTGTGGGAGGAGGAATATCCCAAAAATAGACACTCTTGAGATCGAAAATTGAGTTTGTGGGTATGATAAGGCCTCAACAAGGGAAAACAGGCACAGCCAAAGGTTTCAAGGAATTGAAAATCAGGATCCTTGTTGAAAAGAGTAACAAAGGGAATGGAAAAAGTTGAGGGAAGCAGCGGGAACCAGAGATACTCAAAGCTTCACCATTGCCTATGAAAATTTGATCAGGTCCATCAAAGTGAGTGAACTGCTTGATATTCTGTGATTCACCAGTCACATGGAAGCTAGCTCCAGAGTCTGAAATCCAAGTGGAGCTAGCAGAACCATTCCCATGAGAGGAGGAAATGATAAGCATAGCTTGGATGCTGGAACAGCAACTTTGGAATTGGAATTGGGATTAATCCAGGTATTGGAAGCCCTGGCAAAACCAGAGGAGTAGGGAACTGGTTGAAGTGTGGCAAGATCAAAGGTGAGTGATTCATGAGGCTAAAAACTCGTGTCAGACCGAAAGTGGCAAACACTTGCAATGTTTTTTTTTAACTGCAAAGATAATATATATATTAATCAAATAATAGTACCAGGGGTACTACATGATAAGAAGGAGATAATGTCTCCAGGAACATGAGTCCAAAAATACAGAACACAAATGCCCTACAAGAATCCCCCATAACCCTTAACCCAGCAGACCACAAACTAAATAAAGGCCATAGGCATGGCTGAGGACCATTGATGAAAAGGGGCATTGAAGTCCTTTTCCCACCCCCTCAGCCAGGACCAAGTGAGGAAGTTAGTGTTATCCACCAACTTAGAAATGTGGAAAGGCTGATTATGAAAGATCACATCATTTTGGAGCTTCCATATGGACCGTGTAGCTGCTATCCACCAAATTTTCCTTCTTGTATTCGAAGCCTTCGAACCTGCTATGGAAGATTGCTGAAGGAAATGATCCATGGGCCTGCAGTGAAGAGCTCTATCCTCCTTAACCCAGGTGTTAAATTCCCACCACAAAGGCAGAACTTTTTGATAAGTGAAAAACAGATGGGAAGCAGATTCAGAATTGCTTTGACAGAAGGGGCATAAGTCATTGGCAAGATCAACATGTCTCCTGGATAGGTTCTCCTTAGTAGGAAGCCTATCCCAAAGCAATCTCCACGCAAAGGTTAAGGCTCTAGGAGGAATTTTAGTATCCCACAGCTGGCAGAAACCAAGCTGATGATCTTCAGTTGACTGCTCAGCTTTAATGCAAAGATAAGCAGATTTAGAAGAGAATATCCCATAAGAAGCAGCTCCCCACACCCAGCTATCCTTTGACAAAACATTTAAATTGATGACAGCAGTCTGATCAATAAAATCTGAGGCTATCCCCATTTCATTGTCAAACAGATTGCGCCTCCAAGAGAATTTCCATTCCCACCCCGATTCACAGAAAGAGCCCATCTCTGCTACTGTATGCTGTTTTTGCAAGGAGATACGATATAGCTCTGGATATTTATCTTTAAGAGCCATCCCCCCATCCATCCAATAGTCCTCCCAGAACAGAATTTGATCACCTCTTCCCAGCCTCCAAATAAACTGCTTAGAAACCTCAGCCATACACCCATGCTGGTTAATGGATCTCAAGTCAGACCACCAATGAGAGAAATTAGGCTTTGGTGGCCCCCCTTCCAAGCCTCTCCAGCCTCTGTATTTAGAATTCAGAATACGGCTCCATAGCTGATCACTTTGCTGGAACATCAACCATTTCCATTTAATTAAAAGAGCATTGTTGAGGGCCTTGATATCTTTAATACCCAAACCTCCCCTTTCTCTAGATGAACATACATGACTCCAAGCTATCCAAGCAATCTTCTTTCCTTCAGAATTGTCACCCCACAGAAAATGTCTTTGAATAGCATTTAATCTATTAATCACTGCTGAGGGAGCCCTGTAAAAAGACAAGTAAAACAAGGGTAATGCTGTTAAAACAGCATTGATAAGGGTGATTCTTCCAGCCATAGAGATGCTCCTTTGATTCCACTTGTTCAACCTAGCCTCAAACTTTCTAATGATAGGCTCCCACACCATCTTTCTTCTCAGATTAATGCCTATAGGCAACCCTAGGTAGCAAAAGGGGAATTGAAGCATGGCACAATTAAGGTAATCAGCAGCAGAACAACACCATTCTTCAGATTGGCCAATTGCTCCAAAGTGGCTCTTTGCAAAGTTAATTCTCAAGCCTGAAACCATCTCATAGCTTCTAAGAATGGCCTTCACAGCTTTGACATTATCCATAGAAGCTTCTCCAAAAAATATAGTATCATCAGCAAATTGGAGGATGTTCACTGGGATCCTATGCTTCCCCACCAAGAAACTTTGAAAGCAGTTTTTGATTGAAGCTTCTCTCATCATTCCTGTCAAGCCTTCAGCCACCAAGACAAACAATAAGGGGGCCAAAGGGTTCCCTTGTCTCAAGCCTCTTTGAGGCTTAAATTCAGAGGTAGGGCTTCCATTCACAAGAATAGATATAGAGGCTGATGTGAGGCACCCCTTAATCCAACCAATCCATCTATCATGGAACCCCATTCTTCCCATCATATAAAACAGAAATTGCCAAGACACTGAGTCGTAAGCTTTTTCAAAGTCCACTTTGAACACCATGCAAGGCCTCTTAGACCTCCTAGCCTCCTCAACCACCTCATTGGCAATTAAAACACCATGGAGCAGCTGTCTACCCTTCACAAAGGCTGTTTGCCTTTCATCAATGAGGTGGTTCATGACCTTGCTGAGTCTGTTAGCCAGTAGTTTAGCAATGATTTTGTAGACACATCCAATGAGGGAGATGGGTATGAAATCATTGAAGGATTGAGGGTCCTTAATCTTAGGGATAAGAGCAATGAAAGAGGAATTGAGACCCTTGGGGAAAGAAGCATTCACATGGAATTCTGCTATAAATCTTAGGAATTCAGGCTTCAATTCCTTCCAAAAGTGCTTAATAAATCTGAAATTAAAACCATCTGGCCCTGGGCTTTTGTCATTGCCACAGGCCCACACAGCACACCTTATCTCTTCCTCTTTAAAAGGTTCAATCATAATTTCTCTCTGAGTAGAAGTCAGACTTTTAAACGAAACCCCATCCAGGTTAGGTCTGCTCAAGTGAGGCTCATTGAACCTGTTCTGAAAATGATGAAGGATTTCAGCCTTTATAATGTTAGGATTTTCCACCCAGGTGTCACCAATCTGCATCCCCCTCAAAGCATTTCTCCTCCTCCTCAAATTAATAACTCTGTGAAAATAGGATGTGTTGTTGTCCCCCTCTTTGATCCATCTGCATCTTGATTTCTGCCTCACAATAGACTCCTGCATAGTAGCTTTTTCCCAAAGGTCAGCTTGGGTTTTCTTGAGCTCCTTGACTTGTTGTTCAGAAGGTTGAGCTGGCATAGAATTCTCCAAGTCATTTAGTTTCTGTTGAAGCTGTTTGACTTTGCTGCACAGGTCTCCTATGTTGTCTTTACTCCAGATTTTCAGCCTCTGTTTAAGATGCTGAAGCTTGCATTTTAAAGCATAACCACCCCACCCCATAGGCTGATAATCTAACCAACAATCCCTCACTACCTTTTGAAATTGCTTGTTCATTAACCATCCATCATAAACCTTAAAAGGTTTAGGGCCCCAATCAATGCATTTAGACCCGTACTTGAGACAAATTTGACAATGAAAGTTGGCAAAATGGCCACCACCACCTCTACCAGAGCCACCACCACTGCGTCCAGCACTGCGATCAGGAAAACCGCCACGACCATTGCCACGGCCATACAATCCTCGAGAACCACCAGGATGACCAGATTTGTAGGAATTTTTATGCGAATAGCCTTGAGTGTAGTTCAAAGACGGAGAATTAAGCACCCGAGCTTCTTTACTGTAGCGAGCAAGACGAGTTTTATGACCGTAAAGCAAGGCCTCAATCTCGGCGATAGACGGAGTACGCTTATTGCTCTCAATTACAGAGATTATCAACGCATAATCGGACGGGAGTCCTTCAAGAAGCACGTCAACATACTCCTCATGGCGATCAGGAACTCCAACACCAGCAAGCTCATCGACATAACCTTTGATTTTACGCAAATATTCATCGATGGATTTACCGTCAAGCAAAACCGCACGATCGCTGTTCGCAGCTGTCGAGCACAAGACTTCGTATGGAGATTAAAATACGCATGAATCTTCTCCCAAACCTATAGGAGTAATTCGAGCCAAGGATGCACAACAGAACTGATTCCGAAACTTCCCAAGCTTCATAGTCAGGATTCACATGATCAACAATGTGATCATCCTCTGTGAGATAGCGAGGCAGAACGACGGGATTCATGACGAAACGCTGCAATTTGTGGGACTTGATAACCGGTTCTACATGCTGCCGTCAGTGGAGATAGTTCGAATCATCGAGCATCTCGGCGATGGAGTTTGGGAACGATTGAGAGACGAAATTCGAAGGAGTGAAAGCCCTTACAAACATACTACAAAACTGTTTTCAAAATTATACAATCACATACTCTAATATAATCTAATGGTCAAAGATGAATTACTCGTTAAAACAATTAAAAGAAAACTCTTTATAGAGTTACTCTAAGAGTAACTTCATTCTCTCTCTCTCTCCCCATATATATATATAGATAACTGATAAGTCTGGTTCAAAAAAGACTGGTACCACTAACAAATTCATACTTTTCCATGTGCTTCAATATTGAAACAGATTGAGCATAAAGGGCACCCCTTGGCACACATTATATGTACAAAATAAGAAATATCCATGACAATGTAAAAAATCTTACGTCATCTGCGTTGCCGGTTCTCCAACAGATTGAGAAGCTAATACACCAACTGGTTCACCTGGTTGAGCAAGACATGAGACATACTTATGCTCCATCAATCTTAAGAAATCCGCTTGCTCCATAGAACCAAGATTTCTCTGTTTCGAGAATTTTTCTGCTTTTCCTTCAAGAGCCTCAGGCAATTTGTTAATATATGGACTGGATCTGTCTAGTTGACGGCAATAGTTGCTAAAAACCAATTCTTTATTCTGAAAATAATAAAAGAGAAACATATAACAACAAGCTACAAGTTGTATGCGTAATTTATGATTTTCTCGGAAATAATTAGCATGTTCATACAGTTGACAATGCACCGAATTCGGTGATAAAGCTAGTTTGATGGACATCAACACCATCTTCTCCATAGTGAAACTGAATAATTGAACCATCCGCATCACGGACAGTATGATCATAACAAACTTTAAGGCACTCAAGGTTTTTCATTAGGCATCTTTGCAGGTAACCACTCCGAGATGTTTTGACTGCAGTATCAACTAGCCTGCGGAGCAAAGAGGTCATTTGTTTAGGATCTAGGAATTAAGAAATGTAAGCCATATTACCAAGAATACTTTTTGCCTTTGGTGTAAAGATTAAAACATATCAACAAAAGTGACGTTTGCATAAAGGGTAGTAAACATCATACAGAGAAGCCAAAAGAAACAGGAATGCATTCAGGGAGTGTAGGAGGGAGAGTGCTGTAAGTCTGTAACCAAGTAAGGCCAAATTTGGACAAGATTCTAATAGTTAATATGCAAACATAAGGACCACAAATAAACACGAACAATCAATCAACAATAAGCAAGAGTTATAGCATTAGTAGGCATCCCTACATTGAACAGTTGACTCCATTGGGCTCTACCAAAAACCAAATTTTAAATAGACGGTCTTTTTACTGGTTTTAACTGAAACTTTCATAGGCCTTTCTTACTCCTTTAATAAACTCCCTTCTATTTGAAGAACTTTAATAGAAAAATTTGATAAAAAAAACTACACAATTGTTCAGAAGGCATATTATAACAAGTCTGTAATAATCAAAAAATACATGAAAAATAGCTATCTATATAAAGGAAAGATAGTTGAAAAAGCTGCCAAGGTGTGTGCACAAACTGAACCATTAAGAGAACAGCATAACATACATGGCTTCCAAGGAGCATATGAGCAGTTTTTCAAATAAATTTGTCCAAGTATTATTACTCGTGCAAATTATTGCACTAAAAATGCAAATGACAATAGGTGTAATTAGTGATCTAAATTTCAATTCTGAAGGGGGGATAGAAGAAGGCACAAACATGACTAATAAACACTCAATAAAATATTTGCTGAAACAGTTTTAAATCTGCAATAAACAAGTGATGAGAATAACAGATATCGCAGACATTTTAACAAAAAAAACAAACGAAATGTTCCATTACTTTATAAATTTAAAACAAAAAAAAAACAAAAAACATACATCAATGGCAAGAAACAATTGTTGTAATGTTTCTCTCCTTCACATGCACCAGCACAGATGCAAGGACTGCAATACATGATGCATTGACATTCTTTCTTATGCATAAAAAAATGTGAATTATATGACCTAACTACATGTCAGTGATGTCACCCAGGCCAGGTAGAAATTCAGACTCTGTTTGAAGTAGTAATTCTTTCGGTTTATCTTCCGAGATAATCTTAGCTAATAAAATTTAAATAATAAATATTTTGATTGGTTCTGCCAACATCTGTTACATATACATGTATCCTGATATTAAGTGCCACTATATCTACTCTGTCTTTGATAAGCACCCAAGCACTTGGAAAACCAACCCTTAGAAGCTAGTTTTTAAGGGGGAAGAACCAAGCACTTAATACCCCACCAAGCATCCCATACTACTCGATGTGCGACATCGGCACCCCATAATTCCCAAGTCCCTATCATAGCAGTGCTCTTGGGACACAACATCTAGGCAACTCAGTCTATGACACTTTACTCAACTTCCTTGTTGGTCAAAACTTTCCACCAGTCAAAACCCTCCATAGGTAAACTTTTTCGAGACATTGACAACCAACTAAGTTACCAATTGATAAGCACCCAAGCATTTGGGTAACCCACCCTTAAAAGCTAGTTGTTAAGGGGGGAGAACCAACGACTTAAATTCTCCACCGAGCATCCCATACTACTCAATGTGGGGCATAGGCACCCCATAATTCCCATGTCCCAATCATAGCACCTCCCTTGAGAGCCAACATCTCGGCGGCTTACACTCTACGACACTTCACTCAATTTCCTCATCAATCAAAACACTCCACCATTCAGAACCCTTCATAAGTAGTCTTTTTCGAGACATTAACAACCAGCTTTGATACCAATTGATAAGCACTCAAGCCAAGCCGTTGAGGAACCCACCCTTAAAAGCTAGCGGTTAAAAGGGGAGAACCAAGCACTTAAATACTCCACCAATACTACTCGATGCGGGACATAGGCAACCCATAATACCCAAGTCCCTATCAGCCTTGAATTGACAAGATACACAAAGACAATGGAATAAAACTATAACAATTCACAATCATACATAATTTAACAAAAATGTCTAGAATGAACTTTTTTCTATCTAAAAGTTTTTTTTATACCCTTCACGACCAGCCATGCAATGAAAGTAGTATTCCTGAGGATGAAGGGCTGTAAGAAACCGATCAATAATGAACCCTCCTGCTCTAGGGGAACAATCCCAAGGAGGAAAGCAGGGTAAGGTCTTTCCAGAAACCATGCGTGGGACTCGTTTTCCTTCCAACTCTTGCTGGCCTAGATGAGAAGATATCTGCTGGAAATTCACCTGTTTAAAAATGAAATCAACTTGAAATCACTAATTGCCATAAACATAATACATAAATGATTTGTATTAAACTAAATTTACAATCTTGTACAATGTACACTATTTATTTATGAAAATGAACGAAAGCTTATAATAAAAAGAAATTAAAGAACAAAGATAAAACTATATGCATTTTATATAATTTGAATTCTAAGCATCATCTGCTTATGCTTCAATAGGATCTTTTATTTATATAAATCACATAATAATGGATTTCACTCCAGTCATATGCACAAAATTTTAGGACTTCAAATGTGTGTAGCATTAAACACATATGTGCCACACTGCCACTTATAATATTCATAGAAGACTCTTGGTTTTTCTAATACGCCACATGCAGTATCAAAAGTGCTCTTAATCCTAATACACAACTAAAAAAAGTGACGTGGACAAATTAAAATCTGAACAGAAATACACATACCATACTACCCTTAGCTCCAGATGTAGTCATAAGAGAAATACAATTTTTTCCTGAAGGTTTCAATATTCCTTCAGATAGTAGCTTCTTTAATATCCCTGAGCTTGTTCTTGAGTTAAGATTGCTTGTCATCTTCCTATCCAATGTTAAGGCTGCTTCTCCATTACTGCGTATTTTTTTCTCAATATTCAATTGCAATGTGACTGGATCTGAAATGAAAAAAATATTAGAACATCACAATTTTACACAGAAATAACCAATTAGAAGTAAGGAGATGCCAAGTACCCCAAAAAAGATAACTGTGAACCATTATTTTTCATGAAGTCTGTAAGAGCACAAGTTTTTCTTATGTTTTTAGTATTGCATGAGCATATGCGTAATGCCAACCTGTCATAGCAAGTTGGAGAAACATCCTAATAGTTTCCATAACAAGTACAAAGACTAAACTAGCATGATTAATACAATGTTATGAGAATAAAAAACAACCCCCACCAATGATGGTTTATTCAGGGCACATTTGGAAGACATGTTTGATTCAGAACATAGTAACCAAATGTCAATGCTTCCAAATTATATTGATCTCAAGACACAAGCACACGTCTTCAGCCAGCCCAACAGTTACCTTCGGTCTTGGAACAATAGGCAAAACGGTTGAGACCCAAATTATTTAAACTTCAAACTAATGCATCTGGGACAAAGACAGGGATCAGTGCATCAGGGACAAAGACAGGGGCCAGCGCATCTGGGACAAAGACAGGGGCCAATGAAAGCCATTGTCAAGAGAGATAGGAACCAAAAAGTACCTAAAAACTCTGGTTAACAAAGGAAGTGACCCCAAACAGGCTCAAATGGGGATGAAACTCCAAGGATAGGAGTGGTCGATATGGGTGACCACTACACAGGAAGTGCTGCCAAAATGGCAGAAAGATGCACCGTCATGTGCTGGAAAAGCTTCCAGGGCAGGTGTATTTAGCTCACTGAAAAGGCACGTCAGGGGTTGTTCTTTCAAGATGTCGTCAATGGTGTGGGTGCCTCATTAATAGATTCACAAAACAACAGGTATAAAAGAAAACTAGGAACTTTAATACATCTTAAAGTGGGTCTATGTTGCAAGCAATAAATGTTATCATATCTGGAAAAGGAATATTATTTTAGAATCGTATGATTAATATAAAATAATTTTATTTCAGTTACCTATATTGTCACTATTCTTCACTCCAATGAATTCACGATGAACACTGTCACCAATTATCTCACAACTTTTGAGTTGATTCATTCTTTCAACATCCTTTCCTTCTGTTAACATAAGATCATCTACTCCACATGTGAACCCATGCATCTGAAAGACACAACACAAATCAGAATCATGCTGGAATGCAGGCTAAATAAATACTAAAAAAATACATCACAATTGCAAAACTACTGAATTGGTAGTAAACCTGTAAAAAGGTAGTGAATAACCGACTTAATGCTGAAAGTAGGTTGCCAGCAACATTTGATCCATAAAGTTCTTGTACTGTATGTATCATACCATAGTCACCAAATTGAGCCTTATCAACTACACCACGCACCAAATCATTTTTATATATCAATAATTTATCCTCATCAGGCTTATCCTTCTTTTTTGATGTATCTTCGGTGTATCTTTTTCCCTTCCTGATCTGAGTCTTGAAAAAGTTAGACGGGATTTTTGCATTCTTCTCAGCAGTAAATGGTGGTGAACCTCTGGTGATATAGTATAGCAATGCACTGATAACCTAGAAAACCAAAAGAGACCACATTTACTTAATAAAACCATTATGTCATTCAAAATAAAGAAGCAGATCACACCCAAGTAATACAAGACATACAGACTCCATAGATAAATAAATTGTTATGAACTAATACAAGAGAGGGAAAATGACTAAATGAAAAAGCTTCTGGCAGTTTATTTAGAAAGTAATTTGTTTTAACACCAGAAGAGTAAAAGTCTTAAATTTAAGACTAACATATAGCAACCTGTTTTCCTGTCCACAGGGGCTCAGGCTTCCATATTGCTGGAGGAAACAGAAACATTTCACTCTCGGAATTTGAGATGAAAACTTTCTGCCCATGTTTGCCATAAAATGAGCCTAGCCCAGCCATGGATACACCAGAACTGTACAGTAGTTGATTGAACTCTTCATAACTTAGAAAAGTATCCTTTTTTGTAAGAAGAGCAGCACTTACAATATGATCCTGGAAAAATAGTTCAAAATGGGAGGGGAAAAACATCAGGAAATAACCCCAAAGAAAAAAATTTGTAAATAGTGCACATTAACTAATTAAGGCTATAGAAGATGAGGCTCAGCAATACGGTTGTTGCTTTGTGACCTAGAAGTCATGGATACAACTACAGAAAACAACCTGACCCAGATCCTTATGCCTTGCAGCACTAAGCAGGCTTTATTAAATAAATAATTTATGCAAATACCTGAATCAAAGCTCTAATTGGATCCCCACTTGTAGGTTTCACATATTGATTGTTAGCATTTACAATATTGTAAGCTTCAGCCCGAGAAATTTCATCTTGTGGAAAATGAACGTTAATCTCGTCACCATCGAAATCAGCATTATATGTACTGAGATCACGAAAGGGGAAAAAATAAAACAAGTAGTTATTAACTGTAGCAACCCTATTAAGCAGAGATATAATGCATATGGATGCATCAAAATGAAATTCTCATGACAAGATTGTCAGATAGTCAAATGTACTAATACATAATTTATACCACAATCACACCAAGCTCAGAAACTAAAAGTATATATTACCTACAGTTTGCGTAGTGCATGCGTACAGTTTTCTCCCCCTTTAGAACACGAACTATATGTGCCATTATACTAGGTTTATGGAGTGTTGGCTGCAACAGAATATAAATTTCAATTCATATCAGAATGTCATCAAATCAGCCATGTTCACATCACACATTTTCTCAACATGATCTTCACAAAATTGTTTTATGTTGTGGCAGGTATACAGTTCAAAGTTATGCAACCAATACTATCAATGTGAACTTAAGAAAAAACAAAATTTTAACTCAAATTACACATTTTCAAGAACCACAGCAAGTTGACAACTTCCAATAGTAGATGAGAACAATCAAACTGCATACTTCCAGCATTTTAAAGTCATACATAGATTTTCTATTTCTTCTTTACCTAAAAAACATCATTAAAGGAATGAAATACAGCACCACAATAAATATATTGCATTACCTGTCGATTGACAAGCACAACATCGCCATCCTTCAAGTGGCGATACACAACTTTCCCTTCAAATTCATGGTCAGATATCTTCCCTTGATGCAAAATAACTCCTCTTGAGGTTGGTAATTTCCTTGAGGTCAAAGAAAGCAACTTCCCTTTTGGTGGAAGCTTGACTATTGATACTTTATCAGCATAATGTGTAGCACCAGGATGGGATTCAGGACCATTAAGGATAGCATTCCTTAACTTGACTACATTCCAAGGAGTCACTCTCTGAAAGATATTAACATAAAAGCCAATGGCAGGAAACAAAATGAGATATGAAGGTTTTACCATAGCTAGTAATATCCTACTCAATGTAGAGTCCAATAAGACCAGTGCAACACCCCAGTATAATAATCAGTTATCAGCATGCTATTGTTTGAAGTCCTTAATAAACTTCATTCTAGAGCAATTTATCATTCTATGTTTCTGATGCTCTGGTAAGAATAATGAGGCCAAAATTTGGTTGCAGGCTTGCAGCAGAAAAATTATTATCCAGTTAATGCTTCCTTTTCCATTTCAATTTTTTATCTTCTTTAAATTATAAGGGCCACGCCAAGGGAAAAGATGGTTTGCCTGTCTAAGATCATAAGATATATATTATAAGCAGAAAATGAAGTAAAGAAAAATACAACACCAAAATATTCACTTCTATAGAACCATTAGAATGATATGTGCAGTTCATGATAGGAGTTAGTATTTAGGAAGTAGCACTCATTTACTCTTTATCAAGAAAACAGTCCTCACTTAGTCTATTAAGAATCTATATATATATATATATATATATATACACACACACATACACACACACACACACACACACACACACATAGATATAGATGCTCTGAATAACCTAAGCACTACACACTCAAGCAATATCAATCAAGCTATTCCATCCTAACTCCCTCCAAATTCAACAAGAACCATTCATAAATGTATACATGTGATATCATATACATATTACTAAACTGAATACACATCAGAAAATTATAACAGAAACAAAGAAAATAACAAATATGGACATTGAATGATACCTAGTTACAATCCTCACCTCAGGATAGGATAATCTTAAAGCAAAATAAGGGGGAATCCCAATTTCATTGACTGCTAAATAAGGATCTGGTGATATGACAGAGCGACATGCAAAATTAACCCTCTTTCCCATCATTTTCTGGCGAAAGATGCCTTCCTTCTTCTCCAGCAATTGACAAATTCCAGTAGCGACATCTCTCTTGCCTAAGACCAAGCAAGAAGAAAAGTTAAGTCTATGTAAGAACCATTAGCAACATATAAAAAATATCTACATGTCATCATATATATCAAGCAATCCATAAATTCTGAGAAACCTCACTTTTCTTCCTCTGTGATTATAATAATTAATACTTATGACATTCATAACAGAAAAAAGAAATCATCTTGCAAACATTTTATCACAATTAAAAACTTATAAGATTTTTTATTAACTATTGATATTGGTCCATTTTTTATTGACAAATTACAGCCAACCCAAATGCACCCAGTTTCACATTACTATTCCAATTTCCAACAGGGAAAAACTAAAATGAAACCAGAAGAGACTCTCACCAGAAGCAGTTTTATTGTCGAATAGCATGTTTACAGATTGCTGAAGATCCATCCACCGGCTTAGAACCTTTGAGGGATCTGACTTATTTAGATGGGCATCTCCCAAGGATATGTTGCACTGTAAAACCTTAGTCAACAAAACAGTTTGAGGATGTTCCATCACCTACAAAAGAATTGACTACACAATTAAAACACAAGTAGTATCAATTAATTACCAAACTTTCACAAAACAATAAATAAAATAAACATAGCTACAGTTCTAATTTCTGCAACAACCAAGCCTCCCAATATGGATAAATTGGCAGGTGGAAGCAGCCAACTTTTCAACAAACCCATTTACAACAAGGTCTTCAAAAATAGTATATTCCCAAAAATTGCCTGAGACATCCTCCATCCCTTTTAATCATACTATCCTCCATTAGATACACTTTTACAGGCCTTCTTTTATGAGACAAACAACCCTAGGTGAGTTTCTGTAATCTTTTATTAAATAGATGCTAGTCTAAATTTATTAGATATATTCGTTATCATCCCTAGTCTTGTCCTTCTCTGTATGCCCACTAATTCCCAGCTGCATTCTCATCTTCACTGCACTATTTTTTATCTTATCTTTTCTTCACTACACAACTATGCCACTAAGCAATACAAGCATATTGCAGGATCTATAATCATTTCTTCATTCATTAGAGTTAAGAGTTGGTTAATCTGTTGGGTCAGATGTCACAGTGGGTTTTTTCTTCAAAAGACCGATACTATGAAGAAAAAGATTTAGAAAAAGAAAAAACACTTTGAAGAGTAGCTATCATAGAGCATTTATTTTCCTATGAGACAATAATCAGAGTCAAAGATCACAAAATGAAGTTTATTCTGACAAAACTGTTACATTGCTATCATACTTACATTATCACCTCCTTTAGTTGGGGGACGAAATTTGATTGGTGGTACAAAAATATTCTCTAGAAAGAACATTGAGTGACCGGCTTTCTTTCCAAAACCCTGATCTTGAATATCATTAATATAAGAACAGAGCCTGGCTTCATTTTCCCACAAAAGCTCTAAAATACCTTTAACCTGTAATTTGAACGGAATTAAATGAAATGATTCATACACATTTTCCAACAGCATATAATATTATATTAAACATGTCATTACCAAGCAGATAATTTTCCTCGAAAATAGAATAGGTTATAAAAGACAGTCATGTAATATTTGCACAAAACTAACCTGTGAAGGTAACAAAGACCCAGAAAGTTTATTTTGTTCAGCAAGCTTGTAAGACAATTTCTCTTTTTTTCTTTTATCTCTTTTTGCAGTCCCTGCAGAGGTAATATCTTCTACGTCTGTAGTATCCCCACCACCTAAAGATATATCATCATTGGTTGTTTCACTTTCCACAGATCTAATGGTATCTGCTCTAGTTTCATCAGCTGAGAGAACATTCTAGAGCCATCAACCAGAAACCCAAAAGGGAGAAGGGAAAGGAAATGAAAAGAAAAGTAAGAATTAGACAATGCAGCTAGAAAATAGAAATACCAACAAACATGGACCTATGGACATGAAAATCAGTTTGTGGACAAGAACATAAATACATCATATGTACCAAGTCACCATCCATAAAAGAAAAGGGGAAAAAAACTCATGGTTGACTAAATTGAGCAACTTTTTTCTTTTCATATTTGAAAATTGAACGTATAGCAAGAAATAAAAACAAGAAGGGGAAAGAGCATGACTTAAGCATGTTTCACAAAATTGTAAGCATAATGCCTGGGTATGGAACAAAGCAGTGCATAAAATCCAGGCACAGAGCACAGCACAACACACCAGGATTTGGTACAGTAGGGGATTAGCAAATCCTATTGCAAGGATGTAGTTTGTTATGAATAACAATGCTTGGAAACAGATAGTCTATTGGACTTTGAGTTAGCATGGTAGTTGTGGAATGATATATTCAGGCTAGGATGACAGAGCATGCATAATATATGTCCACAAAGGTTAGAGTCGCACACAGCCAAGCCAACCCACCCCCTCTACATACATAAATATGTGTCTACATATATTATAAATTATAGAAAAATATATGCACACACATAAATATAAATATATAGATATAGACATAATATAATATAATAAAAGAATATCATAAAAGTATTATTATATCTAAAGAAAGTGTAAAGATGCGCTGACCAAAAAAAAGTGTAAATATGCCAAAGCATGCTACTTGAACCACACAAAGACAACATCCCTTACTCAACTTGTTATATTTAAAGTGATTAGTGTATCTACTTCAACGATACTATTGTGCCATACCATTATGGAAGAAGATTCTGGTAAAATATGCACTTCCTCAGGAATGAAAAAAATATATATTTTTAGATTATTACAATAATTTAATTTCTGAAAATAAACAAAGTAACAAGAAACAATGAATTTACCATATGAAACCATCCAAAGGTCGGTTTGCTGATTTTAGGATTCTTAGCTCCACATTTTTGACATTTCTTATGTTTTTTCGTCAGCAATTTCCTTAGAACAGACATTGCCTCACTAAATTGAAGGGAGGTCCAATTTTCTCCCAGTTGCTCAGCACTATAACACTGGCTCTCATCTCCATCACCTGGATGTATGAATTCATCTGGATTAAAAGAATCCACACTTTTTCCAGGGATAATAGATTCCAAACGTTTTGCCCTGATAATATCCCCTTTCATTATGAGCTCCAATTGGGATGTACGAATATCAACCTTGAATCAACATAAGAACATACAATCAATGGCCAAGAAATACATAAATATCTTACAAAAGCAGTATAGGGAACCAACACATAAAATTACCACATCAACATAAGTTTACCTCTTTGCTGGGGGCCCGAAAATGATGGCAAGTGAAACAAGTTCTTTGCAGAATATTGCTAAGAATATTGAACATCAGAGGGTTGTAGACAGGGGAAACGAGCTCAATATGACCAAAATGACCTGGGCAATGTTTAGAAGTTTGACCACACGACTTACAACTGCATCAAGCAAAAGGCATATGTCTCAGTCACCCAGCCACCTCAATTCAAGACATGTAACATAAGTACAACTTAAATTAAACATCTTCAGTTATTAGAAAATAATCAATTACTACTGTCCACATAACTTATCTCCACCCAACCAAGTCAAAAACAAACTTATCCTAGCTAATTTGTAGAAGCACTCTCATATTATTAGCTTCTGTATAAGATTTATGCACAAACTAATTTTAGCTTAGGGAAAAGCATTTTTCACTCTGTCCTTATTTTCTTCTCCTAAGAATGCTTATAAAAAAAAACTTCATCCAAAATTGCCCTAGGACTTCTCAAAGATCCCCTCCCTAAACATAAGCTTCTTCTCAATGAATTGATTATTTGTCTAAAGCTTGTCAAACACGGACATAATCGAAAGGGTTAGTGAAAATTCATTATGAAGATAAGTAAGTATATAACAACATACAGAGACTTGTCATCGAAAGGGCCCAAAGCGGCGTCGTATAGTCCATCAGGCACGGGGTGCAGCAAAAAATCGACGAGAATGGGACTCGTTATCTTCACGCGGCTGCTCCGCCGTATCTCGTCGTCGGTTAGGAAGCTGAACGCCACCGCCTCGACGGAGTTCGTCGCGCCCTGCGAAGGTTGCGTCACGACGGCGTTATTAGATAGGTTTCAGAGAGCAAGAAAAGTAAAAGAGAGCGTTGAGTTGGAGATTATTACCTCGGTAGTGAGAACCATGGTGCCGCCACCGTCGAAGCAGGTCCGAACGCCGTCAAGGGTTTAACGGAGAGGGACACAGAGAGGGTTTAGTGTTGAGGAGGGTACGCACAATGAAGAAGTAAGTAGGTTTTGAGAGGGTTTAGCAACCCAGGAGTTTTTAACATTGACCCGGGCGGCTTCTAAGGGGAACCCTTGTATCATTTGGTTTTCTTACAATAGCTAAATTATTGTCAAATGACATCTAAGCCCCCCCATTAACCTTAATCCATATCTATATTTATATTATATATAAATTCTCTTTCTTTTCTTCTGTTCCTGCCAAAAATAATTTCTTTAATTGTTACATTTTTACTTTCATTAGCATTAAAATTTTATCTATCCATTTATATCAATACTAGTTGATAACTCGTGCGTACGCCCGGATCACTTGTAATTTATTTTATATAAATATTTATTTATTATATAATACAGTATTAAAATGAAAAATAATACGAAAATAAAAATATATGTAACATTAATAATAATTAGATTGTTTGCATCTAAGCCCCCCCCCATTAACCTTAATCCATATCTATATTTATATTATATATAAATTCTCTTTCTTCTGTTCCTGCCAAAAATAATTTCTTTAATTGTTACATTTTTACTTTCATTAGCATTAAAATTTTATCTATCCATTTATATCAATACTAGTTGATAACCCGTGTGTACGCCCGGATCACTTGTAATTTATTTTATATAAATATTTATTTATTATATAATACAGTATTAAAATGAAAAATAATACGAAAATAAAAATATATGTAACATTAATAATAATTAGATTGTTTGCATTAAAAGAAAAAGCTAGATTACTCATTGACCAAGATAATTGTGGTGTGTGACTCAAAATCACAATTGGCACAAGTGAGAAGGCTTTAAAGTGGTGTTGTCATAATTGTTTTCAGTTGCTATAACTGAATTGGTTTTGCCATCAAAGTATAGTCTTTATTCCTAGGACTAGCTTTTAGAGTGTATATATACGCTTGATCATGTAATGCAGAAAGAGAGTTTTAGAGACTGTCAAATAGAGGAGTTGCAGAAAATTCAGAGAGTTCATAAAGGAGGTAGTGAGCTAGGTGATTGAGAGAGGTTTTGAAAAGAGAAACCAAGAAAGATCAAAGCTAGCTGCTGTTTCTATTGAACTTGTAATTTCATGATCAATGTGATGATGATGAGCTGCACTTCCCCGTGGATGTAGGCATATTGCCGAACCACGTAGATCTTTGGGTCTTGCTCTGCTGTGCTTGTTTGTTGTGTTTTCTTGTTTTTTTTATCTTGTGTAGGTTTAAGAGTAGCAGAACTTATACAAAGAACCAACAAGTGGCGCCGTTTGTGGGGAAAAGATCAAGATCAAGAAAGATAGGAACAACAAAGTACGATATTGAGAAGTTTTCAGGGGAAAATGACTTCGGGTTATGGAGAATCAAGATGGAAGCAATCTTGATTCAACATGGTTGTGCAGAAGCTCTTAAAGGAGAAGAAAGGATGTCTGAATCTCTAAGCTCAAAGGAGAAATCAGAGATTATTGATAGAGCCAGAAGCACAATCATTTTATGCCTTGGAGATAAAGCTTTAAGAGAAGTTGCAAGAGAAAAGACAGCAACCTCAATGTGGTTGAAAGTGGAGTCATTGTATATGACAAAGTCCCTTGCAAATCGGTTATGCTTGAAGCAACAACTGTACACTTTCAAGATGACAGAGTCAAGAACAGCCACTGAACAATTGGCTGATTTCAACAAGATTCTTGATGATTTGGAAAATATTGAAGTAAAGCTTGAAAAGGAGGATAAAGCTCTTTTGCTTCTGAACTCCTTACCAAAATCCTTTGAACATTTCAAGGATGAAATTCTTTTTGGCAAAGATCAAGACATTACCCTAGAAGAAGGACCAAGGAGATGCAAAAACAGCAAAACTCCAAATCTGAGGATAATGGTGAAAGCCTGAATATTTCAAGGGGAAGGAGTGAAAAGAAGGGAACAAGAGGAAAGAAGTCCAGATCAAGGTCAAGGGATTCAAAGAATGTCCATAAAACAAAGTTCAAATGCTTTAATTGCCACAAAACTTGTCATTTCAAGAAAGACTGCCCAGACAAGATCAAGAAAGGATCTTTGGACTCTGTTGACATAGTTGAAGCTTCTGAAGGTTATGAGAGTGCAGGTGTTTTAGTAGCTTCTAATACCAAAACACAAACAGAATGGATTATGGATTTTGGATGCTCATATCACAGCAACCCGAGTAAGGACTATTTTGAGACCCTGGAACTGAAACCATCAGGAGCTTTACTGCTAGGAGACAACTACCCCTGCAAGGTACAAGGCATTGGAACTATGAGATTGAAGATGTTTGATAACAGAGAGTATCTACTGAAAAATGTAAGGTACATTCCAAAACTTAAAAGAAATCTTATTTCCATAAACATGTTTGATGATCTAGGATATTCAACTAGAATTTTAAATGGTGTTCTTAAGATTTCAAATGGATCTTTAATCATAGCTAAGGGTAACAAGAATAAAAGTAATGGCTTGTTTATTCTTGAAGGTTCCACTATTGTTGGACATGCATCGGTAGCTAGTAATACATTGATTGACAAAACAAAACTCTGGCATTTGAGATTAGGTCATGTTAGTGAAAGAGGATTACATGAACTTGAGAAACAAAATCTACTAGGTGGTGATAAACTAGATAAACTTGAATTTTGTGATCATTGTGTGCTTGGTAAATCACATAGAATAAGCTTTGGCATGGGTATTCATGTTTCATCTAGGTTGTTTGAGTATGTGCATTCTGATTTATGGGGACCATCTAGAGTGAAAACTCATGGTGGAAGCTCATACTTTCTCACCATCATAGATGATTTATCAAGAAGAGTATGACTGTATGTTTTGAAAAATAAGTTAGAAGCTTTTCAAAAATTCAAAGAATGGCATACTCTTGTTGGAAATCAACTTGGTACAAAATTAAAAGTTTTAAGGACTGACAATGGCCTGGAGTTTGTTTCAGAGCAGTTCAATGAGTTTTGCAGGAAAATAGGCATCAAAAGGCATAAAATAGTCCCTCACACTCCACAACAGAATGGTTTGACAAAAAGAATGAATAGGACCATTTTGGAAAGAGTGAAATGCATGCTTCTAAGTGCAGGACTGCCAAAGACCTTTTGGGGAGAAGCTACAAACACAGTAGCATATTTGATTAATAGATGCCCTTCATCAGCCTTAGGTTTCAAGACACCAATGGAAGCTTGGAGTGGTGAACCACCTGATTATTCAGGATTAAAGGTGTTTGGATCACTGGCCTTTGCTCATGTTAAACAAGGAAAGTTGGATGCAAGGGTTGTAAAATGTGTGTTCGTTGGCTATTCTGAAGGAGTTAAAGGGTACAAGTTGTGGAAATTGGAACCTGGTGAGACAAGATGCATCATCAGCAGGGATGTAACCTTTGATGAGAGCAGAATGACAATGCTAAATAAGGAGCAGAATGATAACAACTCAAGTGGTGAGAGTACCAATTTTGAGGTGGAGTATTCTGAGATTTTAGATCATGGAAGTGGAGCTGCTATTGATCTCACTGATCAAGGAGAAGCTAGAGATAATGAAGAGCTAGCTACTCAGCATGACTTGTCCAATTATCAATTGACTAGAGATAGAGAAAAAAAGGGTGATAAAGCCCACAAAGAGGTATGGTCATGCTGATATTATCTGTTATGCCTTGAGTGTTGCTGAGGAGATTCAAAATTCAGAACCAAAGACCTAGAGGGAAGCAATTAAAAGTGAAGACATCCAGCTGAGGCTTCAGGCAATGGGTGAAGAAATGGAATCTTTGAGAAAGAACAAGACCTAGATACTTGTGGATCAACCCAAGAAGTAGAAGGTTGTTGGATGTAAGTGGATTTTCAAGAAGAAAGAAGGTATTCCAGGAGTAGAAAGGCCTAGATTCAAGGCAAGATTGGTAGCAAAAAGCTTTACACAGGTTGAAGGAATTGATTACAATGAGATTTTTTCATCAGTTATGAAGCATTGTTTAATTAGAATTATACTTGGTCTGGTAAATCAATATGATTTGGAACTTGAACAGCTGAATGTTAAAACAGCTTTTCTCCATGGAAATATGAAGGAAATCATTTACATGAACCAGCCTGAAGGTTTTGAAGAAGGGGAGAACAAGGTGTGTTTGCTGAAAAAATCTTTGTATGGACTGAAGCAAAGCCCTCGAATGTGGTACCTGAAATTTGATGAGTTCTTGATCAGATATGGCTTCATTAGAAACAGATATGACAATTGTGTATATATCCTGAAAAATAGGAAAGTGTGTGTTCTTTACCTTCTCTTGTATGTGGATGACATCCTCATAGCGAGTGCTAATAAGGAAGAGATTAGGAAACTCAAAAAAAAGCTTGAACACAGAATTTGAGATGAAAGATCTAGGGTCAGCTAGAAGGATACTCAGGATTGATATTCATAGGGATAGGGCAAAGGGTGAACTATTCTTGTCCCAAAACAATTACCTTAGGAAAGTGGTGGAAAGGTTTAGGATGCATCTAAGCAAACCTGTTAGCACACCACTTGGCCATCATACAAAGCTATCTGTTATTCAAGCACCAGAAACAGCTGAAGAAAGGTCTAAAATTGATCAAATACCCTATGCCAGTGGTGTTGGAAGCATAATGTATGGAATGGTTTGCAGCAGAACTGACTTGGCTCATGTTGTAAGTATTATAAGCAGATTCATGGGAGATCCTGACAGTGCACATTGGGAAGCTGTGAAGTGGACACTAAGGTATCTAAATGGATCTTTGAAAGCTGGATTAAGGTACAAGCAGACAGCACACAAGGCAGCAATCACAGGCTATGTAAATGCAGATTTTGCAGGAAATGTAGACACAAGGAAATCCTTAACAGGATATGTGTTTACTTTGTTTGGTACATCAATCAATTGGAAAGCAAATCAACAAACAATTGTTGCTCTTTCGACAACTGAAGCAGAATATATGGCCCTAGATGAAGGAGTGAAGGAAGCAATCTAGCTTAAAGGTATGGTAATACATGGCCCTATCTCGCTTCTTGGCCGCTCTTTACACTGTCAAAGAAGTAGCAAAGCTCGTTGAGGCAGACCTAGACTTAAAGAGAAGTGGTCGTTCGTTCGAGAATAGGGGTCGTGGAAGAATTGGGTTCGATTCCCATAGCCATACCACGAATCACGAGGGCGAAAAAGACAAAGAATTTCTTATTTCTTATATAAAGAAGAGCCATACTCTTGAAGCCCTAATAAATAGGCAATATCGGTTCGAATCCGAATTGGGGCATCGTCTTGGAGTCTTACGAGAATGAGAACTCATTTTCATTTCATTTTCTGACTCATTCTCTTTGATTGCTTAAAGTCGCCCTTTTTCCTTATCCTTTGTTTCTCACACTAAGCTCTTTAATCCTTTCATATGTGCATCTTTCTCCCACGCATTTTCGGATCAACCAACCGGCTATTTACAACAAACAAGTTTTTCCTCTTGTTTGTTGTAAATCAGTGGTTGGGTTTACCAATCAAGAAAGACATGTGGGATTGGGGGACATCTATAACCAAGTAAAGACTGTCTACAATTAAATAAATCACTACACACTGTCTATTTATCTATTTCCATTTAATCAAAGAAAGTTCCATTCGATCTTAGCCGATCTCGGGTTTACCGACTGTCTTTTCGACCCCCTTACGTGCACTTATTGGAGAGCTCTTTGGGCCTGCCGCTTTCTCCATCGATAATGGAAACTGTCCAAATTAGAGCACACTGCGATTCTTATGGCGGCCTACACGCTTTCCTTTCGGTCAACTGCCCCTCAACCGCTTAAGGGGATTTTAAAATTGGATAACACATATAGAGTCACAAAGAAATCAACTCCGTCTCCATGAATTCTCCTCACGCTTTTTTCATTAGGGTAGCGGCAAGTCAAATGTACGGCGGAATTGCGCGTTTGTAAAGTCGCCGTAGAATTCCTTCTATAATTATGAATGGCTATGGTTTCGTTCTAGGTTAGTCAAATTAGAAATAAGAGAATTTAGACTTTCATCCATTATATTATATAGTGTTGCTGAAATCTTGACGGATACTCAAGCGAGTTTATATTTACAAGGGGAAACCTATCCTGAATGAAAGGCCTTCTTCCTTACATTTGAATAGGGCGATATCTCCGCGATCAATATTCTGCTCATTAAGAAGAACTTAATGTAATGCCCTATTCCTTTCGAGTTAGGATCTCGATTAGCCTCTTCTATTTAATAGAATAATAAAAGGTTTTAACCTTCATTCCCATTCCCCTTCTATTCCCAAGAGCGGATTCGATAGGAACACATTCTTCCTTTATTGATTAAAAAAAAAAACCTTCTTGCTAACCTCCCGCAAAGAGCTTATTCTCTTCCGAAAGACCGTCTGCGCATTCAATTGCAAAGAGAACACCGGTAAATGGAACAGTTACCGAATCAGATAGTCTAACAATGGAAACTCTCACAGAAAAGACTAGCACGACTAATAGTTGAGCGCTTACTGATGAAATTGCAAACAACAAATCGCTCTGTTATAAACCGCTTTTTCGTCAGGTGGTGGCTTATTTCTAAGAGACCTCCTTGACTAGATCAAAGAAGTAAAGCTCCATTGAATGAATCAACTTTTCCCTCAAGGGTCAATGGTTCAGGGAAAAGCCTATCTTAGTGAAGTTCAAAAATGGGAAAAAGCGTAGTTCGAAAAGTCGCGTTAGCTCTTTTTTGGACCACCTTCTACTTTTGAAGTTGTTCTTGACCTTGAGCGTATCGACCAAAAGAAAGGTGCATTGGCAGCTTGTAGTCACGGCAAATGCACTTTGATTGTTCAATCATTACATTAATAGGGTTCTTTCTAGGAATTGACCAAGCAGGATTTGGTAAAGGAAGTTCATGACTGGGTTTTTAAGTTTATGTTAGGTGCGAATCCCTTCAAACATCTGATTCACTAGCATAGGAAACCAACTGCTAGGCCAATAAGCCCAAGGTAAGGGAGGCGGGATGGAGGTGAAATGTCTTCCTCAACCCTTATTCTCGAACGAACGACCACTTCTCTTTCAGTCTAGGTCTGCCTCAACGATACAATTCAATGTGACATTCAAAGTGTCATTCACTTAGCAAATCACCAAATGTACCATGAGAGGACAAAGCACATAGATGTGAAACTACACTTCATCAGAGATGTGATTGAATCTGAGAAGGTGAAGGTGGAGAAGGTTTCAACAGAAGAACACCCAACTGATATGTTCACAAAGTCCCTCTCTAGTGTCAAGTTCAAGCACTGCCTGGACTTGATCAATTTCGAAGATGCCTAAAGCAGATTGGTAGAAGTGCAATCCTGAATCACAAGGTAGACATTTTTTGATTTGGAGTCAAGGTGGAGATTTGTGGTGTGTGACTCAAAATCACAATTGGCATAAGTGAGAAGGCTTTAAAGTGGTGTTGTCATAACTGTTTTCAGTTATTATAACTGAATTGGTTTTGACACCAAAGTATAGCCTTTATTCCTAGGATTAGCTTTTAGAGTGTATATATACTCTTGATCATGTAATGCAGAAAGAGAGTTTTAGAGAATTCATAAAGGAGGTAGTGAGCTAGGTGATTGAGATAGGTTTTGAAAAGAGAAACCAAGAAAGATCAAAGCTAGTTGCTGCTTGTATTGAACTTGTAATTTCATGATCAATGTGATGATGATGAGTTGCACTTTCCCGTGGATGTAGGCACATTGTCGAACCACGTAGATCTTTGGGTCTTGCTCTACTGTGCTTATTTGTTGTGTTTTCTAGTTTGTTTGTTCTTTTATCTTGTGCAGGTTTAAGAGTAGCAGAACTTATACAAAGAACCAACAATAATGTTAGTAAACAAAACAAACAACTTAAACTTAATTTAGTCACTTTCACTATCATTTTTGTCCCAATCCTTTTGACTTCTAATAATAATTTCCCAAATTTGTTCATGTTGCCTGTAGTAGAATGAGATTTCATCACCATGAGGAAAATTACTTTCTTCAAGGAATTTATACCAAGGTTGCACAACATATTTTTCTCCAATTCCAATATCAAGAACAATAACATTCCACTGTAATGAAGGCCCTAATCTTCTAAGGATTGTCATGTGTTGATCGCAGCCATTTAGATGTCTAGTTACACAGCTTGCAAGATTTTGCAAAAGAGGATAAATAATAATTATATTTAAGTTTGTATTTATATAAGTCATAATAAACATATTATCATCATTACCAAAGGGTGCGGTGCGTCAATCATTGATTGCGTTATTTCAACTGTCCAAATATGCTGCCTGGATATCATCCACGGTCTTCCGGAGGTCTGTTGTTCCAGTGGTGGACTGAAATGAAGGTCGAATACTGAGATGTGGTCGATGGCAAAGAAATGAATGATGGTAGATTCATAAATGGCTAATTCTTTTCTAAACTGTTTTAGTCCATCAACAAAGAAAACTTTTCCCTTATGGAGTCTGACCTGGATGTGGTATATAGCTCCATTATATTTGAAGCAGACATATTCGGGATATTCTAGTGCCCACTGAATGTGGTAAAAAAATGGGACTTTTATGATGTCCTGCAAGAAAATATTGTGTGCAAAATTAAAATAAATAAATTGAAAAAAAAGCAAAGAAGAAATGAGTTTCAATGCAATATTACCCTATCATTATGGAACGTGGCTCTAAACTGCATGATTGATGGTTTTCTGATAAATGGAAGTTCCACCTAGAATGAGATTGAACATAAAAAACAACATTGTTGTGTTATTCAGATAGATAATAATGAAACATGTGGACTTAGGAAGAAACAAAGCAGTTAAATTTAATCTATCAAGCAGGTATAGATTGTCTAATTATGTTTAGTAATTTTAGAGGCATACGCAATTCCAGATTAGCAGTAAAATTGTCGAAACAATATATTAGGTTCTGGTATTGTTGATCAAGCATGGAGGAAATTAAACAACATTCCAGCTTGGCGAAATGATACAAAAATTGCATGATCTAATAGAAATAAAGATATAGATTGTAATTATGTTTAGTCATTTTAGAGGCATGTGTAATTCTAGATTAGGACATTTGGATGCATATAACCTTATGCAATTGTTGATCAAACATACAGGGAATTAAACAATATTTCAGCTTTTTGGAATGTTTAAAAAATGTATGTAAGAAAAACTCGTCTCCAGTTGAAGAAATCAATACCAGGAAAAAATATGAATAACCAAACAACTACATAGAAAATAAAATAATTAAACAACATATTTGGTGTGAAAGAAAGCCAACATAAGTAACTATATATCATAGTACAGGGTGGCCCTCTTTAATTGTGGCATCGGTCGACAACACAGTAATAGTGTTTTCATTGTTATGGTGATACAATGATGAATAACAAAATTTCATAAGGGAGATTAACATGCACAAATAAACACCATATGAAAACAACAGTTGAATTAATCAGTATAGTCCCTAATATGAAATTGTTTAATATGGTTTGGTAAGCTAGAAAATTCAATTAAGATCTAAGTTATGATGTGGCAGTTTTAGGCATGGACGATAACAGTAAGCAAGAACAGGAATGAAATCTAAGAAAGAAGAAAGCTTGAAGTAAAAGCAAAGCCTCCACAAAATGGAAGGTGTGACCAGGTGGAAAATTACAGCGCAAGTGATGGAGATACAAAAATGAAAAACAAACTGAGAAAAGACAAAAACAGAGGAAGTAGGGTTAGAGTAATTGAAGCAATGGTCGAGAATGCATCCCAACATGCATGAAAAAAAAAGATAACTCTCAAAGGCAGATGAAGATGCACAAACTGAAGATTAGACGAAAACAACAGTCCAAATAATCAATATAGTTCCTAATCTAGAATAATTTTAGAAATGTCGAATGAACGTCAACTATAAAACATAAAAATATATTGGTGCATGAATTGAAAAGATGAACTGAGAAAGAAGAAAAACCCGGTAAGGATTCTGCAACCAAGTGAGGAAATGTGGAATGTAGATAATAAATTTCATGATAGAATCACAAATAGAAGTCGAAATCGGAAAGACCAGTCTAGAAATTAGGTAATGCAATTTGGGATGAATTTTTTAAAAATGCAGTAACTAACAGTGTTTTTGGTTTGACATTTACTTTGTTTGAAGCGGTAGATGAGTCTAAACTCATAGTCAGAGCCCAGTCGCTGTTGTTTTTTAGGAAAGTTTTAAGAGGTGAATGTTTGTAAGGAAATGGTGTTTGTAGAATAAATGAGGGAGTAAAGTACTGGTTAGCAAAGAGGTGTGACGCGAGGCGTGCCAAGTAAATTGGAAATCGTGGAGTATTGAATGTTGGTCCAATAGATTGGACATGTAGAGGGAGTTGAATCATTTTCAATATTGTTGGGGTGCTAGTTTGTCGCTGAATGTCATAAGCAATATATATATCTTCAAAGATGTAGGGAAGAAACTTTTTTTTTTTTTTGTGCAAATGCTGATGATTATGTGGAAAACGTGATAAATGTTGTAATTGATAATAATTAGATTGTATTTGTATGAAAAATTCAGATATTATTTTTTGTTAAATAAGTGTTTGTAAAAAATAAATTTAAATTGTTTTTTTACATTGACATTAAAATTTTAAAGAATTTAAAGATAAAGTTTTTTTTTAGTTTTCTGTATAAATGTATTTATAGTATTTCATAGTAAATTTATTATTCCAGAAATGGCTAAATATTTAATCAATGAATATAGGTTACAAATTGGTGGCACAACAATTAATCAAAGATGAGTATTAAATAGTCGATGATATAGTTTATTTTCCTAAAATCATGTTAATCAAATAATGTGATTCAATTGCAATTGTTTTTTTACATTAATGCCCTTTAAAATATTTATGTATTTGTTGGACAGTAGCAATTATCGAATGATTCAACTCGCTCTGGATCATTGTCAATATTGAATGCTAGCTTTCTATGTTACACATACATATAAATATAGATTGTTACTGAATTGTTGGACAATACCAATTATCCAATGAAATATCACAAAAATGCATTTGCCTTTGACATTTCTATCATGTATTAATGTCCATGCAAAGAGTTTTAGGATGACAACGGTTTCAGAAGTTGGTGCAGGTATTGCAGATGATATCCATGCAAATTCAAAGACAGATATTATTTTTAGTGCAAAATCATGTGGTTGATGGTTCATGTGGAATTTTGAGGCTTGCATCTCCATGTATGAAGAAAGGAAATATGAGAAGTCAAGAAATGCTTATGGGACAATAACCAAGAAAGGGATTATAATTGATAACATATATATTGTACCCTATAATTCAGAATTTCTAAAAAAATACCAAGCACATTTAAATATCGAATGGTGTAACCAAAACACTTGTATCAAATATTTATTCAAGTACATGAATAAAGGATATGTTTATGTCGACATCTTGAACTTCTGGCTTGAGCTCTTTTTTTCCTGGATTATTTTGTAAGGTTGCACCAAAAATGGACCTATTATATGTAGGACAACCAACCATAAGGCAACAATATTTTTAGTTATTTGTTTATTGGATTGTGATGGTCTATGCAGAAACACATGACATAAAAATAGTATATATGATATGGTGCACCTGGTTAAGATAGAATCAGTACTTGAATTGATGTGTCGAAAGTTGTCTGCTATCATTTTGTATCTAACTACATGTTAGAGAATGAATAAGCAACTATCGAATATCATAGCATACAAAATAATAATTGAGAATATATATAAACTGGATTAACCTTTTAAGATTTGCAAAGACCTCTTTGAAGACAACATTGGTTGTAGAATTTGAATTTTTTTTGTCTTTGTCATGTATTAAAATTTTAATTTTTTTATTTTATTTTACCCTTGACAATGCCACATATAATTGTCCATGTGAAAAGACAGGTTTAGGTAAATAAAGCCTCACTGAGGATAGTGATTGACCTTGGGACTTGTTAATTGTCATTGCATAAGAAAGCATTATTGGGAACTGTCTTCTCAAAAGCATAAAAGGCCATGGGGATTGTGAAGGAGACATAGACATTCTTGGAATATAAACATTCTGACCAATATTTTTGCTAGAAATTATATCAGCTACAATCACATGTTTAGCTAACCTTGTAACAATTAATCTAGTGCCATTACATAGTCCTTGACTTTGGTCTAAGTTTCTTAACAACATGATGGGTGATCCTATTTTGATTTTGATGTTATGATTCAGTAGGTCGGATGTTGTTAATGAATTTAGAAATTCTATTGTGAGGGATCAAAAATGAGAACTCTCTAGTGTTTCTGATTTGTCCATATAATCAGCACTTAGATATTCCATTTGTTCACCTATGATTTTTTTTCAGGTTATCATATCAATTAAAGAATAAAAAGAGTAAAAAATTAGAAGATCAATATGGAGAGAAAATATTGAATAGATTTGATAACTAATCCTGCAGAGTCTTTCATAAGAATGACATACAGTCCAAATTGATATATAATAAGAATTGGATGAGGTATGTTATAATCACCTGGGATCAATGATAGTATATAATCATTAACTTGTTGTACGGTTTCATTTGTGGAAGCTAATATCGTTGTAGATTGAAAGTATTCAGGATTTGTATGATGGTGAGATAAATTTGGAAATGTAGAATTAACAATTGCATAGAGTGGGTCATTATATTCCGTGATTAACAGATCTTTTGGAATTTCAATTGAACCATAACCATCATTTTGCTGCCTAACAATCCCATCACCAATATCAAGGATCCACTGTGCAAAAGCTGAAGTTTCTTCTCTGTCTGTTGCATCTATATTGGCTTCTAAACGCATGTTTTTCGACAGTGTCAAAACATGGCAATGATTCCATAGATAAGATGAATTTATAGTTGCATTAAGAATGTCAGACCGGCTACCCCTAGGAATGACTGGCAGAATCTGCCGGAAATCTCCACCAAATACCATAACTTTACCACCAAAGATTTTATCAGAACTTGATTTCGCCTTAATAACATCTCTTAGACTTTGATCAAGTGCTTCAAAACAGAATTTGTGAGCCATGGGGGCTTCATCCCAGATGATAAGACTTGCTTCATTCAATAATTCAGCCAATTGTGTTTCTTGATGAATATTGCATGTCGAGTCTTCAAATATCGGAACAGGAATTTTTAATTTTGAATGTGTTGTTTTTCCTCCAGGCAATAATAAAGAAGCTATGCCGCTAGAAGCAACCATAATAACTATTTTATTGTCAGCTCTTAATGAGGCTGCAAGTGTTTTCCAAATAAATGTTTTTCCTGCTCCTCCATATCCATATAAGAAAAACATCTCACCTTCATTTTTATTGACAGCCTGAATAATTTGGTTATAAATTTTTGCTTGTTGGTCTGTAGGCATAAAAATTGTTCTGGTTTTAATAACAGCTTGAAATTCCAGAGCCAAACACAAGGGAGGAAAATAGGCAAGGCAAGTTAGTACAATAAATAAACCTGTCATCTGAGAAAAAAGGTTAACGAATTCTGATCTAAGTTCTTCATTGTTGAATTTCAGCTATGACAAAATGAGGCCATTGTTTGCATGTGTTAGTAAATTTGCGTTCTTAGGATATGGCCTACAATGATAGTCTTTAAGTGATCTTTGATTGGCTTGTAATAGTCGTTCAACTTGAAGCAATACCAGATTCATCAGGTTGCAATCATCAATATGTAATCCTAAGACATTTGAAAAGGAAGTTAGATAATGTTTATGATAAAACTTTTGTGTCAAGCTACATGTAAGCCAACCTGGAGTGCTTGTTGATATGCAATGACTATATAGAATATCATCACTTAACCAATGCCAAGTTTTTTTCCACACTTGTTCAGGTTCATTCATGGTACCTGACCAGATGATGTGAACCTGAGTAGGAGCGGATCGTTTGATACAGGCAATGAAGGTTTGGATGACGCCACTTCCGGTGAAGGAAGATAAGTCAGGGTAGACGCCACTTCTGGTGAGGGAAGATAAGTCTGGGTAGACGCCACTTCCGGTGAAGAAAGATAAGTCAGGGTAGACGCCACAAGGATTACCTTGATAAGTCTGATAATTGGTTCAACAAGGAACCCAGAGAGAAACTTTCACCCAATTTTATGAAAATGCCAAAAGTTTTTTTATTCAAAACATAAACCAATACTTATAGTGTAGCTGAACAAAAAGATAAAAATAGACATGGGCCTTTTAAACAGTTTGGGCCAAAATTACAATAAAAATAAATTATAACTAAAAACTTATTTAACTTGGGCCTTCAAATTAGTTTGGGCCTTCAAATTAGTTTGGGCCTTCAGCAACAATTAATAGTCTTGATAGTGTCTCTGCCTCTGGGCCTTCATCCTTCTCCACTTGGGCCTTCATCATTCTCCACTCGGGGGCTTTGTCCTTCTCCACTTGGGCCTTCGTCCTTCTCCACTTGTATTTGGCCAGTTTCATGATTCTCATCATGTCAAAAGTAATAATACAAAAAGATTCCTTAGATAAGGTGTTGAGCCCCAGTCTTTTGCTTCGTTGATTGTGGGAATGAATTCTCTATCATCTTGTAAAAAAACCCATAGCAAAACATGTTTCTCTATATGTAGGATATTCAACACCAGCAATTGTTCTGATATCTTCAAATGAGATTGGTCCTCTAGAGACAGTCAACATCATCCTCAAATAAAACAATTCCCCTGTAGTTGGGGGAACCCATTGAAGCTTGCCAATAGTATAACCCTTTTTCCTAAGTTGCCAGCATCTATGTTTCTGGTTATACACGAACTTTGTAACAAATTCAGAATAAGTCAGGGTTTGACCTTCAACAAAAGCTTGGTGTGCATTCATCCAAGCAATAAATTTTGATTTAGAAATTCTTGGGTTAGAGAGGAGATCATCAATATCATCATGGTCTTGGTAGAGAACGCTATGTTGTCCTGGAAGATGAAACTATAGCCTCTATACAGAAGGTTTTCTACCATGTATTGCAAAACCAAAGATCCTCCAAGTAGATTCACATGGAGAAATGTATCTGTAATCAAAATAAATATATTTTAAATACAATTATAAGATGATTTACATATTAAACTCGGCTCATACCTGCAATCCAGATATTCATTGATTTCATCATTCAGAGTGTTTGCATGGGGAACTGTTCCATTGTCATCATGAACCATGACAATCGTAACTCTATCATATCCTTTATTGATGTACTTGAATAAATATTTGATGGAAGTGCTTTGGTTACACCATTCAATATTTATATGTGCTTGGTATTTTTTCAGCAATTTTGGATTGTAGGGTACAATACATCTATTATCAATTATAATCCCATTCTTGATTATTGTCCAACCAGTGTTTCTTCTATGATACACAGGATAACCATCTCCATCTATAAGAGTTGTGGGCTAAAACTCTTTTGGATAAAATCATCTGCATTTGCCTTCCTTCATGCATGGAGATGCAGGCCTCAAAATTCCACAAGGACCATGAACCATGTGATTTTGCACTAATTTATAGAGTTCTGGATCATCTTCTTGTGAGGGTATCTCTGCTGATATAATATGATCAATATCGTTTAGAGATGGATATTTGTTGTTGGCGTGTGAAAATAACAATAAATGGACATGAGGAAGTCCTCATTTTTGAAATTCCACTGTGTACATGTTTGTAATTGTAACCAAATAGCATTAATAGAAAGGTATTAAAGAAAGCATAATTTACAATAAGTAGTTTATCTGTTAGTAGCAAAAAAAGGAATTACCATCAACTTACATGCAACGACTTTCCCTAGTAAGTGATTCTTTGTAAGGTCTGATAACATCTACTCATATTTAAGCTTAAAAATTCGGGAGATTATTTCTGGCCTATCTATTGCTGTCAAATTCAAAGGTGTCAGCAACCTATGAATTTCAGGCCAATTTGGATTGTAGGTAAAAGTAATAAAAATATTTGGGAAGCCTACGTGACTGCATATATCTATGCCATCAAAATAAAGTTGATCCATGTAACGTGGGCTGCCAACAAAGGTTGAAGGTAAGATGATCCTCTTGCCTTGGCTTAAACCTTATGTATTTCCAGCATCTGATGACTGCTACAAGCTACAGAACTAGTCAACTCTGAGTTTCTTTTGGTTGTTTCTAACATAGGAAAGTCTTTCTGATTCAATCATTGTGTATCCTTCAGCAACAAATTGTTGGAATAGTTTTCTAGAATGCAGCATGATGGAAGCTTGCTTGTGGGGCTTCTATGGAGGCTGGATCTTTGAGCTTCAATGAGGTCCTTTAATGGTGACTTTCCACCATGGAGATGCAGCGGAAGACAAAGGAGAAGACGTGAGAGGAGGCGCCATCCACTAGGGAATAAGCCATAGAAGAAGGAGCTTCACCACCAAGATGAGCCTTGGATAAGAAGCTTGGAGAGGATGCTTCAACGGAGGAAAAGAAAGAGGGAGAGAAAGAGAGAGGGGGAGCACGAAATTGAAGGAAGAAAAAGGGAGAGAAGTTGAACTTTGAGTTGTGTCTCACAAGACTCTCATTCATCAAAGTTTCAACAAGTGTTACACATGCTTCTATTTATAGACTAGGTAGCTTCCTTGAGAAGCTTTCTTGAGAAAACTTCCTTGAGAAGCTTCTTTGAGAAAACTTCCTTGAGAAGCTAGAGCTTAGCTACATACACCCCTCTCATAACTAAGCTCACCTCCTTGAGAAGCTTCCTTAAGAAGATTCCTAAAGAAGCTAGAGCTTAGCTACACATACCTCTCTAATAGCTAAGCTCACCTCCTTGAGATGAGAAGCTAGAACTTAGCTACACACCCCCTATAATAGCTAAGCTCACCCCCATGACAAAAAACATGAAAATACAAAAAAAAATTCCTTACTACAAAGACTACTCAAAATGCCCCGAAATACAAGGCTAAAACCCTATACTACTAGAATGACCAAAATACAAGGCCCAAACGAAGGAAAAACCTATTCTAATATTTACAAAGATAAGCGGGCTTATACTTAGCCCATGGGCTCGAAATCTACCCTAAGGCTCATGAGAACCCTAGGGCCTTCCCTTGGATCTCTAGCCCAATCTACTTGGAGTCTTCTACCCAATGCCCTTGCGGGGTAGGATTGCATCATTCCCTCCACCTTGGAAAGGATTTGACCTCAAATCCCGAGGTTCTTCATACTCTGGGCTCCTTCCCTCAACACCTGTAAAAAGAACAAAAACATATGTATTAGTGGTGTTTGGTATGTTGAAGTAAGGTAAGGTCTGAAAACCCATTTCCTGGGCATCTTCCCATGAAGGAACATGGTTTCTCACCAACTCAATGAGTGGTGCTACAAGTATTGAAAAATATGGGACAAACCTTTTGTAAAAGTTTGTTAAGTCATGGAAGCCCCAAATTTTTCTTATACTTGGTGGAGTGGGCCACTCAGGAATGACCTTTATTCTCTTAGGGTTCATGGGAACCCCTTGATCACTATTTGAAAAATTAAGAAAAGTAACACAATAAAACATACCTTTTTCTATATTTTCATATTGATTATTCCTACCAAAAAGTATGACAAACCTAAGGTGTCCCATATGAGTACCTAAGTTTGTATTGAAACTAAAAATAAGAACAAACCTACCTAATGGGTCCCTATGTACACACACCACGAAGATGTTAGGTGTACGAGTGATTTTACAAAAAAGGGTTGCACCACTCAAAACATTCATCATGACACCTATTTTAGGGACTTGGTGCCTAATAATACCTATTTTGGGCACCAACAAAGCACAAGGATTTAAGCTCTTGCGAACCAAACCCTCATCCAACAACTTCTTTACTTGAGGAATAAACTCAAGCCCAAGAGGTGTGGCAATGCTAGCAAGTGCCTTTTTACAAAAGAGAAAATGTGGAGGTTGTCTAAGAGGGAAAGTTTCTTTAATGTTTGTCTTTATTGTAAAATGAGTTTCCTTCTTAGCTAAACTCTTGGAGGAGACACTTACCTCCTTACACTTCTCTTTAACCACTAATGGTTGTCCTTCTTCTTGGGGGTAGATTTCTTCACTAGATTCTTCCCCTTTTGCTTTTTCACTTTCACTAGAGGAAGGTGAAGTAGTAGCCTCATCTTGGCTACTATAAATGTCTTGGCCCCTCATAATCATGGTTTTTGTGGTGGGGCATTGAGAAGTAATGTGTCCTCTTCCAAGACATTTAAAGTACTTTATAGAGCTAGTTTTCTCTTGCATACTAGCCTTAGGGGCTTGCTTTTCTATTGTCTTCCCCTTATCATCTTTGGGCTTAGAAGGTGTCACCCCTAAGATGCCTTGACCTTGGTCTTTCTTTGGATAAGAGTGAGAGCCATAAGATTTTGAAGTAGACTTCTTTTTAAGTTGTTGCTCTACCCTTATTTCTCAATCTAAGTTAGCCTCTACATTGTCCTTCCCATGGAAGTATGAGAGTTTAATGTTAGCCTCTTGAGGCTTTCTTTCCTTTTCTCTTCTATGGGAGTGAGGTCTAAGATGTGACCTATGCCTTCCTTCGTAATAGTCACGAAGTTCTTCACTTAAGCTTTTGCAAGAGTTATGACTACTATAGGAGGCATGTTTTTCTCTTTTCATTTCTTTCATTATTTTTCTTCTTTCTTCCTCTCTTATTTTCTTTCTTTCATCTTGACTTATTTCTTCCACTATTTTTTCCCTTTTTCTTTTCTCTGTTGTTTTTCTTTCCATAACTTGAGGGAACTCAACTCATCTAAGATTCTAGATAAAGGGTCTTTATGACTAGTACCCTTGCCATTAACACTAGATGAATGATGACTCATGTTGGTTCCTAAGTTGTGATTCTTTCTTGTTGGAGGTTTGAAAAAAAAAGGTAAAAGAAACTATGGTTGAAACTAGCCAAATAAACACTAAAAGAGGTGTGAAAACTAATTGGTAAAAGGAAAGCTATCTAGGTGGTTTGGCAATGGAAGGTAAAGGAAATAAGCTATGAAAGTAAGCAAGAAATGTAAACTAGGCGAATCCTAAGAGTGTTTGGATGACCACATTCAAGGTTCCCAACAAAACACTCACTATCCTAAGGAAAAATTGCCTAAAATTATTACACACAAATGGAAGTTTGGTAACCTATTGGAGGCTCCCAACACACTTCCAATGAAAGGCCTTTTTGTTACAAAACTTGAAAGCAATGAAGGTAAGTAAATTGCAAATTACAAAATTACAAAACGGTCCTCAATTTTGGTGGTTGTTCTCTCTTTGGTGATTCACTCAATTTGGAGTGCTTCTTAGTCCAATAGCTCTTAAGGTGGTTGGCCCTTCGCTTCTGGACTCAAATTCTTCAAGGGATGGCACCAATCCTCCTTCCAATTCCCTATATGGCAACCCACAAACAAGGAAACAAAGAGACAAGCAATAACCAAAGACAAAAAAAAAAAATGAAATGAAAGCTAAACCAATGGATTTTTAACAAGACAATTTTTCAAGGATTATCAACAATTAAAGCAATGAAAAGGACATAGAAGCAAGCTAGGACTCAAAGAGAAACTTAGAATGGCTCTAGAGTAGAGTAAAAAAAACTGAAAAAAAGACTCAACAAACCTTTAGCTTTGGCACTTGTCTTCACACTAATTTTCAATTGAAATTTCCAATTATAGAATAAATTTTGAGCCAAAACAACAAGCACACTTCCCTTTCACCTTTTTTTTTCTGGATACTGATTTTCCTGCCAACTTGTGTGATTTTTCGTATTTTTTCCTTTTATCCAAATCACTTGTTTCTTTTTTTCCAACTTTTTTCCAGATGTCTATAAAATTCAGGAAAAATTTTAGCTCAAAATTAGAAGTAACCAATTCTCAGTAATTTTTACAAGTTTGTATGTCCAAGCTGCCAGCACCAGCGATTTGTTTTTTTAAGCATGGTATATTGATTGCCTTGGGCTTACTTTCAACCTTCCTATGTATGTTGAACTCACTAGGATTGTTTACCACAGTTTTAGGAGTTCAATATTCACTTAGGATCAACATTTCAGCCAGCAATTCAATCACCAAAACTCAAATTCACAATAGACACAATCATAAGGAAACCTAAAAGTTCAAGAAAAGGTTCACAATCAAAGACTCTCTAAGAATTTTGTATGAACATGTTAAGGACTAATTAACATGAAAGATTTGACTCAAATCAAATAATAGGCTAAAAGAATTTCATACACTCATGAACAAATGAGTTAGACAAAGAAACAAGAAAATAAAATCCAGCACAACATAAGAAATCTTATGTGACAAGTTTCATGACTAGACATGACTTCTATGACAAAACTACAATAGGAGAACAAGTCACTCTAGATTTTTGAGGTTTTCTTCTACTTTAATATTTTTTAAGAATTTTATGGTTTAGGTTTCAGCCACAAAAAATAACAAGACAAAACTCAAAGGAACCTAAACTCAACACAATTCATGGTTCAAGAACAAGAACAAGAAATTTGAACCATAGAAAATCAAATCTAGCTTCTATAGCAAGTTTAATCGGTGGAAACTCTAAAGAATCATGTTAACAACATTTAGCACAAGACATGTGAGGAGATACATGGAGAAAAATGAAGAAACAACAATAGAAGAGAAGGTAAAGCAAAAAATTAATGGAGGTTTAAGGAGCACCTACTTGAAGCTCTTGTGCTCTGATTACCACTTGATGGAAGCTTGCTTGTGGGGCTTCTATGGAGGCTGGATCTTTGAGCTTCAATGAGGTCCTTTAATGGTGACTTTCCACCATGGAGATGCAGCGGAAGACAAAGGAGAAGAGGTGAGAGGAGGTGTCATCCACTAGGGAATAAGCCATAGAAGAAGGAGCTTCACCACCAAGATGAGCCTTGGATAAGAAGCTTGGAGAGGATGCTTCAATGGAGGAAAAGAAAAAGGGAGAGAAAGAGAGAGGGGGAGCACGAAATTGAAGGAAGAAAAAGGGAGAGAAGTTGAACTTTGAGTTGTGTCTCACAAGACTCTCATTCATCAAAGTTCCAACAAGTGTTACACATGCTTCTATTTATAGACTAGACTTCCTTGAGAAGCTTTCTTGAGAAAACTTCCTTGAGAAGCTAGAGCTTAGCTACACACACCCCTCTCATAACTAAGCTCACCTCCTTGAGAAGCTTCCTTAAGAAGATTCCTAAAGAAGCTAGAGCTTAGCTACACATACCTCTCTAATAGCTAAGCTCACCTCCTTGAGATGAGAAGCTAGAACTTAGCTACACACCCCCTATAATAGCTAAGCTCACCCCTATGACAAAAAACATGAAAATACAAAAAAAAATTCCTTACTACAAAGACTACTCAAAATGCCCCGAAATACAAGGCTAAAACCCTATACTACTAGAATGACCAAAATACAAGGCCCAAACGAAGGAAAAACCTATTCTAATATTTACAAAGATAAGCGGGCTTATACTTAGCCCATGGGCTCGAAATCTACCCTAAGGCTCATGAGAACCCTAGGGCCTTCCCTTGGATCTCTAGCCCAATCTACTTGGAGTATTCTACCCAATGCCCTTGCGGGGTAGGATTGCATCACAGCAGAGTTTGACCTTCATTGGGTCTGCATTGCAGTCTATAAGCAAACCACTTTCTCATTGCAAGACTATTCCTTTTTCTTTTTTTCCCACTTAATGTATCACGATGTAGAATGTTAGGCCTATATCCATCTTCTCCATAAGGAAACAATAGAGGATATTGTAGAGCTATATAACTACAATGTAATTCATGTATCCTCTATAATTGACCATTTTGAGTTTCAACAATAATATCTCTGTTCGAATTTGCATCAATATCACCTGCAATAAGTGCAACAACTTCTGGAACACTTGGCACATTATATGTATGACCATCTTTTTCTCAACCAGCGATCAATTTGAGTATGACATTATGCACTTCAGTGCCTGTTAATCTATCCCTTGCCATCCTGAAACTCTTTGCATAAGCATTGTTTTCATCCATCATTTTTTTTGCAAATTTGAGACAATATGTGCCTCAATTTCATTATAATGACTGAAAAACCAGATATTCAAATATATAAATAATTAAGAGGACGTTAATGTAAAATAAACAATATACATCAATGTGAATCAGAGATGTTATATTGGCGTTGTGTTGTTAACTAACTCGTGATGTTAATTCTATTTTGAACTTCATTTTCTGTTTCATAGATATACAATTGTGCAAATTTAGGTTATTTTCCAGGCATTAGTAATAGACTTCCAATCCTGTGACACTGTTGACCTTGAATTCTGATTGTAGGAGGGCCTCTCGAATGACTAATTGTTTTGTCAAATTTAATACCAGCAGAAGTAAATGCAAACTTCATGTTATATGTTCTTATGTTCTATTGATAATTTTTTGCATGAGCTGTATTTTGCTCAAATAGAATTTGCTGCAGAAATTTAGGTGTACTCTGTAACAATGAAAGTTCAACCTTGCCATCTTCACAACATAGGCTGAATCGTGGGCTTGAGGTATTTGAACGTTTTAATATGCTTTCATTATACCATATTTTTGCATTACAATGTCTACATTGCATAAGCTGGTCACCAAGATCAAAATATTCTGAAATAATAACATTACATATTAGACCATAACCGTAACCATGGATAATTTAATTTTTACAGGAATATCTAAATTACATATCAGAACATGAACTGGTAGCTAACATCAAAATACTTTAAAATTCATTTTGTTGTGTTTTTTTAAAAATAAAAAGAATTCTATAAGACATTTACCTCCTGTGTCCATTGTAGAATCATGATGTGACGATTCACAGTTTGGATATCCAACTGAAGAAAAAGTATAAGATTCTACAAAAATTGCAGTTAGGTATTATAACTAGAAGTAAAATTAATAAATCAATGAAGGAGATTTGTGATAGTACCTTCTGTTGATCCAGAACTCTCATTCTCTGATGAACCAGAGACATTAACTTCAAAGCAGAACAAGGATGACAGAAACAGGAAATCATGATAATGATTCAAACAGAATAATCAAATGACATGCATTGCTATAATGTTGCATCAAACCTACGAATTCCTTACCTTTTCACAACAAATTATATATGGATATTGTATCAACGTGATTAACTAATATGAGCTGAATATAAAGATATAAAAATGGTATCTTTGATAGCTTACAATGATCTTCAGCATCGTCTGATGCCCAATTGACAGTTGCATGGACACTATGCGGTGGTGTCTTTGGTTGGTTATAATGATCTTCAGTATGGGATGAAACTGGATTGACACTATTCTGAGGATTAACATGTACCTTTTGTTGTCTAATACACTTTCTGTTGCTTCTAGCTTTTGCTGAATCAGACTTGCTTATAAATCTATGGTTTTCCATGTTCCTGTTGCCTTTAGTTGATCATATTGTAGTTTATATTTGGATAGTTGAGTATTGTTGGAAGGAACAATTATATTGTAAACTCAAATTCTAAAAGATAGAAACAAACACCGAGGATTGTTGAGCACGTTTTAGTTGAACTTTTCTATAAAAGCTTATTCAAATGAGTTCTGTCATAATTAACTTAAGTAATAAGTAATGAAATGCAACTAAAAGAATGTAAAAACAAATTTGGAATTGACAGCTGGCAAAATGTGGATACTTCTAATTCAAATAATCATGACACATGTACCTATAGACATGGATTGGTAACATCGATAAGGAACTTCATATCATGTATGTTGTGAGGAACAGAAGTAGCGTTCATTCATTGATAAAACATTTAGCCTCCTCTTTTTTAAAATCATATCTTGTGTAATTTTAAAAAAGTGTACGAAATGACATGATGAATACATGAGAGGTATTTTTGTTTCTTCCTGTATACATGCGGAATTGCATACCAGATTTTGCTTGATACATATTATAAATTAACTTAAATTAAATTAAACTCAGTCTATTAAGATCGGCACAGGCGTTGACCAAATTTGTTAACAAAGACATTTACTCAATTATAAACAACGAATCACCCACGCATGCTTCAGTTACCGTGGAATAAATAATATTTTTGTAAATTTGTTATTTTAAAAATAATGAATCATAATCTCGGTTAATAAATTAACACATCTCAATATTGTGCAAAAGATTTAAAAAACATGTTAGGCTGGAATAACCCATGCTAGTATTAGCGTAATGTTTGACAGGATCATAGATCAAAATAAAACAAAGAAAAGAGTTCTATTACAATTTCCAAATAAACATAATGTTAGACTGCAATAGCCCATGCCAGCTAGGGTTACACATCAAAATAAAACAAAGATAGTTCAATTACAATTTCCAAATAACCAACAAAAAAGGAAAAAGTGTTGGTTATTCCTAACCACCAAAATCTATTCAATCTGGTCATGTTTTGCTAATTTGTTGGACGATAGATGAGCTGGTGAAATCTGGGAGCTTCTTGCTTCATCATCACATTCTTGAAATGACTGTCGTTTTGTTGGTGTCAAGGGAAGTCCAATAAATGGATCATGGTTTGATGTTATAGAAATGGATTGCTCGATAGAACAAATAATAACAATAAGTTGATGCAAAAGTTGAACTTGATGCAAATCTTAGTCAGAATTCTTGATCCCATTCGATCATCTCTATGCATATGGATTAGAATCCTGGTCCAAATATCTCTATGCAAATACTATATTGGAAACAGACGCCAATACTGAGAACTTACAGATTCATTGTGGACGGGATCATTGGAATCAAACGGGGTTGTAACTTTAATCTTTGAACATGTCTGCATAAGATGTTGATTGATACCGGCATAATCGATGCAAAATAAATTAGCATATAAATAACATATAGATATAACAATAATGAACAAAATTAACTCCATAAATCAGCACCTCAGCATCAGGCAACATGTCCAGAACATCATTAATTAAAGTTAAGTTAGTTGAGCATTTCAAAACAACAAAATTTTTATATTGCAGCTGGATTTTGACTTTGAAGGCGAGCAGATGACCCAGTAGTTTATCAAGTGCTTTTGGGGAGACATTTAAATCCAGATCACCATCCTTGAACAGGAAAAAACACAAATAAAATTAAAGATAATCCCAAGATTCAAATTTTGATTTTGAAATTATAGACACCTACTTCTACTTTGAGGGTATTGACTTCATCAGCTGACTGCCCAATGAATTCGATGCATTCACGATCCCATAGGAGAAATTTTGTGCTTTCATCTTTATAACTGACCATCACTTCAACTCTATATCTGGAAACATATATAATAACGTTAAATGCTAAAAATAAATTAAAACATAAGTATAGTGCCACAAAAATTGAAAAAAGGAAAACAAAGACCTAAGCACAGCTCGATCATTATGCTTGCCACATGGGCACACAAACGGTTCTGTATAGACATCTGTTTTCTTATGGCACTGAATGCAAGCTGCATAACACCATGAATGATTGTCCATAACAATCCTCGTGATTGTACCAACAGTAACATAAACCAACTCCTGCAGGAAATATCACAACCATAAAATTCAGCAGGAGGCAGCCAAAGTAGGGATAAACAGGTAAACATAAATAAGATAATTACTTCACAAAGGTTGTTTATCTCAGAAATGGTCTTTGCCTCTGACTTGGAAATGAATGTTTCCCTTGATGATAACTGAGCAGAACCTGAAGGCTGTGAACTCCACTGCGAACGACATGTCAAAACTGAGCGGATCTCAACGCCCAATTCTGAAAGCCTATACATACTAAATCAATAACATACCGAAGGAAAAAAAACAAATATATATTAATAACAACATGAGGCAAATACTTCTGATTGAATTCTTCAATTGGTGCCATTGGCAAATTAATAGTCAATTTAGAAGCCTTCAAAGAATTGCTAACCGAGCATGGATAGGATCCTGCACCACTCAGAAATAGAAGCATAAGTTGGATCCGATGAAGATTAAAAACAACAAACTATATATCATAGTATACCTTGGCCCTCTTTAATCCTGGCATTGGTCAACAACACAATAATAGGCCCTTCAGTCTCATGCTGATCCAAATATTCCAAAAATTAGAGACAATAATCATCCCATAGAGTGCAAGACAACAATTGGTTACTGAAAAAAAAACAAACCATTATACAAACAATCAATTAACAACATACAACCATAAATAACTCATAGAACATATCAGACGTTTACCTCAAATTCATAAGCTTAAAAACAACTCTTTTACTTCTGGGTGAAATATGAGGAAAGACAACCTCGTCAACCACACCAATGATGTCTAAAAAATTAAGTAAAAATCAATAACGGAAAACAAAACCCACAAACACTGCTGATGAAATTAGAAATGTAAATCTAGTTGTGCTGACCTACTAATAGGTCAGACTGTAATTGGCTAGCAACGAAATCTGAAAAATCTGCAAATCCATAATTTTTAAAAGAAAGCCCATCCAATTCACACTGTCTGACAACCGTAACTCCAATAAATGTCAATTTATATGGACGATCACAAACTCTGAACTGTCCATCATTCTCGTTGACTTTAAAATTGTGCATCATATAAGTACAACCTTCCTTCAAATCCATTTTCCATGACTTTAGCTGGTCTTGCTTACAAACCACATGGATTTGATCCCCTTGTGAATAATAAAAATATCTAACTAACGGCTACAAACAGAGACAATTCATGAACAAAAAGCACAAATTAAAAGCATACGTTAGAGTCAACAATGACCATCTCAGCTTGTTCAGACCTGTCCGGTGTCCCAACAAACCAGAGCTCAGTTATCCTTACAGCAAGTTTTAGAGTTTCTTTAGATCCATCAATGGTTTTTATCTTGTCAGTAATATGTGCCACTAGTCTGAACAAAAACTCAAAATCATACATAGATATTGAAACCACAAAACAACCACATAACATGATAACAACAACAAATAGAATGTTATTTATTGAAAAAAACAATGATAAGTCAAACCATAAATATGATAAGTAAGGTTGAAAGAACAATTGAGTTGACTTGATTCTGTTTTTTTGGACAGCCAACAACACCACCAAAAAGGAACAACAATATATAGTATCTATCAAACACAAAATATTTCTGGCATGATAAATAACATCATACAAAACATTAATTAAAAAAAAGGAAATAGGCAAGCATGCATAAATATGGAGCAAAATTTAAGGCTCCGAATAAAACCTTACCTATCACCATTATACAACTTCGTTGTCCCTGTATAAACAACAACCAAAACAGACACAAATTTAATTATCAGGCAAGGCATCCACCAAATATCACTATCAACCAAAAAACATTTCAGGCATGGATATTCAAGGTGACCTCGATAGGAAAATAGTACTCTCGGAATGACACCTTAGCTATTACCCGATTTTGTTGGTCTTGCCTAAAAACATAAAAAAATAGCATCAGACAACAGGCCGATCGAAAAAAAAGGGTAACAAACAAACATGTATAAACCATGACCATTATAGATTACCTCGAACATTCGCCTGCAAACACCAAACAACATCACCAAAAGAGTCTTCAGAAAAAACGATGAAAATAAAAACAAATAAAAAAGGCAAATTCAGCTCTCTAAACAACAAATCCGCAACAGCACCCAAAAACTTGCAATAGCTATCACACATACAGATAAGCAAGCAACACCACAGATGACCAAAATAAACAACACTGAACATGTATGGATGAAACAAAAACATGTGTGATCGTTAACAAATGTAAAGGGAAAACCAAAACCGTAAAAAGTCAAACCAAAATGCTCGACAACAGTAAATGTGCATAAAATGAAAGCCAGGGTAACAAAAAAACATGCATAGATATCAAAAAATATTGCAACCATGACCATTATAGGTTACCTCTAACATTAGACTGTGAAACACCGAACAACATCAGTAAAGGAATCATGAGAAAAAAACATGCAAAAAAACAAACTTTAAAAACCAAATTAATCAGCAAGCGACACCATAGATGACCAAAAAGAAACAACACCAAACATGCATGTATGAAAACAAAACACCTGCGATTGTAAACAAATGTAAGGAAAAAACCAAAACCACGAGAACTCAAACCAAAATGCACGACAACAGGAAATCTCCACAAAATGGAAACTCTGAGCAGCTGAAAAATTTAAACCTAAGAAGCAAGAAAACTTGAAGCAAGACCAAATGAGCACAAAATGGAAGGCCTGAGAACAATTGAAAAATCAAACTGCAAGTGATGGAGGTACAAAAATGAAAAAGAAAGAAACCAAACCAAGCAAAGCAAAGAGTGAGAGAATGCGTAAAGACAGAGTAATAAGTTTCTTCTTCTTGAATGATCGGGAATGCATGCAAAAGGTGGCGTAGTAGTTGAAGGAATGACCGGGAATGCATGCAGAAAGTGATAGTTGGAGCCAGCCGAAAATACCCAAAAGACCAACAAATTGGATTTTTTTTCCTCGAATGTGTTTTATTTTTGTGTGTTATTAAAAAAATGGATGTTATTATAGTAATAATTTTAGTGTTGAAGGTGAAGTCGCCCTGGTGAAAGTTAGGAATGTCTGTATTTGTATTAATTTAGGTAATTACAATTTAATCGAAAAAAATACAAGGTATAATAATAATTATAGTATTTCAAGTTAAACCATAACAACACAAAAAAAGCTTTAGCTAGAGTTTAATAATAATAATAATAATAATAATAATAATAATAATAATAATAATAATAATAATAATAATAATAATAATAATAATAATAATAATAATAATAATGAAATAGAATTATAAAGCAATATTTATGACAACTTTTTTTTAAAAAATGTTAAAGATAAGGAAAAATAAAATGGCATGTCTACGCTACACATGATACAATGGGCATAACAAAAGATAACAATTTCACAAAGATTAATTAACTTTAAAACCCGTTTTTAGTTTTGATTAATAATAATAATAATAAACTAAACACAGGTATTTAGCAAGTATGTTTATTTGTTTTGCAAAACATAAGTAAAATAAAAGACAACATGAAATTTTTTTAAAATGTAACATCAATAATAATTTAATTGGTAGTATTGAAATAAAAAAAGATAAAAAATGAGAGGCGATATCAAATATGATGTCCACAAATAATATAATTATTTAATTATAAAATGATAATAATAAATTTATTATTTTATATGCTAACTTTAAATAATGTACTTAACATGTTACACTTAGTTGTAGTTTTGTTTTTTTTATATCGATAAAATAAGTTGGATTTTTTAGTAAAAAGAATAAACAGCTAACACAATTCTAGCAAAATATTTTGCATTTACAAAGATCTGTTTGTTTTTTTTTCTTTTATGTAAAATTTGTATAAAAACAAACTATGGTAACCATATTTTATTTCCATAATTCATACTAATATTAATTATTGACTATATCTATGCTAAATCATGAAAAACATTATAACTTGCATGATAAATATTTACAGTAAAAAAAATGACACTATCAATATAATTAGGAAGCATGATTTAGGGAAAAAATAATTAATGCATCATATATATTGAATGACAGAATTAAAACTTTAACTCCAGCTATATATATCAAAACATGTATAATTAATATAATTAACCATATGACATGTATTATTATACATTTTAAATGTAAAGCAACAAAAAGTTGTTAAAAATAAAAATGTATATAAATTGTGGTCAAAACAATGTAAGAAGAATAGTCTTGTAGGGAAAAAAGTTTTTTAAAAACGGTGAGCAAATAATAATAATCTTAGTATTTCTGATGTACACAGAAGTTAGTGATTTTTTTTAATTACATAATAGAAATAAAATGATGACCAAGCTTTATTAACATATATATAGGAAAAATATATCTAAATAGAATAACAGGAGACTTAATTAACATCGTTAAACCTTGGTAGGCAAAAGCATTGAATAAAAAAGTAATATAGATGAAATTGTCTGATACCGTAATGTATTTGAGTAACAACATTAATCAAAACATAAAAGAAATCAACAAAAATAATCTGTGTGCATGGTCTCTGTGCATTAGCTTCAGCTGGAGAGGTCCTCATCATCCCATATAACTTATTTTCTAAATAGAACTTCCCATACGTGTTCGTCAAATCTAAAGAAGATGAATATTACCTCTTGTCCAGCCATTAAATTATTTTCAGAGAGATATTGGAACCATGGCTGGGCAACAGATGGGACACCATCGTGCATGGTGATCTGCCATTGGTTGCGTTTGCCATAGCCTCTTCGAACAGGAATTACTTTTTGTGATCCAAACAAAAAATTCAAAGCTGCTGGTGGAAGGACCTGCATTGGAAAAAAAATAGTGATTGTAGGACTAAATGTCTTTCCTGTATTGTATTTACAACACTCAGGGTGATTTAAATTAAACCAATATAAAGACAAAAATTTAATAATAGAATAGGTTTGCTGTCATAAAGAAAAGTTGGGGTGAGAAAAATAACAACATGTTGTCAGCGTTAAAGCAAAATAAAAGAAAATAATTTAATAGTAAGAACATAATTGAGTGGCTAGCAAACCATTACCAAAGGGAAGCTCTATTGCATCATGTGTTCAGTGACATTGGCTGTAAAGATGTGTCTCCTGGTTGCCAGAACCGACCTTGGACGGCCCTGCCAATGGATAGGTCCAATGACATCCACCTCGAAGGAAGTATCTTTGTCCTTAACAAAAAACTGCATGATGACACTGTCGTCAATGCCGTGAGTTCTTCTAAATTCTTTTAGTCCATAAAAAAAAAAGTATCGGCTGCCATACTTGCGAAGCCTAACAAAATGTGTGGTTCCATTATACAGAAACAAAAAATACGTCGAGTAATACGGCCTCCATTGTCTATGGTAAGACAATGGAACCTCAATGATGTTCTGGAGGGAAACATGTTAACATTAAATAAAAGAATTTTGTTTCATATGAAATAAGAGAACTGAAAAAATGGTTCAATGTTGACCTTGGAAACACGAAATGCAGCCGAAAACCGTATTGCTGCCAAGCAGTTTGATGGGCCCTATAGCACAAAAATTAATGAAATTAGTCATAGAACAAAGCAGGGAATAATTTATCAAAAGCTGGATAGGAAAAAATAAAGAACAAATATTAGAAGTAAAAGCCAAGTTGTTTGTATTGTGTATATTATCGGTATGAACTGTGACAGTACTTTATATGGCTCTGAATTTTTAATGCAGAAAAAGGTTTTGTTCTCAAATTAGTATTATAAATTATAAAGCTGGGACAATACTTTATATATGACCTATGACAGACAACAGAGTTGGAGCATGGATCATTCAAAAATTATAAAAAACCTAATGTTGGCAGAATTTAATGCTAAGTATATTAGATTTAATCAACATGCATGAGCATAAATTTGGATCAATACATGGTAATATCTTGCAATTTAATATGAAGCAACAGGAGAGATAGGCAGGAAAATTTATCTTGTTGTGACGTAGCAATCAAAACAGCTATTAAATTTGGGAGTCAAAATTGATAATGTTAATCAAGGGAAATATATGCATGCATGTACTCAATATGTCATTTATAATAGATAATAGTCTTTTAACCCGTGTGTAGAATAGCAGAGGACAAAAAAAACCTTGCTTGTAATTGATGATGAATGTGAAGTCATGCTTGTCTGGGTTGAGTTGAAATGTCAGTCAGACCGGGGGTTAGTGCTATAACTCGTTTCAAATATTAAGCTACTTGATTAAAGTTCTCCTGGATGGAAAATATAGGTGAGTAAAAACAATTGGGCGTGGATGTGTGGAAGGGGAATGGTTTTAGGAGAAGAAGTGCGGGAGTCACAGAGTATTTGCCAAGAAGATGTGAGTATTTGCCAAGAAGATGTAAGTGGGGGAATAGAGATGAATGTGGAAATTCTGTAGCATTATTGATTGTTGGCTTCGAGAGGATTGCATGTGAAGAGTCATATATTATAATTATTATAATTATAAATATATGAGATGATATTTTTTTGTAAATTTAATGTGTATTAGAAGTTTAAATTATAGTAAAATAAAAAATATAAAAGAAATGACTATTATTGAATAATAATATATTTTGGTTGATAGATCAAGTAATAACTTTTTTTTTGTCTTGTTTTTATTAAAATCAGAAAAAGTAGAGTTAGTTTTTTTAAAAAAGTAAACTATAAAAAATTTGAATAAATAGAGGTTAAAAAAGTTTGTTTTTCCTTATACATGCATTTCTAATTGGAATGACTTTATTGGTTTTAAATGAATTTTACTTATTAAATATATCATCGATTAACTTAGATATAAATGTATAGCAAGGAAAAAAGGCAAAAAAAAAATTTCCTCGAATTTCGATTGAGACAATTAGAATCATAGAAAAAAAATTAGTATAATATAATAATTACAATAATAGAGGTATATAGTGTTTTGACAAAATAACAAAACAAAAGAAAAACAATATCCAAATCAATATAGGAAAAACTTGCCAAAATAGGCATTTTATTAAGGTTGTAACAATCGAATGTTGTTGTAGACTGCAATATTAATGGGTGGTTGATTTGTTGTCCGAGACCATTTGAGAGAACACAACTTAGCATTTGAGTATGTTGTCTTAGCAAGAGAAGTTATGTTTGGTGATGTTGCAAAGAAATAGAGGCTTAAATAACTAAATGGAGAGGACAAAAGATTAGGAATGAGTTAAGTATCTAACAAAGTTGTTAATATAATTGAATTAAATGTGAAAAAACCAGTACAACCAAATGGCTAATGTGTGATGGTAATCAAGTTTAACATCGATGAAACAGAAGAACTTTGATTGTGTGATATGTGGACATAGATCGAACTGCTACATAGGCAAACATATAAATTATATATATGTATGTGCTCTAAGAACACAGTATGCTGGGATAGGTTTTTTTTTTTTATCAAGCAAATCTGAAAACACAACATGGATATTACATGGTCTGTAAAACATAAGCATTTGAATAGGCAGCAAATAAATACGAGATGACTGCACCAGACAATGTCTAACATGATACTATGTTGATGTGAGCATCAGTTGTTTTATTCTGAAATAGCTTTTATAATTTGTTTCTATTAAATGACAACAAAAGGGGAAAACATGGATAGGCCCCAAAATATTGACAAAATAAAAGAATGTTGGAGGTTCCTAAAATTAAAACATCTATAGCCAGGAAATGATAGCTATAAAGAACTTAAATAGAAGACATAAATAATGTGTACTATTCAGACATCATATATAATTCAAAATGTTGTGTCCATCGAATAACAATTTGGGCGTTGGAACAAAATTTTAGTTACTATTATCGTAGGTCAGTCTGAATGGACAATGATACATGTAGAGCTAGAGAAAGTAAAATAATGAGGAAATAATAGAAATAGACACATTTAGCATTGTTACCGTATGAGAAAGGGGAAATATTCAGCAACTTTAAAAACTCCAAAAGATAGACAGAAATGGAAAGATAAAATAATTATTTTATTTCCTTATAAATCTCATCTATAAGACTTAGTATATATTAGAATGATTACAATTATTTGTATAAAGAACGCTGAAGAAGCCTCAATTTAATCAGTTACTTTAGAAAGTTTAACTTGATTATTATCGGCATTGGAAAGTTATCAGATGAAGCCTGCTTTCATTGGTCCCATGCTTTAATATAAATCTTAACAATACTTGCCCAGTGTTATTGCAAACGACCATCTCATTTGAATTCTTATAATTATATATATATGTATAACATAGAAGGCTAGCATTCAGAGCAATCGTGACATGATGTTTCAATCGTTAGCATGTTTATAATTCAAGTTTTTTTATACCATGGTTACAGTCTAACTAATTTGATATTTCGAGAACTAAATAATAACATATAATTGTTCCAATTACCAGTGCGTGCGATGGAATTCAATAGTGAAGTACAAAAACCATGATATTAATATATAAATATTGTTCAGAAGAATGACATAGTAAAAACTGGAAAACCCAAAAATGCTAATTAATATGACATCCAGAACCAACATTAACCAAACATTTATTGTAATATATAAACAAATAGAATAAAAAAAATTAAATTCACCAATCATCGTTGTCACCCCAATTCCTCTATTTTCTAATAACCATTTCCCAAATATCCTCACGACTTCTGTAATGGAATAAAAGTTTGTCTCCATGAACAGAATCACCTTCAACAAGAAACTGGTACCATGGCTCGGCAACATACTTGTCGTGAAAGCCAGGGCCAACTAGGACGACAGACCATTGTAATGGAGGCCCGACCTTTCTTAAAATGGTCATGTGGAAACCACAAGAAGGAAGGTGTATTGCTGCAATAGGTGGAACCATCTGAATATCAAAAAAACCTGGGTTAATTTTTTGCGTAAAGATTTAATCATAATGCAAAAGAGGCCAATATAGATTACCAGTGGTTTAGGATCACAAAGCAGAGCCTGAGTGAGTTCAATAGTCCAGACATGCATCCTTAATGCTGGTAGGGGTCTGCCACATGCCTGTTGTTCGAGCGAAGGACTGAAATGAAGATCAAAATTCCATCTATGTTCACAGGCCATAAAGTTGATAGTAATTGACTCGTAGATATTTAAGTGCTTCCTTAATTGTTTCAGGCCATCAACAAAGAACAATTTTCGTTGATATTGTCTGAGGCGTATCTGGTATGAGGCTCCATTGTAGTTAAATCGGGTGAATTCTGGATAACGTGACACCCTCTATGAATGATAGAATGAAGGTATTTCTATATAGTCCTGCTCAGAAAATGTCGTAAACGCAGATGTTATATATCAGGGAAAAGGAATGCGTTGAGAAAACAATATGAATAAAAGAGTAGTCAAATATCACCTTCTCATTGTGAAATGCTGCAATAAATTGTAATATGCAGGGCCGAGTCATTATGGGATCCCTCATCTACAATAAGATAGCCATGATTATTGCAGTAATAGCAACCATTTAGCGTGAAGAGAAGCAATCATTGGAATTACAACAAAGATTGAGGGTGAAGAGGAGCGATTAATTAAAAACAAAAGCTAAGCAAATTAAGGTTTGCTAGACTACTTACCCTGCTCGACGCTGTTGATGATGTTGAGCTTATCTTTGGAATGGTCAGAAACTAATTATTGTTTGAGGGAAAATCTAAGATAAAAGATTACATCAATGTGGTGAAGCCTCTGCATCCGCTGCTATATAAGCTAAACCTCAACATGTTATAGGAAGGTGAAGGAACAAATTGAACGCATTAAATGACTACATTTTCCCAAAATTCCAATTAATGAAAGATTGGTTTGGTTGGCAACTGTCCAGTCTCAATCGCTGTCTCTGAAGACTCACAATTGAACGGGGGTTAGAATCATTCGCAGGCTAGATGACTGTGCAAGCAGATCAACAATAAATTATGATGGCCAAAATGCTTTAAATACCACCCAACAACATGAGCAAACAATGCACACATACGTTTTCCATTTGGTATCCAATTTAATGAGAGGAAATCTAATAACTTATCAAAGGAAATGCATATCAGATATACCATATGTCATACTCCCGAATCAAAATAGAATAACATATGATTTAAAAATTCCCACATGACTTAAAGCAAAAACAATTAAAACCAAACCAAGTTAATCTGGCATTAACATTCAACGACCATGTAGGGGGAAAAAATGCACCAATATGGGTAAAAAAATAGCATCCATAGTTATGGATAGCAATTGGAACAACCCTGCTAATAGAATTTACTAATAGAGATCAGTTGCCAACCACCTGTGGCTAGATTTTCCATCAGACAAAACAAACATGAAACACAAATAACAAATTTACCCAAGAAATCCAATTGATGTGGCCAAACAACACTGGACTAAGCTCCTGTAACAAATGCATACAATAAAATAATTGGCTGAAAACAATTACCAGCTAATGAAGGATAGGAACCTGAGGACGAACGAAAAATAGAAGAATCAGATGAATCTGATAAAGAGGAAAAACAACAAAGAAGTATAAAAAAAAGTTGCATTGGCAGGAAACACCAATATGGGTAAAAAAAAACATCATCCATAGTTATGGATAGCAATTGGAACAACCCTGTTAATAGAATTGACTAATAGAGATCAGCTGCCAACCACCTGTGGCTAGATTTTCCATCGGACAAAACAAATATGAAACATAAATAACAGATTCACCAAGAAATCAAATTAATGTGGCCAAACAACACTAGACTCAGCTCCTGTAACAAATGCATATAGTAAGATAATTTGGCTGAAAACAATTACCAGCTAATGAAGGATAGGAACCTGTGGACGAATGAAAAATAGAATAATCAGATGAATCTGATAAAGAGGAAAAACAACAAAGAAGTCTTAAAAAAGTTGCATTGGCAGGAAAAACCAATAGTGAAATAAATGCAAGTCCAACAAATGCATGCAACAAAGACTGGAAAAACATAGATGATATAAAATATCCGATTAATAACTTGGCAAACTAACAAAAACTTAACAATCAAAACTATTAGGAGAGTTAAACTCGGCAAAACACGTCATTAATAACTTGGCAAATAGCTCCACCAAAGGCAGGCAAAAAATGCATAAAAGATGACCAAAATACCTCTGATTTAATTGTTGCTTCCATTCCACTGGCTGATTAATAGCCAACTTAGAAGCGAGCAAAGAATTGCTAACTAAGGATGAATAGCATCCTGCAGCAGGCAGAAATAAAAGGATAAGTTGGATCTACTGAAAAACAAAAGCAACAAACTATATATGATACTCGACAATAAAATGTAAAATAATTAATAAAGTTAAATAAATGTCAGGAACAATTAAATAAAGTTGATAACAAAATGAATAAGGCGAAAACATATTAGACATTAACCTCAACTGAATAACTTTAAGAACAACCCTTATACTCGGTCATGGGAAAGGGCAAAAGGCAGCCTCAGCGATTACCTGGATGACAAAAAATAAACAATTCCACCCAAAAACATGCATATGCAACTAAACTTAGCAGGAAGGCAACAAAAGAAAAACCTCATATGGAGAACACAAAATTACACGTGTCAGCAGGAGGAAAACTAAACTATAACTCAAGATACCTGCATGAAAAACAAAGCAAGGAAACGAAGCAAGTAAAGCACCATCCGACACTCAGCAATAAGCAAATGGAACTAAACTTAGCAGGAAGGCAACAAAAGCAAAACCTCATATGGAGAACACAAAATTGCATGTGTCAGCAGGAGGAAAACTAAACTGCAACTCAAAATACCTACTCGAAAAACAAAGCAAGGAAATGAAGCAAGTAAAGCACCATCCGACACTCAGCAATAAGCAAATGCAACTAAACTTAGCAGGAAGGCAACAAAAGCAAACCCTCATATGGAGAACACAAAATTGCATGTGTCAGCAGAAGGAAAACTAAACTGCAACTCAAAATACCTACTCGAAAAACAAAGCAAGGAAACGAAACAAGTAAAGCACCATCCGACACTCAGCAATAAGGAAATAAAGCAAAAACAAAGAAAGAAGCTTTGGAGTAGTTGAGGGAATGACCAGGAATCCATTAAAAAGTTGAAACTTGGACCCAAGTCAAAATGCGCAAAAAACCAACAAATTGAACAGGCCGCAACACATGGACCATCTCCACAATAGTAACTTTCAGTGGCCCGTATTTGATGAGACAATCACCAAGAAAACCATCAGCTTCATGGTATGACATCAGACATAACAGAATTATTTACAAAAGATTAACAGGTTGCCGATTTTACGCCTGTGATATTTGCTGTAGGAGTTCATTAGTCTAACTGTTGGTACAATCACAAATTAACAATTATAGGTCAGCTCATGCTCCTCTGAAAGACTTACCTATTCGGCGATCTCCTTGACCCTGCCTATAACACAACCAAAGCATACATTTGTGAACAACAAATCAACAACACCACCTAAAAGCATGCATGTGTAACCAAACATGCATATTGAAACAACAATCCGTGCGAAACACACAGTGCATGCACGAAACAAAACCTCAAGAGCGAAGGCCAAAACAGAGAAAACAAACAACATTCCTTGCCAAACACAACATGCATCGATGAAACAAAATCCCGACAGCAAAAACCAAAACCGACAAAACAAAAGCTCAACAGGAAAACCCAAAACTGGATAATAATAGCTGAAAATAAAAATGGAAACTTTAAGTATTTAAGCATAAAGAAAACAAAATCCAGACCTGACATGGAAAACACAAAAAAAAAAGTAAGGAAAGAAATGGAGAAAGCAAAATGAAGAAGAAAGAAAGCAAAACACAACGAATAAGAAAGAAAGGAAACACAGTTGGTGAAGAATGGACAAGCAATGCAATAGCACATGACACCTGCAAGTAATTTAAGAAAAAGAAGACACGTGCAATAATACGTGGAGCTACCAACAAACCTGGAAGTGTGATGCAGAAATGTCCAAAAAACCAATAAATTGGACACATGTCAACAGCTGGAGCAAGGGCACAATAGCCTTTTCCATATACATCTCATTTATAAGACTTAGCATAGATATCTATTTATAACACACTTGTCATTCAAGTATAAGGATGCCTTACTTTTTTTCTTCAAAATTTAAAATTACAATAAAAAAGGAAGGAGAATATTTTTTTATTTATGTCAATTATATTGATATATATCATTTATATAATTAAAACTAGTAAAAAATGTATTTATGATAATTATGTATAAAGAAACTAAACGCAAAATTTTAAATTATATTTAATTATTAATTTATTACTATTGTTATTTTTACTATCATAACACACATGCATTGTGGCGCTTGGGTGTCCGTAATTCTATTGGGTTATATTATTTTATATTCTTTTTTTAATTGATGTGTATCCTAATTTTATTTCAATATATTTTCTAAATACATGTTTATTTATACGAATTTTCTTACTTCTTATATTATTTTTTTACATTGCGTGTAGTGATCTATTATATTTTAGTAGTATTAAAAAAATACTTAAGTTTAGTAATTAGTGAAATAGAGTTACCTTAAAAAAGATACAAAATTGTGCTTGTTCACATTTATTTTGCATTTTTTCACTAAAATTGAAATATTTTTATCTTATTATTTGGTCATTATATAAAAAAGTGATTATTATATATATACATAATAAAAAAAGTTATAAATATTAGATAAATTACTCTTCTTATTTCTTAATTTATTTCTTATACTCAATTTTATCCTTTATTTTTAATAAGTTTAATTTGGTCTCTTATTTTTTAAGATAAATTAAATTTGGTTTCTTTACTTCTAAAAGGTTCAATTTGGTCTCTTGTTATGTAAAATGAATTCAGTTTGGTCTCATTTCATTATGTTACCTTCAAACATTTTTTTAAAAAAATACAATCAAATTTGGTTTAAAATATGACTAAATTGAATCAATTTCTTAAAAAATAAGAAACTTAATTGAAATAGTTAAAAATAAAAGAACCAAATTAAATATATTTTTTTAAAAATAAAGACCTACTTAAAAATTTTAAAAATAAAGTGACCAAATTAAACCTAATAAATGAATTTCTCAATTTCTTTCTTGGAAATCTATTTAGAACAATATTTTTTTAATATTTATTTTATGTTAAATTGTTTGATATTTTTTAATTTCTCGATGGGATATATAAAGAAATAGTTTTTTTTTTTCTTTCTAACTTTTAAGGATGAACGACATAGCTAACTATTATTTAAAAATTGTCATGTTTTTAATTTTAAAATTCCAAATCAGCCCATTACTCCATTTGTTTTTTTTTAATAAATCACTATTATCTGAAAATTGTTTGTTTAATCTTATTTTTAAAGTTTGAAAATGTTATTGTTTAAAAACTGCCCATTTTTTAATTTTAAAATTTCATCTCACTGCTTTTTTTATTAACTTTTTAAAATAAATAGATTCTCCATATCCCGAACACTCGTGTTGGCTTTTTTTTTTTAATTGTCCAGCTTTCTTAGTTTTTAATTTTAAGTTAAATCAAATAATTATGAAAAGTGCTTAAGTTGTTAAATCAGGAGAATTTTAACCTATCCTAAATTTCGGAGGACATGAGAAAAACGACAATAGATCTCGTTGTTAATGTTAATTTTATCGTAAATTTAAAATAACAAAAGAAACCGCTCAGGTTTTTTTTTTTTTAAAAAAACTGAATTAAAAGCGAAAGAGCGTTTTAAAATAAATTAATTAAAAACAAAGAGATTGCATTTTTTATTTAAAAGAATTACTGAATTAAAAAATTATAGGCATAATATTTTCAATTTGATTCAAGTAAAGTAATATCAAAATCTAAATTCCTCCCGCAATCAAATTTTTACAAAATCATATAGTATTTAATTATGATCATTTGAAATGTTGTTAATTGTTGATAAGATAAATAATAAAATCTAAATTAACAATTTGAAATTTTTGTCACAAAAGATAAGATAAGATGGAAGAAAGAAAAATAAAAAGGCGGAAGAGTGACACCATCTCAAAGTGCCAACCTTACCAATTGGGGCAATATTTGTGGGAGTTAATTAAGGAGTTAAAAAAACGGAATGGATTGATAACAAAGTTATGAAACTCAATATGGTGATTAACATGACATTGATATGGTCGAGATAATGAGTTAGTAGTCTAACCGCATGGTCAATAATTAGTTCGGTTTGATTTCGTATATATTTAAAAATTTAAAATTATATACATCTATTATATATAAATATATAACTAACATTATTTGAATAAGAAAAGTCTATTCATATTTTAAAATCTAAAATAAAAATTGAAGTATTAAAGTGATAACACAAGTCCACAGATATTAATTCAATAACACAATTACATAAGTCACGGAGTTTTTTTTAGCGTTTTGGAGTTTTTTTGTTTTTTTTTTCTACGCAAAATGTAATTTAAAAACCGACCCGAGTCATCGGATTTACCCCAAACCGAACGGATCTAACTGGTCATCCCGGGCTAGATACATGGTCGATCCAGCAACCAAACTGACCTAGTTATGCTACTGGGTCTCGGTTGAATCGGTCTGACCCGACGGATCGGACTGGATTTTAAACTACGATTAATAGTGTGTGTTTCTAAAAATTCGAGTATCCTAATATAGTTCCTAACAACATAGTAGTAATTTCATCATTAACTCGAGCATTAATATTGTAAATGGTAACAAAGCACAAATTGTTGGTTTGATTGCATGGAAACGAACCATGTGATGAAAAAAATAAAATTATCTAATTATTAAAAACACTACAATTATATTATTTTCGTCTAATTAAAACTGGCAGTGTTAACTCTTTATTTTAAAAAAAGAAAAACCTAAATTATTAAACACAAAATTTGTTGTACTCTTTATGAGAGGGATTTTCAAGTCCACATGTCTATCTTGGCATATCACCAACATAGGTTCTCAGCGTACTATGAAGGATGATGTAAGAGCATATAATAGTCTTATTATGGTGTATTGTTTTTTGTCAAGGATGTTGACTATAATCTCATATCTTGCTATAAACATTTTTTGTATCTGTCATGCCGTTTGGATCACGTTGTGTGGTTCAATTCTGATTTTTCTTTAATAATAACGAATTTGCTACAAAAAAAATTAAACAAAAAATTAGTTATCATAGAATAAAAGAAAGAAAGAAGATGGCAAGTATAACACACCCTATATTAAACAAAGAACAAATAAAAGTGATGAAAAGAGGAAATGAAAGAGAAATAAAATAAAACAACAAAGAGAACTTAAAATACGATCAAAAGAGGAAAAGAAATAGAGAGAATATAAAAAGTGATAAGATACATTACTTCATTGATATATAAAACAAATGAAAAAAATAAGTGAAAATTGAAAAATTTTGTGAAGATTATATAAAGTAAATAGTCACTTTTGTCCCTCAGTGTGTAATTCGCTGACAAATACGTCCTTGAAAGATGAAAATACAAAATTTAGTCTCTCAAAGTGTAAAAAATGTAACAAATATGTCCTACGGTTAACTTCCTTTCGTTATCGTTAGTAAAATAGCCTACGTGGTGGCATAGAGGGACAAATTTGTCGCTAAAATTTTCGTCTAATCTAGTCAGCATTACCATATTAGCAAACATTTCAGTGACAAATTCATCCCTCAGTGTCACACAAACTATTTTATTAACGGTGACAGATAGAAGTTAACGACCAGATATATTTATCGCACTTTTTACACTTTTGGAAACTAAATTTTGTATTTTCATTTTTTTGGGACGCATTTGTCAGCGAATTACACATTCAGGGACAAAAATGATTATTTACCCAAATAATAAACATAAAAAACGAGTATAATTTACTCTTTTATGTTTGATTTAACTTATAAATTAAGTGTAATTCAAATTTAAAAGATTGTTAATTACACGTAAATTAATAATTTAATTAAATAAAAAAAATAGGTTTGGCCTAATTAATTTTTCTTTCTGGTTAAAACAAACAAAATAAATTATAAAAAAATCAAAATAAAACCCTTATTCTTATAAAAAATAATTAATGATTTTGATGCAGAAAAATATTTAATGATTGATTTCAATCCGTTGAGATGTTTTTAATATAAGGTAGAAAAAAAATCATGTTATAAATATATGCTTCATTCAAATATCGTACATTTCTCATTTCTTCTTTTCTCTTTGGTTTTTAATTTGGTTTTGCAATGTTTCTACTACAATCTCAGTATTGTATGTTTTGGTTGCATGGTCTGAAAAATCACTCTCACCCATACTGAATTCATTCGCTTGTGTGTGTCTTCTCTAGGTATTTATTAAGATGAGAATTAATAAAAATCATTTGTTGATTTATCTTTTGGATCAATTTATTTATCTTTTCTAAATTTATTTCTTTATTATTAAAATAGAAAATATACAAATTATTTTGTTTTGAGATATATTTTAGTGTAAAGTTTTACTAGACAGATGAAACCGTTGTCCGCTATTTAATAAAATAAGTTTTATATGAAAAAGAAGTATCAAAAACTTTGTGCAAAATGTACCAGATATCTTACTGCTTAATGAGTACTAAAGTAAAACTAAGAAAAGAGTAGAAACATTTGATTTATATTGATTCCCTCAATCTGAATTAAGTCTGATTCTCCTTCACACAATAGGTAAATGATTTCACTAATCAACTTGTTATTACAAACAAGTATTCTTTTCTGTTGCTACTGGCTACACTTAATATTCTCTAGGTCACTAGTGACACATTCTTAGACCCTCCCTGAATTTAAGAACATATCAAGTGTTGTTTATCATTAAGTCACTCTTAACTTTCACAAACAAAAGTTTGATATGAATACACGATTCAGAACATTCAAAGAGCGGATAAAACAAATTAAGCTTAAATATTAAAAATGCATTTTCTCAACTAAGAATTTACAAATGTGTCGTCCACTTAAAATTTCTACTTTTTTCTCTCAAGTGCTTTGTAATGATTTTCAATACTTCATACGTTGCATGGATCCTCTTGAGAAAAGTATTCGATGAGGATTTTAGCACTGATCCCTTGACATGGCTTTATTCACCAACAAGGAAAAAGTATGATGTGGCACACTCTGATTGGAGAGAGAGAAAAGGTAAGTGTAGACATTAGTTTTTTAACAAATATTTTTTTTCCTGTTGTGATAGTGACAATAGATGAATGTGCTTTTTTGATTTCTGACGGTGACTAGGGTGCATAAGGGAAACTCCTTACGCACCGTGGGTAAGTTTTGATAAAAAAAAATCATTACGTTCGTCCGATTTTAAAATTAAAAAATTAAATGGTTAAGAATGATTAAGATACGATGAAATTGTTTACACCAAATCTTTTTTCTCTCTCCTTCAAACTTCTCCCTTCGTTGGTCTCCGACCACCCCTCTCTCTCCTCTGAGCTTCTCCCTCCTTTGGTCATCGGCGACGAGGGCCACCGTAGCGTCTCCAGTGGCGAACGCTGTCGTATCTCCATCGACACCGACATCATCCACGACCCCATCGTGCTCTTCCTCGATGAACCAACCTCCGACCTCGACTCCACCAGCGCCTTCATGGTCGTCAAAGTCACCGGCGTCGTCATTGCCAGCAGGGTAACATGCTCGAAGGAGAGAGAAAAAAAGAAAAAAAAATCCATGGAGCGACGATTTTGTTTTTCTCCGGAGCAGATTCTCAGATCCATGGAGCAGGCTCATATTATTAAGCCAAAGCCTCTCAGATCCGCGGTGGCGGCGTGAAGAAAATGAAGTCCTCAAGTCGTCTCTTCACGATCGGACTGGTGTCGGCGTGGTACTCCTCCAACATTGGGGTACTGCTCCTCAACAAGTACCTTCTGAGCAACTATGGCTTCAAGTATTCTATCTTCCTCACCATGTGCCACATGACCGCCTACTCCCTCTTTAGCTATGTTGCCATCGCCTGGCTCAAGATGGTCCCCATGTAGACCATCCGTTCCGAACTCTAGTTCCTCAAGATCGCCGCCCTCAACCTCGTCTTCTGCGTCTCCGTCGTTTTCGGCAATGTCTCCCTCCGCTACCTTTCGGTGTCTTTCAACCAGGCCGTCGGCACCACCACCCCCTTCTTCACTGCTGTCTTCGCTTACATCATGACCTTCAAGCGCGAGGCCTAGCTCACCTATCTCACCCTCGTCCCCGTCGTCATTGCCAGCGGGGTAACATGCTCGGAGGAGAGAAAAAAAAATCTCATATTTTTTTATTTTATCTGGTGTAATATTTCATTCGTATTTTAATCGATCTTAATCATTTGATTTTTTAATTTTAAAATCGGATGGACGCGATGCATTTTTTTTTATCGAAACTTGCCCACGGTGCGTAAGGAGTTTCACTTACGCATCCTAGAATTCACCTTGATTTCTTCTGAACTAACTTTTGCTTGAATACAAGGCTGAGACTAGGGTGCGTAAGTGAAACTCCTTACGCACCATGCGAAAGTTATCACGATGCGATCACAACCGTTAGATTTTGTTGATTTTAAATCAATGGTTCAAAATTTTCTTTCTTTCTTTCTTTTTTATTTTATTTATTTTCTTTTTTCTTACTTTTACTAATCTACCCTCTCTCTTTCTCTTTCTTCTCTTTCTCTTTCTCTGCGCTTTCTCCAACTTCGTTCATCTACCATGACCCTTCAAGCTGATTCAGCACTAGCACCACCACCGCCACCGGATTCCGCAGCCACCAACGGCATCTCCCCCACCGCAGAGGAAGCCCCACAACCACTGTCACCACCACTGCCGCATCCAACTCCACCGTCAGAATTGCGCGTCACAATATGGTGGCCGAAAGGCGGGAACATCAGCATGGATTGGGTGGACAACTTGATGTGGTGCTTCGATTGGTGAAATCCCCTCCCCGCTCGAAATCCCCTTTAGCCGCGCCTCCATCTCCTTCCCCCACGTCCTTGTCGTCGTCGAGCTCGAGCTCCCCGTTCTCCAGTACGACCACCATAATTGGTCTGAATCCGCATCCAACTCGGCGGCGTTGCTCCGAACTCGCCCCTGCGTCGCTGACCCCGTGCATGGTGCGCAATGCTTGTACGCTGTCGAAGCCTTCAACGGTGGCATGCTTGGGTTGATTCCTGGGACATGGAGGGGAGAGGCTGACAGTGAGGGTGGCGCCGCTGGAGAGAAGTGAGAGAGAATCAGAAAGAGAAAGAGAGAATACAAGGGTAAATTAGAAAAAGGAAGAAAAATGAAAATAAATAAAATAAAAAAGAAAAAAATTCTGAACCATTGATTTAAAATCAACAAAATCTAATGACTGTGATCGCATCGTGATAACTTTCGCACGGTGCGTAAGGAGTTTCACTTACGCACCCTAATCTCAGCCTGAATACAAAAGTTAATCACAAAAGGAAAAGCAAATATGACTTATGAAAAAATAACTTTATGTTACTTCCCTTTTCAATAATCTTACCATTGGTGAGTACTAGACTTTGCCTTATGTGAATGAATAAATCATTTAAATAAAAGTCATATAGTCCTAATGGATGCGTAACAAGAGATGCTCAGTGTCGTAACACTGGTTCTTATGAGTAGTGGACGCGAGTTCTTTTATATAGGCAGTTTATGCACAATTTGTCACTTGTGAGTGAACGCTTACTTATAAGAGCTTGTAGGATATGTTTGTCGGTATATGACTTTTGATGGCTCTTGGGATTTTACAGTTGTTGACTTCTTAGCTTCTTTCACATGCTCTGGATAAAATTCAAGCCTCCTCCTAGTCCGTTTAAAAGGGAGGACATAGTTTCTTGGATTGGCTCTGCTAATGGAAACTTTAAAATTTCTCTGGCTTACATAGTATTGTTGGTGGTAATTCTCAAGCTCATGATCCTCTTCATAAAATCATTTGGAAGTGGGATGGTCCAGACAGAGAGAATTGGCTTTCTTCTATGGAAGATTTTTGTGAATGCTCTTCTTACTAATGAAAGCAGAAGATCGAGGCATATTTCTATGACGGCTGATTGTGATATTGATCATGTGTTTTGTTCCCTTTGGCCAGAGTTGTTTGGTACTTGTGGTTTCTAGCTGATATCCACTTGATTTTTGTTCCAGATTCAGCCTTGTCTTTGGTTGAGATCTAATATGTTGTCTTGCAAGGAGGTTGACAACAGAAAGTGGAATACTATTTTTGTTGTCGTGTTGGATGTGATTTAGAGATCTAGGAATGAGTTTATATTCCAAAATATTTATCAGTCTTCCACTAATATTATGCATATTGTGCTTTGACAAGTAGATGCAATTGAGCATAGTACAAATCTGTAGCATCAAATGTCTTCTATTGATGCCAATGTTTCATCTAATGTAGTAATGTTAATATCAGCAGGAATCATCCACCTCTTGGTCGTTACAAGCTTAATTGTGATTTTTGAAGGCTCGGTGCATGGACAATTAAGAAAATTTGTTGTTGGAGGTTTGCTTAGAGATCATAATGGGAGAGTCATTTTCTCTTTTGTCCTAAAAGTAGGGTTCTATTTTGTTCTCATATAGAGCTTTGGGCTATCTATCTTGGTATGCTCACAGCTTGGGAGAAAGGATTTAAAAAAGATCTTATTATAGAGTCAGACTCAAGGGATGCTATTCAACTACTGGAAAGTGGATGTCCGAATCACCATCCTTGTTTCAATATTATGCAGAATATTATCACATGATTTTGAATGGTGGGAATATCCTATGGTCTCATTCTTTGAGACAAGCTAAATCAAGCTGCAAATAAGTTAGCTTCTTTTGGTTTGCCTTCACAAGAATAGTTGTTTGTTTCTGATGTTGTTCCTGCATTTCTTTCTGCTAGCGTTAATGCAGATGTAATGTCTATCGCCTTTTAGCGCGATTATTAGGGCATCTCCAGCGCAAGTTTCTTATCTGAGTTTCTTAATCATCTTTTTGTGATCTCCGCGGTACTTTTTGTGGTCCCCACAATATCATGTCACTCATAAGAAACTTATACAAAATTTTACTCCAATGCAAGAAACCACAAAAAATCCAAACATTTAAATTATTTTATTATAAAAATAATTAATTTATTTTTTATAAAAGCTTTCAACAGTTTAGTCTTTCTTTTCTTCCTTTCCCACTGTTGTTTTCTTCCTACAAATCAGGGCCTCTTTTCTCCAGAAGCTTCCCCAACAACACCAGATCGCAGCAACAACAAAAACCCTCTCGTCCTCTCAAACACAAATCCTTCCTCATCAACATGACCCAACACCAACAAAGCCCTCCTCATCAACAATGTCTCTCTTGCCGGACCCTCCCCTTCCTATGCCCCGATGAGGCCACCATCACCGGACTCCTTGAGTCTGAGCTTTTATTCGTATGAAACAGTTCCTTATATAAGGAATCCAGAGTCCGCAGAAGAAATTGAATCTGCCACGTCACTGTGCTCCAACGCCGAAGAACTCACAAGAAATCGTTCCTTAGCCCAAAAAACCATGGATGCATCTCCGGTTGGAGATGCTCTTAGTGTTGTTTTGTTGGGGAGATTCGAGAGATACACATATGGACCACAAGTCACCACATAAGGAAGCCTGACACCACACTCTAACCCAAAACCTTAAGGCTCAAGTTTATGGGTCTTCTCTTCACTTATATAGTGCTCAACCTCTCCACTTTTACCCGATGTGGGACTTCACCTCACACTTGTAACCCAACACATATCCCCCTCAAGTGTGAATCTCTTTCACATGGTAGTCTCCCCCTTTTGCCCACCGAAAAAAAAGAGGAAAGGACATTGGTTTGCTTCCTATTGAATTTAATTTAAACACAATGTCAGTATTATCACATAAACATCTAAAAAACTTTGACTATTTTATCATACCATTCTATTTATAATACATTGATATGATGAATTCTTAATAGATACATGTAAAAATATTTTAAATTAGAAATACATATAAACTAAATTCTTCCTTTTTTTGTACTTACATGATTTTTATTTTTAAAATTAAATTAAGATATTTCATATTATGTGTATTAGATACTATAATATTCGTACATATACCCATATTCATTAAATTTTGCGGATACCCACCTTTGAGCCCATTCTCATTTGGCGAATATTTATTGTACCCATCATGAGTACTCATGGGATCTAGGTAAATTATCATCCCATAGCAGGAAATATCCTTGAAGAAAAATGATAAATTTTAATAAGTGTAACTAATCTAAACCGAAGAATAATCTCATAATTCTTTGGATGAATTAAAACTTAATAAAGATATCTTGGAGTCTCACCCAACAACTACTAAAAGTCCTGATTATAGTATTCTTCAAAATTAATAACATAAAAACTGCAATACCAAAGAATGTTCAATTCTCCATAAAAAGTTGCAAGGATAATGAACATTATAAATTTCTTAGTCGTATATTAATGGAAAGATGTTGGACCAAACCACGCCAAATTTAAGTAGTGCTTATTCGTGACATGCTTTTTACGGTTTACGCATTTGCTTTTCATTCCAAGATTTTATTGGCAAAAATGGCACGACTTTTATGCTTCTTCCCGTTATTTATTTCCATGCTTTTCTTTCTCAAGAGGGCAAGTCCATCAGACAGTTTTCCTTTGTGCTGAACAAAATGAAAAGTCAGAGAATCGCACATAAACCAAACACAATTAAAAAATTAGAAGGGGAGCAAGAAATAACCACAATTAATAGTCCAATACCAGAAAGTGTACAAGTCTCTAAAAAAACTGCGAAGTTAGGCAGGATTTTTGTATGTCATTCCTATATATTAGTCTATACAAATTCATCCTAATTAATTTCAAAATAATGAATAGTATATGCATAATACATAATACAAGGACTGAACACATACGAGGTACAATTCCAAAGCAAACAAATAAAGAAAGGGGGTAGTGAGTCCCTAAACACACGTTAATGCAATTTTTTTCTTTTTCAAAATCACATAAATGCAAATCAAGTTCAGGATGCGACCTCAGAAGAATTCTCTATGTATAGAATATTCAGGTAATGTGTGTGATCTAGTCTTGTTTGTTATCCCTAGCCTCCAGTTGTTCGCTATTCTTGGACTTTGCAGGGGCAACCTTGGTAGGGGTTGAACGCTCAGATTGTGAGAACATGATCAAGATGTGCATGAGTAGAGTAACAACTCCCAAACCAAATGCTGAAAATGCAACACCCTTCCAGGAGGATAGTAGTGATGACCATTGGAGGAACTTTACGACCCCCATAACAACGACACATGCCCACGATATGACAACCTGTTCCCACAATGAAATTGAATGTTGAGCCATGCAAGAAATGATACTGCTTTATCCAAATAGGGTTATGTCGAAAAGAGGATAGCTGATAAATAAGGAGCATGCAAAGTTAGACATATATTGAGATAAAGTATCTCACCACTAGAGACTTTATGGGTCGACCGGTATCCTGCAGCTCTTGATCACTGAATGTGTCCTCAGCTATATGTTTGTCTAACAATGTATCCTTGCATCCCAAAGGAACAAGGAGAGGAAAAAGAGCAAAATTGTAAAATCATCAAACCACAAGAATTATAAGCTAAATATAATAACAGTTAGCTTTTAGGGGTGATTTCCCCAAGTGCTTGGGTGTTTTATCACATTCTTGCAAATAGACATATTAGGAACGTTGTAAAATTATTTATATAGCTAGCAATAAGAAAATCTTGGACAGCTAATACATAGTAACCATCACTGTTCAATTAACACACACCTTAGCCACAAACATATCTCGACACCATTGAGCAACAGCTTCATCTTCTTCTGGCAAATCCTTCATTGCATGCCGCTTAATATGCACATGAACCTAAGGTGGTAAAATGAGTAAATTTTTTATTAAACAAGACATTTCATAAAGAAAAAACACCCAAGATTATGAAAGAAAGATAAGGAATCCTCTTAGATGAACAAAACCAAACTAAAGCAAAGCAGCAGAATGAAGTCATTTATATCATAGGTACATAGAAAACCCTGAATCCTTAAACGCTTTGCTATTCTTCAAAGTAAAAACTAAACATATGCACCAAATTACTCAGGTAGCTACATTGAAAACTATGGATCCTTAAAAAGCTCTGCTATTCTTCAGGTAAAACCAAAAGTACCAAATTGCATAGTCACAACTCTTTTTCTTTAACAAACAACTACAGTCCTTCCAAATTCCCAAGCAATACCTTGGCTTTCCATTTAAACAAAGAAGCCTATTCCAAATCTCCAGGATAACAAAGCCAAGTTAAATCAGATGATCAGGTGTCCCACAATGGTGGCAAAACAACAACCAAGCCTTTTCATACTAAGTGAGATTGGCTCCATGGATCAATAAACACCATTGGGTTCTACCAAAACAGTCTCTAATAGTTTCTTCTAAAGTTCTCTTTAATCTTCTTGCACTCCTTTTAATCAAGTAGGGGGTGGCATAGCGGGTCAAGCTACCCCGACTTATGATGCGAGGGGCAGGATGGGTTGACCCATCCAAGCCCACAAAAGAAGTACCAGAAAAATAGGGAAAAAAAATTAAAACAACCAATTCATTTTTTTAGCACATCGCTTATTTTTTTATGTACATATACATATTATCTCTTTTTTAATTATGTAAAAATATAAATTTATTCGAATATGCTTTAAATATTGGTGGGACTAGATGGGTTGGTAAGGTGGATCAACTCAGCTAGCTAATTCACCTTCAACCCAGCGGGTTGGTGGGTTAGGCTGGGCGGGTTAGGCAAGTTGGTGGATTGAGAAACCTAACCCACCCCCGCCATTTTTGGCTAGTTAAGCGGGTTCAACCTGCTTTGCCACCCCTATAATCAGACAATCTTCTATTTGATAAACTTTTCTTACTAGTCTCCATTGGCCATTTCACATGGACAAACACCAGACATACTTTAGAATAATATGTTCTGCAAATAGCATACAATTTAGGGAAGAAAAAAAAACACAATCAATTCTATCTACCTGCAATAGACTCCTAATTTTAATGTGCTTCTTTCATGGCTTCTATTTTCCCAAAGAATACAGATTGAGCAGAAGGGTATTCATAAATCAAGACAAGACACATCAAGGCACTCTTTTACTGCCTCCTAATTCGTTTTTCTAGTCAGATTAAAATTAATTTCTGTGGTTAAAATTCTCTGCACATTAATTACTTGTAGAAGGATAGTGAAAACACTGAAATGAAAAGAAAGTTGAAAAAAACCAAAGTGTTGATCAATTGATAATTTCTGCAAGGGAGATAGCCAATTGAATCACAAACTTGTCATCATTGGTTGGCACAGAGAAAGAGTCACTAGAAGACTGAGGTGAGTTGAGTAATATTCTCACTTTCTCTCTTAATCTTTATTGATTTCAAAATGATACATACATATGTACAATACATAAGAGAGAGAGAAGGACTATGATCATTGTTGCTTTCTGAATAAAGCTTACCAACTAAGCTACCAAACATAGATAAATACTAAAATATTCAACACTCTTCCTCAAGCTGGAGCATATAAATCATATGCACCAAGCTTGGAACATATAGTCTGAATTTTGGGTCCTCTTAAGGACTTAGTCAAAATATCCGCTGGCTGATCATTAGAACCAATGAAGTCAGTGACAATCTCCTTGGACAGAAGCTTCTCTCGAATGAAATGACAATCAATCTCTATGTGCTTAGTCCTTTCATGAAAGACTGGGTTTGAGGCAATATGAAGAGTAGCCTGATTATCACAATACAACTTCATTTGCAACTCTTCACAAAACCTCAATTCTTGCAGAAATTGTTTAATCCACATGAGTTCACAAGTAACTGTAGCCATAGATCAATATTCAGCTTCTACACCGAGCGACAACAGTTTGTTTCTTGCTTTTCCAAGAGATAAGATTTCTTCTAATGAAGACACAATAACCTGATGTAGACCTCCTATCCACGGGACAACCAGCCCAATCAGCATCACAATATCCTGATAGTTGCGTATTACCTTGTCTTCATACAACAACCCTTGTCTAGGAGCTCTCTTAACATATCTCAGAATACACATGACAGCATTCCAATGGTCTAAATGAGTTTTCCCACAAGCCTCCTATATCTCTCGGGGTCAGGATAAACTTCACTTTGATCTGCCATGAGCAGCAGATTTGGATCCATAGGGCTTTCAACAGGTCTACAATTCTGCATACATGTTTCTTCTAAAATATCAAGAGCATACTTCCTCTGAGAGATCACAACACCATCTCCTGATTGAGCCACTTCAATACCAAGAAAATACTTCAAAGATCCTAGATCTTTGGTCTGGAAATGACTGAATAAGTGCTCTTTTAGTAGTATATCATTCCCTGTAATCACTATATCATCAACATAGACCATTAGATAAACACATTTTCCAGGAGATGTATGACAGTAAAATACAGAGTGATCAGCTTCACTTCGTTTCAGTCCAAACATTTGAACATTACTAAATTTACCAAACCAAGCTTGAGGAGATTGCTTCAACCCATAGAGAGATCAGTGAAGCTTACACACAAGGCCATACTCTCCCTGAGCAACAAACCCAGGAGGTTGCTTCATATAAATATTCTCCTCAAGATCACCGTGGAGGAAGGCATTTTTAATATCAAGCTGATGAAGGGGCCAGTGACGGATGACAGCCATAGCAAGAAACAGACGAACAGTGGTGAGTTTGGCTACAGGAGAGAAAGTATCACAGTAATCAATGCCATATACCTGTGTGTAGCCTTTAGCTACCAAGCGAGCCTTAAGCCGATCAACCTTACCATTGGGCCCAGCTTTAACACTGTAGACCCATCTACAACCCACAGTTGTCTTGCCAGGAGGAAGAGGAATGAGCTCCTAAGTACCATTATTTTCAAGAGCCTGCATTTCATCAATCATAGCCTGTCACCAGCCAGGATGATCAAGTGCCTCACGGATAGTGGAAGGAATAGTAAGGGAAGACAATGAGAAAACAAAGGAACCATATGAAGGAGACAAACAGTGGTAACTTAAGAAATTATAAATAGGATGAGGATTGTGAGTAGAGCGAGTACCTTTCCTGATGACAATGGGCCAATGTGAGTCAAAATGAGGAGAAGAAGTGGAAGGAGAGGAAGGATCCATGAGTGTAGGACTGGTTGAAGAACGAGGATCACGAGGAGAGGCTTCAGGTACTAGAGATTCAATCTGCCTTGTCCTGTGTTGATCTGTAATCAGAGGTGGAGAGGCAACTTCAGGTGAATTTGGTGAGGAAAATGGGACAACACTGCCATTTTGGTCTGAGTTATTTAGAGGACAAGGAGAAGTAATAGGAAGAACTTCCTGGAGAGATGAAGAATGGTCTACGGAAGGTGAGAAGAAGGGTGTGTCTTCAAAGAAGGTTACATCTGCAAACATGTAGTATCGTCTCGTGGTTGGAGAGTAACACTTGTAACCTTTTTGAAGACGAGAATAACCCAAGAAGATACATTTGACTGACCTAGCAGAGAGTTTGTCTAAACCAGGAGACAAATCATGGACAAAACAGGTACAACCAAACACTTTAGGAGAAATATGAAATAGTGGATCATGAGGAAAGACAATTGAGTGAGGGATTTGGTTTTCAAGAGAAGAAGAGGGCATCCTATTGATTAGGAAAAAAGCAGTAAGCACCGCATCTCCCCAATGATGTGTAGGAACATTCGAATTTAGCATTAGGGAACGTGCAGTTTCAAGAAGATGACAATTCTTCCTTTCTGCTATACCATTTTGTTGTGGTGTGTGAGAACATGTGGACTGATATAAAATACCTTTGGAAGACAAAAAAGAAGAAAAATCGTGAGAGAAATACTCTTTAACATTATCACTTCTGAAAATTTTAATTGTTTTTCCAAATTGATTCTCAATCTCATTGTAGAATGACACGAATATAGACAAAAGTTCAGATCTATTTTTCATTAAATAAACCCAAGTACATCTGGAGAATTATTCAATGAAGGTTACAAAATATCGAAAACCAAAAGACGTAACACGACTTGGTCCCCAAATATCAGAATGAATGGTAGAGAAAGCCAAATTACATCTTTGTACAGTTTGAGGAACTAATGACCTGACATGTTTTCCTAGTTGACAAGACTCACAATCTAAGACTCGAAGATTAAGACTAGGAACCATCATCTTCAATTTTGGTAAACTTGGGTAACCCAGACGATCATGCAAAAGTTTGGGTTTTGAGATTGTAAAACAAGACCCAGGTGGACTGGATTCCAAGTAGTAAAGTCTTCGTGATTCATGTCCTTCTCCAATCAGTCGCCCCGTCCCATGTTCCTAAATAACAAAAGAATTAGCAGTGAAGGTTACTGAATAATTTAACGAACGAGTTAACTGACTTAATGAGATTAGATTATAGGGACACTGAGAAAGAAATAATACAAAATTTAATTTCAAAGAGGGAGACAATGAAACTTGACCACTTCCTTGAGACACAACCTTGGAGCCATTAGCTACAGTAACGAGATGAGGAATTTTTGGAAAGGAAAAGGATGAAAAGGAGGACTTATTACCGGAAATATGATCAGAGGCACCTGAGTCGAGTATCCAAGGACTAGGACCTTCAATGGATTGAGAGATACATGCTGTTGAAAAACATGGTATAGATGAGGATTGAGTTTGGTTGCTGGGTCTCTCAGATTTGAGCTTCAAATACTCTTAATACTCTTCATCAGAGAACTTAGACTCTGCTTTCTCTGATCTAGAAACCTGTGCGACCTTGTCAGGAAACCCATGCAACGAATAGCAATTCTCTTGGGTGTGACCCATCCTCTTGCAGTAAGTGCAATGAAGACATTCACCCCTTCCACTACGGCCTCCTCTACTGTTGCGGCCGCCTTCTCTACCATGAGATGCAACCATGGCTGACGTCTCCACACCCTCAGCAGGATTTTCATCCTTCGATACATGAGGCACGCGGAGAAACCTAGTGATGAGGAAATCCATTGATGGAACCTGATCCCCAGCGAGTACTTGATCACGCATATGATCAAAGTCTGAGTGTAAGCTTCTCAAGATGAGGACCATGTAGAACTTGTCCAGTTTTCTGTTCACTTCTTCCAATGAATCAGCCACAAGGAACTTTCTCAGCTCTTCCACGGCAGCCCGAGCCTTACCCACATGAGCAATCATGTCATGGCTGGTTTGCTTGAGGGTTGTAACCTTCATGGTTGCATCAAACAAGCTTTGGATATCATTGGCAAAAATTTCATGGGCCTTCTTCCAAAAAGAACGACATGTTTTAAATGATCTAAGAATATCCAAAATATCTGGCTCAACTGATTGCCATAACACATCGCAGAGTTGATAGCCAAGCTTCTCCCATTCAGGTCTTTTGTCATTTGGAATGGAATCGGAAGCTTTCTCCAAGTGGTCATGGTGTCCTTGACTGAGAAACCAAAGTTCCACGGAAGCAGACCACGAGGGGTAATTTTTCCAGTTTAGTTTAGCAGTCGAGATGGTTGGAGTCCCAAAGAAGGAGAAAACAGGTCCAGAGGAAGCCATTTTGACCCACAAGATGAAACCCTAAGGGAGTAAAAAGGAGAGGAGAATAGGGCTGATACGTTCCAGGTGACAACTGAAAACTGAGGGCTGGAACGGACTCAGAAGGGGCCGACTAAGGGAACGGTGGCGATGCGATTCCGGTGCCGAGACGGTGGCGCGTGGACTTCACGCGCCGAAGATCGCACGGGACAAGGACGGCGCGTGGCGGCGCGCTTCCCAGGGCTGAGTCACGCTTTTCAAGGCGAGCCTAACCCTAATCTCGTCAGAGAAATGTCCACCGGAAATGACGGCGGCGGCGGTGGACGACGGCGGCGGGCGGCAGACGACACCTGCTCTGATGCCAACTTGAACTGAGGTGAGTTCGAGTAATATTCTCACTTTCTCTCTTAACCTTTATTGATTTCAAAATGATACATATATATATACAATACATAAGAGAGAGAGAAGGACTATGAAAGTGACAATTCATTGCTGCCTTTTGAATAAAGCTTACCAACTAAGCTATCAAACATAGATAAATACTAAAATATTCAACAGAGTCAAATTTCATTCTGTAAATAATGTGGTCAGAAAAAAAGAAGACTATAGATGCAGGTTTTTCTGTTCTTTCTAAATCTCAATTTGATTGGCTCACCACTGAAGATTTCCCTCTGAAGAGTCTTAGCATTGTAGGAGCAGGTGAACTCTTGGGAATTGCCACAGTTACATCATAAATGGCAGGAACAAAAGAGCGCATATGGTTTACTGCTGAAACAAAACCCTGAAAGCAACATAGCGGAGTAAATATTTCAGAGCAACCAACAGAAAAGAACAATAAAACCTAATATAATGGTTAGCACTGCCTATTAGGTAATATATGTAAGATTGAATGTGTTATGTAAATTTAAAAGAACAAAGAAGCCAAAGCATGAAAGTAAAATACAAAGATAAAGTCTATCTATTTTGAAATTAAATTAAAATCATGTGAACTTACTGTACCGAGTAGCTTAAACTATTTCAACACTTTGTAGAACAAGTAATGAAACAAAATATTCTTTCTAGAGAAACAATTATCTCATCTGTTAACTCTAATGATAAACTGACATATATATAACAAGTTGGGAGCTAACATTTACTGGAAAAAAAAACAAAGTTACTGTAAATAGCTTTCATCAAGCCCTACAGTTAAGTAATTTGGTTATGGTATTCTGTTAATGCAAATCAAAGGGCTAAGACGATTACTCTCAGGTAATTTCACAAATTCTTATTTAATTAAACCATCTCCTTGTTTGAGAATCTGAAGAAAGGAAAATGAATGAGTGACAATCCAAAACCCTCCCTGTTTCAATTTTATGAACATGTTTATATTTCCCCAATAGGGAAGATTTTGGAGGATTTTAAATTTTTAACAAGGGGAAGAAATCTCTAATATGTAACTCTTCGTTCTCTGTCCTTCTCTTCCCCTCGTTCTTTATTGATTCCTTCCACTCCCTGCTTCAAATTTTTTCCTTCAAATCTAACAGCTAAAATTAATTTATGTGAATGTATAGTCCTTCCACCTAAATGTGATGCCTAGATTTCTTCTCTTCAACTTTTGTTTTTAATAAAAATACTGTAGACTACCCTAACCTATTTTCCATGGAAGATACAAATAACAATCCAACCCATCAAACCCCCAATTGTTCATTTCTAGAAAAATCATCATGTGTATGTTTAACGTCTGGAATTGGAAGTGGGCCCAATAAGCCTAATTTTTATATGGCAAATGCTAACCAATGTCCTTAAGACATTGTTTAAGGAACTAAAAAGAGAAAGGTTTTTATTGAGAGGTGCAAAATTGTGCTTCCCATGACTTTTTTTGTGCTCTCCTATGATTTCCACGATAAATACTACTCTTTTTAGTTCCTTAATCAATTCCTTGGTATTTTATATTAATTATATTATTATATTAAAAATGTCTAATTATTAGTATATTAAATAATTTTTAATTTGAGACTTGCATTTTGTTTTTTAATTTCTAGCTCTAACACCCAAGCAATAGAATTGGAATCAAACTTAGAAGTCTAATTTTACACCCTAATTCTTGGCATAGTACCACAGCCCAAACATAGAATCATGATTGTAAACCAATTCCAACACTGAAAGAAGTGTAAAAATAAATTCAGAACCATAACTCGAATATTGTCACTGAAATGGATCCTAAATACACAAATAAATATCCACTACCAAATGGGCCTAAGCCCCCATCAAATAGCACGCAAATTTCCCTACCTTCAAAAACCAGTGACCTTTCAATTTTCCTGTTTTTCTATGATCGAATGGTTCAAGAAAACCCAAATAAACATGTCTAGTTAGAACCCCCTATAGGAGTATACTTACTCGATAGATAGTTTTCTTTTCTCAGCTATTGTGTAAAGGATAAACTATAGTTAGTAGTGAGTTCATAGTTAGTTGACAGTTACAGTTATGTAACTGCCTATATAAACTGAGGTGTAAACTATTCATTCTTTGGGTTGAATAATATCAACTTTTCACCTCAATTCAGTTTTCTATATTCTCTCACTTGAGATTCGTTTATGGTATCAGAGCTTTGTTTCGATCCCTAGTTTTTTCATGGCTTCCGCTTCCAATCCTTCTCCCTAACTATTTTTGTGCCCTATATCATCTAGTTTAGAAGACAAACATAATTTACAAGAAGAGTCAAGATGTCAGGACAACCAACAATACAAGGTGAAACAGAGTTTGAAATGCAGACACCCTAATAAGATTTGCAATAGGATTAAATCAACTTTGTTGAATAAACTGTTAAGGCATTTTCCACAGAGATGAATAAGAGGGTTATACATTCGGGGGAATCTAAATAACTTATGTTCGGGCTACACATGAAAGTCAAAATTATCATAATCCTCAAAATATTAGATAAAGCAATGATCAATTGTCCATATTAACCTAGCACATAGTTCAAAGATGTACTATCCACAAAGGATCACCAGTCTGAATCATCACAAAGAGAACCAGCCCTTCACTTTAAATCTCAAAATTGATTCAAACCCTTTAGCCACCCTTGACAAGTAGATTGGTATCAACTAATTATAGGCAGAAGAACAGTAATATGATTTCATAGAAAATCCCACCAAGAATATGTTAACATGGATTGGTTGAGCCTGATAATTAGCTAGACAAGAGTCATGAATAACAGCTCCAAACAGTGGAAAGAACAGCAAGGGAAAGAAAAACGACAAACAAAAAAAATCAGAATATATTTATATTCCACCTTAGTTCTTGGAATCAAAACATTTCTTGGAACAGGCAATCCAGCTGAGGCTGCATACTCCTGAGCAGCTAATAGTTTGGCCTGTGTAAAGCGAGTTCCTTCTACAAAGAGAGCCAACCAAAAGGGAAGAGGGAAATCCCTCAGTTGCTGTAGGCCTGACTGCGCATGCGAAGTTGCAAGATTAAAATGTGATTAACAAATAATAAAACAGCTTATGCACCAAGAGAGAGGATGTGAATAGAGCAGGAGTTAGACAGAAAAACTACAGTAATTTTGCATCTCGGTGAATGAATGAGAAGACATTAAGATACCATGTAGAAATATGAATCTTTTATGAGCATACAGCACATATATGAATTATATTTCAGTAACCTATACCTTTAATGTGCGTTCATCCTTGGCCCAACTTCTCTCCAGGAAAAGATATTCAGAAAACCACATTGACCAACCAATGACCTGCACATTGGAACTTAGCTAATAGATCAACATTGACTTTAAACAATGATGTCATCAATGAAGCCACAAAAGAATCCAAGTAAATCAGGTTCAAAAGCTTCCGTGTCTAATCAGGACTTAAGCAGACATAGACCATGCAATAAACCAAACCAGTCAACAGAGCATCCCATAAATTATCAATATATAGATACAGTACATCCCTGCATTTCATAATTCATACTCCAATACCAAATCATATTATTTCCATCACCCCTGATCAAACCATTAAATCATAATGAATGGAAAGCAAATGCCATTCCATCTTTTCATTTTAAAACAACAATTTCTAACAAAACATACCGGTAGAAACTTCGATGATTTCTTCATCACAGCAAGAGTGCTGCCAAGGCAACCTGAACGCTGATGAATAATAATGTTCAATAATCAATCAGTAGCAAAAACCAGATGAGTCGCAGAAACACAATTTCAAATCTAAGACTACCATATTTATGATGAAATAGACAAATGTATAAGAAGGCTACAAAATACAAATGTGTCCTTTTATCCTAGTATGACAATATCAAACAATTCACAACAACAAATGAAATAAACAACTCATGCTAATATATATGTGAATTCTGTGTTAATTTTGTTGTGTTGAATATGTGAAAGAAGTTATACTAAATAAGATAATCACCTGAGCTAAAACCCATCCAACAAGCCAATCAATGTCACTTCTGTGATTGGAGATAACAAGAGCATGCTCTTTACCTGGAAAATTCTAGACAGAATCAGAATTCAAGAAGAGCGAGAATTGGGGGGATGGGGGGTGAGCCTAGCACTAAATGAATAGTACAAGAGACTTACCCATTGAACGAAAGGTTTCAGGATCTGTGAATACTTGAACCTGAAGCCAGAAATTTCCAAATGAAAGATTTGATTATTCTAAATGCAACAATAAGAACAATTAAATTGCATTAAAGTTCATATATGATGTCTTTCACATTACTAATTTTTCTTCTTAGATAGCATCATTTTTGCACAATTGTAATATATTTTAAAGTAGTTAGATATAATACGATAAGAACACAAGACAGGGCTATCAAAAGCATTAAACAACAGAAGAGAAGAGATATCAAAAGGATAGAATATCCCTAGAATTCCTAAAGCCATGGCTAACAACCACCTAAAAAATTAGTATCTGTTAAAGAAAGTTGGCTACAAAAGGAGCTCGTCAAGAAATAGTCCAAGGGCACAAATCTCTGAACCTTTTAGTTTACATGAAAAGAAGCTCTATCAAAAAGAGAAAAGAATGAGTCCCTGTGCCAAATTGTTTGGTAGATCGTGACTTGCAAGCACAGTAATATCCAGTCTCCCTAAATCTCTACTTCTTTCATAGCTTTGTGGCTAAGGGAAGAAGAAGAAAACCAAAATTTATCACAAAAGGAGGGGTAAAGTAAGCCAAAAAATAAGAAAGATAACAAATCCTTGTAATCCTCGCTCCAGTTTCCCCCCATATGGACCCTATTAGCACTGCACAAGATCTTCCCTCTATTTTAAGGGCAAAATTCCTTAAATTCGTGAACAAAAAGATCACATAGTGTTGCTGTGCAAAACTGCTAATCACTAAATGAACTAAACATTCTATTGAAATAATTTCAAGCCCTTGAGCAATGTAGGAACAAGTAACTGTAACCCAAGAGGTTCATGATCACTAATTCTAGCCATTGTCCAGGCTACAATCATGGAAAAGTAGCAGTTATGTTCCCTTTGCTCACTTACTTAGATCCCTCATTTCAGTTGGAGGAGAACTTTTCTATACCCTTCAGTCATTGGTCGTCAAATTTATCATCAGTTTTTGTATAATAGTGGGCGGGGGGGGGGGGGGGGGGGGGGTTAGAAATAGCTGCACTGGCAGCAATCTTCCTTTTTTTTTTCTGCTCTTAGTATCTGGTTCCCATCAAGACTGATTTAAGTCTGATTCTGGAACCAGCTCACTGAGATACCATGTTTTTTGTATCCTTAGTACCTCTGGTACTTCATTATCAATATATATTACTTTTGCTGACCAAAAAAAAATATAAGTCAAGCATCAACATTGACACTTGCTTCACTTTTGAGAGTACCCCAAACATCATGACCAGGTTTACTTCCCAGCTAAACAACCTTTACTCAAACCTTGGAGTCCAATTGTACACCCTCGTATAAAATGCCCAAGTTTTCAAAATTCGAATACTATTAACAGAAACAGGACAGAAATAATTCAGCATGAATAAACAATACATATCCAACCACAAATATGACAAGTTTGTTTATTTTTATAATAATAACTACTTAAAAGTCATACTAATGATGATTTCTGATTGGGTGTCACTACAAAAACATTTACGCACCGGTATAAAAACGTTTACACCGACAATGCATGACAATTAAATTCATTCACTAATCCAATGCCAAGTCATCTAGCATAGCAAGCAAAGCACAAAACAACTAAAAAATAAACACCACCTTGCACTAGAGGAGAACAATAACTCAAATCAACAACATTAACTAAGACAAGAGAAATTAAACCTTAACACCGGCCCACCAATCAATAATCCACACGAGCTCCAGCCAGAGCAGCTCCGCCACCACCCTGTTCATCCGCCGGTACAGATTCTTCGACACCGGCCGCACAACCACGTAGCATATTGCCTGAGAACACCACAAAAATAAAAATAAAAAATAAAAAATCAACACCTCATAATAACAAACAACTATCATTAATTAATCAACAATCAATTAATTAATAACAACTAAAAGCATGTGAAGAAAACTGTCTCTCATATAGGAGTTGAACAAAGTACAGACGGTTACAGTTTCATTGCAACCCAGAAAGAAGGAACAAATCTAAATCTAGAACAATAACCAAAAGCCCAAATAATAATAATAATAATAATAATAATAAAATTAATGAGAGGTTTAATTGGGATGTTGTTTGTGAGAAAGAGAAAGGGATCGGTTGAAGGTGAATGAAGATTGAATAGTGTATCGATTTATTTAGAAAGAATAGAAAATGAGGTGACCTGAATGAGGTTAACGATGAGGCCGGAAGCGAAGAAGAGAAGGCCCAATGGGACGACCACAACTGCAGTCATAGCCAGCGGATTCCCGAAATTGTTGTCTGTTGTCGATGATATTGATGTTACTGAATGCTGATGCTGGCTATGTTATGTCGATCTCTATTCTCTGCTATGCTATGGCTACCTTAGTGTGCTAATCTTTTCTTTTATTTTGCTCGTAATATTTTTTTGTTGATAGAAATTGAACAAAATACTAATCTTTTTTATTTATTTTGCTCGTAATATTTTTTATGGTAAAAATTGAAACACAATACTAAATTTTTTCTTTTATTTTACTCATAATATTTTTTCACACTGGTGACCTCTGTTAGGAGGACATGAGGGAGACATGTAAAATAAAAGATTTCGACGCTCAAAATAAGTACGTGAGTTAGGAGAATATGAATTAGTATGTATGTATGTATGTATGCATATGTGAGTAGGTGTGTGTTCCTAAAAAGAATACAAGAGAACCAGGTACTTATAGTATGGAGAGGGAGCAAGTCCTTATTGATAGGGGTTATTTGCAGATGATTATTGGCTTATAGATCATAGTCGATAGCTTATAAATAATGTTATAAATAATTTATAACTTAAAGATAAAAGCTAGTAAATAATTGTTACTTAATGTGTTGCCTTGTAGATAATTGAATATCTGCCAAGAGATAAAGAGATGATAGTAAATTCGAATAATTAGATGGTTAGAGATGACTTGTCCGTTAGGTTTGACGTGTGTCTCAGAGTGCCATGTAGCATGACACATGTTTTTTATGGACCCTGGACAATATAAGCCCCCAAGGCTTTGAGTTGGCTTGCCGACGAAAGAGGTTGTCCGGTGTCGAAGAAGATTGTCTGATGTCGGGAGTAGTAGCCTTGACAAGTAGGAGGGTGACGAGTCGGTTGAGCCCCCAAGCATGGACAAGTATTGTTTGACGTCGAGAGTGGTAACTTTGACCGGTGTAAGAATTACAGGTCTGTCAAGTCCCCTAGCCTGGACAAGTGTTGTCCGAGCTGCTTTTGTCAAGTTGTCCGGAGTGGACATGCTTTTGGTTTTGCAGGCGAGGTTTGACTTGTCAAGTGAGGAAAACCTTTGTATTTGACAACTCTGCCCTTTTCTGACTGTTGGAGAGTGCATTAAAGACAAACATCACGTTTTGTCTATTGCTACAGGCATGTGCGACGCACATGCAATACTCTTGCATACGTGTCACTCATAGAGTGGGCACGTACTAGAGACGTGGTGCGTGGGTGAGTGGGGCTGCGTTGTGGTGCAAAAAATTAGGGCACCACCTCAGCTCCCACCAATTACCGAAGAGTTTATCTCCTCTTTAAATGGAGTGGACATTTGATTCGTGACCACCGTCACTTTGAATTTCTACCTTCCCTTTCTAAATCTTTTTTGTTCCTGCACTTGCTATTTTGTGATTCCCTTTCTTCTCTGTTCATCTTCTTCAATCTTTAAGGTATTCCTTTTCTAACAATGTCTTCATTTTTGTCTGACTCTGCCATTGGCATGGGTGGTAGCAATTTCGGGGGTTCGACTTAGCAACCCCTAGTGGATCGGGAGGTCATTTCGATCGATTGTTCCCCCTCGGAGAACACTCGCCACATTGCCTCTAATAGCGAATCCTCTTCCTTGGAGAGGTTGAGGGTTTCATGTCATGCTGGTGGAATCACTTCTCACCTCTGCGGAAAGGCACAACCTTTTGCTGCTTTCCTGACCGGGGAACCTATCCCAGTCACTGTGATTCTCCCTCATTCTATTTTTGGGGGAGCAAGGCGAAGTGCAAGGGACGTTAGGGCGTCACAGCCATAGTGTTGAGTCGCCATCGTCCCCCCTACCATTGTCGACTTTGAATGGGTGAGGGCGATTTTCTAAAGTACAAGTCCTCCATCACCTTTGTGACGAGCGTCATTGCACTTTAATGCCAGGTGAGGCTAGCAAACCCAAAGAACTCTTGCAAGATAGTCATTTAGGCTTGTGGGAGTGATGACATTCCTTTTTTGAGGGCGGCGTCGGGAAGTCCGCCCTTTTTTTATGTATAGGTGCTTGTTCGAGGTCTTAGGTCTCGTTCTTCCATTGACCGCATTCCAGTGTGCTCTACTTGAGCACTTAAACGTGGCTTCTTCCCAACTTTATCCCAATAGTTGGACCATGGTGAGGACCTTTGAGGTCTTATGTCCTTTCTTCAATATTCAACCTATTGTGCTGGTGTTTTTGTACTTCTTTCAGATGAAGTTGATAGGCAAGATTGGTTGGGTCTCCTTGAACAGCGTGTCCAAGAAGCTGTTAGAGTTTGACTCGAACGTCTTTCATTGTTTCAAGGACTGTTTCTTCAAGGTCCTTTCAATTGAGAAGATCCATCGACTTGAGACGAAGAGAAAGAAAGGTCTATCTATTTTTTTTAGTTATTCAATTAAACCAATGGTTTGTTATTGGAGCATATAGCAACAACCATCTCATATGGGAAAAGCCATCTTTTTCTCAACAATGTCTTTGTCATTTGAACCAATAGCACTTCGTTAGATAGGAACAAATTTGATAAATATTGATAACTCTCAGATATATGTGTAGGGGCTTATGCAATTTCCATTCAAAACTCAATATATGGTTCTAGAGTGTTTATCAATGAAGATTTGAAGGACATTGAAGATTATAAAAATGGGTATTAATTATGAATCATACTTTTTTCTTCCATAAAATATTAATTTTTGGGACAAATACATTTTTTTAGAATAGTTTAAAATGAACTTATCTCTATTGCAGATTGGATCCGAGTTAACCAAGCCTTGTGACTTCCAGTCAAAGGTTGAGTCAAATCTCTTATTCTTCCCAAATTACTTTAGAGGATAGATTTCTTTATAATGCTCAAGTGAAATCATTGAGTGAACTTTATGAGTTGAAAAAGATACATGTTGTATTTGTTCTATATTTAATTATTTATTTGCTAGGATTGATTTTGAATACTCGTTAGATTTCACTATTAAGAATGATGTATAAACACTGTGATGTTAAAAGTTATAGATATTTGTCTGCTAGGAATGTGTTTGTGTAACTGTTGCCACAATAACCAAGTTCTTAGTTGCCAATGGTTGGATACATGAGGGTTGTCCAAAGTTGTGTAACAAGAAAGTGGATTGCGAGAAATTTCCATACACCTGTCAAGGTCGTGGAAGTAAAAGTGCAACAACTGTGGCCAGGTTCTTTGTTTAAACTTTTTGGTTCTTATATTACATAGGTTATGTATATGTTTCCAATTGATCAGGCCCAACTAAAAAATCTAATAGTGCTTCTTTTAATAATCACTACTTTAAATAATCATCATAGTCAGCTTGCAGTTTTTATATATTTAAATTTAATATTTTAGTTGGCAGGAAGGTGAATTTGATCCAAAGGGCATTCCAAAGGTTATTGATAGGACACTTGGGGAAAATTTAGCTTTTAAATTTAAGGTTATGCCGAACAATACTCGGTATTCTGTGTAAGAGATATTAGAGGATGAAGATCTAATTATCTTAATATTGAAGAGAATTCCTGCAAATGAGGTCAGTATAATTAAAAATCTTGATGGTTTATAATGTGACCATGTTGAAAATACTTGAGTTTTTTTTTAATTATAGCTTCCTGGAATTGAGCCTGAAATGTCATATTCATTTGTGAAGAAGAGTGATGATTTAGTTTATACTGTAAGTTTTGGTTTAACCTATGTTTATTAATACTAAACTTACACATAAGGTAACATCTGTTGAATTTATATACTGCCACAACAACAATCCTTATCAGCCAGTGGAGAATTTGATCATGAATCATCTATGTCAATGACTCCTGTGAAGAGAAAATTAGTGGTCCCTGAATCTCAGCTGGAACCAGCACCATTTGAAGACCTATCATCAATTTAATTATCCTCTTCCAGATTATCCAAGCATATCAAGTCTGAGTAAAACATGGTTGAAGGGAAATTAGAAGGATTTTGAAGCCTGCTTATTTTTTGGGTTGTTTAATGTTACCTTTTATGGCTGTTAAATATGTATGTACTTAATTATGGTTATGGTTCACAAAAATTGTTTATTTTGGGTGTTGTAATGTGTGAATACTTATGGTGATGGTTCACCAAAACTGTTTTATTTTGGGTGTTGTAATATGTTAATACTTATGATGAAGGTTCACCAAATCAGCCTTTCTGGTGTTGTATAAACAACTATCTAGCATGCTTAAATTAAGATCTAAAATATGCTTTATTGACTATGAAATGTTTTATATTGCATTAGAGCTTATGTTTATAAATTTTTTATGATAAATGAATTTTAATATCTAATTTTATTATGCTTCATAAATGGCTATAAATACTATATGCTGAGTCTTAATCCATGATGGAGGCAACTCTCTTTGTATATCATTAGACTCAATATCATTAAGGCTTATATCCAGGTATTAACAGTTGCTATGTCAAACTACTTTATTTGACTTTCTGATAATGCAGTACCATATACCGAAATAGATGTTTAGCTAAAGTAGCACTGATACGATTAATAGTTGTAAATAGTTAGAATAGTTTTTACGTTAATACTATATTAAGTTTAGAAACTAATAGGAGGCACTCATCTTTATTTTACGCTTTAAATGTATTATATAGGTAAAGGCTTCAAATAGTTTAATAATTTAAGTAAGAAATGTGATACATATCTCATATGGAAACACCTTCCCCCCAAAAATGCAGTGTCTAATCAAATCAAGTTGAGTAGATGAAAGGACAACTGCTATAGTTGTGCAATAGTATAATCATAATCTATACTAAACAAATACTATTCCCTATATTTAGAAGAAGGTCCATTCACTTACACCTTATATTTGTTATGTCTATTAAATATCCAATATGGGTTAAGGGAGAAAAATAAAGTTTTTTCTGTATAAACCTTGTATGCGATACTTTTTGGATGTGCCTCTATAGAACCTTGTGCAACTTAAACTCCAAATCCTTCTCTGAAGTGCTTCCGAAACCAAGTGTGTAATCTTTTTACCTAACTAATATATCCATTTGAAGTTATTATACTTTAGATGTTACACTAAAATAAGTTGACTTAAATGTACGTTGAAGGTAAGCTTTTAATGGGGACTTCACAACTGATTCAAATCAAAGTCAAAGAGGTCACCCCTTCCTTAAATTCATGGGCCGTGAAGGCTAAAGTTAGTAAATTCTGGTATGCTGTTGAAAATATTAGAGACCATCAGATTGGAAAATTTCGCATGATACTGTTTGATAGTGAGGTAACCTTAATCCTAAATTTATGTCTAACTAGACACAGACCCGCGAATTAAAGAAATATTTAAATTAATTATTTGTTTGATAAATTAAATTTAAAAATATAATTGTCAATGATATTTTATATTATTTTTTGTTAAAGGAAATAAAAAAAATACATATAAATTAAGATATTTTTATTTATCAATATATTTATAAGGTAATATTCTAAAATTGGAGGCTAATCACTCAACTAAAGTTGATTAACAGTGAAGATAAGCACTATGTATAAATTTGATAAGAGCAATTAAGAATAAAGTGAAATTAACATAATAAAGCAGTCAAAGAAATATATTTAATGAAAGAAAAAATAGTCAACCATAATGGTAAAAAACATAAAAATGCGAATAAAACATTGAAAATTGTTCATTTAAATAAACTTTTTGTATTAATTTCCTTTTGCCGGTGACTTGTTGAATTTTGTTTTCTTTGGTGTGCTCCTTTCTAAACTCTTTGAAGTAAGATTGACTTTTCATCAAAGGATCTCAAAACAACTTATTTATTCGCCTTTCTCCTTAATGGACTCTCGGAGATTGAATAAACTTCATTTGATGATAAAGATGCATCTATTGACTTATTAGATGCTTGTAACTTTGAGCTTTTACTTATGAAAAATTGTTTTTTCACACTTTTCTTTAATAGACTTTCTTCTTCTTTTGATGATGAAGATGCATCTTTTGACTTCTTGGATAGTTGTAACTTTGGACTTTGACTTGTGATAATTTGTTTATCTCTCTTTTTTCTTAATGGACTTTGTGAGATTTGATAAACTTCTTCATTAGATGATGAAGATGTACATTTTGACTTGTTGGATACTTGTAGCTTTGGGCACTTATAAGTAGTTCTTCACTTGACTCATCTGATGATATTTGTTGTGGTGAAGTGGAATCCTTTTTTTAATAAAAATATTAATTAGTGGATGAAAGTGTGTTTGCAAAGGGTATTTAATATTGGGGTATGTCAACTTTATTTGTATTTTGGGTGTGAAGGAGTTCAAATGTTGTTGTGTCTAAACTTTGTTACGCATCTCGATTGAATATTGTGAATGTTGCTACACTGGTGTCATATGAGACTTTCAATTTTATCTTGAACCTAAAAAAGATTTTAAAGTTTTTAATATTTATTTAATTATGTTATAAAAAATAATTCATTATATACAAAACATTAAACCTTGTTGTTGGGTACTTGGATGGCTGTTTGCATCTTCCACAAGTGTATTGATTTCCCTCTTTTGTAACTTTCTTTTGGCATCTCCCACATGCAACATAATTCATTCAAAATTTCAACCGAACCATCGATCTCATTGATGGTTGCATGAATTGTGAACACATTATCCTATTATTTTATATATGTTAAAATTAAGAAAAAATAAAGTATTGTTAAATATTATGAATATGAAGGTCATGCTAGGTTAGCATACATGTGATTCTAATACCCATCTCATGGACATTATATCTTGTAAAGATATTCTATTTTTTGACATTCTCTTATCAATATCAATGTTGGCAGAACTTGAAAAAGATAGTTCTTTTATTTGATGATGCTCCATTTTTTTCTACAAAGTAGTTATTTAAAATAAAATTTATAATTTTTTAGCTACATCAATCAAAGAATTAGAATAAACTAACGATTTTGTTTGTTGAATGTTACAAAATGAGTATAATAAAATAAAATAAAAGAAGGAAGTTCATTTTACTCTATCTTGAACTTTACAAAATCAAGATGGTTCAGATTGATATAGATCCTTGTACTTGAAGTTGAGTTGATTGAATACTCATCTAAAAAATAATTATTAAAATATAATTATTAGTAAATTAAAATTATTATAGTAAATAAAATATAAAAAATTATTCTAAGTAGAAAGTATGATATAGACTTAATTGAATTAAAATTATTTATTTATTAAATAAGTTGAATTGAAAATAATACTTAAGATAGTAAAGAAACATCTCAAATAAATAAATAAATATCAAATTACATAAACATGCTAATATAAAAATAAAGAGATAGGAAATTATGGATCAATTTTTATTTAAATATTATTTAAAGATTATATATATATATATATATATATATATATATCTTAATATAAAAATTAAATTTAGAAATATAATTTCAATTTTCATAGTGAAATGCATATGAGAATTGTTTAATGTAAACATTAAATACAATTTAACCATCTATTTATTTAGTTATCCATATGTTTTTGGTTGAATTCTCTCTCTCTCTCTCTCTCTCTATATATATATATATATATATATATATATATATATAAAGAAAATAAAAAGAGATACAATAGTAAGATATATAAAGTGTAAAATATAAATTTTGTTAAGGATTTTAAATGTATGAAAGTAATCAAATCTCTGAATTTCTTAACCATGATAGAAGTGATTGCAACTATTTTTGAGCCTTATTCTTGGATGTTGATTGCTTTTTCAAATTATGAGGCTATGTTTATCTTCAAAGTAACTTTAACAACTTCATTTCTGAAAATAACCGATAAAAAAGGGAGATTTGAAAATATAATGTTCTATATTACATTTTATTGTGTAAAGAAATATATATTAATGAATTGTACAAAATTATTATTTAAACAAAATTTATAATTAATAAAGTATGGATAATTTATTTACTCTTTTAGTAACAATTCCAGTCTTCCTATTTTTGTTGGTTTTCCACTGCCAAGTACCTCTTATTCATTTCCAAGTGCATGCACTACAAAAAAAAGCATGATTCGGTCGCTAAATCCCTAAATTCGGTCGCTAAAACTCTTAGCCACCGAAATTTCTATTCGGTTGCTATTTCGCCACCGAACTACTGAGTCACAAGCACACAAAATTCAGTCGCTAGACATTTGGTTGCTATTTTGCTTGAGACCAAGCTAGCAATCGAAGTTTGGGGTAGCTAATTCGGTCACTAACAAGTAATTAAATTTTAAATATAAAATAAATTAAAATAAGATGCGATTACTAATTCGGTCGCTAATAAAAAATTAAATTTTATTTGTAAAATAAATTAAAATGAAGGTCGTCGCTAATTCGGTGGCTACTAAATAAAAGTTTTAAAAAATAATAATAATTTTGGTCGCTAATTTTACATTCTAAAATGTATTTTAAATTTTTTGGTCTAGTTTAATAATTAATTTTTAAATTTAAAATAAATTAAAAAACAACTCGATTGTTCAAAGAAAATATGCCATTATTTTTATTTTTTCATTTACTAGATTTTAACCTGTTTAATAATTACCAGCTATAAATATAATTTTTAATTAAACTATATAATCAAGCTTATATATAAAAGTGAACATTCATAATCTGTAAATACATCTAATAACAAAGTTCTAATTAAATATTGATAAAGTGCAAATTCAAAGTTTAATAAAATGCAATGTGAAAGTTTAATATAGTTTAAATTCATAACTAACATAACATAATCAAACTAAAACAATAGCCAAGAGTCAATGATCAACTTGAGCATCGTCAGCATGGTGCTCGGTTTCATCCACATCTCTTGACTTTGTCGATCATGATTCTCTATCAACCACAACATCTTTTCCTCAAGTGTCCTCTCCTTATCGGTCTTTGCCAAAAGCTCAACATTCAATTTAGTAATTGTCTCACGCATTTCTTGTATTTGGTCTTTCATAGGAGTAATAGAAATAGATGAAGTTGATAATGAGCAACAAAACCTTTGGTTCAAAAACCTAGCCTGTATCACGTGGCTTTGCGTTTGGCTACAATCATCATCCCGTTGCGGCGATTGAGTTCCACGCGACGACGAGTGACTCAGACTCTTCCTCTTCCTCTGTTATCGATCTGAACCATACTGAAAGCGAGGTTAAGGGGAACGTTTCTAGAATCTTCGATCCAAATTCGCATAAATGAAGGCGTTTTGATGGTACATTGGATAAATATCTCCTCCTGTTTTTTTATATATAATTATATTTATATTGGATCCTTTTTATTTCTGTTTCTTCGCCTGTGTCAAAAGACTCAAATGAGTCAAAATAAGTTTCCATGTTAAATTTGGTTTCAGAAAATCAAGCACACATTTTAATTAATATAATAAACTTATGGTTAAAACTAATTTAAATATATATTTTCAATTATACCGAATAGATAAAAGTAATTTTATTCATATTAAAACAAAACAAACTCTAAATTTGTTGGAATGTGTTTTATTTTTAAATAATATTACAAATATTTTTGTTTATAAAATATAGATAATTTTCATTTACTAAGTTTAGTTTGTACATTGGTATAATTAGTTTATTATTTTACTCTTAAAATTAATTTATTAAAAGATTATTTTTAATTCATTTACTTGTATTCTTTCATCAAGACAAACTGAAACGAAACTCCTCACTTGGTGTGTACAGAATTGCTATCCAAAACTTATATAAGATTTATATATATAACCTTATATATTTTTATCAAATTATTTCAATTTTATTTTATATAATACTAATTTAATGATAGTATTTTTTTACATATATTAAGATTAAGATATTTTTATTATTTATTAGAATACTATTTTTTATTTATATTTAACTTTATTTAATCAAGTGGTTAATTTTTTTAAAGAATTAAATTATATAGTAAATAAATGTACTTAAATAAAATGAAAATATTTTCTATTTTTAAAATATTTATTTATGTAATTTATTGATAGTATTTTTATCTATATTGCAATAAATAACATGAATTTCTTAATATAGATAAAAAATATTGTCACTAAATCACAAACATTATTTTAAAAGATAAATATAATATATAAAATAAAAAAATTATATAAATATACATATTCTAATTTATGTGAATAGTGTTTTTTTTACATATATTAAGATAAATATATTTTTAATATTTATTACAATAGTATTTTTTATTTATATTTAACTTTATTTAATCAAGTGGTTAATTTTTTTAAAGAGTTAAATTATATAGTAAATAAATGTAGTTAAATAAAATGAGAAAATTTTCTATTTTTAAAATATTTATTTATGTAATTTATTGACAATATTTGTATCTATATTACAATAAATAAAATGAATTTCTTAATATAGATAAAAAAATGTTATCACTAAATCAGAAACATTATTTTAAAAGATAAATGTAATATATAAAATAAAAAAAACTTATATAAATATACATATTCTAATTTATGTGAAAATAAAATTTAATCTTATATGTTATATTTTAAAAGATAATATATAAGATTATAAAAATATAATAAATAAAAAATTGAATTTGAACTATTTTTGCATAAAATTTATATTAATATTATATTTTGCACCAAATATTCAAATGAGCACTTAGATGTCATGATAAAGGAGTGTGTTTCTCATTCTAAACATCATGGTTCTTGTCCTTCCTCAAGCATTTTGAAAGTTTTTATTTTTTTAAGAAAATGTTAGTCAACTTTTTATTATAATTAATGTTTGAAATTTAACCATCAACAATTAAAATTAGGAGTGGTAAGCGGGCCGACTCGCCGTGCGTAAGCCCACATTGGTAGCAGACATACTAGTTTGTCCCGCACTCTTACACGAACTTAATACATTGGTCCGCACCCGCCTCAGAGGCCTAGTTTCTAGAGAAACACTTAAATTTGAAAATAAATATAGTTTTTTTCTTAAAAAATAGTCAATAACACTCAATTATATATTTTTTAAAAATCTTAATAAATCTCTAACAAATACTCAATTACAAAAATTTTAATACAACCAAATAAATTTTCAAAATAAATGAAAAGAAATTTTGGATTAGGCTTTTGGGATTAATTTGGTTTGGGTTGACCTTGGTTAGTGGTTACGGGTTTGTGGGTCAACCCATGAACCCCGTGGTCCAAACCCACACAGCTTGCGGATTATGCAAGACAGACCCAAAATCTTGCATAGCCATGAATTTTATAAAAAAAAAATGGTTTGTGGCTTGTGCAAACCATAGGCCCTGATCCACGAACCCGAGCATGTTTACTCACCCCTAGTTTAAATCAGTGACTCAAATAGTAAATTAAAAAAATAGGAGGACCAATTTGGTGAAATAGGTAAAATAGGGGGACAAATTTTGCAATTAAGTCTTAAATTAAAGTAAATTTGGGATTTTAGTGAATGCATATGGTACGCATTGCATCTTATTGGGCCTTGCTCAATGCACATGTTGTACTAAAGTCAAATTGGGTCTTCATCAATGCATAAATTTCACTTATGTCATATTAAAACTTAATGAATCATTGGTATTACACTTATACATTATATTTTGAATTACTTAATTTTATAAATTTTGATTATCATATATCTTTAGAATATAAAGGGTATTTATTATCTTTTTAAAATATTTATTTTGTAAAAAACACAAATTAAAAGACTAATGATAAGCATGACTTATTTATCCTAATCAAATAATGTAAATATTATTTTTTTAATTGAAAAATATTACTAATATACTAATTTCAATATTTTTCTAGTATAAAATATATTTAAGTATATTATATATTTATTAAAATTTATAATAAATAAAAATTTTGTTACTTCACTTATATAGAAAAGGAGATTGCAGTCGCTAATCTCAAAACAGAAATAAGCAAAGCGACTGATATATTTTTGGTCGCTACAACCTTGATATAGCGATCGAAGTCTCTTCGGTTGCTATCTTCAACTACATATCGGTCGCTAAAGTACTTTTTGTTTTTTTTTTTTACATATACAACAACCGAAATAGCCACCGAAGTTTTCAGCGACCTTTCATTTCGGTCGATAATTCAGTCGCTGGCACAAGTTGGACATCATGATCAAATTTGGTCGCAAATTCAGTTGCGAGTTGCAACGTTAACTGCATGGTCGCTACTTCGATCGCTAACAGAGACCGAAATTTTTCGGTCGCTAATTTCGATTGCTAAATTGCATTTTTCTAGTAGTGTTGAAGTGTACCAATAGTGTTTATAATTAAATATGAGATAGGTTAGAGTGACATAAATTAGTTATGATTTGCAAAAAGATTAATGTTGTACTTGTCAAGACTATTCTATCATCAATCCTTTGAGCTAGAATTTCAATTGAACCAAACTCAAAATAGTATAGAGGAATGCTAATGAATATTCTATTGATTTTCTTGACAACAGTGGTAAGCAAAAATAATCCTTTAAATGTTCATTTGACAGGTTTATATGCATCATTTGTTGAGATAATTCTTAAATTATGTATGGTGTAAAAGTTCTCGTCTTCAAAATTTCAATGAATTTTGAAATCATATTTTCCCGCTACATGTAGTGGAGTTTCATGTTGCAGTATATTTAAAAGAAAAAATCAGGTTAAAATTAAAAATATTAAATAAATTTAATTGATATAAAATTTGTTTAAAGTAATTCAATGTAAAAAAATTTGCATTTTGTGATATGTGAAATTGGAGATAGTAAATAAAATTATATTTGCAATAGTTAAAGTTGATGTGAAATATATTTTTTACATACTAATGTGAAAAATAAATAAATTTCAAGTTTGTTTAACCAATATTTTTTTATAGATTAGTTTGAAAACTAATTTTAGATCATGAACATTATTGATGTGAAATATTTATAGAGCAAAACATATATTGAAATTTAGAAATTATTAATATGAAGATATTGAATGATATGTAAAATATAAAATAAAATAGTTATAGAATGTAATATAGAACATTAAAGAATGAGGATCGTGAACGTGAGAAGTATTTGAAGGTCACTAGTAAGATTGAATTGAAATGCTTTGGTCTAGGATTTTGTTATGTTGTAACATTGAAGAAGGAATAAGAAAAAAAGAAATGATAGACACAAAAGGAGAATGTTCTCCTTCTTCCAAATTATCAATTTTGCTGACGTGACAGTCTAAGAGTAAGTAACTTAACTTTTATATATTATAAATAGATGGGATCTTATTAACTATTTACTTATTGTTCAACATAATAACTGGTACGTTGTGGTCATTTAAACAATATTAACCAGGGTCAAAAGATACAAGCATCAACACGAGAAGATATATATAATATTCTCCATTTGGATATCCAAGAAGGGAAAGTCCATCTTTTAGCAAATGTAAGTGTCATCTTCAATAGTAATAAATCATGACTATAAGATTGAAATCATCAGATATTCCATGGTTACCTACATGCAACATGAAAAAATTACAGCAAACTGTTTTAATCCAGTACCACTTGAAGATCTGGTGAATGTTACACATATTCCAAATCACACTACTAGAAAAAGCTGATTTAACATCGGCGGATTAACATCGGTTTTGTCAAAAACCGATGTTAACGAAAATGCGGTGGCATAATTGTAAATAATGTGTATTTCTTAACATCAGTTTTATGAAAACCGATGTTAACGAAGCGACTCTAACATCGGTTTTCAAGAAAACCGATGTTAACGAAGCGACGTTAACATCAGTTTTAAATAACCAATGTTAATGTCGCTTCGTTAACATCGGTTTTTTTCAAAACCGATGTTATAGTCGATTCGTTAACATCGGTTTTCAGAAAACCGATGTTAACATATCATCAGTTAACATCGGTTTTTTGAATAAAACCGATGTTAACGTTGACATCAATTTGTTAACATTGGTGTTTTATTGAAAACCGATGTTAAACTTACATTTTAAATTATATTTGACGCGACCTATTTCGCTCGCGCTCCCTTCTTCTCCGTTTACCCTCTCGCACTTTCTTCTTCTCTGTGTACCCTTTGGCACTCTCTTCTCCATTGCACTGTTAACATCGAAGGTTGTTGTTCTCCATTGCACTGAAGACCGTGACAGGTACGCTTCGTCTACCTGTGTTGTTATATTGAACTGAAGAGCGTGACCGTGCTAGGTCTGTTTCTGGAACTCGTGGTTAAGCTAAGGACCTTTTTTGGTTTCTGGTGCAAGGATTGGCGAAGTGGTGGTCACCTGAGGTACATTTGACTGGTAGTACGTGGTGTTTGTGGTCAGCTGAGGTACATTACACCTGAGGTAAAATCTCGCTGGCATTGTCGTTGTTGTGTTCGAGGTAAGCTTCATGTCTTCATTGTAGGTTTATGCTTCCGCGTACGTGGTGTTTGTGCTCTTTGTTCTTATAGATTGTTAGTTAGTTTCTTAATTAGTTACTACTACTAGCTAGGGTTTGGAATGCAGGTAGTGTTGCTTGGAAAGCTGTGTAAAAATATTGCCTTATTTTGTTGAGTTGTTGCTTGGAAGCATCTACTTTCTTCCTTCACTGTTGTTGTGTAGTTGTTTCTTTCATGCTCTAGTTTTTGTTTTCATGCTTCATATCTTATAGCTTTTTGGGATAGTGGCTGTTCAAGTTGTTTGGCCTTATTGTTCATAGCCTTTTGGCTGATGTTTAACTTCTGCCTGATGTTTTTAATATCCCCATTGATTCGTAGTATTTGGTGGGATAAGAGCTTGAAGGAACAGAATTTGGTGTGATTGATTGAGGGTCAACTATACAATGCATGTTTTTTTTTTATATTTAATTATGTATTTTACCAAAAAAATATAGTTTTATTTTGTATTTTGTTGATTTCCTTCTAGATTTTTTTTCTTGAACTAGTCTTCTAAAGCATAACTACTAGTTTTTTTTTGCAGTCACATTAACCCTTGAACTGTATTTGTCTTCTTCTTAAATTAAGCTTGGTTGGTAGTCTGTCTTTAACCAATCTCCATGTAAAGATAGCTGCTTTTGGTGGGATTTGTAATTTCCATAACTCCGTAAACACTCCATGACTATTTTCCTTAGTTGCTTCTCCTTGCATCAAAAGGTATGCGCTCCTTGTTGTGTACTGTCCATTAGGTTCTGCTCTCCGTTCTTTGTTGTATGTTCTAAAAATCTGGTAGCTGCCTCAATTTCTTGAATAGCATTTTTTCTTCTTCTATGGTTTTTTTTTTGCATAGCAAAAATCAGTAGTATTATATATAATACAGTACTAGGTGTACTGAAGAGAGGATTAAAAAAATACAAGGCAAAATTGCCTAACATATCTGAAAGTTACATAACCACATTAGCTGAAACCAAAAAGGAAACAACCCCCTAAGACAGCTCTTCCCTCAAGCTAGTAGACCATTGGTTGAAATGAATATGGAAATCTTTGTCCATACATTTTAACCATGACCAAGTGTGGAATAAAGCTTCATCCATGACTTTTTCGGGGTTGAAAATCTGGTTATTAAAAACCACTGAATTTCTATGCTTCCAAATAGTCATGGATAAAGCTATCCAAAGCACTGCCCATCTCTTTTCTATATAGCTTTTGCTGTTCCAATGAGAGAATTGTATGAAATGATTTTTAGGGTCAATGGGGAAAGGGCCCACTCTACTAACCCATCTCAAAACCTCCCACCAAAGACTCCTATTTGTTGTGCAAGAGAACATGACGTGACCAACACTTTCCTCCTCAACATCACATAAAGGGCATCTATAAGAAGGTAGATCCACCTGCCTCCTTCTTAGATTAGCCTTAGTAGGCAATCTGTTTTTGAAAATTCTCCAAGAGAAGGCACTTGCTCTTGGAGGAATTTTCAGATTCCACATAATCCTGGAAGCACTGTCTTCATTATCAGAACTGCCATCATCCATCAAGAGGTTGTATGCTGACTTTGTGGAATAAGACCCAGTAGGATCAACCCTCCAAGAGAGGTAACCCAAGCTAGAAAGGTGAATCTGAACCCCATCAATCTCATCCATGAAAGCTGCCACCATATCAATTTCATGCTCAAAGAAATTTCTCCTCCATTGTATCTTCCAATCCCACCTATTGTCAACATATTGACCCATTAGACTGATAGTACAGTCCTGCTGTTGACTCAGTTGGTACAGAGCAGGATATTTATCATTGAGGTTTAAGTTATCCCCCCTTCACTTATCCTTCCAAAAGTTGATTTTGGCCCCATTACCCACCTTTCACCTCAAGTTACTGGTCAAACTATTGTGGTGCTGCTGCTCGAAGACAGATTTTAAATCCTTCCACCAAGGAGAAATGTCTGCACTGCTTCTGCCATATAGTAAGGCATGCCAACCTCCATATTTGGACAATAAGGTTCTTGCCCAAAGCTGGTGCTGATTATTTGCCAACTGCCAACCCCATTTGCCAAGCAAGGCCTGATTAAACTTGTTCAAGTCTTTAATTCCTAACCCCCCTCTGATTTTAGAAAGACAAACTGTATCCCATTTGACCCAAGGGATCTTAGTTGTCTCATTGTCACCTCCCCAAAGAAAGTTTCTCTGAATAGATACTATCTTATGAACTACTTTTTTGGGGATTCTGTAAAAAGACAGCAAGTAGATGGGCAAAGCTGTCAAAACAGAATTGATGATGGTGATTCTACCCCCCATCGAGAGACATGTATGCTTCCAAGATGCCAACTTGGTCTCAAACTTGTTGATGATAGGCTGCCAAACGCTCCAGCTTTTAGGGTTTGACCCCACTGGAATTCCAAGATAAGAGAAAGGAATACCCAGCTGGCTGCAGTTAAGGAAATGAGCTGCATCTCTACACCAACCCTCTGATTTGCCCAAACAACCGAACTGACTTTTAGCATAATTGTTCTTGAGGCCTGAAACCAGCTCATAGCATCTCAGAATAGACTTTAAAGCTCTAACATTGGCCGAATTTGCAGTTCCAAAAAACAAAGTGTCATATGCATATTGCAGAATATTGACATCCTCTTTCAAACTTCCCACTTGATAGCTGCTGAACAAGTTCTTAGATATGGCTGTCCTCATCAATCCTGTGAGACCTTTTATGGTTGATGAATCTATGGAAATAGGTAGAGTTGATAATAGCAAAGACTGTTAATATATAGTATTAACAAATTAACAATTCTTGTAAAATTTAATAATCTTCAATTACATGACAATTCATGGTTAAATAAAATTAACATACCCTAGTCTCATAGGCTCCTCGTTATACGAAATATGAACAGTCATAGTCTTCCAAATACAAAAGGATTATTTTCAAATCAAACTCATGACCGATTAGTCACCAAGACACAACTTTACCATTGTATCAGGATTAAGCATTCACCCCCATTCATGGTTAAACATTACAAAAACCTTTATAGTAGTATTTCAATTAAATTTGAAACTTTTCCATGATATGTACGTACTTTCACAATTCTGTCTAAATAAGACAAATTTCATGTGTCTCTCTTCTTGCTCTTCTCTTCATCAGTTTTGTACCCTGTATTTCTATTTTTCTTTATTTGATTTTCTTCTTGAATAAATGATGTGGAAAGGAACAAGAGAAATAAAAAGAATCATTCGTTTGCTGAAAAAAGCAGTGAAGCTGACCCAACAGACAAATTCACAGGGAAAAAAAAACTTAGAAAAACTTAAATTTATTTAGCAATTTAGAGGTGGTCCATATTACAGCCAATGATTAATCTTGTAAATATACAAACTGTTGAGGGAAACTGATGTATCGACTGTATTTCACTCATGCTTCATTCAAGAACCATGAAAGGAACTTGAATGGTCAATGATGAAGTTCACAGTACTTAATCAGAAGCTTCTCATTAATATGCCAATCAACTTCCTCAGGTGTTACATTTTGAAGGGTATTTAGATTCTCTAGGAAGTACTCTAAAATTGTTTTTGTTTCCATCTTGAATATGTGATGGAATCTTACCTAATTCATAACCTGGAGCATTTATAGTCTTCTCTAATATTTATAATTGCCTGCATAATCAAAGCTCCAATCTTTCAAGAGCTCACTTCCTCTTGAGATAGAGCTCTATCATTTAAGCCAGCCTCCAAAGCATTCAACTCCTTTTTAATATTCTGGACTTTTCTAGCATTAGCTTCACCATTTGATAAACTCCAATGCTTTATACACTGTTTAAGGAATTTTATTTTGTGATTCAGAACAAAACCTCCCCATCCAGGAGGGTGATAATTGCCCCATTGCTGCTCCACTAGATGCTGGAACCCCTTGTCCTTCAACCACCAGTCCATAACCTTGAAAGGTTTTGGCCCCCAATCAATGGTCTTTGACTTCAAGAGGATAGGGCAGTGATCAGAGTAGTCCCTGTCCAGCACAAACTGAGTGGAACCTGGCCATTGCACCAACCACTCATTAGATAAAAGGAACCTGTCCAATCTGCTCATAGCACTGCCATTAGGTCTACACCAAGTGAATTTTCTCCCTACAGACCTAACCTCCTCTAAAGCCATATCTGAAATCCTAGAATTGAATTCAGAGATGCTGGGGTCAGGACCCACTGACTGAGCTGAACTCACTCTCTCATCTTGGTGCCTTATAGAGTTGAAGTCACCTAAAACACACAAAAGGCCTTCTTGAGAAGATGTCTTCAACTGCAGAATCTCATCCCATTGCTGTCTCTTCCCTTGGAGATCATAGGGAGAATAAACATTAATTATGGAGACCCTCTTATTCTCTTTAATCCACATCCCTTCCAACAAAATAAATCCTCTCCCCACTACCTTTCTGTCAACTAAAAAAGAATCATTATTCCAGATGCAAAGGAGGCCACCAGCACCATTAATTGAAGGGGCACATTCCGAAGAAGCATTACAGTCAGCCCATAAATACTGACATAACCTTCTATCAATAGATTCCATTTTTGTCTCTTGGATCAGCCCTCCAGAGGAGAAGATCCCTACTTGAAGGTTGGATCTAATTTAATTTCCACTTCAGCGAATCTAGCAACAAGGCTTTCCTTCTCTCCTTGGCTAAGGGAAGGAAACTGAACCCCATCTAGGGTTGGCCTATTGGGGTTCTGCTCTGAGAATGTATCTTTGAAATGATTTAAGACTGCAATCTTAACACTGCTAGGCTTGTGGACCCACACACCCTCAATGATCAGACCTTGAAAAGCATTGACCCTCATTCTATGATTGATCAATCTGTGGAAATAAGTTGAGTTTCTATCCCCTTCTCTTAACCACTTCACTCTGGATTTCTCCAAGAGAGGGTCTTCAACCTAAGTTCCATCAATTAGCAATCCCCTTAAAGCATTTCTCCTCCTGCTATAATTGATTAGTTTATGGAAATCTCTTTAATCCATTTTTTAGTTAGTGTTAGCTCTGCTTATTTCTGAATGTGAAGAATACAGTACACAACGTTTAAGCAAGAAAAAGCCAAATTAAGTAGGAGCAAATCAAAGACTTTCGAATTAAAGGATATGGTTGTAAAGTTTGGCTTTCCAAAATGAAATTAGTCCAAATACAGTGCCCGAATTAGAGGAAAAATCACTGATTGGAAAAGAGCTTTATATGCCTCAAAAAATAATTAACTTGCATAAAAGACCATTACCAATTGGATATGTACTTAAATTGTGGAGTTTGTAGAGAAGACCAAGTTATCTTCATTGTAACTAATCATAAAACTAAACAGAACAATTACAAAAAAATTGAAAATTCAGTGTGCAACTGTAGGTTTCTCAAGCAAATGACACAACTCCCACTAATAGAAGTGATCGTTACACACTTACTCACACATGCAGTATTTGAACCAATGCTGAGAAAGTAAAGATAATACAATTATTTTCTTGATTTTGCTATCCTATACTATTAGAAAATCCTGCTCTGATATTGGATGACCATTGGTTGAAATGAATACCAAAATCCTTCTCCAAATGTGTCAGCCATGTCCATAACAAGAAAATTGCATCATCTAATATTCTGTTAGCGTTGAAACTCCCATTGGAGAATATGATGTCATTTCTTTGCTGCGAAATGGTCCAAGTCAATGCAACTCCCTGCTGATACATAAAACTTTCTAGACTATCATGTCATTTCTTGTCTTCAATATCATTTAGCTTCTGCTCCTCCTCACTGCGGATTTTATTTTTCAAAACAAATTAATTCAGTGTTATGTATGACATGAACTATGGTTTTTTTTTTTTAGGTTATCATATACTACTTTTAATTGACATTGTTGTTGAAGGTCGTTCGGGTTATAGCAACTCCAGGTACATACATAGGAACTAGTATGTATATACTGCTGTTTCATTTAAAATATTATATACTGGTGTTTGCTTTAAAATGTTATATACTGGTGTTTCATGTAAAATGTTGCATACTGGTTTCAATGAATGAGGAATTGAGTCCCTTAGGAAATGAAGCATTCACATGAAATTCTGCAATAAACCTTAGAAACTCAGCTTTCAGCTCCTTCCAAAAATGCTTATTAAACCTTTTTTTTTATCAGCAAAGATAAATATATTATATTGAAATAAAGTACCAGAGGTACTAATTACAAAGGTATGGACTATTATATGTAGTACATAAGTAGTCAAATAGGTCTACTTGTGTGGTGTACAAGTATTGCTGAATTATGTGCACTCCCTCTACATAAACAAGAAACCTTGTCTAATATTGCTTGACCACTGATTATAGTGGATTGTGAAGTCCTTCTCAAATTGTCTAAGCCAAGTCCAAACTATAAAGATAGCATGTTCAAAAAGCCGATTAGTATCAAATTCTGCATTTGCAAACAAAATTCTGTTTCTAAGCTTCCATATAGACCATGTTATTGCTAACCACCAATACCTCCATCGCTTAGCGCCTTTGATATTCATCCATGACATCGATTCCCACCAAATTGGTTGGATTTTGATGCAATGAATAAATAGGTGAGATTCATCTTCTGTAGCTCCACTACAGAAAGGGCAAAGCATATTGTTGATCTGCATGTGCCTTTTACACAGATTCTCTTTTGTGGGCAATCTGCCCCTGCATAATCTCCAAGTGAATACCGCAATTTTGATAGGTATGTTTGTCTTCCATAGTTCCATACTCCAATCCTCCTTCTGACCACCAGCAATTTCCTCCCATATTAGATTGTAAGCGCTGCGAGTTGAGTAATTCCCTGATGGATCTCCTAGCCACTCCCAAATGTTAGTTTGCTGTTGCTGTATGCTTTGTCCTTCTACCTCCCTAAGAAAATTGATGGCTGTATCAATTTCATTGTCAAAAAATAGTCTTCTTCATGAAAATTTCCATTCCCAGCCCTTGTCATTGTGAATTCCCATCTGCCTAATGGTGTGATTCTGCTGTGAGGATATGATAAACAGCCTGGGGTACCTTTCTGCTAGTGATTCCTGTTGATTAATCCATTTGTCTTTCCAGAATCTAATTTTCTCTCCATCCCCCACCTTCCACCTCATGTTATTTTGAATAACCACTCCCTGTTGTAATTAAACCTTATCTCCTGTATGTTAAAACCAACTTATATACTTCAATTGTAATTAATAAAGATGCTTCCATTTTAACTTCTCTAAAAGTTGCAGTGAAGTTTTTCTAAAAAACATAAAACCTTCTGTCAAACCTTATTAATTTGAACTCGTGCTTGTACATAAGTTCAATTAATTTAATTTTTAAAGCTGCAGTGCTTATTTTTCCACCCACATACTGCAGATGCTGCAGAATTTTTGCCTTAAATAAGCTGCAGTACTTGTACATAACTTCAATTAATTTGAATCTGCTCTGCAAATGCTGCAGAATTTCTGCCTTAACCAAATTAGGATTTTCCACCCAGAAACCATCAATTAGCATCCCCCACAAGTGAAGAACAAATGGGATGCAGACTTAGGCTTGCTGTGGCAGAAAGGGCATAAGTCTATCAGTTTGAATTTGCCTCTTCGCTAGGTTATCCTTAGTAGGAAGTCTATCCCATAACAACCTCCAGGCAAAGGACAAGGCTCTCGGGGGGATTTTAATATCCCAGAGTTGCTGGAATGCCAAGTACTGAACTTCAGAAGCCTGCTCATCTTTTAAAACTTGGTAGGTAGATTTAGTAGAAAAGATTCCATTAATGTCAGCTCTCCAAACCCAGGTGTCCTTTAAGTTGCTATTTAGCCTGATTATTGAAATTTGATCAATGAAATTGGAAGCAATTCCCATCTCATAATCAAACAGGTTTCTTCTCCAAAGAAGATTCCATTCCCACCCACTTTCAAAGAAGGATCCCATATCAGCCACTATGTGGTTTCTTTGAGAGGAAATTCGATATAAATCTGGAAATTGGTCTTTGAGGGGAATTCCATCCTCAGCCCAAGCATCTTCCCAGAACAGGATTTGGTCACCCCTACCCATCATCCACCTGTTCAGCCTATCCTCAAATTTCCTAATTATAGGATCCCACACCACCTTTCTTTTGGGATTGACACCAATCGGAATACCTAAATAGCAGAAAGGAAATTGGAGCAAAGCACGATTGAAGTACTTTGCAGCATAAAGACACCACTCCTCAGATTGACCAATAGCTCCAAATTTGCTCTTAGCAAAATTAATTCTCAATCCAAAAACCATCTCAAAACTCTTGAGAATAACCTTCACAGTTTTGACATTTGCCATAGATGCTTCTCCAAAGAATATCGTATCGTTAGCGTATTGAAGAACATCCACAGGCACCTTATTGCTCCCCACCAAAAAGCTTGTAAAGCATTGATTTGATACTGCTTCCCTCATCATGTGGCTGATGATGTTTACAATTTAATGATCATTTGCTACCGTGCAATGAGACACACACAGATACACAAACACACACACATAGAGACAAACACACGCAGACACAAACACAAACACAAACACACACACACACACACACACACACACACACACACACATAAAGATACAGACACACACACACACAGAGTCATACACACATAAAGAGACAGACAAACACACAAACACACTGAGTACAATGCACACACACAGGCACACACACAAAGACACACACACTGAGTCACAGACACACATACACAAACACACTCACACACATCGACAAACACACACACACACATAAAGAGACAAACAAACACATAAACACACTAAGCCACAGACACACACACAAAGACACACACACTGAGTCACAGACACACACATACACAAACACACTCACACACATAGACAAACAGACAGACACACAAACACATAAAGAGACAGACAAACACACAAACACACTGAGTACAATGCACACACACAGACACACACACTGAGTCACAAACACACACATACACAAACACACTCACACACATAGAAAAACACACACACACACACACACATAAAGAGATAGACAAACACACAAACACACTGAGCCACAAACACACACACACACTGAGCCACAGACACACACATACACAAACACACTCACACACATAGACAGACAGACACACACACACACACACACATAAAGAGACAAACACACACACACACACACACACACACAGATAAAGAGACAAACACAAACACACACACACACACAGAGTCACACACACATAAAGAGATAGACAAACACACAAACACACTGAGCCACAAACACACACAAAGACACACACACTGAGTCACAGACACACAGATACACAAACACACTCACACACATAGACAGACACACACACACACACACATAAAGAGACAAACACACATACACACACACACACACAGATAAAGAGACAAACACAAACACACACACACACACACACACACACAACTGTTGATTTCCTTGTATGTTCTTGTATGTCATGAATGTTCTTGTGTGTCATGAATGTTGTTATACGTGCTGAATGTAATTTGCTATATAAATAACTGTTGTTCATGCTGAGTGAACCGTAGATTCCCGTTTGAGACTGAATGCAATGATTCTTGCGGATAGTTTGCATTAGTCATTGTATTTAGTCTTGAATTGTCCGTTTGTACAGTTTGGGGAGACTGGTATTTTTATGTTAGACTCATTCGGTTAGGTTATTATTATTTTGATTAATTTGATGAAATTTCGGTTGAATGCATTTCAAGTTGTTCTCTGAGTGCATACTTGATTATCGTGAAATTCATTTCACCGATGTCATGTCGTGTACTTGGAGACCAATGCGAAATGTTGCCGAAATTTACTCAAATTGTTCAAAATAATGCTAATCATGACGTTTGAGTCTAACATAAAAGACAGTCTTTCTAAATGGGATAGGGCCACACCTATAAATAAAAAAGTGAGATTTGCATGCATGGATTTGCTTAGATGGATCGAAGTTGGATCAATCAAAGTCGCATGAGCCCAGAATATGAGGATGGCATGGAGCAGTTCTTGCAATTCGCTTTAGAAAGAGGTCGACCGAATGAAGAAGGAAAATATTATTGCCCTTGCATCAACTGTTTGAATGGAAGATGACAACTACTTGACGACATACGGGACCATCTATTGTGTGATGGGATGAAGAAGAATTACACGACGTGGATATGGCATGATGAAGTGACTGACATGCAGAGTGAGTCCCAATCTGAATCGTTTGATGTAGAAATGAGAGATCGCTTGGAGGACATGATTCGTGACCTTGGACAAGAGTCTTTTCAGGAAGCACACGCCCCTGTGTATGAAGGATTGCAGAGTGATTCAAAGAAGCCTTTGTATGCGGGGTGCAAGAATTCCTTAACTCTGTTGTCTGCGGTGTTAAGTTTGGTTAATGTGAAGGCCAGGTATGGGTGGAGTGACAAAAGTTTCACCTCACTGCTTGAGGTAGTGCACAATCTGCTTCTAGAGGATAACATGCTGCCTAAAAGTTACTATAAGGCGAAGAAGATACTGTGTCCCATGGGTATAGAGTATCAGAAGATTCATGCTTGCCCTAATGATTGCATACTCTACAGGCATGAATTCCAAGAAATGTCCAAATGCCCTATGTGTGGGACTTCACGGTACAAAGTGAAGGATGAAGAGGAAAGTAGTTATGATGAAAAGTCAAAGAAGGGCCCGCCAACTAAGGTTTTGTGGTATCTGCCTATCATTCCAAGGTTTAAGCGTCTTTTTGCTAACGAGGATGATGCAAAAGACCTTACATGACATGCAAATGGAAGGATTTCTGATGGACTGGTCCGTCATCTAGCTGATTGCTCATAGTGGAAGAAGATTGATGGTTTGTATCCGAATTTCGGGAAAGAGCCAAGAAATCTTAGACTTGGACTAGCCAGTGATGGAATGAATCCATATGGCACCTTAAGCACTCAACACAGTTCATGGCTAGTTCTGCTAGTAATTTACAATTTGCCTCCTTGGTTGTGCATGAAGCGAAAATACATGATGTTGTCTATGATGATATCGGGCCCAAGACAGTCAGGAAATGACATTGATGTTTATCTAAGTCTGTTGGTTGAAGATCTGAGAAAGTTGTGCGACGAGGGGGTTGTAGTGTTTGATGCGTTTCGCAAGGAGACCTTTGAAATGCGTGCAATGCTTTTTTGTACCATCAATGACTTTCCAGCATATGGGAATCTCAGCGGTTACAATGTTAAGGGTCATCATGCATGCCCCATCTGTGAAGAAAATACAAGTTACATACAACTTAAACACGGGAGAAAAACTGTCTACAGTAGGCATCACCACTTGCTAACACCCAATCATCCTTACAGACGACTGAAAAAAGCTTTTAATGGAAGTCAAGAGCATGATATTGCGCCGATACCGTTGACTGGTGAGCAGGTATATCAGCGGGTTCAACACCTGAATACTGTATTTGGGAAGACCCAAAAGAAGGATAAATGTCAGAGTTGCATATGGAAGAAGAGGTCCATTTTCTTTGATCTTCCGTATTGGTGTGATCTTGACGTTAGACATTGCATTGATGTTACGCATGTGGAGAAAAATGTTTGTGACAGTGTGATTAGGACGCTCCTTAACATTCAAGGCAAGATGAAGGATGGCTTGAATACCCGTCAAGATCTAGCTGATATGGGTATATGATCACAGTTGCATCCAAGGTCTGATGGGAAGAAAATTTACTTGCCCCCAGCCTGCTTTGTCCAAGAAGGAGAAGATAAGTTTTTTGTCAGTGTCTTCGTCGGGTGAAGGTTCCACAAGGATACTCTTCAAATATTAAGAGCCTTGTGCAGTTGAAGGAGCTTAAGCTTGTAGGGTTAAAGTCTCACGATTTTCACGTGCTCATGCAACAATTGTTAGCCGTGGCTATACGAGACATTTTGCCAAACAAAGTCAGGTTAGCGATAACTCACCTGTGCTTTTTCTTCCATGCTATATGTAGCAAAGTCATTGATCCAGTCAAGTTTGATGAGTTGGAAAATGAGGCCGCAATTATACTGTGCGAGTTGGAGATGTATTTTCCCCCCGCTTTCTTTGACATCATGATTCACTTGATTGTGCATTTGGTCAGAGAAATTAAATGCTGTGGTCCTGTTTATCTACGGTGGATGTACCCGGTTGAGCGATACATGAAGATCTTAAAAGGGTATACAAAGAATCTATATCGTCCAGAAGCATCTATTGTTGAGAGGTACATTGCAGAAGAAGCCATTGAATTTTTTTCAGAATACTTACAGAAGGCTAAACCTGTTGGGCTTCCTGAGTGTCGGCATGATGGCAGAGTGGGTTGTAAGGGTTCAAGAGGACTGCATGTGATCACTCCAAGTGTAGAAGATTTGTTACAAGCTCACTTGTATGTCTTGAACAACAGTAATGAAGTTTTTCCATACATAGTTAAGCATGAAGCTTTAGTCAAATAGAATAATCTGAAAATGTCAAAGAATTGGGTGTTGAAAAAGCATAACAAGACTTTCTATGATTGGTTTAAAGATACAATCTTTGCAGATGAGAATGCTTCAGAAACATTAAGAAAGCTAGCAGATGGGCCTAAAAGAAATGTTATAACCTGGCAAGGATACGACATAAACAGGTATTCATTTTACACAAAAGCACAAGATGACAAAAGTACAATGCAGAACAACGGGGTCACCCTAAGGGCTGAATCTCAACACTTTACAAGTGTCAATGACGCCAGTCCCTGTGTAGTTTCCATCCCTTACTTTGGGTTCATTGATGAAATTTGGGAGATTAACTATGTGAAATTTATGGTATGTGTTTTCAAATGTAAATGGGCTGACAGTAACACCGGTGTGTGCACCGATGATATAGGATTTACGTTGGTAGACCTAAAGAAACTTGGTTACCACAATGACCCTTTCATCATGGCAGAACAAGCTAGACAAGTATTTTACGTGGAAGACCCTTGTGATGAAAGGTGGTGCGTGGTTCTGTAGGGCATAACAATTGGTGTTAATGTAGAAGATGATGATTCATACATGGACACCTATGTTAGTCCTTTGACCGCTCAAATCACTCCTAACGTTGTCGGAAAAGAAGAAGCTGACGACGTTTATGCTAATCGAAATGATCATGATGAAGGAGAATTGATTAACATCGTCTAATGTAATTTTCTGCAGAGACAGAGGTCACCAAAACAAGTAAGTGACAGTTACATTTTTCTCTAATTGAGGCATCGGTATTTTGTTTTAGATGGTATCCTTAGGACTTCATACAACTCATGTTTGTCGCCAGTTTCATCATCCACCACCCTTTTCTTCTCTGTCTTCTCACGTTTATTATTGTTAAACCCATATTTATGATTTCTTCCCTTCATGTCTTGTTTTATCACAACTTTAGCTGAATCTCTTATCTTCAGCACAATTGAATCTCCTGTCTTATTCTCCAATGACACACTTTGATGTCCTGTATCTCTTTTCTTTGTATGTTCTAGTGCTTCAGCTTCAGAATGCATAAAGCAATCTGAATTTTCCAGTGATCACCAAAGGCTTCTGCATCAGCATTGACACTCTTCACCCTCTTTGGTTTATGCTTTTGTGTTGCATTCCGTGCTTCCTCCTTATAAATCTCAGATTTATTAGAGGTTGCACTAGAACGATCAGCACCAATCTGTGCTTCTTCCTCGTCTACCAGCTCAATATCTTTCCTTTCAACTTTTGTTTTGTAAATTGCAGTGTAGTTTACAAAAGCAAAGGTGAAACGAAAGATATTGAGCTGGTAGAGGAGGAACAGGCACAGATTGGTGCTGATTCTTCTAGTGAGACCTCCAATAAATCTGAGAATTATAAGGAGGAAGCACGAAATGCAACACAGAAGCATAAACCAAAGAGGGTAGAGAGTGTCAATGCTGATGCAGAAGCCTTTGGTGATGACTGGAAAGTTCAGATTGTTGTATGCATTCTGAAGCTGAAGCACTAGAACATATGAAGAAAAGAGATACAGGCCATCAAAGTGCTTCATTGGAGAATAAGACAGGAGATTCAACTGTGTTGAAGAGAGGAAATTCGGCTAAAGTTGTGATAAAACAAGTCATGAAGGGAAGAAGACATAAATATGAGTTTAACAACAATAAACGTGAGAAGACAGAGAAGGTAAGGGTGGTGGATGATGAAACTGGCAACAAACATCAGCTGGATGAAGTCCTAAGGATGCCATGTACATGTGTATTTCTGAAGATATAGTATTTACATTCCATCAAGCATACATTGACTGTTGATTACATGTAATACACTTTTTATAACATGGTTGCCCCAAATCACAATTAAAAAGCACAACTAAATCACTTTCAGGGCACCCTTTTTGTTGGGTTTTTTGTTTTTGGAAGGTGGCACCTTGGGTGTCTTGTATCTGATGTCCTCAGTACCTCTGGTACTGTTATGTTTTATTAATAATATTATACTTTTGCCTTAAAAAAAAACTTATGACTGATCCTCTTTTGATTAATCCTATTTTGTATGTTGCTGTATGTTATTGTATAAAAGATCATGGGTTCTCCACCTGCCTCCACTCCTCCTCCTCCTTCTTCGGACGCATCAGCTTCACCGTCTGCCGTGAAGCGGACACACAAAGCCTCACGTCTACGATCGTTGTCCACTAGACCACCTGGAGCTGATAGACCAGTGGTGCATGTTGATCCTGCTACTGGGAAGGCCGACGGTCCCCACAGGAAGAAATTAAGAACATATTTGGGGATTGTGGCGCGTGATAAGGTGGACGCCACCTACGAGAACTGGAAGGAGGTCCCTACTTCTCAGAAGGACCTGATTTGGGAGGATATTCAGGTATTTTTCTTTGCTTATTTGATTTTGTTTAATTAATAGCCAAAATATTGTAACAAATAAACTTTATTTCATGTTGTCAAGCAGAATTTGATATCCCAGAGGCTTCTAATAGTAGGACGAAAAGGAAGTTACTACAATCCGTGGGGGAGAGATGGAGGCAGTTTAAATCAGACCTCACGAGGAAATGGGCCCTTGCAGCCGATCAGGACGGTGTCGAGGACACTGTCTGTGAGAAATACGGCATCAGCAAGGAAAAGTGGGCCCAGTTTTGCCAGACTCGCAGAGACCCTTCTTGCGAGGTATGTTCCTTGCCATTTAAGTTGTTTTTCAAATAACATGATGTTGTTATACTTCATTCTACCAATCTCAAACATTATTGTTTAATTTTTTTAGGATGTGCGCAAGAAGGCACAGGCCATCCAGAAGCAGAATATTGCCCCCCACGTTTTGTCTCGTGGGGGTTATGATTATTTGAAGCAGAAGCTCCTGGCTGAGAAGACGAAGAAGAAGCTGGAGGAAGCTGCACAGTCAGGAAGAGTTGATGGCATCATCGACCCTCCATCCCCGGTTAGACGCCATGTGAAGTGGAAGGTGGCTCGCACGAAGAAAACAGGGGAGATGACGACTGAGGCCGCAAAGGAAATCGCTAAGAAGATTGTAAGTCATTTTCAACTAACCATTACAATTATATTTCAATATTTTGTGAATGCCATGTACCACTGTGTGTTTTCTGTATAGGATTCCTTTGAGGAGCAGGCCACACAGGGATCCTTCGTCCACCATGGACGTCAGGATGTTCTCGCCGTTGCTATTGGACGTCGAGAGCACCCTGGACGTGTCCGTGCTACTAGAGCCAGTGTCACCATCAAGCAATACTTTTGATCGGCTCCACGGATGTCCCGCAGCGCTTCCTCCCTGCCTCCTGACGAATTGCAGCAAATCAAGGACCAGCTAGAGGAGTCCATCACAGAGAAAGTGACGTGGCAGGTCATGGCATCCTTCAGCCACATGCAGTCCCAGCTTCAGTCGCAGATGCAATCTCAGGGAATTGCAGTGCCTCCTGACCCTCTGGTTGGTCCCTCCGGTCTTCCAGTGAGCACAAAGGGGAGTTGTGTTGATCCCTCAGGAAATGATCTTGAGACGGGTGACTCTGACAGGTGCAGCTTGTACATAGAAGCAGATCCTGCCCGCCTGGTTGCCATAGGGAGAGTTTATGAGGGATCCATTGTTGTTCATAACACTCCTTTGTTGTCTGGCCAAGTAAAGGTGAGTGTGGAGGAGGTTACAGATGCAGATGCTCCAGTTCCTGTACCCACTGAAGAGGTTTCCTTAGTGGGGCAGGCACTTCACACCTTCCTTGCTTGGCCGACACATCTGGTCAAGTCTTTATCACAGTAGGTACTTATTGTCCTTACTATATGTTTCTTCTTTTTAAATTAATTCATTAAGCGTGCCTCAAATTAGGCTATTTAACTTTGTTTCATGAACAGGTAGTTGTGTCTCTAGCAAAACCACCTCCAAAGCCCGGTCTGAAGGTCGATGATCCGCTTTATCTGATGACATTGACCATCCCAGAGCTTTTCTTGAGTCCTTATCAGGTTAGATGGGATGCCACCGTGTTCGAGGTCTTTAATCCAGATTTCCCCCTCTACATAAAGCATGAAGACCTCTCTGAAATCACACACGGTAGTCAATGTCTCAGCATATCAATGTTACAGTTGTGGATTCTGTAAGTCATTTTATATTACTTTTAATTACCTAAGTTATTGCTTTCAATTCATAAATATTTAACTTTGACTTAACATAAACAGGCATCTCACTGAAACATGTATGCGAGTGGGGAATTCTGATATCTATGGATTCCTCGAGCCACAGTCCATTCAGAGGTCTGGGCAATCGCAGTTTGAGTCTGAAAGTTAGCTGCACTCAGTTCTTCCTTTTTTTCTATTACACTAAATACATAATGAAATTTGGATATTAATTAAACAAGTAGTGTACAGACACATAAAGAAATATATATATATATATATATATAAGTGGAATTTTTATGTAAATGATGTACCTTGACGACAATCCACCTAGCAGAAGCCTTTGATTTAGGCTGTGGAGCATTATCAAGACCTTTTAACGCACTGCTCCAGATGAGTAACAATTAACAACTGGTGTTGTACGATGAGGTATTACAATGCAAATGTATTGAAAAGAACACTAACCTATTAATAATCCCCTTAAGGTAGTTGTCTGGCCTGTTATGTAATGAACAAAACCAGACAACTAGGTGTTCCTTGGGCAGGATGACCACCATCTGCCAGTGTCCACTGTAGTGGAACCTAAAATGGATTAGTACATTAGTAAACATTAATTAAATTTAGTTATTTTGTGACTTACCCATGTCCACCATCATTTTAGGAACTTTTAGGAATAATTGGGAAGCGATAAGTTAATTTAAAAAAAAATCGATTTATTTATAATTTGTATTACATTATTAACTTATTATGATTTATTTCATCATGCAGTATTTTAACGATCCTAGACCATTGGAGCCAGAGAGATTAAAGACATTGCGGATCCAGTGGGCACAGTTTTATCTCCGAGTTAGAGATCAGGCCTAGGATTTAGGGACATTGGTTTTTTCCTTAGTTTACTTTGGTTTAACATTTTTGACATTTTCTATGTAATATGAACATTGAATTCATTTGATGATTGTTCTTTATGATAAATCAATTATTTGATGTTTATTATCATTAAAACTGCTTGAAAGCAGAATAAAATGTTTATTTGCTGTGAATTGGCCTTGAAATTGCATTTGACAGGTACAATTTTGGGTTTACTGTAAAAACAGAAAGTATATATAAAAAAATACTTGAAAACAACATCGGTTATTAACAAAAACCGGTGTTAACGTTTGTATATTGACATCGGTTATTTGTATATAACCGATGTCAGTGTTTGTATTTTAACATCGGTCATCTGTAGATAACCGATGTCAACTCTTGTATATTAACATCGGTTATTTATAAATAGCCGATGTGAACATTTGAATATTAACATCGGTTGTCTACACATAACCGATGTTATAACAAAGAACTACACCAAATAAGTGTATGCATCATCAACGTTGACATCGGTTTTCTAGAAAAACCGATGTTAATGGAATATATTAACATCGGTTATCGTAGGAAACCGATGTTAATATATTACATTAACATCGGTTTTTCTAGAAAACCGATGTTAATATAACATATTAACCTCGGTTGTACTGCAAAATCGATGTCAACGTTCATCATGCATACACTTTTTTTGCTGTTGTTCATTGTGTTTAACATCGGGTATTCAGAGAACCGATGTTGTCATATATATGTTAACATCGGTTTTATGGATACATTCAACATCGGCACTTTCAACATCGGTTTTAGAATCGATGTAGAATGTTCTAAATAACCGATGTTGAAAGTGTATTTTCTAATAGTGTCACTTGATAGGTAGTGTTTCCAAAAAAAATTATGAGCTTTTTTCTATTCTGCTGCATTTTATGAGTAAGATTACTCACATGGATTTAGTTATTTTATTTTAATTGTACAGATGTTGTTGACTTCATTACGGGAACATCCTGTGAAATTTTTTTATAAGATGGTAAATTAATTCATCGTATCTTCTTGCAAGTATCGAATGGAAAGTATGTATATAATCTCTTTATGTACATCATTCTTAGAACTAACCAGATTAATTCACAATCTTTTTTTCAGGAATGGTAACTGATATTTTATTATCATTTGTTGTAGAACTACTATTGAAGTTGTTTTATGTGATGATTATGTCACCAAATTTAATGATTAGCTTAATGATAATGATGGTTGAATCCCTTTTTTTACAATCCAAAATGCAAAAATTAGACCGCATAGAGCTTTATTTTGTGGTAATATCTCTTACATGGTAGATATATGCCTCTGGACACAATGTTAAGAATGTTGTTTATAGCATGGTAGATATATGCATCTACAGGAGAATCATATATTGAATCTATAGTTGAAGTCACAAAAGTCAAATATAATTATGATCTCCAGAGCAGATAGAAATTTAAAGTGGTACATAGATCCAATACATTTTCTAAATTATAATTTGTATTGCATATGGTAATTATAATTTAGTTGCATTACCTCTTTAAAATTATAAAATATAGTTTAAATCTATCAGTATAATGAAGAACAACTTTAACATGGAGGTCAAGGTGCAACAATTAACTGTGGGAACAATAAGAGCTGATTTGTATGAAAAATATCTGTTAAACAATTATCACAAGAAAATTGGAGATTTTCATTTGATTGGTTGGGTAAGCATAATTTATTAATAGTTTCAATAGTTTAAAATTAGAATTAAATGTGAAGCCTGACCTTATAAATTATTAATCTTATTCTCTCATTGTTACAAAGGGGGGCCTTTGTGTAGTTTGGGCAAAAATAATAGCCTTCATAGATAATGAACGTTGGTGGGAGTTCCCAGATGGAGAGAGGATGAGGCAATATAATGATATTGACCATGCAAGAGGTGACTACAGGATCCCAATTATTCTGAGGTATATAATTCTAAGTTAACATACCTTAAATGTATTTCATGGCAATTTATTACATAGAAGAGTAAGTACTTTTTTTTTTTTTTTTTATAAAAAAAGGTACTCTATCAAAGTCCAAGTATATGATGAGACTGGTACTACATGGTTCAAACTTCCACCTTCTGATGTTGGTCATTTTTGTTAAATGTTTCATGCCATGACCTGATCTTATCTCTAGAAGTATATTTTTAATTATAAATCATGTATAATTTGTAACAATTGAGTAACCAACTCAACGTGCTAATGAAATTTATTTAATGTTATAGGATCCAAGCTCAAAATAACCTCCAATGATTCTTAAGTCACTTATCGGAAAGGAATTATTGTTCTTAGTAGAAAAAGGTCATGGAGAAGCTAAGAGTGTGTAACATCTATGTATCACAATGGGTATGTTGTGGATCAAATTTGTCATGATAAGCAAGTCTTATGAATGTTCCATATACAGGAATATGGAACAATTCAACATGAGGTGAAAGCTCAAAAAATGGGGGAAAAATCTTTCTTAGAGAATTCTTATATGATTCTAAAGCAACTAGACTCTGCAGCTACATTGGTTGAATGGATTAGAAAGCAAAGGCAAAAATTTTAGGCTAACTGTGGTACAACAAGTTTACCACAATCAAGCTATCATCGTAGTAATGACAGTGAACAAAGTCCACCTAATGAAAATGTTTAGATGGCTGAGCTTAATCCTACCTTTTGTATTGAACATTATGCATATTTTGCCTATTAGATGTACTCTATTTGGACCATATGTTGGTATGCAGTCCTTTAACCATATGTTTTTAAATTCTAACTTTTGTGAGTGTTCCTAACAAATCAATTATATCTTATGTTATTGTTTTGATAAGTATTGGCTAAGTTGATAAGCAACTTAAATTAAAGTTAGCCAAAAAATGTTATTAACATTAGATAATGTCAGTATGATTTAATTTACACTAGATATTTACCCAGAGGTTGTGCGGGTTTATAAATAAATGTAAAAAATATAATTTAAAGCAATATTTAAAAAAAATTATATTAGAATATTAAATTAAATAATTATAAATATTAGTTGAAATTATATATAAAAATAAATATATTTTATAATTTTTTGTATTAATTATATCAACTACACAAATCAATATTAAATCAATTTTTTAGTATAGTAAAATTTTGTGATATTAAAAAGATATTTTAAACATAAATTTTACCTTAAATTTTTAAAAATACATAATTATAAAATAATTTTTTAAAATTATAGTAAAGAAATATAAATTAATAGATCAAATTTGATTAAGATGTTATTTATTGATAGTAAGAAATTAGAAATAGAAAATATTTAAGGGGTGCTTGGTTTAGTTGTTTTCTATTTTCATTTTCACTGAAAACATAAAACGGTGATGAAAATGTGTTTGGTTGGATTTCTAAAAACATTTTTAGTGAAAATGAAAACAGGAAACAACCAGAAAATGAAAACAATAAATTTTCGTTTTCAGTGTTTTCAGTTGAGAACAGAAATCTCATTTCGGGTAAAATGAAATTGTGGTAACAATGAATGTAATTTTAAGTAAATTTAAAAATACAAAAAGACAAGAAGTCAATATATCATAAATTTTCAGTATTTTTATTTCATGAAAACAGAAAACAAGAAGTCAAACCAAACATATTTTCAGAATTCTAATTTTTTGAAAATGAAAACAGGAAATGAAAAGAGAAAATGAAAATGCAAACCAAACACACCCTAGTTTTTGACTGAAACTATAAATTTTTTTTATTAGGTTTGAGAAATCAAGATATTAGACTCATACCACTTAATCATAATAGAAAACAAGAAACAATAATATTATTATAATAATATATCTTTTCACACAACTTTACTTTTGATAACTCTCCCTTTTGACCATTTAAAAGGGAAGGCAAATACGCAAATTAGAAGAACCAACCATCACTAGACTAGAGCATTCAACATGGATTTCAACAAGTAAAGGACTTCAAAACCACATATACTATATCCACTTCCATCTATGTGAGTATAGAAATACTTAGTATATTACTAATTGTTTTTATTCAATCTAGGTTATAAGTTCATTGTGTTCAAATATTGCAGGTTACAGAGGTAGAGCAGAACCAAAAAGAAAAATATGATGTGGCACGAAGAAAACATAAGGCAATCTTAAATGTCAAGCCTACAACAAGGAATAAGCATTCAGTGGAAAATCTCCCTATGCCTACTAACACCAAAAAAGGTTATTGTAACACCCTATTTTTCGTAAGCTAATTTTAAAAAATAATTTTTATTTATAAATAAATAGAGTTTTAGAAAAATGATGAGATTCTATAAATAAATAAATAAGGAGATATAATTATTAATTAAAATAATGATTTGAGAGAAAATAAAGGGTATTTTATTTATTTGTTTGATAGAGAATAAAATAGAGTTTGTTTTTATAAAATAATAAATAAATAAATAAATAGAGTAAACTTAACTATAAATAATGTTAGGTCAGTTTTCTGACGCTGCCTCTTCTTTCCCTCATTTTCGTTTTTCCCCTTCTCCTCTCAAAACCCTTTCTTTTTCCCGCAGCCCACCAAACCTGTCTCAGAAAAATGACGATCTCAGATTCATTCACCGTTGGATCGTCGTGAAATTTGAGCACCACGTTTGCAACCCAATTCCGAGCATTCTCACCGTTGAGAATTTTGATATAATGTTTGAGCTGAGAGAAATACCTTTCACATCGTAGCCTTTTTCTTTCCCGCAGAAACCCAAAACGGTCTCAGTAAAACTACGATCCCAGTTTCGTTAACCGTTGGATTTTCGTGAAATTTTGGTATGTGGTTCACGATTCAGTTCCGCACACCTTCACTATTGGGATTTGTGTGATAATATTCACGGAGATAGAAAAAGGAATCGCACCATGACAGTACAAGTGTAGGCTTCAATCCCTTCTCTGTCTCTCTGACGTTTGGGAACTCTATCGGAGCAGTTAGAGGAAAAAAACTGGAGGAATCTCAGGGAACCGCTAGAGATGCTGCTATCGCTGGTTGAAGACACGTGAGCCCGCTTAGAGGTAAAGGATGAGTTATTCACAATTGGGGATTAGTGACATGTGTAGGGATCCTTAGAGATATCAATTGGAATGAGTTTTGGGGTATTTTTGCAATTTTCTTTTTATCCTTATAATTATTACAGTGAATTATATATGTTTGATGAATCAGTTGATGTCCAAATGAGAAATTGCTGTGAAATTGATGTGTTCTTGTGTTGAGTGTGAACCCCTTAGAAAAATTAAACTCTTTTTATTAACGTAAATTATATTTTAAATAATATTATTCAATGACTTATTTTATACAAATTATTATCTTGTTCTAATTTTTCTACGACGATGATCAACATGTTATGTGTAAATAATTATTGTAATACTAGAATAATAAATTAAAGAAAATTGTAAGGTTAAAGCCTAGTGGTAATTTCTTTTGATGTAATACTAAATTAATTGTTATAGAAAACCTTTGATTAAAAACAATGTAGTTTAATTTACTATATACATATGCATATATATGTTTTGTATCATGCAAATATTATTATTGTGTGATGTGTATATGAGTTATAAGGTGTAATAAGTTATTATAATGGTATTATAATATTATAGTGAAGATTGAGTAGTACAAAGTTGAATGTGTCAATTTGCGAGATACATGTAAAAATGAGATGATTGATGTGATATTATGAGATGTTAAATTCTGGGCATGATATTTGATTGTGAATAAGTGTGTGTGTTTGACACTTGATGTGACAATAATTATATTGTGAGCTATGAATTATACAATAACCCGACCAGTGTTATCTTGAGAAAAGCGTTGATGCGCAGTGTTTAAGAGAAAATGTAGGTTTCCTATTCAGGAACCAGTGTTAAATTGTAGCGCAATGTGTTAAACGTGTTTGAAACACGAGTGTGAGGTCGTGGGTATTGTATAATTCATGAGCAGTGCTTATAAATGAAATATGTGATGAATTATGAAATAATATGTTGCCTTGAGATTATAATATTGTTATTGAGATTGAGTAAAAGTGTAAAGTAGAACAAGTGTTGAATTGTGAGATACGTGAAAACATGTGATGATGGATTATGACATTATGAGATGTGAAATTGTGAATGAGTTTTGGTTGTGAATAAGTGTGTGATTAACTCTTGATGTGACATTATTTGTGTTGTAAGCTGTGAATTGTACAATAACCCGACCAGTGTTATCTTGAGAAAAGTGTAAATGTGCAGTGTTAAAGAGAAAGTGTAGGTTTCCTATTTAGGAACTAGTGTTAAATGGTAGCGCAATATGTTGTACGTGTTTAAAACACGAGTGTGAGGTCGTGGGTATTGTATAATTCACGAGCAATGTCTGTGTGCTAAAATGATTTTAGGGGTTGGACCTGAATCAGGAGAGAGAGGCCCTGACGGACTCTTCGGAGTGTAGGCCCTGGGGGTCACCGGGTTTGAGTGCTCCTTTAAGCCTATGCTGATCCCATATGGTTGGAGCATTCTCGCAAAACATCGTGACCCTGACTGGTCTCCCTATGATCTTAGTTAGTGAGAGTGACCTGACAAACCCATTGTGTGATGTGTCTTGTTATGTACTCCTAAGCGCCCCAGGGTGGTTTTTCACTGACATGGTACCACATTGCATATAGGCTTGAGTCTTAGCATAATTGTCTCATGCGCTTGCTAATTGTTTATTATGAAATTGATGTGTTATTATGTCTTGATCAGAGCGTGTGATTCTTGTGTAATGTGATTGATGATTGAAAAGTGTGATTGATGGATGAAAAGTGAACTTTGAATGACAAAGTGGTGAAATTACATGAAAGTAAGTTTTATTTGGTTTATATGATATGTATATCTAGTTGTCTTGTTTCTCTATTAGTTAGGAATGTGATAACTCACTCCCCGTGTGTTGTTTGTGTTTGGATCCTATGATGATCTTGAACTTTGTGTTCGGGGGAGCAGATGACTAGGTGAATTGCTTTAAGGAACCTTGTGCTGAAGGACGTCGAGACACAACGCTCTGATAGGATGTGGCATTGGGGTATAGAATTTTATATTAATTGTATGAAGTCTTAGACAGTCTTGTTTGAACCAAGATGACCTTATTATATGATGTAGAAGAAAGTGAATGTGAGCCTTTTATCCCTTTGAAAGGTTTGTATTTAAAAATGTAAAAAAAAATACTTTTAATTAATATTTGAATTTTTATTCCTTTGTTAGTATATATGTGAGGGGTAGAGGGTATCACAGTTAATATAGTTTAAAATAATTTTGACTTTAATTACTTACATTGATCTTTTACAAATAATAAAGTTAAATACACTCGATAATATGTTCATTTTACTTGACTGAGCAGGAACAACGAGTAGGTGCTCATGGGGGAGAACTCTATTAAATAATATAATTTCTACTGTGTTAAATGATAATGTTATCCATAATACAAGTGGCATCCATTCTCAACCCAGTACAAGGCACATCCAAGTTAACAAAAGCAGGCTACTAAAAAATATTAGCTCAGTGTGTACTAATCTGAATGAACAATTTGTTGTTGCAACCTCTTCAACCATGTATTAGCCTACCAAACCAATAACTCAACAAATGAAACATCACAATCTGAAGGTGACGTTATCATAAGACACAATTAATATTAGCAACTTTAAAGCTGATATTTGTATAAAAAAATATGATGCAATTATATTAGAGAAATAAACCATGAAGATGATTCTGATGAGGATCAATTATCAATATTTGAACAAGTTGAGGCAACACATTTTAATACAGGTATAGTACATGTTAATTTTAATATATCATCACTAAAAAATGGTTGATTCTTCATAAGTCATATATTGAATTTAATCAAGTAACTAATTGTAGGATATATTGATCTTGGTGATCCAATACATATATGTCAACATTGTCATGCCAAAATGTGGTGTGGAAATGGAAGAATACAGTTACAAAATCTTCAGAATCCTACACTTATACTCTAGCAACTCTTACATGATAAAAGATTCAGGGCAAAGCAAAAATTACCAAGAAAACATACGAGCTTATAACATGATTTTTTGTTTCACATCCCCTGGAGCAAATGTTGACAGATCATTCAACAAAGGCAAGGGACCACCAACTTACAAAAATCAAGGTCAATCTTGCCATCAAATAGGGAGTTTATTACCAATGCCCGGAAAACCTCCTAAATTTGCTCAGTTGTATATCTATGATACATAGAAATAAAATCCAAAACAGAATTGGAGTCTTAAGGTAAGCTATAATTATTATAACAAATACAAAATTCATAGTAATAATTTTTTTTCTCGGGTTATATTAACTTACAAGTTTAATAATGCAAATTTGGGAACCAAATTGATCCATAGATTGTTGCCAAGTTAAAAGATATGCTTGAACATCATAATGCCTTTGCTAAATCTTTCAGAATGGAAAAAGGAAACGCTTGAGAAGAAAAAATCACATGATTTGAAATTGCAATTGATATCTCATAGGAAAATTGATGGTAGAATCTATAATTTACCTAAGGTTTCTGAGGTAGTTGCATTGATATCTGGTGATAGGAATGAACCATTGAACATGGATATTATTCTACAGTTGCAAAATGGGAAGTTACAAAGAATCAATGAACTACATGCTAGCTATCTTGGTTTGCAATATCCTATATTATTTCCATATGGCGAAGATGGTTATAGAAATGATGTGAAACATAGAGAACAAAAGGATTCTAACCAAAGGAAAAGAACTAAAGTTACAATTAGAGAGTTCCTTTCATTTAGATTACAGGCTACACAATGATGGAATCAGAACACTTATTCTATCTAAGAACTCATCAAAAGCAATTGTGTTCTAATAAATACAGTTCGTTACAAAACTCTCAAAATTAGAATCAGACTCAACCATCAAATTGTGGAAAGCGTATTATCTTACTCTCTTCTTTCATTGATGGTCAAAGATATATATGAACCAACTTTATTTTGATGGAATGACTATCTGTAGTTATGTTAGGTTTCTAGATCTCTTTCTGACGTTTACATGTAATCCACATTTGATGTAAGCTCCATTGGAGCTTGTAGGCCTAGGATCTTCTTCATCAATGGATTCCTTTGCTTCTTGGAAGATGAATGGCAGCAGAATGGAGAAGGAAGAGAGAGAGGAGATGCCACTTCAAGGAGAAGATGAGTCTAGAAGAAGCTCACCACCATAGGAGGCCATGGATAAGAGCTTGGAGGAAGAAGGAGATGAATGAAGGGAGAGGAAGAGAAGAGCACAAAATTTTGTGCTCTAAAACAGCTCTGAAATCTGAAGTTTAATTTTCAAATGATCAAAGTTACAAAAATGCACACACATGACCTCTATTTATAGCCTAAGTGTCACACAAAATTAGAGGGAAATTTGAATTTCACTTGAATTTGAAATTGAATTTGTGGAGCCAAATTTTGGAGCCAAAATTTCACTAATTATGATTAGTAAATTTTAGCTATGGTTCAACCCACTAATCCAAGATCAAGTTCAAGATTCTCCACTAAGTGTGCTTAGGTGTCATGAGGCATGTAAAACATGAAGGACATGCACAAAGTGTGACTATATGATGTGTCAATGGGGTGTAGCAAGCAAATGCTCACCTCCCCCTCTAAAACTTAATTGGATTGGGATTCTCCCAATTCAATTAAATTTATTTCTCAACACACACATCAAATATTCACTTAATGCATGTGAAATTACAAAACTACCTCTAATACAAAAAATAGTCTAGGTGCCATAAAATACAAGGGCTGAAAAATCCTACATTTCTAAGGTACCCTACCTATATTATGGAGCCATAAATACAAGGCCCAAAAATAATGAAACCTTAATCTAATATGTACAAAGATAAGTGGGCTCATACTTAGCCCATGGGCCCGAAATCTATCCAAATGCTCATGAGAACCCTAGGGCCTTCTCTTGCATCTCTGGCCCAATCTACTTGGAGTCTTCTATCCAATGCCCTTGCGGGGTATGATTGCATCATTCCCTCCCCCTTGAAAAGGATTTGACCTCAAATCTCGAGGTTCTTGAAACTCTGGGCTTTTTTCCTCATCACCTGTAAAAAGAACAAAAACATATATATTAGTGGTGTTTGGTTTGAAGTAAGGCAAGGTCTGAAAACCCATTTCTTGGGCATCTTCCCATGAAGGAACCTGGTTCCTCACCAACTTAATGAGTGGTGCTACAAGTATAGAAAAATATGGGACAAATCTTTTGTAAAAGTTTGTTAAGTCATGGAAGCCCCAAATTTTCCTTATACTTGGTGGAGTGGGCCACTCAGGAATGACCTTTATTCTCTTAGGGTTCATGGGAACCCCTTGACCACTATTTAAAAAATTAAGAAAAGTAATGCAATAAAACATACTTTTTTTTTCTTATGTATTTTCATGTTGATTATTCCTACCAAAAAGTATGACAAACCTAAGATGTCCCATATGAGTACCTAAGTTTGTATTGAAACTAAAAATAAGAACAAACCTACCTAATGAGTCCCTATGTACACAAATCATGAAGATGTTGGGTGCATGAGTGATTTTACAAAAGAGGGTTGCACCACTCAAAACATTCATCATACTACCTATTTTTGGGATTTGGTGCCTAATAATACCTATTTTGGGCACCAACAAAGCACAAGGATTTAAGCTCTTGCAAACCAAATCCTCATCCAACAACTCCTTTACTTGAGGAATAAACTCAAGCCCAAGGGGTGTGGCAATGCTAACAAGTGTCTTTTTACAAAGGAGAAAATGTGGAGGTTGTCTAATAGGGGAAATTTCTTTAATATTTGTCTTTATTTCAAAATGCCTTTCCTTCTTAGCTAACCGCTTGGAGGAGACACTTACCTCCTTATACTCCTCCTTAACCATTAAAGGTTGTCCTTCTTCTTGGGGGTAGATTTCTTCACTAGATTCTTCCCCTTTTGCTTCTTCATTTTCACTAGAGGAAGGTGAAGTAGTAGCCTCATCTTGGCTACTATAAATGTCTTGGCTCCTCATAATCATGGTTTTCTTCGTGGGGCATTGAGAAGTAATGTGTCCTCTTCCAAGACATTTAAAGCACTTTATAGAGCTAGTCTTTCTTGCCTACTAGCCTTAGGGGGTTTCTTTTCTATTGTCTTCCCCTTATCATCTTTGGGCTTAGAAGGTGCTGCCCCTAAGATTCATAGACCTTGGTCATTATTTGGATAAGAATGAGAGCCATAAGATTTTAAAGTAGACTTTCTTTTAAGTTTTTGCTCTACCCTTATTTCCCAATCTAAGTAAGCCTCTACATTGTCCTTCCCATGGAAGTATGAGAGGTTAATGTTAAGGCTTTCTTTCATTTTCTCTCCTATGGGAGTGAGGTCTAAGATGTGACCTATGCCTTCCTTCATAATAGTCACAAAGTTCTTCACTTAGGCTCTTGCAAGAGTTATGACTACTATAGGAGGCATGTTTTTCTCTTTCCATTTCTTTCATTATTTTTCTTCTTTCTTCCTTTCTTATTTTTTCTCTTTCATCTTGACTTATTTCTTCCACTCTTTTTTAACCTTTTTCTTTTCTCTCTTGTTTTTCTTTCCACAACTTAAGGGATCTCAACTCATCTAATATCTTATACAAGGGGTCCTTAGGAGTAGAACCCTCACCATTAACACTAGATGAAGAATGAAGACTCATGTTGGTTCCTAAGTTATGGTTCTTTCTTGTTGGGGGTTTGAAAACAAAAGGTAAAAGAACTATAGTTGAAAATAGCCAAAATAAACACTAAAAGAGGTGTGAAAGATAAGGTAAAACCTAATTGGTAAAAGGTAACCAATATAGGCAGTTTGACAATGGAAGGTAAAGGAAATAAGCTATGAAAGTAAGCAAGAAATGTAAACTAGGAGAATCCTAAGAGTGTTTGGATGACCACATTTAAGGTTTCCAACAAAACACTCACAATCCTAAGGGAAAATTGCCTAAAATTATTACACACAAATAGAAGTAGGGTGACCTATTGGAGGCTCCCAACTTACTTCCAATGAAAGGCCTTTTTGTTACAAAATTTGAAAGCAATGAAAGTAAGTAAATTGTTAATTATAAAATTACAAAAAGGTCCTCAATTTTGGTGGTTGTTCTCTCTTTGGTGATTCACACAATTTGGATTGCTTCTTAGTCCAATAGCTCTTAAGGTGGTTTTCCCCTTGCTTCTTGACTCAAATTCTTCAAGGGATGACACCAATCCTCTTTTCCAATTTCCTATATGACAACTCACAAACAAGGAAACAAAGAGACAAGCAATAACCAAAGACCAAAAAAGTGAAATGAAAGCTAAACCAATAGAGTTTTAACAAGACAAGTTTTCAAGGATTATTCAACAATTAAAGCAATGAAAAGCACATAAAAGCAAGCTAGGACTCAAAGAGAAACTTAGAATGGCACTAGAGTAGAGTAAAAAAAACTAAAGAAAAAAGACTCAAGAAACCTCTAGTTTTGGAACTTGTATTTACAGTAATTTTCAATTGAAATTTCAGAACTAGGATTGGTATAAAATAGGCACCAGTTATAGGACAAATTTTGAGCCAAAACAACAAGCACACTTCCCTTTCACTTCTTTTTTTCCTAGACACTGATTTTTCTGCCAACTTGTGTGATTTTTCTTATTTTTTCCTTTAATGAAAATTGATTGGTTATTTTTTCATAATTTTTTTCCAGATGTCTAGAAAATTCACTAAAAATTTCAGCTCAAAACACGTAGTGACCAATTCCCAGTAATTTATACAAGTTCGTATGTTCAAGCTGCCAACACCAGCGATTTCAACCTAGAAATCAAGAGTAGTGTTTATGTTGCTTAAGGCTTGAATAGTTACAATTTGTGTTTGCTTATGCTCAATCATCTTTAATAACACAATTCAAGATAGCTTAAGACTTATTTGATTCACAAATCCAGCCACAACTCAGCACCACAACTCAACTTCATCATAGGCATCATGTAAGAAACTTAGAAAACAAAAAAAGAGTTCAACAACAAGACTACTTCTAGGAATTGATTTAGAACATGTTTTGAACTAAATAACATGCATAAATTAGACTCAAAATTCAAAAGATAGGCTAAGAATGACAAGAATACATGAACAAATGTATCTAGAATTCAATAAACAAAATATAAATTCAACACAAACTTAGAACATAATGTGACAATTACTATGACTAAACATGACTCTAAGACAACATGGATTAAGTGATTTACATTTAGATTTTTGTGTTTTTTTTTCTAATCAATATTTTGGAAGAAAATTTAGATCTAAAGATTCAGCACAAGAATATTATGAATGAAAAATGATAGAACCTAAAATCAACACAAAAACGTGATTCAAGAGTAGATCTACAAAATTTAAACCATAGAAATGCAAGAACAAGTGTAGATCTAAGATTTAATCGGTTTATTTTTTTTAAACCTACAATAAACAGAACCAAACCACAAGACAATGGAGGATATACATGGAGAATAAGATGAAGAACAAGGAATTAAAGAGAAATCACCGAATAAAAAGATAGAGGAAGCAAAAGAACATCACCTAGATGAAGATGCTCTTGATACCACATGATGTAAGCTCCATTGGAGCTTGTAGGCCTAGGATCTTCTTCATCAATGGATTCCTTTGCTTCTTAGAAGATGAATGGCAGCAGAATGGAGAAGGAAGAGAGAGAGGAGACGCCACTTCAAGGAGAAGATGAGTCTAGAAGAAGCTCACCATCATAGGAGGCCATGGATAAGAGCTTGGAGGAAGAAGGAGATGAATGAAGGGAGAGGAAGAGAAGAGCACAAAATTTTGTGGTCTAAAAGATCTTTGAAATCTGAAGTTTAATTTTCAAATGATCAAAGTTACAAAAATGCACACACATGACCTCTATTTATAGCCTAAGTGTCACACAAAATTGGAGGGAAATTTGAATTTCACTCGAATTTGAAATTGAATTTGTGGAGCCAAATTTTGGAGCCAAAATTTCACTAATTATGATTCGTGAAGTTTAGCGATGGTTCAGCCCACTAATCCAAGATCAAGTCCAAGATTCTCCACTAAGTGTGCTTAGGTGTCATGAGGCATGTAAAGCATGAAGGACATACACAAAGTGTGACTATATGATGTGGCAATGGAGTGTAGCAAGCAAATGCTCACCTCCCCCTCTAAAATTTAATTGGATTGAGCTTCTCCCAATTCAATTAAATTTATTTCCCAACACACACATCAAATATTCACATAATGCATTTGAAATTACAAAACTACCCCTAATACAAAAACTAGTCTAGGTGCCTTAAAATACAAGGGTTGAAAAATCCTACATTTCTAGGGTACCCTACCTATATTATGGAGCCATAAATACAAGGCCCAAAAATAATGAAACCTTAATCTAATATGTACAAAGATAAGTGGGCTCATACTTAGCCCATGGGCCAAAAATCTACTCGATAAAATAATAAGATAATAATTTTTCGTGAGATCCCTTTATAATTTTCGGTCCCATGAAAATCATAAATTAATAATTCATAGAAACTGAAAAAAATATATTACACTCTATTGAAATATGATTCAATAGTTGTCTGTTTTCCTTTAAAGTTCAAGTCTATTTGGAGTCCCAAAGTTCGCTGCAACGTAATTCTAAGAGACATAGACTAATTTGTTTTTTTGTTTGGTATGTACAGTATAATTACTTAAAAACTCTTTAAATTAATAATTATTAATTTATCGATAAATTAATAAATTTCTTCGATCCTGACATTATTAATTTATAGAGTTTTAAGTGTATATATATATATATAGAATTGAATGGCAAAAGAGAGGGTTACCACATGCACATATACTTCTTTTTTTTACATCCATCTAGCAAATATCCATCTCCTCAAGATATTGATAAATCATTTCAGCAGAAATTCCTAACCAATTGAATGATACATGGTCCTTGTGGTCTACCTAATTAGACTTCACCATGCATGAGAGATGGGAGATGCTCTAGATTCTATCCCAAGAAATGGCAGCCAAAGAAAACTATAGATCAATATGAGTATCCTATCTACAGAAGATGCAATAATGGAAATATAATTGAAAACAATCAGATTTGTCTAGACAATAGACATGTTGTCCCCTACAATCCAAAGTTGTTGTTGAAGTATTAAGCGCATCTAAACATTGAATGGTGCACTCAATCTACTTCAATTAAATATTTATCCAAGAATATAAATAAGGGTTATGATAGCATAATAGCTTCCACTGTTCCAATAGAAAATGAGCATCAATCATGTAGTCAGGAAAATGACAAGTGCAAACAATTTATTGATTGCCGATACATCTCTCCTTGCGAGGCATGTTGGAGAATCTTTGCTTTTCCAATTCACAAAAGAACACATATAGTAGAGAGATTATACTTCCATTTGCCTAGAGAACAATCAAGTCTTTTTGAAGAAAATGTAGATATAGACTAGGTATTGTCAAAGAATCTATGTTTACCTCTTAGATGCTAGCTAATCAAATCTACATTGATGCTAAAGATCTAAGTTACACATAGTTTGTATCCAAGTTTACATATATTGCTAAGAAAAGATGTTGGAAACCTAGGAAGCAAGCCAAATTTACATATATCCAAGTTACACACAGTTTGTATCCAAGTTTACATATATCCTGACTGAGGTCGGTCGAAAATAGTCCTGATTGAGTTTAGCATCCATAGTGAATTTGTTACTTAGAAAATTTTTTGTGGCTAAAGAAATTTAGTAGCGGCTAAAAAATAAGAGAGAAAATGAAAATAAACTTTGCTAGTCCCCATGTGTGGTGTGAAATTATTGAACATAACACATTGCATGATAATTGAACAAGTTGTGCTATTATCAATCAGGGCTTGTGCATGTAGTTGCATCCTTGGATGAAAATAATTTTCTTGGGCATTTGAAGTGGATTAGTATGTGTGGCAACATTGACAACATTCATGAAAACAAGCTCATAACCTTCTAATGTGTGGCAACATTGACAACATTCATGAAAACAAGCTCATAACCTTCTAAGGTGTGAGATGCCCGTCTAAACAATGAGTGTTGAGTGTCACTATTGTTGTTTTCACCATTTGATTTTGTTTGATTCTCATATAATCATTGTCATACCCTAATTTCGTCCGGGGACTATCCATTGTTGGGATGCGACCCTCGTTTGACCACTTCGAGGTACTTGGCACCCATCGTTAGGCAATTCGTGAAGTTCCAAGACATGCCGGAAGTCAAAAGAAAGCATTGTAGCACAATCCGTGAAGTTCCGTGACATGCTGGAAATTAAAAGGAAGTGTTAGTGCGCAATCCGTAAAGTTCCGTAACATTCCGAAAGGCAAAAAAGGGATGATTACATAATCTGTAAGGTTCCGTAACATTATGGAAGGAAAACAAGTACCGTTACGAAATTCGTAAAGTTTCATAACGTTACGGAAAAAGAATTAGCAAAAAAAGGCAAGGGGGTGTATTTAGTAAACAAGGGGGGTGCAAATAGTAACCAGGCCCACTTGGGCCTTCCAGGATGTTCTCCAGAAAGCGGTGCCTTCTGGAGGAAGCAACCGAGCTTGCCTGGGCGAGCTGGGTTGCAAGCTTCTCCTTCCTTTTCCTATAAATAAGGGAAGGATGAAAGAAGAAAAATGTTCAACCCTCCAGGTATTTGAGAATCACTTAAAATTAGTGAGAAAAATTGTTTCCGTGAAGAAAATCTAAGCCGAGGCGCTTCCGTAACGCTTTTGTGACGTTTCCGTGGGTGATTTCGCGAAGATTTTCAACCGTTCTTCGTCGTTCTTTGTTCGTTCTTCGGTCTTGAACCGGTAAGTTCCCGAAATCGAACTTTTCAATTCATTCTATGTACCCTTAGTGGTCCTCATTTGTTTCGCGTGCTTTTATTTTCATTTCATTTACTTTTCGTACCCCCTTTTGACGTGCTTTAGTCATTTATTTAAGTCATTTTCTCGCCTAATCAAAAATAAAATAAATTTCCACAGATCATTCGTATTGTAACATCATTTAATTTCTGTTAAAATGAATTCCGACCGTTCGGTCATGCCGTAACCACGTTTAAAACCAAAAAGAGGCAAAATAATAATATAATAATCAAAAATATCTTTTAGTAAAATAAATTAAATAAATCAATCAGACGTTTTCTTTGGGATTTTCCTTAATCGAATTGACTGATAACCAAAGTGAAACTAAGGCTAAAATAAATTCATAAATCAAACTTTTGTCATCACCTTAAAAAGCCATTTTTAAGGTCCAACGCCTTAAAATGGTCTTTTCCGCCTTTATTGGTTAAACGTAGATTTCTAAAAAAGCCTAAAATCAACACGTAGTTTTATTACCTCTTGCAAAAATAAACAAGAGATCATTAATGGTCCAATGCCTTGATGTTTTCTCTCCTTTCAAAAGAATCGAAAGATCATTTAATGGTCCAACGCCTTAAATGACCTTTCATTCAATAAAAACATATTTTGCAAAAAAGGATAAAAACAATTTAACCAAACACTTTGTTCTCAAAGAACTACGTAGATCTGATTTCTTTATCACAATTGAGGAATACGTAGGAGCAAGGGAAACACCCTCGTCGACTGCAAAAAGATAAAAAATATAAAAAGTACAAAAAGACATAAAGACGTAAAAGGGAACATAAAACAAATTGAAGTCATGTTTGCATATTTGATTAAAGGCTGCCGTCCCTTGTGACGGACGTGTGGGGTGCTAATACCTTCCCCGTGCGTAAATACAACTCCTGAACCTTTCACACTTAAAGTTCGTAGACCACGTCTTTTCTGGTTTTTCCGACGTTTTCCTCAAATAAACGTTGGTGGCGACTCCGCGCATTTTCCTTTCTTGGAAGACGCACCTGCGAGTCACGCGTTGCCCTCCCGCTGAAGGGTAGGTTGCGACAGTTGGCGACTCCACTGGGGACTGTTTTTAGAGAGTTAGGCCATTTAATCTTATGCAATGTTTCATCATGACTTTCTCCTTTGTTGGTTTCCCTTTATCTTTCTTATGTTCTTGTGTATATAACTCTTTGATGCTTTTAGTGTGCTTTAGAAACGTATGCATGAGGTAAATATTTATTCATTTGATGCACACAAACACCAACACTATTTGCACACACAGTGAGTTGAAAAAGGGCCCTATACCCGGGCTCGTTGGAACATAAGGAGTGGAGGTGAATCTGTGATCATGCTAGGTCTCCAACTTTCTTGATTACAATGAACCCTCATCTAGAGTTTTTCTCTTTGATAACATATTGTTGCTAGTAGTCCCTACTATTGCAATATGTTCTTCGAAGGGGATGATACCTCTAGAGACCATCAAGACAGATATGACCACCTTGGGAAATATCACTAAAAGCCCTTTTAGCTCCCTCCCTTGTAGGTTCCTAAAATAGGGGCACGGAGCAAACACGCTGCGTGCCATTTTTCACACTGCCATGCATAAGTGTCACATACCCCTTTGCTTATATTTGGTTGTGAATATTGTCGTGTTGTGCCTTTCGTATATGCATCATGCACGGGTTTTGTCTTGATCCCCTCTCTTTGGCAAACCAACGGAAGGTTCGTGTCACCTTCTTAAATACATGCGTCGGACACTGGGTTACCCCAAGACGTTGTATCTAAGAATGAGACAATTTCCCGGGCTCCCGTATTCATAAATTGCATATGTGTTATACGCATTTCTTCATGCATTCATCCATTCCACCCATGATAGATGTCGGAGTTTTGATTCGCGTTAGATTTTGTTTCACTTTAGTAAAACATGGGATCAAGTCAAATGCCTTCGCTTAAAAAAAGGTTCTATCAAGTCAAGGTCAAGAGCCTAGGGATCACCAGTCTAAAAGAGTTAGGGCAGTTGATGGGTCAGCTCCAGCGGCAAGCTTTTCGCAAAGCTTACGGTAAAATCTGGGACCTAGCCATGGTAGAAGTCTCCACAGAGGCCATTGCTTCCCTCGCCCAGTATTAAGATCAGCCATTGAGGTGCTTCACCTTTGGGGACTTCCAGCTATCACCCATGGTAGAAGCATTTGAAGAGATCCTAGGGTGTCCTCTAGGGGGAAGGAGACCATACCTCTTCTCAGGGTTCTATCCTTCATTAGCTAGAATTTCTAAGATAGTCCAAATCTCGATGCAGGAATTAGACCATAGAAAGCAAGTCGAAAATGTAGTGGTTGGAATACCGAGAAAATGTTTGGAGGTAAAAGCAAGAATCTTGGCAGGTAGAGGCGAATGGGCCCCGTTCATAGACATTCTCACGCTGTTGATCTTCGGAGGAGTCCTCTTTCCAAATGTGGATGGGTTGGTGGACCTAGCAGCATTCGACGCTTTTCTCGCCTATCTTAACCACAAGGAAAGCCCGGTTGTCGCTATGTTAGCCGACCTATATGACACCTTCGACTGAAGATGTGAGAAGAGCAGTACGAGGATTGTTTGCTGTACTCCAGCTCTTTATGTATGGTTGGTTTCGCACCTTTTTCACCAAGAGGTGAGACATGCTTGCCCGCTAGAAGGTCACCGTTCATGCACAAAGAAAGGAGGCACAAATTGGGACCAACTCTTAGCAAACAAAGAAGGAGCGTCTATCGACTGGTTCCCTCGATGGAAAGAAGGAAGAACTAGAGTTCTTATTTCGTGCGAAGGATTTCCGAATGTTCCCTTGATAGGGATGAGGGGTTGCATCAGTTACAACCCCGTTCTTGCTATAAGGCAACTTGGCTACCCTATGAGAAGGGCACCACTAGAGGAAGAGATCGTGCCTGTCATTTCACGAGGTTTCAATAAGACCAACGTGGAGACACTTCAGAAGGTCTGCAAGGCATGGGAGGTGGTGCGAAAGAAGGACAAAGAACTCAGGGGCAGTAACAATGGGCCCATCGATGGCTACCGTGAGTGGTTGAGAGCCCATGTGCAAGGTTTGGATTGGCTCCCAAGTTTGAGAACCGCTAAAAGGGAGGAAGTTGAGGCACCGGAGGAAGACGAAGAGGTGCAGGTCCTTAGGGCAGAACTCGAGCAAGCCCAAACAGTCAAAGAAAGGTTCAAATCAGCAGCTCTTAAGATCTGAAAGAAGAATGTTGAGCTGAGAGATGTAAACATAGCTACCACCGAGGCCTTGGAGCAAGAGACAAAAAGGGCTCGTAGGGAAGAACACGGCCAGAACAAGTTCTGAGGGGCTATGTGGGGCAGTAACAACGAGCTTAAGCTCCGGAGAGAGGAAAGGGACCAATCGCGAGTAGACAGTTTGATCTTGAAAGATGAGTTGAAGTCTTGCTCAAGGTCCAAAAGAAACCTGTCTCAGCAATTATGCGAGACAGAGACCAACATGTTAGCCATCATCAGCAAGTACCAAGAAGAACTAAATCTAGCCACGACCCACGAGCATAGAGTGGCGGACGAGTATGCCCTAGTGTACGCGAAGAAGGAGGCTAGAGGAAGGGTGATCGACTCGTTACATTAAGAGGCAACGATGTGGATGGACCGATTTGCTCTTACCTTAAACGGGAGTCAAGAACTTCCCCGATTGCTAGCCAAGGCCAAGGCAATGGGGGACACCTACTCCGCCCCCGAGGAGATCCATGGGCTTCTCGGCTATTGTCAGCATATGATAGATTTAATGGTCCATATAATTAGAAACCGCAGGGAAACTTGTATTGTCGCTCAGATCTTGACTAACTTTTTGAATAAAATGAGTTTATCCCATATTTTTACTCTAAAGTCAGTGAGAATCAAATTACTCCCGCATTTTATCTCTAGCATGCATTCATTTTTTTTACCTACTCCTCTTGTTTGGTTTTTTAGGAAAAACACCATAACTAAACGCGCCCTAAGGCATCCCTATCGCACCAGATCCAAATCTAGAACGATGGGTGATCAAGAGGAGACACAGGAACAGATGAAAGCCGACATGTCGGCTTTGAAAGAACAAATGGCTTCCATGATGGAGGCCATGTTAGGAATAAGACAACTCATGGAGAAAAACGTGGCCACCGCTGCCGCTATTAGTTCGACTGCCGAAGCAGACCCAACTCTCCTAGCTACCGCGCACCATCCTCCCCCAAACGAGGTAGGACAAGAAAGGAGCACACTGGGGCACAACAGCAACCCCCATTTAGGATACAACCGGTGGCTTACCCTTATGGTTTACCGCCTAATTACACGCCGCCACTCATACATGATGATGCGGGTCATGTCTCTTCCCCCTTCCTTGAAGGGGAGCCTCCTCGACAGCCCGACGAGGTCCATGAAGATCATCGAGAGTATGCCCAAGGGGATGTCGATTTCTATCCCCCGATCCCCGTCGAGGGGCCGGCGCCCAACACATTGCCTCAGCCCAACCTCACAGCACAACCAATATTCTTGTCCACAGAAGGACCACCCCCGGCGGCCGAAGAAAGAAGGAAACTCGATCTCCTCTAGGAGAGATTGAGAGCTTTTGAAGGCTTTGGTGACTATCCATTCGCGGACATGATGGATCTTTGCTTGGTACCGGATGTCGTCATCCCCCCAAAATTCAAAGTGCCTGATTTCAACAAGTATAAAGGGACGACTTGTCCTAAGAACCATCTCAAGATGCATTGTCGCAAGATGGGGGCACACTCTAGGGATGAAAAGTTGTTAATACACTTTTTCCAAGATAGCTTGGCTGGAGCCGCGGTTGTTTGGTACACTAATCTGGAAGCTTCCCGCATCCGTACTTCGAAGGACCTGATTACTGCTTTCCTAAGGCAATATCAGTATAATTCCGATATGGCTCCCGATCGCACTCAGCTATAGAATATGTTTAAGAAGGAAGGTGAGACCTTTAAAAAGTACGCACAACGGTGGAGAGACCTGGCAACACAAGTGGCCCCTCCCATGGTCAAAAGGGAGATGATTACCATGATGGTAGACACCTTGCCAGTGTTTTACTATGAAAAGTTGGTAGGCTACATGCCTTCCAGCTTCGCGGACTTGGTATTCGCCGGGGAAAGAATCGAAGTAGGGTTGAAAAGAGGGAAGTTCGATTACGTTTCCTCCACAAGTGCCAATGCTAAGAGAATCAGAGCAACTGGGGCAAAAAGGAAGGAAGGATACCCATGCCGTCACTTCGACGCCCGCATGGGTCAAGCCCCCACAGACCTCTCATGGTACACATCAGTACGCGCAACATCATCCGAGCTTTTCAGCTCGCGCCGGGAACTCCTCCAATTCAGCACCCGTACAGCCTAAGGCGCCCGCCCCCATCCAGAGGGAGGCCCCGCAAGCTCTGGCTCAACCATGACTCGTCTGGCCGGCAATGCCTACCTTGGCGCCAGTTCCAACGCGATGAGGAACTTTCCCCTGAGGCCAATTCCAGAATTCACCCCACTCGCAATGATGTACGAAGACCTCTTGCCGTCCCTCATTGCCAACCAACTGGCCGTAATAACTCTCGGGAAGATTTACCAACCCCCTTTCCCAAAATGGTATGATCCTAATGCAACTTGCACGTACCATGGGAAAACCCCGGGCCATTCCATCGAAAAATGCCTGGCCCTTAAATACAAGGTCCAACATTTGATAGACGCCGGATGGCTGACTTTTCAAGAGGATCGGCCCAACGTAAAAACCAACCCGCTCGCCAATCATTGAGGGGGAGCGGTTAATGCCATTGAGTCAGATAGGCCGTGCAGGTCTAAGCCTTTAAAGGACGTGGCGATCCCTAGGAGGTTTATCTTTGAGGCCCTACAAAAGGGAGGTGTAATTCCCCACGGTGGGCATGAAGAGGATTCTTGTTTGTTGCATCCCGGCGAGCTACATAACATGGAAACATGTTTAGCAGTAGAGGAATTGTTGCAGCGAATGATAGATCAAGGCCGACTGGAAGTCGGTGATGAAGGGAGGGAAGAACAACATATATGTATGCAGTCCGCGGATGAGAGAAGTTTTGGAAGGCCCAAACCTTTGGTGATATATTTCACCAAGGACGCAGCTTCACAAAAGCCCCAATACCCCTCGGCAGCAAAACCTGTTCCTTTCCCATACCAAAACAGCCACGCAATCCCGTGGAGGTATACACCTCCGAGTGAAAGGAAAGAAGAGGCCACCAACATCAGCTCGTTGTCGGCCAAGGTAACCAATATCACGGGGCTAAGCGGTGTGACCTGCAGCGGTCGCGTGTTTGCACCCCCCGACCTGCCAACACAACCCGCAAACGTTAAAGGGAAGGGGAAGATGGTGGAAGAACAAAATGACAAGACGACCCTCACTCCGAATAAGGATATTCCCGTGAAAGGTCTTCCGGAGAAAAGGGATGGCTGTGGCAAGAAGGAAGTGTCGCTAGAGGAAGCAAGCAAATTGCTCCGCATTATTCAGCAGAGCAAGTTCAAGGTCATTGAACAGGTCAACAAAACCCCAGCCAGGGTCTCTCTTTTGGAATTACTCATGAGCTCTGAGCCTCATCGGGCTTTGCTAGTAAAGGTCTTGAATGAAGCTCATGTGGCCCAAGATATTTCTATAGAGGGCTTTGGAGGACTCGTCAATAATATCACCGCCAACAACTATCTCGCCTTCGCCGAAGAAGAAATCCCTGCCGAGGGGAGAGGGCATAATAGGGATTTGCATGTATCATTCAAGTGCATGGACCACGTCGTAGCCAAGGTGCTCATCGATAACGGTTCCAGTTTAAACGTAATGCCCAAAAGCACTTTGGAGAAATTACTATTTAATGCTTTCCATCTAAAGCCAAGTTCCATGGTAGTCCGTGCCTTCGACGGCACCCGCCAAGAGGTTAGGGGAGAGATCGACCTCCCTGTACAGATAGGCTTCCATACCTGTCAGGTTACCTTTCAAATAATGGACATTAACCCCGCTTACAGCTGCCTTTTGGGGCGCCCGTGGATCCACTCGGTGGGAGTCGTTCCTTCTACACTCCACCAAAAATTGAAATTTGTAGTAGAGGGGCATTTGGTTATCGTATCGGGCGAGGAAGACATCTTGGTGAGTTGCCCGTCCTCTATGCCATATGTGGAAGCCGCGGAAGAGTCATTAGAAATAGCCTTCTAGTCTTTTGAGGTGGTGAGCATTTCCTCTGTAGATTCCTTCTCTGGGCAACCTTGCCTATCCGATACAACACTAATGGTGGCCCGAGTGATGTTGGGGAATGGTTACGAGCCCGGAATGGGTTTAGGCAAAGACAACGGCGGCAGAACCAACCTGATAAGCGCTAGAGGAAACGTGGGAAGTTTGGGTTAGGCTATAAACCCACACAAGCGGACATAAGGAAAAGCGTTGCAGGAAGGAAGAGTGGGGGTCAAGGCTCGCGATTGGGACAAGAAGTCGAAGGAGGCCCGTCTTGCCACATCAGTAGGAGCTTTATAAGCACGGGTCTAGGACACGAAGGCCAAGTCGTTGCGATATGTGAAGATGATTCGCCGAGTGGGTCTGATTTGGTACGACCATGCCCTCTTGGTTTCCGACTAGGAAATTGGCAAGTGGAGGAGTGCCCAGACATTTACGCAACAAGCATAATGTAACCCTTTGTGGCTTTTAAACTCTACAGTTGGGCCTAGGCTTTAGAGTTTCCTTTTGTTAAGGCTTTATGTCTTTTGTTCCTGAATTTATAATACAAAGATCTTTCTTCATCTGTTCCTATGTCTCTACCCATTCTCATCCATTTGCATGTTTGTTTCTTTACGTTTGAAACGCCAGATCCGACGACGAGTCCCTCGAAGGTACTAATACCTGGGACCCGACCATCGATTTCGAGCAAGAAACGAATCAAATGGAGGATGAAGAGGACGAGGATATTGGACTTCCCCCGGAGCTGGAAAAGATAGTCACCCATGAGGACCAAGAGATGGGGCCTCATCAAGAAGAGATGGAACTAGTGGACTTAGGAACCGACAGTGGAAAAAAAGAGTAAAGATAGGCATGGGTATGACCACACCCATCCGTGAAGAATTGACAGCCCTGCTAAAAGATTACCAAGACATCTTTGCTTGGTCATACCAAGATATGCCCGGTTTGAGTTCTGACATTGTACAACACCGATTACCTCTAAATCCCGAGTGTTCCCCGGTAAAACAAAAACTGAGGAGGATGAAGCCCGAGACATCCTTGAAAATAAAGGAAGAGGTAAAGAAACAATTTGACGCTGGTTTTTTGGCTGTCGCTCGGTACCCAGAATGGGTTGCCAACATTGTACCAGTCCCTAAGAAGGATAAGAAGGTGCGAATATGTGTGGATTATCGGGACTTGAATCGAGCCAGTCCCAAAGACAATTTTCCTTTGCCGCACATCGATATCCTCGTGGATAATACGGCCAATTTCGCTTTGTTTTCCTTCTTGGATGGGTTCTCCGGTTACAATCAGATAAAAATGGCATTGGAGGATATGGAAAAGACTTCCTTCGTCACCCTGTGGGGAACATTCTGTTATAAGGTGATGTCCTTTGGACTCAAGAATGCCGGGGCAACTTATCAATGGGCTATGATAGCTTTGTTCCACGATATGATGCACCAAGAAATCAAGGTCTATGTGGATGACATAATTGCCAAATCTAAGACCGAGGAGGAACACCTTGTCAACATGTGAAAGTTGTTTGAAAGGCTTAGGAAGTATCAATTGAGGTTAAACCCCGCTAAGTGCACTTTCGGGGTCAAATCAGGGAAGTTGCTAGGTTTCATCGTAAGCCAGAAAGGGATAGAGGTGGACCCTAAAAAGGTGAAGGCCATCCTTGAGATGCCGGAACCCCGTACCGAGAGGCAAGTCCGAGGTTTCCTGAGACGTTTGAACTATATTGCCAGATTCATATCATAGCTCACTGCTATTTGTGAGCCGTTGTTCAAACTCTTACGCAAAAACCAAACCGTCCGCTGGAACGAGGATTGTCAAGAGGCGTTTGGAAGGATCAAAAAGTGTCTCATGAACCTTCCTGTGCTTATGCCACCGGTGCCCGGAAGGCCTCTCACCTTGTATATGACAATTTTGGACGAGTTGATGGGATGTATGCTGGGGCAACATGACGATTCCGGGAAGAGAGAGTGCGCTGTCTACTACTTGAGTAAGAAGTTCACGGCCTATGAAATGAATTACTCCCTGCTTGAAAGAACGTGTTGTGCTTTAGTCTAGGCGTCCCACCGTCTAAGACAATACATGCTGAGCCATACCACCTGGTTGATATCCAAGATGGACCCGGTTAAGTACATCTTTGAAAAGACTGCTCTCACAGGACGAATCGCCCGGTGGCAAGTCTTGCCATCTGAGTTTGATATAGTTTACGTCACTCAAAAGGCGATAAAGGGAAGCGCCTTAGCAAATTATTTGGCTCAGCAGCCTCTCAACGACTATCAGCCCATGCATCCCAAATTCCCGGATGAGGACATCATGGCCTTGTTCGAAGAGAAACTAGACGAGGACCGGGACAAATGGACCATATGGTTTGACGGAGCGTCAAACGTTCTAGGCCATGGCATTGGAGCAGTATTGGTCTCTCCAGACAACCAATGTATACCTTTCACAGCCAGGCTGGGGTTTGACTGCACCAACAATATGGCTGAGTATGAAGCGTGTGTCCTGGCCGTCCGAGCAACAATTGACTCTAATGTCAAACTGCTCAAAGTATACGGGGACTCAGCACTGGTGATTCCCCAGCTGAGAGGGGAATGGGAAACTAGAGACCCCAAGCTGATACCCTGCAAAGCCTATATCAAGAAGTTGGCTGATTCCTTTCGATATCAAGCGATTCGTTGAAAGCAAAGAATACCCACCAGGGGCTTCCGACAATGATAAAAGAGCATTGAGGAGATTGGCGGCTGATTTCTTCATGAGCGGGAGCATACTATATAAAAGAAACCATGACATGACTCTCCTGTGATGCGTGGATGCCAAAGAGGCAAACCACATGAGCGAGGAAGTCCACGAGGGTTCATTTGGAACGCACGCCAATGGGCATGCTATGGCCAGGAAGATCCTGAGAGCAGGTTATTACTGGCTCACCATGGAAAGTGATTGCTGCATCCATGTAAGGAAATGCCATAAATGTCAAGCGTTCGCAGACAATGTCAATGCTCCGCCACATCCTCTGAATGTCATGTCCGCCCCTTGGCCTTTTTCCATGTGGGGGATAGACGTCATAGGGGCCATCGAACCCAAGGCTTCGAACAATCATCGCTTCATTCTCGTGGCAATAGATTATTTCACCAAATGGGTCGAAGCGGCTTCCTACACCAATGTCACGAGGAGTGTAGTGGTCAGATTCATAAAGAGGGAGCTGATTTGTTGGTACGGACTCCCTAGGAAGATCATTACTGGCAATGGCATCAATTTGAATAACAAGATGATGCAGGAGATGTGCGCGGATTTCAAAATCCGGCATCACAATTCCACGCCCTACCGACCAAAGATGAACGGAGCCGTGGAAGCAGCCAATAAGAATATTAAGAAAAATATTCAGAAAATGACAGTATCATACAAAGATTGGCATGAGATGTTGCCTTTTGCCCTGCATGGATACCGAACTTCGGTACGAACTTCTACTGGGGTAACACCGTATTCCTTGGTTTATGGAATGGAGGCGGTACTCCCATTTGAAGTAGAGATCCCTTCCCAGAGGATACTAGCAGAATCAGGCTTAGAAGAATCGGAGTGGGCTCAAACACGCTACGGCCGACTCAATCTTATTGAAGGTAAGCGCTTGACGACCATGAGCCATGGGCGCCTGTATCAACAAAGAATGAAGAACACGTTCGACAAAAAGGTGCGCTTACGCAAGTTCCATGAGGGGGACCTTGTGTTGAAAAAGATGTCCCATGCTGTTAAAGATAATCGAGGGAAGTGGGCCCCAAACTACGAAGGACCTTTCGTTGTGAAAAAGGCTTTTTCCGGAGGGGCCTTGGTGCTTACCAACATGGATGGCGAGGAACTACCTTTACCCGTAAACTCTGATGTTGTCAAGCAATACTACGCTTGGAATCTGCTGCATGTTCTTTTATATTTATGCGTTCTTCTTGGTTTCCCCTAGGGATTCCCGTCTGCTGTATATTTCTCGTCACTGTCTTTTAAAAGAAGAGAATATGAGTTTGAGACTTCAGTCCTCACTTTGTGTGCTTTAAACCATGTGCGGTTGTGATAACCTGATTCTTTTCGCTCAGTCCATGGGATGCCCCAAGCGCTTAATTAAACCTAAACCTAACCAGCTTTCACTAAAAAGATTGTTGCATTTGAAAACACTCATGCATACGCATATGCATGCATATTTTGTGATAACAGGGGAAAAATCGTCTTAGGCAGTGGTAAGATGCCAGGACGAAGCTGAAGGCAAAAACCAATCAAGGTAAAATGGTAACGCGGCCACAGTTTGCCGCGCAATGTCGTTCCCTACTTTCAGGTACTGAGGGACGGACGCAAGTAGAGGCTAGGGTCATGACCGATAGATCGTCGTCCCTTGCCCAGTTCTGGACAAACGGAAAGCGCCGCTGGGAGGCAGCCTAGTATCCTTTAAATTCTCAGTAATTATTACTGTTATGTCTTTTGCCTAATCTACCCTAAGGGGGTTTGAGTAAGCGAACGCCAAACCATGGAAAGCCGTACTTATTTCTTCCCAAAAAAAAAAAGTACAAGTTAGCTCGCCTAGGCAGGGGGAGTTTTTCTCCACCCTAAATTCTTCCCCCTCACTCAAAAAACGCCAACGCCACGGGAATTACGGGTTTTTCACCCCTAGGCCACCATTTTTGTGCTTTTGCTTCCATTCTTAGTGTTGTTACTCACTACATCAAGTAAGTATCTCATTCTTGAGCTTTCTAGCTTTCCATTGATGTATCTTGGACTTCTTTTGGTGCTCTAAATTGTGTGAATATGCCCAAATCTATGGAGCAATTTTGGCTTTGTTTCATGCTTGATTGGTTTGATTTAGGGGGTTGTAAGGGATGGCCCTAGGCCTATGGTGCATTCTGAAGCAATGGGGCATGCCACATTGCCCCCATTCCCTTGCTATTCATGCCTAAACATGCGCCCACCAAGTGCTCGGTGAAATGCCTCAATGACATTTGGGCATGGTTTTGTGAACTTTGGATTGTAGGGCTGTTTTGTGTGTATAGGGACAACATGTAGAGTTTAAAATAAATGCCCAAATTAAGGACTTAGACCTAGGAATCCGAGCCTTTGGTTTTGAGTACAAGAAAACATAAAAACGAAGGCATTAAAATAGGGATTTCCCTTTAGGCCAGCGGCTGATTTGTTGGGGCTGCACCATGATGTTTGCCTAGTTTGTATAAAGATGTTATTCACCATGTGCATGTATATATAGAACAGGTAGCAAGAGACAAATGCCCTTCAAATGAAACGTGTACATGTTGAATAGGTGGTCAAGCGCTTTATGAATGTTGGATGTGGCACGAAAAGGCTTCCCCAAAATGAATATATGATGTGGAATTGCCTTTCAAGTATAGATAGATGGCATGAAAATTCCTTTTCAAATAAATGCAAGTGTGTGCATGACATGAGATTGGCTCTCCAATGTGCATATATGTATAAATAAATGTGAATGAAACAACAAAAAATTTTGTGTGTTAATAAAATACTTCAAATGTGCGTATGTAATTTTTGGTAGCAAAATACTTTGAATATGGACATGTGTATTTTTGGCACAATGCCTTGAGCATGCATATATGAATTCTTTTAAAAAAAAAATATGTGTGGTAGCTAGGATGTTCTTGTATGTTAATATAAAATAGCAAGGTATTTTGTGCGTATGCACGTTCATAAATGTTCTTCTTTAAGGAAATGTCTGCACAAGTTTGTCCTAAATCGAAAAGATTAGCATGCCGTTCTTGCTTTAAAATAGCATTTCCTTATAAATTAACTTTCCAAATGTTTGTCCTCGCAGGAAATGGCACCGAAAAAGCTTTCCGCGAAGAAATCTAGGAGGGACACCGTGGCTTAAGAGACTAGAATCGCCCCCGACTTTGATAGCCACCATTTCAGGAGCGCCAAGCACCAGCAGCGTTTCGAGGCCATCAAAGGATGGTCGTTCCACAGAGAGAGACGCGTCCAGCTCAGGGACGATGAGTACGCAAATTTTCAGGAGGAGATAGCTCGCTGACATTGGACGTCGCTGGTCACTCCCATGGCTAAGTTTGACCCAGACATAGTCCTGGAGTATAATGCTAATGCTTGGCCCACGGAAGAGGGAGTGTGGGACATGCGGTCATGGGTGAGGGGTCAGTGGATTCCCTTTGACGCAGATGCCCTCAGCCAGTTCCTGGGTGACCCGCTAGTGTTGGAGGAAGGTCAGGAGTGCGAGTTCAGTCAAAGGAGGAACAGGGCCGACGGGTTCGACGAGGAGGCCATTGCCCAACTATTGTGCACACCGGGGCAGGATTTCGCCCGGACCGCTGCCGGGAGGCGAGTGTGGATCATGTGCACCAGCATGACCACCTTGACATAGATGTGGATGACATTGCTACTTAGCAATGTCTTGCCTAGTGATCATAACTCCGACCTTCCTTTGCCGAAGTGTCAGCTGGTGTATGCCATCCTGACACGGATGAGCGTCCACGTGGCTTAGTTGATTGTTGACGCCATCTATTTATTTGCAGGTATGCCACCCACCAGGCACCCTCTAGACCCGGATAAGTCTAACAGGGCCTTGGGGTTTCCGGCATTGATCACAGGCCTTACCAGTCGTTTGGGGTTCCCATCACACCTAGTAAGGTGAACCGACCGCCGATCACCTGGGCCTTCATTGAGAAGTATTGCACGCCTAGGCAGGCGCAGGCCGCAGACGCATCGCCACCACCTCATCGGGCTGATCCCGCTGGGTCATTAGGCATGGAGCGGTATCTACAGCACTTGGTTCGCCAGCAGGCGGCCAACCACTGGGGGCAGGTGCAGATACATGAGTGTCTCTACCAGCTCAGCCTCAGTTAGCAGGGGACAGGGTTTCGCTCCTTTTGCGTGCCCTACTCCAGATCAGTTTAGGGCTGAGGTCGCATGGCCCGAGGCCCAGGCAGGGGAGGCACCTGCAGGAGCTCCCGACGATGCAGAGGAGGCCCGCATTGATGAGGAGATGACGAACTTGCTCGGTTTCTTGGGAGGAAGCGGAGCCACATGACCGAGGTCACCGCACTTTTTTTGACATTACTGTTTTTTGATTAGTTTGCTATTGACGTTTTCTGTTATTGTCTATATTGCTGTTGACATTACTATTTTCTATTTTTGTTCATATGATTACTAACATTACTATCATTATTGTTCGTTTCTGTTAGAAATTTTTGGCGTTATGGCTCTCAGTTATTTCGTCACCGTTTTTGCGACTTACCATTTTCGTGCGTTTTTCGTTCACCTTGTGGTTAGACGTAAGTAGGTAGTGTGCATCCTCATCCGCACGACCTTTTCAGAGAGAAAAAGAGAAAAAAGAAAGAAGAGAGAGGAAATGAACAAATGATAAATAACTTAAAAAAAGAAAAAGAGGAAAAGGAAAAGAGAGCAAGTAAGAAAAGAAAAAGAAGGAAGAAAAAAAAGAAAATAATAAAAATAAAAAGTTGGCTAGCTAAAAAACAACATGCTTGTGAAAAGAGATAACTTCCAACTTTTCTTTGAAAGAATTCACTGATCATAACCAGTCTTTGAAAAAAAAATGTGTATACACCTGAAGGGTAAATGCTGTGAAAGTTTTTTTGAACACCCAAAATAGACTCGGATGAATGCACAAATTGATAAAAGAACATATTTTGGAAACACTGGGTTGACTAAAGTAGATAGAATGAATTATGAGCCCTAGCATCACATGACCAAAATTTTTTCGACACTTGAGTGTCCACATAGGTGCATGCACGACTAGTTTTGCATAAAATTTCCAAATCATCACTGTTGCATTCGTGTCATGGAAATAATGTGGGACGTCCCCTTTTATCCTTGAACTGAACCAAACCCTGACATATATCATGTCCAGCCGTGCTACAAGCCTTGAGCCAAAATCCCAATTTACCATAAACCTTGACACAGGGTGAGAATGTCAATCCTTGCCCTCAGAAGAAAACAAAAAAAGAAAGGAAATTCCCAATCAAAAGAGCGGGAGAAAACAAAAAGAGAAAATTCCCAATCGAACAGTGGGAGAAAGCAAAGAAAAGGAAAGAAAATTCCCGATCAAAGATCAGAAGAAAACAGAAGAAATATACAGAAAGGTCTTTGGACCAGATGTGACATCCTGGAAATTTCTACCCGGAATTTTGTAAACGATGCATTTTGAATGATTATATATATATATATATATATATATATATATATATATAAGTATTATTCAGTGTATGTATATATGTATATACTCCTGGTAGAAGTAGGTATTTTGGGGGAAAGATACGCGGGTTAGGCTAATTAAGGAAGAGAAATCCATAACTGGATGGTTATAGGTTAATTCTCAATTAATTAGTCTAAAAATCATCTTTTTGCGTGCAACTTAAAATTTAACAAAACCAACCTCTGAACCACGCTCGGGGTTTCATTCTGAGCGTTTTGATATACATGTTGCTTACTTTCGAAAACTGGCCCCGACGGGTGCAGAGAAACGCAAGGGACTGGAACCAGAGAAATGGCACGTAAACCGAGGCAGGATTTTAACATTTCAAAAGGTCAGATTTTTCTCTTCTTGTGGTTGTGCATGAGTCACATCAAGAGAAAAAGGTGGGCCCTTTTTGTTCCACTCAAAATGGGACAAGTGGCAAGTGCTTTTGAAAAATAAAATAATAGGAAAAGGAAAGCATTTTCTCATGAAAAGCTATGTTCTCTCTCCTCACTCAGAAAATTCAGAAGCTTTTCTCCCTCTCTCTTTCGTTGCTATTCTCTCTTCTTCCTCCACCATTGAAGCTCCATCAAAGCTCCAACCTTTGCACACCTTTTTTTGCTCCAAATCGCAAAAGGAAGCCATTTTCGGAGTCGTGAAGCGCACCTCTACGTGTGGGACTTCAAAATTTCAGGTTTGGGTAGACTTCTTTCTCACATAATTTTCATGGGTATTGGGTTTTGGGAGATATGATGGGTAGTTTTACTAGGTTTATGCCTTATGATAGTTATTTGTGGAGAAATTTGATGAAAGCATGCTAAATGTGTCATGTTTGGTATGAGTCAAGCTTACCCATTCTGTTTTAGGGTTTTTATGATGATGCTTGTGTGCTGAAATGGCTGATGGAGAACTGATAGAGATGAAGGGTAGAGTTAACCTAGGGTTAAAAAGTGAGAATGTAGTGATATGAGTGGAAAAGTGTGATGCTTTGAGGATTTGAAAAGCCAAATCTGGATTTAGTGGTAATTGGAGGTTAGAGTGAGGTAATCCTAGTTTGAAATGTCATTTAGGACTGTGAGAAAGCTTGGGTTGTGCAAAGGAGGAAAATGAGTGACCAAAGTGAAGACAAGAGCCATTTCTAGGGTAAATTGGGTGTTGAGGAGTCAAATTTTGATTCGGTGGCAGTTTGAGCAAGTTTAGATTAAGGTTATAGACTTGTGTGAGGTGAGAGTTTGCTCCAAATTTACCCCATTCTCATTTTCACTTCTCAAAGCTTGAAAATCCACTAAATTGAGGGGTTTTAGATACCTAGATTTTGAGTTGCTTTGGTCTGAAGCTTGTCCTTGGTTTAGACATGATTTATACATGATTTAGGACTTGTAGGATTCAATTTGGGCAAAATTGGACGAGGGCAAGTGTGATTTCGAAAATCTGCACTATTATGCAAAATTTTGCTGTTGAAATGTGCAGCAGAATTTTGGCTTTGTGCAGAAAATGATGTGTATTTGCTGGTTGTGGAAAGAGTAGTTCAGATTGGGTTCTGGACAGTTTCTAGCAGATCCCAACAGTCAAAATGTAGACTTATGTACTAGGGACCTCCAGTAAAATTTTCGAGTCGATCCAACGGTGAACGAATTGGAACGAAGAGAATGTTACTGGAGTATGTGAGTAAGGAAAGTTGTGGTATTGGTTTGTGGTTTGGGCAGATTTTTCTGCCTCCGCCCATTTTTCTTGTTTTTGATAGTGCATGATGTTTGGATGACTGAATTGCTTGGATGTTGTGGAAGCTTGGAGGGATTGATGGGGACCCGGTGTTGAGAAGAATGAGGTTAAGGGCTACGTGGGAGTACGTGAGCTCAGTTGAAGGTGACCAACTGGGGATGGTGGATTTATGTGTGATTTGTGGATGTGGATAGTCGACTTGCACCATCGCCTGACCGCCACCTAGTACCACATGTGACGGGTACCCCATAACCCTATAAGCTTTAAGTGAGGAAGTGTGGAAGGGTGAGACTTCCTACTTTTATTCGTTGACCACAGAATGGTACCTAGAGATATGTCGCGGGGGTCAGGAGACCTTGGGGATGTCAGGTGGGGTGCTATTGCCCAAAACCAAGCTTGACCAATCCCGACCCAACCCGGGCATAGTCAGTCAGTGAGAACCTGTGACGTACCTAAACAGGCGAGCTCCTGGCAGTCAACCGATAAAAGAACAAACACCACAAAGCAAGGAGGCTTGTGTGGTGGCTGGCCAGCTATGGATCTTGAGTAATATTTGGAGTATGGCCTCTGGTAATCGATTACCAAGGGTGGGTAATCCATTACAAGGCTTAAAAATGAAGGCAGGAAGTTAAGATGGCCTCTGGTAATCGATTACCAAGTATGTGTAATCGATTACCAGGCCTAAAAATGGGATCAGGAACGTGAGAGGGCTTCTGGTAATCGATTACCAATGCGGTGTAATCGATTACCAGGCTTAGAAATGGAGACAGTATGTTGTGGAGGCCTCTGGTAATCGATTACCAATACTGTTTAATCGATTACACAGAGTAACAGGCCACTGGTAATCGATTACCAGTTATGTGTAATCGATTACATAGTGCATATTGCAGGTTTTCATGTTCTGAAGCTGTGTAACTCGAGTTGGGCCTCTGGTAATCGATTACCAATGCTGTGTAATCGATTACCAGAGAAGAAAAGCCTTTAGGCACACCTTTTTATTGCATGTAGTGGTTATGGGACACATTGTGTTGCTACTGTAGTTAGATCTCTCGTGAAAGCGTCTACCCCTTTCTTTTATTTCTTGTAGATCGTGATGGCAACGCAATTCATCCATGATTGAGTGGAGATGGAGTGCCTAGAGGGAGTTTGGGAGACCCTCGAAGGAAATGCGAGGTGCCGATTTCGTGGCACGATCCGACTCACGGCTACTTCGTTGGTAAATCCAGAGGAACCAGCACGCACGCTTCAGCGCACTGTGGAGTGGATATTACCTACACCTACTCCATATCTACTAGTGGAGCCAGTCCAAGTGATTGAGGTGACGTCATCTGAGGAAGACCCCGAGGAGGACCCAGAGGAGCTACCTCCTGAGCCTACTGTGGATGCTCTTGACTTTCTAGAGGGTGATGAGGACCCACTCCCTGAGGTGGATTCTCCCGAGGACGTCATGTCGGCATCTGAGGCAGACTCTACAGAGGAGAGCGGTCCCGGAGGGATAGCGACTAGTGGAGGTTCTTCATCATAGCAGACGACCCCTTAGACTAGGATTATATACTTTTTGGGGGTGGGTGTATCTAGTACAGACAGTTAGGTTTACTCTTTTGTTTTTGTATGGGTAGACCTATTGTATAGGAATTTGATGAATGTATACATGTGGCTGAAGCCACCACATTGGACACCTTTGCTCTGGATGACACTATGTATTTTGCAAAACTCCCATATTTTGGACAGCTTTAGATGATGAATGTACTTATGATTAATCTTGTCATTTGAAAAGAATGTGTTAACAAACTTTATTTGCAAAAGAGTTTACCGACCGTATTTTATTTTACTATTTTCACGTGACGACCTAAAGTAATGGCTCGCATACTTTTATTTTTGAAAGAGCAACATATTTTAAAGGTTATGTGTGATCAGAAAGAAATGACTCCGAATAGAGTTGTGAACTGGCCATTCAGGTATCTATAGTGATGATTTTTGCAGGTTCCGCTGACAGGGAGATTCACCAGCCGAATGGTGTTTCGCACGAATGAAATTAGTGTCTTATCTTTACTTCCCTTTTATCTCCAATAAAAGACAAGTAAAAAAGGGGCAACTGTCATACCCTAATTTCGTCCGGGGACCATCCATTGTTGGGATGCGACCATCGTTTGACCACTTCGAGGTACTTGACACCCATCGTTAGGCAATTCGTGAGGTTCCGAGACATGCCGGAAGTCAAAAGAAAGCATTGTAGCACAATCCGTGAAGTTCCGTGACATGCCGGAAATTAAAAGGAAGTGTTAGCGCGCAATCCGTAAAGTTCCATAACATTCCGGAAGGCAAAAAAGGGATGATTACGTAATCCGTAAGGTTCCGTAACATTACGGAAGGAAAACAAGTACCGTTACAAAATTCATAAAGTTTCGTAACGTTACAGAAAAAGAATCAGGAAAAAAAGGCAAGGGGGTGTATTTAGTAAACAGGGGGATGCAAATAGCAACCAGGCCCACTTGGGCCTTCCAGGATGTTCTCCAGAAGGCGGTGCCTTCTGGAAGAAGCAACCTAGCTCGCCTGGGCGAGCTGGGTGGCAAGCTTCTCCTTCCTTTTCCTATAAATAGGGGAAGGAGGGAAGAACAAAAATGTTCAACCCTCCTGGTATCTGAGAATCACTTAAAATTAGTGAGAAAAATTGTTTCCGTGAAGAAAATCCAAGCCATGGCGCTTCCGTAACGCTTCCATGACGTTTCCGTGGGTGATTTCGTGAAGATTTTCAACCGTTCTTCGTCGTTCTTCGTTCGTTCTTCATCGTTATTTTGTCTTCAACCGGTAAGTTCCCGAAATCGAACTTTTCAATTCATTCTATGTACCCTTAGTGGTCCTCATTTGTTTCTTGTGCTTTTATTTTCATTTCATTTACTTTCCGTACCCCCTTTTGACGTGCTTTAGTCATTTATTTAAGTCATTTTCTCGCCTAATAAAAAATAAAATAAATTTTCACTGATCATTCGTATTGTAACATCCTTTAATTTCTGTTAAAATGAATTTCGACAGTTCGGTCATGCCGTAACCACGTTTAAAACCAAAAAGAGGCAAAATAATAATATAATAATAAAAAATATCTTTTAGTAAAATAAATCAAATAAATCAATCAGACGTTTTCTTTGGGATTTCCCTTTCTTAATCGAATTGACTAATAACCAAAGTGAAACTAAGGCTAAAATCAATTCATAAATCAAACTTTTGTCATCACCTAAAAAAGCCATTTTTGATCCAACGCCTTAAAATGGTCTTTTCCGCCTTTATTGGTTAAACGTAGATTTCTAAAAAAGCCTAAAATCAACACGTAGTTTTATTACCTCTTGCAAAAATAAACAAGAGATCATTAATGGTCCAATGCCTTAATGTTTTCTCTCCTTTCAAAAGAATTGAAAGATCATTTAATGGTCCAACGCCTTAAATGACCTTTCATTCAATAAAAATATATTTTGCAAAAAAGGATAAAAACAACTTAACCAAACACTTTGTTCTCAAAGAACTACGTAGATCTGATTTGCTTATCACAGTTGAGGAATACGTAGGAGCAAGGGAAACACCCTCGTCGACCGCAAAAAGATAAAAAATATAAAAATTACAAAAAGACACAAAGACGTAAAAGGGAACATAAAACAAATTGAAGTCATGTTTGCATATTTGATTAAAGGTTGTCGTCCCTTGTGACGGACGTGTGGGGTGCTAATACCTTCCTCGTGCGTAAATACAACTCCCGAACCTTTCACACTTAAAGTTCGTAGACCACGTCTTTTCCGATTTTTCCGACGTTTTCCTCAAATAAACGTTGGTGGCGACTCCACGCATTTTCCTTTCTTGGAAGACGCACCCGCGAGTCACGTGTCGCCCTCCCGCCGAAGGGTAGGTTGCGACAATCATGATTTTACACATGGCATGAAAATGATCAAGACACTTTTTTCTTTTTCTTTTTTTAGCTACTTAGCAAAAAATTCAACCAAAAACATTTGGTAATCAATAACATTTGGGGAGGAAAAGAAAGAAAAGATTGGAAAAGGTGGAAAAATAGACAAAGTTTCTTTATGAAAAACAAAGCAAAGAAAAAATAAAAGTAAAAGAGACAAAAGTCTCTAGGAAACCAAATAAAAGAAAAATGGAATTAAAGAGTGTCAAAATTGCACTCAAATAAAGAAATTTGGTTGAGGAAAAGAAAAGGAAAAAATAGTGAGCACTTATGTCAAAACTTATAAAAAAATTTACTCTCCCTAATCCTTGGAAGACCTTTGTTGTTTAGAAAAACAAAGCACCCACACCATTTATGCTCAATGCTAGAGGGGTTGTGAACCATCCAACCAAGTAGGTTGATCGAGCATAGCAAGTGAATTGCCCATAGTAGAACAATTGGGACTTTATCATTGGGCTAATGACATTCTCCAACATCAGATGATTAGGTTTCAGACTTTTTAGGACAATTGAGACTTTATGATTGGGCTAATGACATTCTCCAACATAGGATGATTAGGCATAAGACCTTTCGCCTAACCACATTCAATAAATAAGAGTGATCCCTTTGGTCAACTAGAGCTCCTCCTCCGGTTGCTCTGTCAGGGTTCTTGAGAGTTAGAGAAAAATGAACAAAAATGTTTTTACAAAGCTACTCAGGGTTAAAAGTTCCTTTATATAGTGAGGAAACTGATGACCTAAATTTTTTTTCTTATTTTTATTTATTTATTTAAAAGAAAAACCAAGGGACGACTGTTACAAGAAAAATACCATTAGTTAATGTAGGCTCTTCTAGTAATTAAATAATAAAAGTCCAAGCTACAACTATGGTAAAAATAGAGTATTGATGTTTCAAAATGATTGATGTTTAAATTTAACTACCCACATGAAAGAGTATTTATAAGTGTAAGATATATATTAATGTATTTTAAAATATCTCTATTTAATACTACTATAAGAATATAAATGTGTTTTGTTGTTTGTTGAATTGATATTTAAATATGTTATAAGTTCAATATTCCACGTAAAATCAATTAATCTACCTATTACCTTCAATTCAAAATTATTAATGTTTACTAGGGTACACATATTAAGAAGTTTTTAATGTGTACTCAGGAGGCTGTTAGTCTAGTGGTTACTAAGCTAGTATGTAGGATAAGGATGTGTACAAAGATACTCTCAAGTGAGAGGTCCCTCATTATCACAAGAATATTAAATTTAATATACAACTTTTATAAGCAACAATCATTTTTCATACATGTATGAGATAATTAATATTAAGTTATCTCCAAAGTTGTTGCTTATAAAAGTTACTTAAGTTAAGGAATATTGCTTAATAAAATTTATCATCAAAACATATGATTCAACATTGTTTATACATGCATCATTGCTTAAAATTTTGTCAAGAATATAAAATAATTTTTTTAGGTTTTGAAGGAGAGAAGTTACCAAATTGTAAGACTCTCAAACGAAGTTAAATACTCACTTTAACAACTTATCATTAGAGTGATTTTTTTTTTTATAGAATGCTTAAGGGAAAAATTCAGAAAGAATTGATTCAAGATCAATCTTGGCGCGCATATGGAAAAATCATTTGTCACCATCTATAATTAGAGGATTAAAGATTGACAACGATTGAATTTTGAATGCTCAAGATCCTACATTGATATGTTCATCTCTCAATATAAAGAATGCATCAAGGCTTCACAAAAGCAACAAATGATTGATAAAAAAAGACCATACTAAAGATCTAGAAGAAGAGAAGAAGAAAGAAACATTGTGATTATAGAGTTCATCCTTTACTTAGTAAAGTTATCCAAACATACTTAATTGTTAACACACTCTCTAAGTGTTAAAATCTGTGATTCTACAAACTGTTGTTTGTGAAAGCTAGGAGTAGCTTAATGACAAAATAATACTTGGGTGTTATTAGATTCAGGGAGAGTCTAAGGATTGTGCTACTAATGGCCTAGAAAATACTTGTAAGCCGAGAGTGAAATGATAGAATACTTGTTGTAATCAGTTGTGATTAGTGGTATCCTTTATTGGTTAGTAAAGGAGAATTAAGCGTAGCTCAGGTTGAGTGAACTAGTATAAAACTAAGTTTTTCTACTACTATCCTCTAAGTTTGAAAAAGTATTTTAAATGCTCATTTTCGACACATCTTTACACACAAGTTTTACTTCGAAACCCTATTTATAAATTGTTGGATGACAGTTCATTGCTTTATGTGAAAACATAAACTTCTCACTAGACAATAGTTTTTGTGAACTTATAATCATTTGTAAAATCACTTCCACTGCGAAAATTGTTCGAAGTTTATCTAACACATTATTCAACCCCCTTCCAGTGTCATTTATTGTATTTCACCAATCACACTGCACCAAAAATTAAACCCAATGTTAAACAAGGTAGTCCAAGATTTCAACAATTAAATTGGACACGACAAATTAAACCCAATATTGCTTGCAAATATACCACCACAAAACAAAAAACATAGCTACCAACTTATAATTGGACATGGAAAATTAAAAGGTTATCCTAACTCTTAATAATGCTTATACTTAATAAAATACATTTTTCAACTCCTTATCAGATCCGACTATCCAAGCTCTTGAATTTCCCTTTGCAAAGAGAGCTACTATGGCAGATAGGATTACTTGGATAAACAAAAATGAAAAGCACAAGCTAGCAATTGCATGAAGAAAACCACCAAGTATCTAATTTGACCCCTACAACAATTCTTGAATAATTCATAAAGTTGACAAATGAACCATTCTACCAAGATTTCAAAAGCAAGAAATCATATCTATGAGCCATGTTGCTTGAGTAGTTGAGCTGACATAATCCTAACTATAGTCGAAGAGTGCAAACAAGATCTTAATCACGAGTCTTCACAAAAGTTAATTAGAAGCTATCTTAATTAATTTCAAACAAAGATCTTAGTTTCATACATCTTTCATTTCATGTAACAAGGCAACAATACAAGGTGTAACAATCAAAGGAGAATATTCTTTTGGTTAATTACTACAACTTATAGGAAATCCCCTTTGAACAAAGCAACTAAAATAAAAACTATAACCAAATCTTCTATGGTTAACCAAAATCACATGTGGTGAAAAGAGAGCAGGGAGCAAAGAGCTGCTACACAAAACCAAAAGGAATGTAACCAAAATTTTCCAACAACAAACCTTTGAAGGAATCAACTGTGACATCGTGGAATTTCTACCCGGAATTTTGTAAATATTACATTTACCCGGAATTTTGTAACCCTTAACTGGACGGTTATGGATTAATTCGCAATTAATTAGTCTAAAATTATCGTTTTGCGTGCAACTAATAATTAAACAAAACCAACCTCTGAACCACGTTCAGGGCCTCATTCTGAGCATTTTGATATATATATATATATATATATATATATATATATATATATATATATATATATATATATATATATATATATATTGTCTACCTTTGAAAACGGGCCCCGACGGGTGCAGAGAAACGCGAAGAACTGGAACCGGGGAGATGACACGAAAATCAAGGCAAGATTTCAGCATCCAAAAAGGTCCAGATTTTTCTTCTTTTATGACTGAGCATGTGGTCAAAGTCAAATTAAAGGTGGGCCCCTTTTGCTCCAATCACAAAATTGCATGTGGAAATGCAATTAAAAAGGAAAAGAAAAAAAATGTTAAAAGCAATACCTTCTCTCTCTTTCCTCTAGAAATTTCCAGCCTCTTCTCCTTCTTCCCCTACGTTTTCTTCTTGCTCCTCCCTCACCATTGTTAGCCTTCTTCAAGCTTCAAATTCTTCTTCAATTCCACACAAAATTTCAAGCTAAAGCTATTTTTGGAGCCTAGGAACCTACCTCTACATCAAGGGACCTTCAATTCCAGGTAAGGGTGGACTTCTCCTCACTTGAAATCTGAGGGTGTTGGGTTCTTGGGAGCTATAATGGGTAGTTCTACTAGGTTATCACATTTAGGTAGTTGTTTGTGAAGGAAATTGTTGTAAATCATGCTAAAACTTGATATGTTTAATTTAAGCAAAACTGCCCATGTTGATTGATGGTTAAATAATGATGTTTTGATGTATATGTATGCTTAAAATGCAGTTAGTAAACTGGTAGAGAAGATTTGTAGAGTTAGCTTAGAGTTAAATGTGAGGAAGGTAGTGTTGTAGGTGGAAAAGTGTGAGATTTTGAGGTTTAGAAGGCCAAATTTGGTGTTAGTGGAAATCTGAGTTTGAAGTGAGTTGATTCTAGTTTAGAATGTCAATTAGGACTTGTAGGGAAGCTTAGTGGGAGAAAATGAGAAAAATTAGTAGCAAATGTGAAAAGAGAGTCATTTATAGTGTAAATTGAGTGTTGAGAGGTCCAATTTTGAATAGGTGGAGATTTTACTCTAAAATCCGTTTGAGCAAGTCTAATTCAATGTTATAGACTTGATGAAGATGAGAGTTTACCCCAAAATCACCCAATTCTAATTTTCACCTTTCAAACCTTGAAAACTCACTAAATTTTGTTGGTTTTGGATACCTATATTTTGATTTACCTTTGTTTGAAGTTTGTAATTAGTTTGAACATGATTTATACATGGTTTAGGACTTGTAGGATTAAATTTGAGTGGAATTGGATGTATATAAGTTAGATTTTAAAAATCTGCAAAATTATGCAGAAAAGCTGTCAAATTATACAGAAAATTCGATTGTGCAGTACCAGTTTTCACTATCACGGGTACATCACAGGTTCTCACTAGCTGACTATGCCCGGGTTGGGTCGGGATTGGTCAAGCTTGGTTTTGGGCAATAGCACCCCACCTGACGTCCCCAAGGTCTCCTGACCCCCGCGACATATCCTCAGGTACCACTCTGTGGTCAACTAATAAAAGTTAGAAGACTGAATCTTCCACACTTTCTCACGCAGGGTTTATTGGATTATAGGGCACCCATCATATGTGGTACTAGGTGGCGGTCGAGCGATGGCGCAAAACAAATATTCCATTTCCACAAGCCCAGGCATAAGCACACCATCCCCAATTGCCCACCTTTAATTTGAGCTCATGTACGCGTATGTAGTTCTTCTCCTCGTTCCTCTCATCACCGGGTTCCCATCAATCCCTCCAAGCCTTAACATTGTCAACCACCGCAATGCATCATCTCTTATAGTTGTAGTCTCCTCCGGTTTCTCTCTCGGATTACTCTCATCCTCACCGTCAATCAATTCAATATACACATCCACAAGACTTAATAGTGTCCTTGGGGAACCAATACAATTCAATTTGAAATGAAACTACCATGAAAAAAAACCAGATTGGAATCAGAAATTTTTACACAGGATTCACTCAAATTTCAATGGGTATTTCCTACAAACATACTTCAGTAAAGTTTCCATCCCCGATTCGTTGACCGTTAGATCGCCTTGAAATTTTAACTGACGGTTCCTAATACAGATATCTAAGTTTTGACCGTTGGAATCTGCGAAAGAATATATACAATGCGAGATATAAATTTTTTTCCGTGACAGTGAAAACTGGTACTGCACAGTCGAATTTTCTGCATAATTTGACAACTTTTCTGCATAATTTTGCAGATTTTTAAAATCTAACTTATATATATCCAATTCCACTCAAATTTGATCCTACAAGTCCTAAACCATGTATAAATCATGTTCAAACTAATTACAAACCTTAAACAAAAGTAAATCAAAATATAGGTATCCAAAACCAACAAAATTTAGTGAGTTTTCAAGGTTTGAAAGGTGAAAATTAGAATTGGGTGATTTTGGGGTAAACTTTCATCTTCATCAAGTCTATAACATTGAATTAGACTTGCTCAAAGTGATTTTAGAGTAAAATCTCAACCTATTCAAAATTGGACCTCTCAACACTCAATTTACACTATAAATGACTCTCTTTTCACATTTGCTACTAATTTTTCTCATTTGCTCTCACTAAGCTTCCCTACAAGTCCTAATTGACATTCTAAACTAGAATCAACTCACTTCAAACTCAGATTTCCACTAACACCAAATTTGGCCTTCTAAACCTCAAAATCTCACACTTTTCCACCTACAACACTACCTTCCTCACATTTAACTCTAAGCTAACTCTACTAATCTTCTCTACCAGTTTACTAACTGCATTTCAAGCATACATATACATCAAAACATCATTATTTAACCATCAATTAACATGGGCAGTTTTGCTTAAATTAAACATATCAAGTTTTAGCATGATTTACAACAATTTCCTTCACAAACAACTACCTAAATGCGATAACCTAGTAGAACTACCCATTATAGCTCCCAAGAACCCAACACCCTCAGATTTCAAGTGAGGAGAAGTCTTCCTGGAATTGAAGGTCCCTTGATGTAGAGGTAGGTTCCTAGGCTTCAAAAATAGCTTTAGCTTGAAATTTTGTGTGGAATTGAAGAAGAATTTGAAGCTTGAAGAAGGCTAACAATGGTGATGGAGGAGCAAGAAGAAAACGTAGGGGAAGAAGGAGAAGAGGCTGGAAATTTCTGGAGGAAAGAGAGAGAAGGTCTTGCTTTTAACATTTTTTTTTCTTTTTCTTTTTAATTGCATTTCCACATGCAATTTGGTGATTGGAGCAAAAGGGGCCCACCTTTAATTTGACTTTGACCACGTGCTCAGCCATAAGAGAAGAAAAATCTGGACCTTTTTGGATGCTGAAATCTTGCCTCGATTTGCGTGTCGTCTCTCCGGTTCCAGTTCTTCACGTTTCTCTGCACCTGTCGGGGCCCGTTTTCAAAGGTAGACAATATATATATATATATATATATATATATATATATATATATATATATATATATATATATATCAAAACGCTTAGAATGAGGCCCTGAGCGTGGTTCAGAGGTTGGTTTTGTTTAATTATTAGTTGCACACAAAACAATAATTTTTAGACTAATTAATTGCGAATTAATCCATAACCGTCCAGTTAAGGGTTACTCTTCGTTAGTTAGTCTAACCCGCGTATTTTCCCCCAATGTACATATTTCTACCAAGAATATATATATATATATATATATATATATATATATATATATAATTATAAACTGAATAATATATTTTATTAATTATTTAAATGTAATATTTACAAAAATTCCGGGTAGAAATTTCAGGATGTCACAGTTTTTGCTATTTAATTTATTACTATTAAACCAGTCATTAATTTAGGGACGCCACATCAACACTATGTCAAATTTCAAGAGATTGAATCTGCTGCATAGTGCCATGTCTACGCACCTAAAGATGTAGGAGAAAATGAACACAAACTTTGCAAGGATAAACATAAAAGAATTATAAAAAAAAATGGGAAATCGATCAAACATTCAATTTCTCAAAGGCACAACACAAAAATAAAAGTGAAGCTTCGCAATTAGAAGCACAACATTTAATTTCCCAGAAGCACAACACAATTCAATGAATCAATTTTAACATGTTGTGACAATAAATCTTCACAATTAGAAGTTTTGCATGCAGAGAAAGAGAAGTGGACATTTGTATGGTGCAAATTGTGACATATGAATGGAGTGAAAAATGCATATCTAAAAAAGAACAATGCAAATTGATTTAAGCATACCGTATTTGATAGCAATCAAAGAGGTGGTTTGCGTTCAGATGAAAGCTTCTTCTGACAAAAGTTTCTTCAGAAGAAATTGAAGGTGCGATTTAGCTCCTTTAGATGAAAGCTTCTTCTACACAAAGGGATTCCTCTGCACAAACAAAATGAATGGTGCAGTAGCGATTCAAAAGAAATAAAAGAGAGAAAATTGGTCAAGGTTGAAGGGTAGAATGGAGGAACAACTTTGGGGTTTAGGGTTTGGAGAAAATCGAAGTTGGAGCAAAGAGACACGTTGTGGGTATGAGAAGTTAGGGTTGAAGATTTGGAGCGAAGAACCACTTTGATGCTTGAATTTTCTTTGTGGGAAAGGAAAAGTCGAGAATCACATTTCTACTAAAGAAATATTTGCTTAAACTCGTCGGTTTGTACCCAACGGGAAACCCAAACACAATATTCGCAAAAACCCATTATCTTGTAATCTTAGTGTCAGTTTAGTATAACCAACGTTAGCCAAATCATGTTTTATTTTTAGTGGGTAGAAGTTCATGAGCCTCTTAAAGAACCTCAAAAGGCCCACCACCTCCTCGAAACACTTTTATGATTGCTACCACAACTACTCAAGCTTCCATTGCTGTACCATCTGCAATTGTTTTTACTGGAATTGTTACTCTAGCTCAAGTGGCAGAATTTATATATCACAATTAAAAATATTCAATGAATGAGATTAAAAATCAATTAAAAAAGCATCACTTGCCTTGATCTCCTTATTCCCTTCTTTCTCCATTGCAAACATACCACCATGAATGCATCTGCTACATATCCTTCAAAGCCTTCCTAAACTAAACATTTTCCCTTACAAACACAATACCACTCCATAGGCCATAGTCATTTAATCGAAATAGAGATTATCAATGGTGTGGTTATTTGGTAAAGTACACACTATGTTCATACTTCTATGATGGAATTGGATGACTTGTTTCCTAACAATTAATCCGCATGAAATTACAAACACCATATATGAAACATGTCCCCCTTAATTCTCAAATTTTAAACATCTATTATTCAGTTAATTCTTAATTTTCGTTTTGTGGCAAGTTATTTAATTTGATGAAAGTATGAATTTTACCCAAGAAATATGTTCCCCATCGCTAAGCCTACCACATTAATTGACTTCCTCGATCACCTAAAACCCATAGTTTGAAGTCTCATCACCAAAGTAGTGAAGCCCTCGGGTCCATCATACCTCCCTACCCACCATTGGCAAACCTGGGATTGTTACTTCTCCCGTCATAGTGATGACCAACAATAACCAAGATTGATCATCATAACGGTGACACCACCAAACTACTTGTTGAGTCCAAAATTCTTGGTGTTTTAATCATGACAAACCTTCTGACCACATATCATAAGCCTTCTGAGTTTATGCCTACTAATGAATTTTCTTAAGTATATTTAGAAAGGACAAGTTTTATAAAGAACAACAATTGAAGTAAACTCGGGGTTTTCATGAGTCACTCAGAAAGAATGATAAACTTGAAAGCTCAAAAAGAAGACTCAAAGTGTCATTGGTTGTGTACTGCAATGAAGAAGTCAACATGTTCATTGGATAAAGAGAAAAACTTCAAGTCATGCAAAGTAATCAGCCACTAAAGAGCAAGAAGAATGTTGCAGACATGAAGATCTGCAAAATGAACATGACATGAAGAACAACACTGTTGCACACACTCAAAATGAAATTTCATCAATAGAATGAGTTCATTCTAGACATTGTATCTAGATTTTGAGAAATGTAATTTAATTTTTCTTGGTGACTATGGAAAGCTTGAAGAAATATGTTCAACTTTCATGAACAAGTTGTGGTCTGGTACAACTTGGATCATGGGCAAAATTGAGCTTGAAGTTGCAAATGTTGATCTGTCTAGGCAACTTGATATGTGTGCAAAATTTTGAGGATTACTCAAGCTATAGGAGTGAATTTGAGATGGTCTCAATGTATGTAGAAAGCTAAAAGAAAGATCTACATCTTTCATGCAAAAGTTGTGAGCTAATATGGCTTGTATCTCGGAGAAAATTGATGATCGAGATAAAGATGTCATTCTATCGTCATAATATAACACAACTGAAATGCTTTGAAGATTGCTTATGATGTAATGGTGCAAATGACATGAGACAAGTTCCTGAATGTCAAGGATTAAACTATCTACAATTATCTTGAAGACATCAAAAGCTAGTTTGACCATTCAAAGGGTCAAAGAAATCAAAAAATGATAATGAGCTCACATTAGAATGGTTGGAATACAAGTCTATCATGCTATCTTATCAAAGTATTCCCATGTTTTGCTTCCACTCATAAATCTTTTTTACTTACACTTAAACCATTAGTCATCATAAATTTATGTCTTTTTTTCCATCAAAACTCAAGAGATAGCTGGATCTTCTAGTGATGGATTGTCAGTTCTAATAATCTTCTCATTTTTTATGATGACAAATAATATAAATTTTATAGGGAGAAAAACACAATTACAATAATACTCAATGATAGCTCAATGTGCTTGTGTATGATAGTTCAACATCATTGATCTTTAGGACAAAAAGTATAAAAAAAAATAACAACTTCAAAAAAAAGGACTTAAAACATTAAGCAAGTAAGAAGTGAAAACATCAAAAAAAGAAGAAAAAGAATGTGAAGGAGTAATTCCACTCGAAGTATAGGTGAGATATTATGGTGCACCTCCAAGCTTGCGAAAAATGTTTCCAATAATGTTGAACGAAGTTCTAACCAAATTGATCTTGTTAGAGGCACTGATAGTGAGTGAAAAGGAACAGATCATCACCTAGCTATGAGTAGGGAGGAGGAAATATAGGAGTTGTGATAGATCTTCTTATTGATGAAACTTGGTGAATATCGGGTTGAAGTACTTTATGTTTAGAAATGAGGTTGAAGAAGAAGAAACAAAAAACAAAAAAGTCAGTGTGTGTGAATTTTGGATTGAAATTTGAATTTGAATCTTAAAATGGAAAAAAGAGAAATATATGAACAAATAGAGTAATCAATATTGTGTTGTTTCCAATTCCTTTATTTATATATCAGAGGCATAAAGACTCCTATTTTCATTTTTTGGAAATAAAGATGCATTGCACTTCTCATTTATAATAGAGGGAACAAATGAAGATGCATTGCACTTCTCATTTAAAATAGAGGGAACAAATGCATTGAAACTTATACAACCATCTAAGACACACCTATAACACAAAAAGATAACATTAATTAGCATTGGCTCATTCAGTAGTTAATGAATTCAAATTCTAAGCTACAACTTGAGTAAAAATAGAGTATTGCAATTTATCACATGTAACCATTCAAATCAAGCCCACTCATTTAAATAAGCTTAAATATATACGAGACATATCCAGAAGTCTAAAGGGGGCTGATTTTTTTTTTCTTTCTTTGTAATTTTTTAAATATCTAACTTATAAATAATATTTTCTAAAAAAATTTATTATTTTTACACATAAAATTAAAACTAATTTTTATTTTAAACGATAAATTTTTTAATTATTATCATAATAACAACAAACACACATCTAGTTTTATACAATTTTATACTAATTATTTCCTTAATCATTATCATAATAACAAAACCAAAACCATTTTTTCACAAATTTTCACTATCTAATCTTAATCACCATTATTTTATACCATATAAAATTAATTTTACAAAATATTACAGTAGTCAACTTAACAATACATGATAAATATCTAGGGCCCCTGCCCCCCTCTAGATCCATCACTATATTGTATTTATTTTTCCTTTGTTTACAAGCTTCCCTGTACTTGTATCACGTTGTTAGTCAAAAACCAAATTGAAGATTGAAGTTAAATAATCATCTTTTTGGGAAAATAATATATAATATCTTTAATGGGTGTACGAGATGAAAATATTATTTTTAAATATTAACCATGAAATCATATATAAATGATAAGAATATTTACTTAAATTTAATCTTAATTATTTTATTTTATTGTTGAGATTAATTCACCCGCACTCTCTTTAATTGTGCTATAAGAAAGAAAAGATAAATTCAACTAATTCAACATGAAAGAATGTTAAGATTGTAACCTGAGCAATAGTTCTGCCATGTGCCTTTGCAATTTCCTTGAGTATTTCACTGTCCATGACCACATTGGAACCCCAACTAGCCCCCTTGGCTCCCAGAGGAGAAAATGCAGTTATGATTATACCCTTTTCATCACAAAATTCCTTTAGCTTCTTCTAATGACAAGCAGGATTCATCTCCACCTATTAGGTGGCAGTGTCAAGAAATAGAATATATGGTCAACACTAGTCAAATTGAATTATTGTGAGTAGAAAGATGATCAAGATGAGTTCTTGGACCTACTTGATTGACAGATGGGGGAATGGTAGCAAATGAGAGTAGATCTTTAAGTTTCTTGCAAGTGAAGTTGCTGACACCTATTGATTTTGCAAGGCCTAGTTTCTTGCATTCTTCCATTTGTTTCCAAACACCCGTTAAGTTAAATGCACTTATTAGATCTTTAGTGTATGGAGTTTCCCAATCCCCAGGCTTCACATTGATGGGCCAGTGGATCAAATAAAGGTCCAAATATTCTATTTTCAGCCTCCTGCATTATGTCATCATTCATCAATTAAGCATTGTATTCTAATGTTGGTTAAGTAATATGCATATATGCATTTATGTTTGAGATCACACATCGACTGTTACAGTCAAAATAGTGCATGAAGGATAACTCTTATCTCTTGAAGCTTTTGAAATTGCGTTAGGTCTAAACCTAAATTCTAATATGACATCAAAACCTATCTAGGTGTCGAAGATCCCACAACTGTCACCAAGACACAATATTACTATCAAGAATTAGAGAATGTAAAAGTTAGTTAAGTTATGTTAGTTAAAGTAGTTAGCTTGGACATGACGTTGATTAGTTAGTTTGGCCTTGTATATAAGCATCACAAACCATACTTTGTAATTGAATTCCATCAATTCTATTCACTTTATCACTTTATCATGGTATCAGTTGGAATTCATCTTCCGCATATTCTCTTATTCTTCATAGCTTCCTTTCGAAGCACTTTCTTCTTCATTGAATTTTTTTTCCTGGTTTTCATCAATGGCTGTTGTGATGGATGATGTCAATCCTTTCTTCATTCACTCTTCAGACAATCCTGGTTTGATGTTGGTTTCTCATCCGTTATTGGGTGACAATTATAGTTCTTGGTAGAAGGCAATGAAGATGGCTCTTGGCAAGAACAAATTTGGTTTCGTTGATGGTTCAATTGTTGAACCTGCTTTGGGTCATGCAAATCATGCTGCTTGACATCACAATGACAACATTGTTGCTTCTTGGCTTCCGAATTCTCTTTCAAAAGAGATTCAGGTTAGTGTTCTACATTGCTCTTCTGCAAAAGCTATTTGGGATGATCTCAAGGAGCGTTTTAAGCAACGAAATGGACCTTTAATTTTCCAGTTGAAACATGATTTAGTTTCTCTTCAACAAGGTTCCATGAGTGTAACTTCTTATATGCAAAACTGAGATCGATTAAGGTCTCTTTGTTAGAACTGAATCCTGCACATACTTGCACATACAATGGAATCAAACCTTGATGTGAATATGCTTGAGTATGCTATGCATTTCTTGATGGGTCTCAATGAAGCCTACTCTTCGATTCAGGGCCAGATCCTCTCTATGGATACTTTTCCTTCCATTACCAAGATTTTTTCTCTGGCTGTTCAAGAAGAAAAATAGAAGGAAATTGGTACTGCTTCTGCTACTTCTTCTCATGCTTTTGCTGTAAAGCAAGGTCCTGAATCAAAGAACAAAACCAATCAGAAAGATCATCCCATTTGTGCACATTGTGGTATTCATGGTCACACCAAGGCTTAATGCTACAAGCTAAATGGTTATCCACCCAATTACAAGAAGAACAAGTTTGTTTCTGCAGCAGCAAATCACTCCTATTCTGGCTCAGTGAATCAAGTTTCTATGGGTTTTGTGAATCATACAACTTCAACTTACTGTGCAACAATACCAGCAGTTGATCCATCATTTGTAGAGTATGATATTGTCTGCTACTCCTTCCTTTAATCTCCTAAAAGATGCTTGGCTTATAGATTCAGGTGCTAGCACTCATGGTTTTTTAAATTTTTTTAAGTCTTATCAATTTAATGTCAGTTTTGTTTGTGAAGAATTTTTTAGAGGCGTGTGCAAATTGCAAAGTGTTGTCAATTTCAATAGTGATTTTACCCTGTTACCTTGTGCAGCAGATGACCATTAAAATTTTCAGACTAAAAAAAACATTCTGAGTTGTTAATTTTATGTCAGTTTTGTTGGTGAAATATTTTTTTCCAAAGACATGTGTAAATTGCAAAGTGTTGTCAATTTGGACTGTGATGTTACCATGCTACTTGTTGCTCTAGAAGTGGGTAAACTGGAAATTGTTAACAAAAACTTAAAGAATCAATTTATTTCATTACTTAAAGTGATCACTGAACACTGACATAGGACAGCACGAGAAAACCTCAAAGTAGAAACAACTAAGACATAAATCATCCTCAGATTACCAACCTCGTTTGAATATTGTTTTGTGGGAAGGAAACATGTTACTTTTTTCCAGTCTAGAAGAGGAGTCAGTATCACTACCATGGTTTTTGACCCAATAAGTCTCGTATTCATTTGATAGGTCCTCAAGATTGGAGGTTGAGTCATGTTGGTTGCTTAGTGGGTTATTGTTGTCAGAAATTATGGCAAATAACTCCACAAATGGTAGTGTTGGGTTGTTGTAAAAAATGTTGAACATTTATCGAACATCAACATCATCTCCCAGAATAAAACATGTGTACATATATAGTTTTCATGCCTCAAATATGAGGCTTTGAAAGTGGAGATGTATTGGTGGGGTTGAATGTTTAGTTTTTGGTGAACAAGTTCAAGCAATTGTGTAAAGGTGGTGCCCTCATTAGTAATGCAGATTTGACCATTGTAGTAAACACAAACATATGCAATTGGGTGACACATTGTGGTAGGGGTTAAGACAAATATTTGAAAGTTCTACAAATGTCTTTAGCTGGTAGTGGTATTTATAGAATTTGTCTTTAGTTAGGTGACTCATTGGTGTTCATTGTGCATTCACATACACTGGTAAATGACATGTGAGTCTGTCTAGCAGATGGGCTCAAGATGTGATAAGGGGCCTCGAGATGTGATAAGGGTGTGTACGTTGAATAGTAATAATAAAAAAAACATTGTTGGCCACTTAAACATTGTTTGAAGGGTCGAAATCATAGTTATTTATTTATTTTTCTCTTAATTTGAGGTCGTTGTCAATGAAAGTGTTGCACAATATTTTTTTTTGGGATTCGTTGACATGAAAACTAAGGAATGCCATAGATAGTTTTAATGTATTGGAGATAATTTTAAAAAATTTCATAACATGGCTAATTAAACATTGTTTCAAGGGTCGAAACATGGTTTTTTTGAATTGTTTATCTTAATTTGAGGTTGTTGTTGATGGAACTATTGCATGATATATTTTATTTTGGATTCTTTGACATGAAAACTAAGAAAAAAATGTGCCACATATATTTGTAATGTATGGGAGATAATTTTAAAAAATTGCATAACATGGTCACTTAAATATTGTTTCAAGCGTCAAAACATAGTTTTTTTTCCTCTTAATTTGAGGTCATTGTTAATGAAATTGTTGCACAATATATATATATATATATATATATATATATATATATATATATATATATATATATATATATAGACACACACACACACACACACACACACACACATACACATATATATATATTGCATTCTTTGAGGTGAAAAAAAAGAAAAAATTTACCACAGATATTTTTAATGTATTGCAGATAATTTAAAAAAATTGCATAACATGACCACTTAAACATTGTTTCAAGCATCGAAACCGTAGTTTTTTTTTTTTTAATTCTTTCTCTTAATTTGAGGTCATTGTCGATGAAAGTATTGCACGATATATTTGTTTTTTTTATTCTTTGACGTGAAAACTAAGGAAAAAATGTTCCACAGATATTTGTAATGCATTGGAGATAATTTTAAAAAATTGCATAACATGGCCACTTAAACATTGTTTCAAACGTCGAAATCATAGTTTTTTTTCTCTTAATTTGGGGTTATTGTCAATGAAAGTGTTTCATGATATATTTTTTTTTTATTCTTTGACGTGAAAAAAAGGAAAAAATGTGGCACGAATATTTTTAATGTATTGGAGATTATTTTAAAAAATTACATAACATGACCACTTAAGCATTGTTTTAAGGGTCGAAACCATAATTATTTGGGATTTTTTCGGTTACGTGCAGGAATTCATTGTGCGGTCACTAATAATTGACATGCAAGGCTAAACAACACATGACCTCAAGATGCGATAGGGTATGTGCGGTGAACAACATTAATAAAGAAACAATTTTAATCATTCGCATAGACTTTGTCGGTTGTGTGCAGTTGTTCACTATTCGGTCACATGCAGTGATAATCGGCATGCAAAGCTGAGCAACAAATGGCCTCGAAATGCGATAAGGGTCTGTGCAGTGAACAGTAACAATAAAAAATTGTGTTTAATTGTTCACACAGTCTTTGTCGATTGTGTAAAATTTTTCACTATTCGGTCACATGCACTGATAAATGGCATGCGAGGCTGTATTGCACATGGCTTTTGTTTGAATGTAAGACCTTGAGATTCCAAAGGCCATTAAAATGAATGTCCTACTGTCATGCCTCATGATTCCAAAGGCCATTAAAAGAACTGTCTTACTGCAATGCCTTAAGATTCCAAAATCCCTCTGCACGATTGTCTTACTGTCATGCCTTTAGATTCCAAAGCACGTCTACTATTACCCCGTGATTGATTATATATTTAAGTGCATGATATCACCCTATACTTTGCATAGTTACATCAAAGTGTCAGTGAGAAAAAAAAATAGTGCAAGAAAAATGAGTTCAGCCCTAATTTGTGTGTTCGTTTATGTCAATGGTGAAATTATTTGCAGTTCAAGTGGTAACACAGTTTTCAGCAACACAAAATCGATATTGTTGTATCCAACAATGACACTGACCGACATAACCAGTGTAATACAATCATCAATTATAGATGATGATGTTTCGTCTGCAATTACTTCAATTTGGTATTGTTGTCTTATACATGAAATGAATGGACACGTTGAGTATACGACATGTCCACTTACTGATGAAGATGTTTGGTGCATGTTTAAAACATGACAAGTGTAATATGTATGGAACTTAGAGTTGAAGTTCATACTTCACCATCATCGTCATTTGCTAATGACCTAGTATGGACGGAGATGGAGTAGAAACTAAATAATTCCATGAAATTAGAATAAACTATTTAACATATTTTTTTGTTGTATTGCTTTTAATTACTTGTTAGTATTTATAATGTATTTGATGTTTGTACGATGTGTTTGTATGATGTTTTTCAGTTGTCATTTCTGTTTGACAATAAGGTAGTTAAATAAATTGCAAAATTAAATGAACGTGAACATAATGTAAGTAAAAAAGTTCAACATAAGTTAATTGGAGAATGATATTTTCACCAATCAAAAGATTTTACTACTTAATCCCCATAATGGTGTCCTGTTCCACATGGAGGACGCCTCCCATTACGTCCTGGATTTCGATGTGGGCGTTGATCTGATATATCATGCAATAATGGATTATTCTCTTCAACATCTTGGCTAAACATCAAATTGAAACTTGGTGGAGTAAATTTACCCACTTCGTTCTGTAGGCTATGCATGTATTCACAAGCTGATGTTGACGTGCCACAATCAGTTCCAAAAACATTACTCAAGAAATCATCTGGTTGGACAATTGGTGGAGTGTAGTCCATGTTCAAAGGACTAGGAAAAAAATAATCCGTCATGGTGCGAATTGGTGTGTATGTGGGTGGAATGTAATCTATCATGGGGGGAATTGGTGTGTATGCAGGATTACATTCTGGTTGCACAATGTTTGTTTCCTTTGAGGATTGACCAATTTCAAAATTCATTGACGATCCACTTGGCGGTTTGCATATTTAAAAAAAATAATAGTATTACTTTGATATCACCCCAGGTATTCATGAGAATGATTTGCATGCCCTATAATCGGCTATCCCTGTAAAACCATTGATTGACGTTGTTGTCAATACCTTATCCACTTTGCATGTTTTTCAGCCCAATTTTTGTCAGTTCGACCTTGCATGTTGATTTTGTGAAGTTTGTCCATTTTTTGGGGGGATTTGGCATGCCTTGTTGGAGGCGGAATTGAAGTTTAACTCTATCCGCTTGTTGTCATTCTACTATTGAGAAACAAATTAGAGGGGTGTAGGCTGTCCATATGGAGGAGTCTATGAAAGCTCTCGATTCAATAACATCCTAAAAGTGGAGATATGGATTCCATAAGAACTGAAATAATACAAAAGAATAATTAATTAATTATTAAAAACACAAACCTCAACATTATTTTTAGGGTAAATAGCCACTTTTGTCCCTCAATGTGTAATTCGCTGACAAATGCGTCCCTGAAAGATGAAAATACAAAATTTAGTCCCTAAAAGTGTAAAAAGTGTGACAAATATATTCGAATATTAACTTTCATCTGTCACCGTTAATAAAATAGCCAACATGGCACGGTGGGACAAAATTTTCACTAGAATGATTGCCAACGTGGATTGCTAGCATAGGGGCATATTTGTCATAATATTTTTTTGAATTTCCGTCTTCCCTCTCCTCTGAAAAATGTGTCCCTAAAAGATAAAAATGCAAAATTTAATCTCTGAAAGTATAAAAAGTGTGACAAATATATCCGAACGTTAATAATGAATTGTATAGGAGAGAAAGGTAGGGAAAAAGGGATTAAAAAAACAGTAAAATACAATTTAAGATTTGAACTCTTTTACACTAAAATACAACGATCGGTCAAAATTTATTTAAATAGTGATTAAGTGAGATTACAACACAAATGATCGGTTGAAATTCATTTAAACAGTGATTAAGTGAGATTACAACATAAATGATTGGTTGAATTTGTTGGATCAAGTGGCCTCGGAATAATTAAGAAGGGGGGGTTGAATTAATTATTAATGTGTCTTGACTAATTAAAAAATTATCCTTCTTAATATTACTAGATTCAATTAGGCTTTACTACTAAGTTATGAGGAAGTAAAGAACAAAAACAATAACTTAGACAAAAGTAAAGCGGAAATAAAAGAACACAGCGGAAAAGTAAAGAGTGTAGGGAAGAAGAAAACAAACACATATTTATACTGGTTCGGCCACAATCCGTGCCTACATCCAGTCCCCAAGCAACCAACAGTTCTTGAGATTTCCAATAACCTTGTAAAGTCCTTTACAAGCAAAGATCCACAAGGGATGTACCCTCCCTTGTTCTCTTTGAACAACCAAGTGGATGTACGGTCCACTTGAACTGATCCACAAGAGATGTATCCTCTCTTGTTCTCAGTATAACAACCCAAGTAGATGTACGCTCTACTTGTACCACAAAGGATGTACGCTTTACTTGTACCACAAAGGATGTACGCTCCAATGTGTTAAGACAAAGAATTCTTAGGCGGTTAGTCCCTTGAATCTTTGTAAGGGGAAACAAAAGATATTTCAGGCAGTTAGTCCTTTGAAATCTTTTGTTTAAGGAAAAGGGAAGAATCAAAAGAATTCCCAGGCGGTTAGTCCTTTGAATCTTTTGTCAAGAGAGGGAAGGGAGAATCAAAAGAATTCTCAGGTGGTTAGTCCTTTGAATCTTGTGGCAAAAGGGAGAAGGGATGAAAAGATAACACACTTTTATTTTCTGTAGAATTTCCACTTGCAGAAAAACAAAGTATTGAAACAAAGTTTAGAAAGCTTTTTGGCAAAGAAAAAGCAATGGGAAATGGTTAGAGAAAGATTGTGAAAAGAATTGTTTGAAAGAATATCATATATGTTTTGAATGTGTGCCAAAGTCATGCTTTTATAGACTCTTCATTTCTGGTCAAAGAAACCATTGGAAGAGTTGTGACTTTAGAGAAAATCATGTTAAGAGTTATAACTCTTAACTTTTTCTTCAAAATTGTTCACTGGTAATCGATTACCACAAAGGTGTAATCGATTACACAATGTGTTTTATTAAAAGTTGCGACTCTTAACAATTGGATTTGAATTCCAACGTTCAGATTCACTTATAATCAGTTACTAATATAGTGTAATCGATTACACTATTTGAAAATCATTTTGGAACGTTGCAAACCATTTGAAAACATTTTGAATACCAAACTGCTCACTGGTAATTGATTACTGATAACTGGTAATCGATTACCAGAGAGTAATCACTCGGGCAACTTAGAAAATTTGAGAAAATTCTTTTGTAAAACAAAACTGTGCTATTTGGTTTTTGAAAAAATCTTTTAATACTTATCCTATATGAAGTCTTGACTTGTTGCTTCTTGATTTCTTCTCTTGAATCTTGAATCTTGGATTGGATTCTTGATGCTTGATCTTGAAGTCTTGAATCAATTACTTGGGCTTTTGGCATCATCAAAATTGTTTGGTTCATCATCATGAAGCTTGATTCTACAGAATTTTATTTTAACGGTGATTAAATAAGATTACGGTATGAACGATCGGTCGAAACTTGCTTTAAAAAAAGAAAAAGATCACCGATGATCGAAGAAGGAGATGAAGATGCACAAATAATAAAGGGGACCCCTAAGGGTTCATAAATCAAATTCAAATCCTTAAAGCAAGCACTAACCGGATGAAGAACGAAGAACGAATGATAAACAAACGAAGAATAACCGAAGAACAAACAACGAACGGTGTAGGAATCGATCACGGATGCGATTCAGAAGTGTTTCGACCTTGCTTTTTTTATTCTTTCTTCTTCCTTTCTCTCCTTTCTTCTTCTTTCTGGACCTCAGGGAACTTAGGGACCCTTTACTTCAGCCTTCCCACACTTATTTATAGCAAAACAAAGCATTTGGGTTGAAGGTAGCTCCCCTAGGCGAGCTGAGCTCAGCCAGGCGAGTTGATAACTTCATTTTGAAGCAACCCTGCTCGCCCAGGCGAGCTGGTTACTTCATTATGAAGTTATCTAGGTGGCTCAGGGGCTAAAAAATGCCCAAAAATGACCCTTTTCCCCTTCTTTTGATTATTTTGCACATTTCCTTCCGAAACATAAAAAAATCTTACGAAATACGCGACAATTGGTGTTAAGCAGCTTAATTCGGGTGGCAAGAATCCAAATGTTTACCAATGATCGTCCCCGGACGAAATTACGGTATGACAGTTGCCCCTCTTTACTTATCTTTTATTGGAAATAAAAAGGAAGTAAAGATAAAGACACTAATTTCGTTCGAGGGATCTTACCATCCAATCGGCCACTAACGGAAGTCCAAGCAGTGAAACTGAGGAATCATGAGGATATTGAAGTTCTTTTTTTTTTCGTTTTCTTCCTTTTTTATTTTTATTTTCTATATATCTATTTTTTTTCTTTTTAAAAGCATTGACACAGAGGACGTTGAGTCCTATGAAGCACAAGGACAAAAGACATTGAAGTCTTTCAGATGAAGACATTGTCGTCATTGAAAGCGTAAACGAAGGCATTGTCACCTTTTGAAAGCATGAATGACTAAAGACATTGTCATCCTCGAAATGTAGATGAAGGCATTGTCGCCTTTTGAAAGCATGAAATGACTGAAGACATTGTCGTCTTCAAAATGTAAATGAAGGCATTGTCGCCTTTTGAAAGCATAAATGACTGAAGACATTGTCATCTTTGAAATGTAGATGAAGGCATTGTCGCCTTTTGAAAGCATGAAATGACTGAAGACATTGTCGTCTTTGAAATGTAAATGAAGACATTGTTGCCTTTTGAAAGCATGCAATGACTGAAGACATTGTCGTTTTCGAAATGTAAATGAAGACATTGTCGCCTTTTGAAGGCATGCAATGACTAAAGACATTGTCGTCTTCGAAATGTAAATGAAGACATTGTAGCCTTTTGAAAGCATGCAATGACTGAAGACATTGTCGTCTTCGAAATGTAAATGAAGACATTTTTTAAGGCATACAATGACTAAAGACATTGTCGTCTTCGAAATGTAAATGAAGACATTGTCGCCTTTTGAAAGCATGCAATGATTGAAGACATTGTCATCTTCGAAATGTAAATGAAGACCATGATGGTCTCCGCATGCCATCGAACTTGATTGTCTCTATATGGCAAAGGAGACTAAAATAGTCTTGAAAAACAATGAAAATGGGTGACCATGTTGGTCTCCGCATGCCATCGAACTTGATTATCTCTGGATAGCAAATGAGACTAAAATAATCTTGAAAAACAACGAAAATGGATGACCATGATGGTCTCTGCATGCCATCGGACTTGATTGCCTCTGGATAGCAAAGAAGACTAAAATAGTCTCGAAAACAATGAAAATGGATGACAATGATGGTCTCAGCATGCCATCAGACTTTCTTGTCTCTGGATGACAAAGGAGACTAAATAGTCTCGGTCGAAAGACATTGAAGTCTTTGAAAAGAGGCAGATGACCATAATTTGTCTCTGCATGCCATCATACTTGCTTGTCTCTGGATGGCAAAGGAGACTAAATTGTCTCGAAAACAACAAAAAATGGATGACCATGATTGTCTCCGTATGCCAATGGACTTGATTGTCTCTGGAAGGCAAAAGAGGTACAGATGACCATGATGGTCTCCGCATGCCAATAGGCTTGATTGTCTCTGGAAGGCAAAAAAGTGCGAATGAACATGATTGTCTCTACATGCCAACGGACATGATTGTCTCTAGAAGGAAAAAGGTGTGGATGAACATGATTGTCTCCGTATACCAATGGACTTGATTGTCTTTGGAAGGCAAAAGGTACAGATGACCATGATTTGTCTCCACACACCAACAGACTCGCTTGTCTCTGGAAGGCAAAGGGAGACTGTAATAATCTCAGTCAAAAGACATCGAAGTCTTCAAAAAGGGGCAGATGACCGTAATTTGTCTCTGCGTGCCAATGGACTCGATTGTCTCTGGAAGGCAAAGGAAGCGGATGATCATGATTTGTCTCCGCGTGCCAACAGACTTGATTGTCTCTAGAAGGCAAAGAAAGCGGATGACCACAATTTGTCTCCGCGTGCCAATGGACTTGATTGTCTATGGAAGGAAAAGGGTGCGGATGACCATATTTTGTCTCTGATGCAATCCTCCCTTGGAAGGGACCAATCACTAGAACCATGAGCAAGAGGCTCCAAGAAGATTGGGCTAGAGCTGCTAAAGAAGGCCCTAGGGTTCTCATGAACCTTAGGGTAGATTTCTGAGCCCATGGGCCAAGGTTGGGTCCATTTATCTTTGTACATATTAGACTAGGATGTCATTATATTTGGTCCTTGTATTTAGGGCTCCATATTGTAGGTAGGGTACCCTAGAAATATAGGATTTTTCAGCCCTTGTATTTTTGGGCACCTAGACTAGTTTTTGTATTAGGGGTAGTTTTGTAATTTCACATGCACTAAGTGGATATTTGATGTGTGTGGTTGGAAATAAATTTAATTGAATTGGTAGAAGCCCAATCCAATTAAATTTTAGAGGGGGAGGTGAGCATTTGCTTACTACACCCCATTGCCACATCATATAGTCACACTTTGTGCATGTCCTTCATGCTTTTCATGCCTCATGACACCTAAGCACACTTAGTGGAGAATCTTGGAATTGATCTTGGATTAGTGGGCTGAACCATAACTAAAATTCACTAATCATAATTAGTGAAATTTTGGCTCCAAAGTTTGGCTCCACAAATTCAATTTCAAATTCAAGTGAAATTTGAATTTCCCTCCAATTTTGTGTGACACTTAGGCTATAAATAGAGGTCATGTGTGTGCATTTTTTTGAACTTTGATCATTTTGAATATTAACTTCAGATTTCAGAGCTCTTTTTGAGCACAAAATTTCGTGCTCTTCTCTCCCTCTCCCTTCATTCATCTCCTTCTTCCTCCAAGCTCTTATCCATGGCCTCCTATGGTGGTGAGCTTCTTCTAGACTCATCTTCTCCTTGAAGTGGCGTCTCCTCTCTCTCTTCCTTCTCCATTCCGTTGCCATTTATCTTCCAAGAAGCAAAGGAATCCATTGATGAAGAAGATCCTAGGCTTACAAGCTCTAATGGAGCTTGCATCAGTCTCCGTGTACCAACGGACTTGATAGTCTCTGGAAGGCAAAAGGGGTGCGGATGACCATAATTTGCCTCTGCGTGCTATAATACTTGATTGTCTCTAGAAGGCAAAAGGGGTGTAGATGACCATATTTGTCTCCGCGTGCCAATGAACTTGATTGTCTCTGGAAGGCAAAAAGCGTGTGGATGACCATAATTTCTCTCCGCATGCCAATAGACTTGATTGTCTCTGGAAGGCAAAAGGATGCGGATGACCAGGTTTATCTCTGTGTGCCATCGGACTTGATTGACTCTGGATAACAAAAGGGGTGTGGATGACCATGTTGTGTCTCTGCATGCCATCAGACTTGATTGTCTCTAGATAGCAAAAAGGGTGTGGATGACCATGTTTTGTCTCCGCATGCCATTAGACTTGATTGTCTCTGGATAGCAAAAAGGGTGCGGATGGCCATAATTTGTCTCTGCGTGCCAACGGACTTGATTGTCTCTGGATGGCAAAGGAAGCTTTAATAGTCTTCGAAAAGTAAATGACAGAGGACTTTGAGTCCTATGAAAGCATAAAGACAAAGGACTTTGAGTCCCACGAAAGATAAAAGGCGAGGACTTTGAGTCCTATGAAAGCAAGGACTTTGAGTCCTATGAAGGCGAGGACTTTGAGTCTTATGAAAAAAAAGGACTTTGCGTCCTACAAAGGCAAGGACTTTGAGTCCTATAAAGGATAAAAGTGAGGACTTTGAGTCCTATGAAGGCGAGCCAATAGGTACAAGTACCAAAGGGCTTTAACCTTATGAGAAAGCAAGATGTTGACTCTTTGAGAGGGCCTCCCATCTATGCACTTATTGCCTAATATGAACATGATTTTTTTGGGATGCAGATGTATACAACCTTCATGCAAAAGGTTTTGAAATCATGAAAATTGTGTAATGCTCATGACATTTTTTCTTGTTTTTGTGATTTTGATTTTGATTTGATTTTTTTTTCTTTTTGTGAAAAACACAGATTGCCTGTTTTTTAGAGATGTGATAACTCATGCAACCTCATCCTATCTTTTTTGCAAATCTCCTTGGGGATTCCCTCAGAGTGTATATGCTATTTGATTTAGTCACTTGACTATTTTGGAGTGATGGCAATGGAGCCGTTTGACATTTAATCAATCAACTGAAATATTGATCTTGGGGTTTTCCCCATTCTTTTTTAAAAGCTTCGATTTATTCTGCACAGCAAGAAAATATATGGCTTTGGGACCGATCACATGCACCGTTGAAGGATGGCAATGGATCGTTGTGAAACTTTTTGATTTAAGGCCATAGAGTAATGCCAAGGGTCTGTTGATCCCATTGAAACTTGATGGCATGGGTTGATCTTGAAAGAATTTATACAGTGAAGGCTGCCCTCGGATTCGAAAGGAATCCTAAGGAGTCGACATTAGATGTACCCTATTATCACAATTGTCTTTGGACATTTTCCATTAGCTCCTGGTCAAATGAGTTTTCTTCTCAAATGTGCAAGTGCGAACCTCAGGGGTTTCTCTTTTTTGTTATATATATATATATATATATATATATATATATATATATATATATATATATATTAACAATCACATGTGTGCGCGGGTTTCATACCAGAATCCTAATGCAAAAGCAAATTAGTCATTCCTTGATCCACATAGGCTTTATTGGGCTTGTAACGTGGTCAGGGCTACGAGGGCTATGAAAGAAAAGATTAGGCAGGCTCAAAGAGTGCTTGAGGGTTATATTGAGTAAAAACTTTAAGAGCGTTGCTCGTAATTTATTCATTTCAACTTTTAAGTTGGGCCCTACTCCTTTTGTATTATCTTTCATTGCACTTTTGTGCCTTTCTTGTAGAATTTGGAGATCTTTTGTCTCTCCCTTTTTTCGCTCGCCTTCGACATATTTTCTTTTTTTATTTTGGCCCAACTTCAAGTATGCATTATTTGCATCGCTTTCCCTGCCGGTTTAGCGGTGGTTCCTACTCAGGGTTTCCATTTTGCTTTTGCTGTTTTCTTTTGTTTGTTTTTAGAAAACAAATATGCTTAGGCTCGGAGGGGGTAGCAAAGGATAAACTAGTGTTTGGGATGTTGAAACATGGTCATGTGTCATCTCAAATCTTGACTTAAATCCTTTTGTAGTTTGGATTTTGGGACAAAACCTTAATAACACTCCCCTGATTGTTTTATTTTATTTTATCATCAACCCTGATTTTTGCTTAGGCCGCCCTTTCAGGTTTTCAACCTACCGGGTGAGAAATTTTGATCTGCCCCTAGGTTTGCTTGAGGCCCATGGACAGTGCCCCCTCATTGCCCCAGTGTAGGGCTCTAAGGGATCTATTGTTATCTTTTGCTATGACCTTGTAGCAAGGCATCTATCGGGTGAGAATTTTCGATCAGCCCCTTGGTTTGCTCGAGGCTTATGCATGGGTGCCTCTCATTGCCCCAGTGTAGGGCTCTGAGGCATCCATCTTGGATCAATTGGCCTCAGAATAATTAAGAAGGGGGGTTGAATTAATTATTCCTAAACCTTTACTAATTAAAAATTTACTCTTCTACTTTTACTATGTTGTTAAGTAAATGAAGAACAGAAAAGAAACTTAACCAAAAGTAAAAGCGGGAATTAAAATGCACAGCGGAAATTAAAAGAGTAGGGAAGAAGGAGACAAACACACAAGAGTTTTATACTGGTTCGGCAACAACCCGTGCCTACATCCAGTCCCTAAGCGACCTGCGGTCCTTGAGATTTCTTTTCAACCTTGTAAAAATCCTTTTATAAGCAAAGATCCACAAGGGATGTACCCTCCCTTGTTCTCTTTGAACAACCTAGTGGATGTACCCTCCACTAGAACTGATCCACAAGAGATGCACCCTCTCTTGTTCTCAGTCAACAACCCAAGTAGATGTACCCTCTACTTGTACCACAAAGGATGTACCCTCTAATGTGTTAAGACAAAGTTCTCAGGCGGTTAAACCTTTGAAACTTTGTGAATGGGGATACAAAAGAATTCTCAGGCGGTTAGTCCTTTGAAATCTTTTGTATATGGGATAGGGAAGAATCAAAAGAATTCACAGATTGTGTCGTTTTGAATTCTTTGACAAGGGAGAAGGGAGACACAAAAGAATTCCGGCGGTTAGTCCTTTGTTCTTTTGGAAAAGGGAGAAGAGAGACACAAAAAGAATTCAGGCGGTTAGTCCTTGGCGAATCCTTTTTGGCAAAGGGAGAAGGGAATGAAAAAGATGAATAGCACAAGTTTTCAAGGTTTGGAAAACCAGAAAACTTTGGAAAGCTTTTGGCAAAAGGAAGAAGAAGAAGAAGTTCAAAGAGACTCAGAAATCAATTGGCAAAAGTTTGTTGTCTAAAGAATGAATTGAAAAGTATATCCAAATGCAAATCAAAGCCTTTCTTTTATAGACTCTTCATGCCTGGTCAAGATAACCATTAGAAGAGTTATAACCTTTAGAAAAACTTAAAAAACCATTTGAAAAAGTTGAAAACTATTGGAAGAGTTGCATCTTTTGATTTTGTTCAGAAACTATCACTGGTAATCGATTACCAAATCAGTGTAATCGATTACACAAAGCATTTTTGTGAAAGGATGTGACTCTTCACAATTAAATTTGAATTCCAGCGTTCAAACACACTGGTAATCGATTACCAAATCATTGTAATCGATTACAACATTTTTGAAATCAATTGGAATGTTGTAAATTCAGTTGAAGACTTTTTGAAAACCATTTTGCTACTGGTAATCGATTACAACAATCTGATAATCGATTACCAGAGAGTAAGAACTCTTTGGTAAAGGTTTTTGAGAAAAGTTCATGTGCTACCCAGTGTCATACCCTAATTTCGTCTGGGGATTATTATTTGATGATATACAACCTTTGATTGGCCGCTTCGAGATACTTGGCACCATTTGTTGCACAATATGTGAAGTCCCGAGACGTGCCGAAAATCAAAAGGAAGCAGGCTTATGCGATCCATGAAAATTCCGTAATGTGACGGAAATCGAAAGGAGGTGTTTTTCGCAATCCGTGAGTTTTCGTAACTTCTTCGAAAGCTAAAAAAGAGTAAATACATAATCCGTAAGGATTCGTAACCTTGCGGAAGGAAAATAAGTATCGTTACGAAATTTGTAAAGTTTCGTAACGTTACGGAAAAAGAATTACCAAAAAAGGTAAAGGGGGTGCATTTTGTAAAAAGGGGGGTACAAATAGCAATCAGGCCCACTTGGGCCTTCCAGATTCTTCCTCCAGAAGGCTGTTGCTTCTGGAGGAAGCAACCTTGCTCGCCTGGGCGAGCTGGGTGGCAAGCTCCTCCCCTATTTTGCTATAAATAGGGGGAGGAGTGAAGGGAGAAGGGGTTCAGCCTTCTTGGCACTTCTTATTCTCTCGAAATTGCTGAGGAAAACTATTTTCGTGAAGAAAATCCAAGTCGAGGCGCTTCCGTAACGTTTTCGTGAGTAATTATGCGAAGATTCTCGACCGTTCTTCAACATTCATCGTTTGTTCTTCGTTTTCTTCAGTCTTCAACGGGTAAGTACCTCAAACCGAGCTTTTCAATTCATTCTATGTACCCGTGGTGGTCCACTTTTTGTTTCATGTATTTTTATTCTCATTATCATTCGCTTTCTATACCCTATTTTGACGTGCTTCAGTCATTTATTTAAGTCATTTCTCGCCTAATCTAAAAATAAAATAAATTTCCACCGATTATTTGAATTGTATCATCCGTTAATTTCTGTTAAAATGAATTCCGACCGTTTGGTCGTGCCGCAACCATGTTGGAAATAAAAAGAAGAGGTAAAATAATAATATAATAATCAAAAAATACCTTTTTAGTAAAATAAAGCGAAAAATCAATCGGACGTTTTCTCTTTGGGATTTCTCATTCTTAATTGAATTGACTAATAACTAAAGTGAAACTAAGGCTAAAATCAACTCGCCTAGTCAAGCTCGTCCACAAAAAATAGGGTTTTGAAAGTTTATCATTTCAGTGTCTTACCAAGTTAAATGGATCATTTTTAAGGTCAAACGCCTTAAAATGATCACCCTTCAAGTAAAAAGAATCTCTTGATTCACGCATGAGAAAGAACTACGTAGGTCTGATTTCCTCTTTGATAGAGGGTACGTAGGAGCAAGAGCCCCCGCTTTTGTCGACCTCAAAAAATAAAAAGAACAAAAAGTTAAGATAACACAATTTCGACAATTCTAAAAATAGGTTGTTGTCCTTCAAGACAAACGTAAGAGGTGCTAACACCTTCCTCAAGCGTAAATACAACTCCCGAACTTAGAATTTTCATTTTGACCGGTTTCCTTCGGTTTTCCCGATGTTTTCCACAAATAAAAGTTGGTGGCGACTCCGCGCATCTTTCCTCCTTTGGAAAGCGCACCCGTGAGCCTCGCCCTCACTCGCCCGCGAAGGGCACGTTGCGACACCCAGTTTTTGAAAAAGCTTTTTAATACTTATCTTGATTGAGTCTTCTCTTGATTCTAGAATCTTTAGTCTTGAATCTTGATCTTGATTCTTGGTTTTTTTTAACTTTTTACTTTATTCTTCGTTTATGACATCCTTACAAAACGTGTAGACCGAGCAATTTCTAATAGAACAAACTTGGGGATCAATTCAGGAGCGCAGGTCGCTTGGGCAAACAAACCAAATACTTACATTCATATTCCACTGGAAGTTAAATAAGCAAAGATGTAATTGTGAGAGAATGAGATAAGGACATCAAATTTATCCATTTTATTAGCATTGCGACTGTGGTTTACAACAATGGCATAAACTTGAAAATCCTAATGAGTCATCTAACAACAACCTTCAAATTGCCCCATGTATGGTGTTGCTTGCCAACGTCAGAATTCACAAGCGATTCTTCTCAAATTTCAACTAGCCTATATTAATTAGACCTTGCACCTTACACTTTAGGGTCATACAATGCTCAATGGAATGCCCCGGGACTCCTCCATGGTAAGCACGCATTGCATTCGAGTCGTATCCTAATAAAATGGAGGTTGAGGAACCTTGGCTAGGCTTATGGCCACCATTGCATTATTGAGTAGATATGGGAGCAAGCTAGCATATGACACCAAAATTAGGGTGAATTCCATAGAATTCCTTCCTCGGTTGGTATTTTGGTTTGTGTTAAGGGTGGTGTTTGGCATTGGATGATTTAGGGGTGGCCTTTGTGGCTGATTTAGGGTTCTTAGTTGATAGGGTGGCGGGTAATGAGAAGGGATGATATTGGCGGAGTATTGATATTGTGGAGTTGGTGGGAAATTTGGCCATGTAGGAATGGTAGCCACAACATGGGTTCCTTCTTCCTTCTCATCCTCTCTATTTTCCCTCGTCTTTGTCAAAGCAGGATGATCAAATTTTCCTTTTTTTCAGGCCCACTTCGATCCTTTCGCTGACGAAAACTAAATCCGCAAAGCTTGAAGGTGTGTAACCCACCATTTTCTCATAGTAGAACACAGGTAGCATGTCTACTATCATTGTTATCATCTCCCTTTCCGCCATTGGGGCCACCACTTGAGCTACCATATCCCTCCACCTTTGGGCGTAACCTTTGAAAGATTTGTGCTTCTTTTTGCACATGTTCTGTAGCTGCATTTTATCTGGAGCCATATTAGAATTGTACTGATACTGCCTAACGAAAGCAATCATTAGGTCCTTCCAAGAATGGACTCGGGAAGGTTCCATATTAGTGTACCAGGTGACGGCTGCCCTAGTAAGACTTTCTTGGAAGAAATGTATCAATAATTTTTCATCCTTTGTATATGCTCCTATTTTCCTATAGTACACCTTTAGGTGATTCTTGGGGCAAGTTGTCCCATTGTATTTAACGAAGTTCAATACCTTAAACTTCGGAGGAATGACCACGTCGAGTACTAGGCACAAATCTTCCATGTCAGCAAAGGCATAATCTCCACCTCCTTCAATGGCCCTTAGCCTTTCCTCTATCTGATCCAACTTTCCCTTTTCAGCCATCGCAGGAGGGGCTCTTCCCACCGCAAAATGCAAGGGTTGTGGTTGTGGGCGAAACTGAGGGCCCTCCAAAGTGTTTAACAGGGGTACACCACCAACTGCTTGTCCCTCAGTGGCATATCCGAGGTGAGGCTCGAAATTGGCTAGGTTGTGGTGGGATATTTCATGTGTCTCCCCCATGGGTTGAAAGACATGTGCATGATTAGTTGAGGTTGTTGGCTCTCAATGAGTATGGGAGTGGAGTTATTGACATTCTCATCTGGAGTGTACACCACATTGGGTGGTGTATAGTTGGGAGGCAAGCCATATGGCAGGAAGGCATGCTTGTTCTGAACTTGCACAAAATGGGGGCCGCCCGTACTTCCCAATTCTTCTCCTCCCTGACCTATCATATATGAGGTTGGATGATTTATTTGGTTGAGGCCAGATGGGGGAGTTGGGTCCACCTCAGCAACAGCGCTGGTAGCGGCAACTGTAGCGGCATTGACCTCCATTATCTTCATTCGCTCTTGTACCTCATTTATTTCACTCATTACTTTGGCTCTAGCACGCGTTCAGTAAGGGCACCGTAAAGCGCATTATTTCCTTTTGATTACAATGATTACAGTTCTGATTTCAAGGAAAGAATGCGACGAGCTATGCAACCAATGAAAAACATAGATGTATATGAATGGTGCAATGTTGAAGTATTGCAAATTTTACGCAGGATATTCAATAGGTGATAGGGTTGAATCAATTCAGAGGACATTATTTATTACATCTTGTCAGAGTCAAAGTGAAACTGGAAGTAACATGGACATCAACAGTCCTTAATCATGTGTTGGCAGTAGACAAAGAAGCGATGTAACTTGATCCATCTTCTGACCCAATTTTTGCAAGCTGGTTACTTCCATACTTGACCTCGACTTGATGAACCTTTTCTTAAAACATGTACTTGGTTCAACCTTATAATCCAAGGAAAAGAAATTTTGATTGGCAACACTTCAACAACCTATCATAGAGATGAACGACTAGGGCATACTTATGATATGCATGGCAAATGTAGTTATGAGATTGAGATGCCCGAAGAACCATCATTTCCTAGTTAACCATGCATTAGGTACCACATTCACATGATTTTCAATCATTTTATTTTTTATAGAAATGGGTGTATAATCCCAACATGGTTGGTCTATAGCGATTATCATGGTACCCAACACATGTAACTAAGAATGTGGTGTGACTTTCTTTTTGTTCTCTTTTTTGTTTTTGTTTCCCCCCTTTTTTTTGCAGAGGAAAATGCAAGGGTCATGCATGAGTAAACGTGACATGCAAATGATGATAATAGAATGTATGCAGTTTTCAGAACAAAAAAGCATGCTAAATGCAAATGTGTGGTATGATTTATGCAAATGCAATGCACGAATATGATAAACGACAAATGCGGGAATGATATGTCCATTGTGATGCCATGAAGAGATGCATGATGCAACCAAGGAATATGCCAGAGTAAGTTTGCTATGTGCCCCCTAATTGAGGAACCTAATGGAAATGATCCAAAGGTCCACTTCTAGTGATAACTCCAAAGGGTGTTTTCAAGTAAGTTTGCTGCCTTCTAGAGATATCATCCTCTTAGGAAATATATTGTGGCAATAAGAACTATCAGCGACAATGCATCACTAAAAGATGAAAACTCTAGATGAGGCTTCACTGTCATCAAGCGAGTCGGAGACTCAACATGACCACAGATTGAACTCCACTCCTTATGGCTCACATAGACCCGGGTGTAGGGCCTAATATCTTAATGTGTGTGCGAGGTGTAGGTGCCATGTGTGTCTAGAAAAAATATTTCTACTATGAATGTAATCGACAGACAAACTTACACCAAACACAACAACATAACAAAGGTTATGTACAAATATGGACAAAACAGAAGATAAAAGGGGAAAGGGAACATAAATAAAGGAGAAGTCATGATAAAAAGTTGCACACTGATCAAAAGGCTTAACTCTCTAAGGTCCCCAGTGGAGTCGCCATCTGTCGCAACCTGCCCTCCGGTGAGGGCGCGACGCGGGCCTTGATGATGCGTCTTCCAAGTAAGGAAAACGCGTGGAGTCGCCACCAACATTTATTCGAGGAAAATGTCGGAAAAACCAAAATGGAAAAGGTCGAAGGTCTGTGTATTTTGAAAATGAGGGTTCGGGAGTTGTTTACGCACGGGGAAGGTATTAGCACCCCACGTGCCCGTCACAAGGGACGACAACCTCTAATCGAGTGTGCAAATCATGACTTCAATTTTATTTATTTTCCCTTTTTATATTTTTTTTACCTTTTTTGGCTTTTTATGTTTTTTTACTTTTTTGGGGTCGACAAGGGTGTTTCCCTCGCTCCTATGTATCCTCGGGTGCGATGAGGAAATCAAACCTACGTAGTTCTTTAAGTCTGAAATTTTTTTGGTTAAATCATTTTTATCTTTTTTTGAAAGATTGATTTTAACCGGACAAAAGTCGTTTAAGGCGTTGGACCTTAAAACAATCTTTTGATTTTTGAAAAAAGAGAATCATTAAGGCGTTGGACCTTGAAACGATCTCTTGATTTTTGAAAGGAGAGAATCGTTAAGGCGTTGGACCTTGAAACGATCTCTTGATTTTTTTTTATGAAATGAAGAAGTTTATGAGTTGGTTTTATTTGGTTCTGGCGCATTAATCTTCAATCCTTTTTTGAAAGATAACTTGCAGCGTTAATGACCGGTTAAAACTTATTTTACATTGATGAAAAGAGTTTACGACACAAACGATCGGTCAAAATTTATTTGAATAGTGATTAAGTGAGATTACAACACAAACGATCGGTTGAAATTCATTTAAACAATGATTAAGTGAGATTACAACACAAATGATCGGTTGAATTTTATTTTAACGGTGATTAAACGAGATTATGGTATGAACGATCGGTCGAAACTTGTTTTAAACAAAGAAAAAGATCACTGATGATTGAAGAAGGAGATGAAGATGCACAAATAATAAAGGAAACTAAACGGATGAAGAATGAAGAACGAATGAAGAACAACCGAAAAATGAACAACGAAGGGTGTAGGAATCGATCACGGATGTGATTTGTAAGCGTTTCGGCCTTGTATTCTGTTCTTTCTTCTTCCTTTCTCTCCTTTCTTCTTCTTTTTGGACCTTTGGACCTTAGGGAACTCAAGGACCTTTTACTCCAGCCTTCCCACGCCTATTCATAGCAAAAAAAGCATTTGGGCTTAAGGTAGCGCGCCTAGGCGAGCTAATAACTTCATTCTGAAGCAACCATGCTCGCCCAAGCGAGCTGGTTACGTCATTATGAAGTTATCTAGGTGGCTCAGGGGCTGAAAAATGCCCCAAAAGTGACCATTTTGCCCTCCTTTTGAGTATTTTGCACATTTCCTTCCGAAACATCGAAAAATCTTAGGGAATGAGCGACAATTGGTTTTAAAAAGCTTAATTCAGGTGACAATAATCCAAATGTTTGCCAATGATCGTCCCTGGACGAAATTAGGGTATGACAATTAGTAACTGTTTTCATTTCATTCATATTATGTATAATAAGTGTTGTCTCGAGTGGAAGCACATAAGGTTTATCCAAGAGATTTTTTTCATATTTAAGGTATATATATACATTTACGACACCAACGATCAATATAGATTACTTGCAATATGTTAGTCCACTGTACACATTAAATTATGTGTCAAGTGTCTACAAAGTCCCATTAGCAGGCATGCGTCATCATGATTATTGGCCATCATGTGAAGGATCACAATTAAAATCCAGCCATGAGGAGAAACAAAAAAGGTCGACAAAAATCAACAATAATACGAACTAATATGGATGAGAGAAAAAGGTCAACCAAAACGTTGTTCAATCTGCAGGCTAGTTGACCATTCAAAAAATAGGTGTCCCCACCGTCTCGAAAGTTCCAGTCAAGCAAATTATTTTTTTTTACTATCAACGTATTTCATTTCACATTATATATACATTCAAAAACATTCTTCAATTGTATTGTTTTTAACTAATTTTCTTTAACTTTATTAACTTTTCTAATTTTATTAATTTCCTTTATTTATATTTTTGAAAAATCTTTTAAAAAATTAATTTTTAAAAAAAACCACATTGAGATTTCAAGTTGGGGGACCTGAATTCTCAATTGTTTTTGAAAAAATTTGCAAAATCACAATGTTGATGTATGTTTGTGTAAATAATGGGGGGAGTTGTACGTTTTGCTAAAAGAAATATTGTTGTATGTATGGGAAAAAAATTCCTTCTTTCCCTATGAATAAAACAAACTCAAAGGACGAGTGCTTTGATGAGAGAGAGAGAGAAGACATGGGTGTTGTGAGGGGAGTAAGGAATGACAAAACATGTTGGTTAAGAAGAGGCAGTGAATTCTGGAATGAAGAAGATGAAAATGGGAAAGGAATGTAAATAAAAGTTACCAACATCAATGCGTGAAGAAGAAGCGGGAATATGGAAGGACAAAAATTGAAAAATGGAAAATACACCTTTGACTGATTTGATTTGGGCATAATGGAGCAGAGAGAGAGCACAATTCTAGAACCCTAAAAATTTTAATAGAAAAAAAAAAGAGCATGAAGGGATTCTCGTAGGCGGGAAGTTTTTCTACGTGTTTGACACTTATCTTCCTTTACTACCAAATACAAAAACAGATTCATAAAGATATGGGAAGAGGAAGATAAAGTGAAAAGAGAAATGAGAGAAAAGAGTGAAATGGAAAAGGAGAAAAAAGCATAACACTTTTTTTTTTCTTTAAGGCAACACAAGGTTTAGAATTGGAAAGAGAAAAAGAGAAAGGGGAAATGGAAGAGGAAACATCAAATGATTTGACAATACCCCAATACAAACTTCAATCACACGCATTGGTGCTTTGTTATCAACCATTGGATCAAATTACAGAGAAAGTAATCAATGGTCAAAAAGAGGAGTAAAGAAAGGCAGGAAAAAATTAAAGAAAAAAAGTCTAAGATTGTGCTAATAGTGACCTGACAGGTTAAAATATTTGTTGTAATCAAAATTGACTAATAAAATCTTTGACTGATTGATAAAGGAGAACTAGACATTCCTAAATCCTCTTCTAGTGTGATTTACATATTTCAAACTTCTACCATTTGTGTAACACCTCTAATATTGTGTTTTATTGATTTTAAAACCACATAAAAGAATTTACTTTCCTATTTTTCAACTTGATTTGTTTGCCAGTTTACACAACCACCTTAAAGTTCATGTTTTTGATACTTTGTTGTACGATAATTAAGCCTAAGTTAATAGTTCACTGCCTTACTTATTTTGCATGAGTCTCTTGGGAAATGATATCTGAACTTATCCATTGTATTACTTGTTAGACTAATTCACTTGCCAAAATTTCCCTAACACTCCCCTATCATGTGAATTACTCAGCTCTCGAAACATTCTAACTACATCATTGTATGCATATAAGGAATTAAGATAAACACAAGACAAACATAACAAAACTACAGTTAAGTATACAAAAGGAATATAATACAAAAACAATACACGGGAAAAAGGGTATAATATGACGGTCAGGACAATTAAACTACATACAATTTCAAGGATTTCAAATCATCAACAAGGTAACCCTAAGTTCTGCCCTTGTACTACTTGTTATTATGGATGCGAAATCTTATCGACAAGTGTACCGAGTCGTGCAAGTAATAATAAAATGGTAAGAAACCGAGTATCGAACTCAGGGAACTTGTTTCATTTAGTGAAACATCATTCAATAAGCAGAAATTTGTATAAAAAGACAATGAACATGAATAGAACTATGGTGTTTGTTGTTATAATTACTAATTACAGAAAATATGAGCAAGTAGGTGTTAAAACAAATAATTAAAAGTGTTGGGTCCTCCTACTGAGTTACTTGATGCAATTAAAGGTTTTTCTCTATTCAAAGATGTTCATGTGTTCTATACTGAGGACAACATTCCCAAACATCGATGTCTCGCATGAATGGGCTAATTCTAATTAAACTTTGTTCTCAGATGTCTCATCGAACTTAGCTTAACCGAACAGCATTAGGGTCACAACATATAAAACTAAATTACCGCACTCTGTGTCCAGACATAGGATAACCTAGCCCGTTCTATCTAGTTTTAAGGATGGAGAACATTTTCCAATGCTAAAGCTCCTAACTTTACATACAAATGGGTGATCAAGCCACAAGCATGCATAGATTAAGCACAGATAGAAACATTGAACACATAAAAACAACTTTAAATAGATAGGATAAGGATTTACATCAAGTTCTCAGTAGAATTCCCCAACAAAGGGGTTTAGCCTTCCATCACAAGGCAACACCTTTCACAAGCAGGAAGTGGGTTTTCAGAGAAAATAACATATTACACAGTGGTGGGGATGTCTCCTCCACCTCTAGAAACCTAGAAATCACTCTTAAACCTAAGATCCTCTTAAAGCTAAGCTCTCTCTTTTTCTTCAATTCAGGCTTTAAAAAAGGCTTTCTATCCTCGAAGGCGCGCTTAATACGAGTAAGTGATCTTTGGCAGAGCGAGCCAGGCGCGCTAAGTGCTAAAAGAGATAGATGACTCGTTGGGCGAGCTAGGCGTGTGCTTGCATGGCAGATTCCCTTCAAGATTCCTCTTACTCGCTAAACGGACTGATGTCTTGCTTAGCGGATGATACTCGCTAAGCACATGTCCTAGGCTTAGCGAGACACCTGCTGCAGCATCTTCCAATTTTTCTCCTTTTTACCTGAAAATGAAGTGAAATTTACATTAATTCCATGCGGAGAGCCTCTACTGAGCAAAGATAAAACTAAACAAGAAAATATTTACAATCCTACAAAAAGAAACATAAATATATACATTTTGGAAAAAAATTCTATACAAAAGTTAGTCGTATATGATGACTAACACCCTATGATCAGCGATAAACTTGTACCTCAAATTCTGATAGAGTCAATCATGTTCGTGCTCCATGGATTCACACCTCTGATTGATGAAAAACACAAAATAAAAATTTCCCCTTTATATATGATATTAAAGTTCCTTAACCCTCAAAATCACATAGTTCGTGCATGAAATGTATAATAGAGTTCTCAAACAACAAAGCACCCAAACATAACTCACCAAATATACATTAATATAAAACCCCATAATTTCTAAATCTTATCATAACATATGTATACAACACATATGAAGAAGATGAACCGAACCAAACCATACATTGGGGAGAACAAAAAACATACTATGTAGTGAATTAAAGGAATCAATATATTCATGGGAAGGGGAAACATGTAAGGGGCTGCATGTTAGTCGGTGAAAACTACCAACTTTTGGGTATAAAACTTGTATAAATTGTATCAAACTCTCCCAATTTATGGTTATTTTGTAATGTTAAAGTATTTTTTTTGTTAAGTATAGGTAATAAATACTTAATATTTTCATTTTGTGTGTTTAAGAATCATTTTCTCTCAATTTCAGGTTAATTAGGAAAGCTTTGGAAAAGGTTGTTTTCACCTTCTCGCTAAGCCAATATGTTGGCTTAGCGAGCATCCACTAAGCACAACACTCCTGGGCTAAGCGCGAGGAAGAATCTAGAAGAAGATGAGCTGTACAGGTTCGCTAAGTTCACCGCTTCATCTCTCTAAGCGCACCGCTTCAGTTCATCTGAGAAGCGAGAAAGGCGCGCTAAGCCAAAAATCACTAACGTGCGCTAAGCGGTCCATATGTGTACTAAGCGCACGAGCACAAACAAGGTCACCTATTTAAGCCTGAAATCAGATTTTTTGAAAGGGAGTTTGGACTGGGATTCAGAGCTTTGCATGTCTAGCGTTTCTAGAGAGAGAAAGGTCCAAGTTCCAGAGAGTTTTGAGAGATTTTGTTGTGTGAAGATCTGCAGAGACCAGAGCTTGAAGCAGAAGCCGGTTTGAGAGCTTGAGATGAGTTTGTGAGTGATTGTGAGATCCTAGAGGTGAAGGAGACATCCTCACCACTTGTATTTTTGCAATCTTTCATCTTGCTCTTCTCTTTATTGTTAAGAAGGCTTCCTGGTATAGAAAGCTAAATCCTCTGTTGGATCTTCCCTGTATGTACCTGATGTAAATATATTTCTATCTATTTAATGATGTTTTGTGTGTTCTCTGTGCTATCCGCTTTTCATTCCAGTATGTCTTTACCTTGATCATGTAGATGCATGCTTTGTTAGGGTCATTCAACAGTGGAAACTGGTCTGACTCTAAAGTCCTTGATTGTGTAGGGCTGATTTGTCGTGCTTTCACGAGGAATCGGGGTGTGATAAGTTAGTTGAGTATGTGTGTCTTAATGCGGTCCTGGTTGAGTTTAGTCTTATAAGAGGAATCTGCGGACGATGGTTGATCAGGATTAGGCTAAACTATTGTGAGGAATCGGGGTTTAGTATCTCAGGAGACACCATAAGAACACATGAGCATTGTTAGATAGAGAATATCTTTTTAGCATCAGGAACCTATTAGGAAGACCAACGTGTTCTCTACTTGTTTTTACACATCATTTATCTCGCGTGATTTTCTTTCTTTTTGCATAAATAGTTTATACACTTGTTCATATTCACACTTACTTTTACACACTAGACGCCTATTTGATGAAATAGCTTACCAAATAACACAAGTTCCCCGAGTGTTCGATACTCGGTTCTTACCATTTTATACTACTTGTGCAATCCGGTGCACTTGCCGGAAGCCGAACAAGTTCTTGGCACCATTGCCGGGAAACTTCTTTTTATTTAGGAAGTTAGCTCGTTTTTAGGTGTCTATTCTTTATTTGTTATTCTTTGATTGTTTTTGTGAATATTCATTCATAAATTCTATTTGTTTGTTCCTGTTTAATTGGATAACCGATGTTCTGTTAGTATTGTATATGCATAGATCTCCCACAGGCAATTTAGTTCCTTTGGACTTAGAAATTGAAGCTACGTTGCAAAGAAACAGGGTCGAGAGGAGAAGGAAACTTCTGCAAGATAGAACAATTGCATCCATTCTTTAGGAGGAGACTCATTTCTCCGACGTATTATCACCTGATTCACCATCATCAAGGGAATCTGCCACTCAATTACCTGAAGCCATTACCTTGGCAGAAGAGAATGACCAGAGGATTACCCTTGAGGATTATTCAAGTAGTTCAGTACCACAATTTTTTACCAGCATTGCACGTCCTGAAGTACAAGCTAACAACATCAACTATCCACATTCCTTAATTCATTTAATACAAGGGAACTTATTTCAAGGATTACCTAATGAAAACCTCTATGCACACTTGGCAACGTTCATTGAAATATGTAACACTGTTAAGATTGTCGGTGTACCCGACGAAGCTATTAGGCTCAACCTTTTCTCATTCTCATTGGCAGGAGAAGCCAAGAGGTGGCTCCACTCATTCAAGGGCAACAGTTTGAAAACCTGGGAAGAAGTTGTTGAAAAGTTCCTAAAGAAATACTTCCCAGAGTCCAAGACTGCAGAAGGGAAAGCTGTAATCTCTTCATTTCATCAGTTTCCTGATGAATCTCTGAGTGAAGCATTGGAGAGATTCAGAGGCTTGTTAAGAAAAACTCCCACTCATGGGTGGAAATATATTCATCAAGAAAACATCATAGTGGAAGGAAATTATAATGTTGTGATCCAAAAGATCCTTCCACCCAAGCATAAAGATCCTGGGAGTGTAACTATTCCTTGTTCAATTGGGGAAGTCAATGTGGGAAAAGCTCTTATTGACCTAGGAGCCAATATCAATTTGATGCCACTCTCCATGTGCAAAAGATTGGGAGAGTTGGAAATAATGTCCACTCGAATGACTTTACAATTAGCTGATCGCTCCATTACCAGACCATATGGAGTAATTGAAGATGTTTTGGTTAGAGTAAAACATTTTATCTTCCTGACAGACTTTGTGGTAATGGATATCTCTGAAGATACTGACATCCCTGTAATATTGGGAAGGCCATTCATGTTGACCACAAGCTGCATAGTTGATATGGGGAAGAGGAAGCTGGAGCTAGGTTTTGAAGACCAAAAAATTGATTTTGATTTGTTTGTTCAAGACAAGCCTACTCCAGAACACAATATTTGCTTACAGGTAATGGAAGAAAGAGGCTCTAAAAGTAGGAACCAAAACATAAGATCACCCAGTGAGGTAAAAGCGTCAAGCTAATGACGTTAAAGAAGCGCTTCTTGGAAGGCCACCCAGTTTTAATTTTTGTTATCTTTGTTTTTCATGCAATTAAATCATTTGGAACTTGCTATATAATCTGTACATAGGAGTATATCAGCCAATCTTTGAATGCTTAACATAAGGGTTTCAATTTCTTGAAGAAAGGACTGAAAAATAACTTAGAAAAATATTTTCTGAAAAATAGTCCTTTCGCTAAGCATAAGCCTCGCGCTAAGCGCATCTCTGTTCATGCGCTAAGCTGTGAGTCTCAAGCGCTTAGCGCCCAACCCTTGCATCTGAGGCTGATTTGGTCCGCTAAGGTGGCCAAGGTTGAGCTAAGCTAACTTCAATTCGATCTGAATTCAGCTAAGCTTCAGCCTAATCGCTAAGCGACAACTTATCCGTGGCTAAGCGTGACCTATTGTCGCCAAGCGCAATTCCTTACAGCCATAATTGAGGTCCATGACGCTAAGCGCTAGTCATGGCCGCTAAGCGAGATTCATTGCGGCAATATGAGCACTAAGCGAGTCCCTTTCAGCTAAGCGCATTCTCCTTTGTACTTAAGATGCATCATTTTAGCTAAGCTGGCCAGAGCCTGGCTTAGCGAGAGTTGCAGTTTTTCTGATCTGTAGACCTCGCTAAGCAAACGTACCCTCGCGCTAAGCCGAGTTTCTGTTAAAAAAAAACTGATTTTGAATTTGAAATGTCGGCTAAGCGCACGAGTCCGCTAAGCGAGCCTTGTTGAGAAACCAAACGTCTCTCTTGCTCGCTAAGCGAAAGTATAAAAAAACTGCTTAAGTGAGTGTAACAGCAGTTACACTCACATTAGCCAGATTCTGGAAACTTCGTCTCTGCATTCTCTCTCTTCAAAAATTTGCACATTTTGCATCTGTGCTTTCTTTGTGCATTTTCTACTTTGAAGCATCAACCATACACCATCCAAGTAAGTTCCATAATTCTTTTTCTCTTTTTCATGTTTTAACTTTAGGGTAGAAGACTTCAACTGTAGCTTTAGATTTTTAGGGTTTTTCTGTTTTGTTAGAATTCGTTTAAGATTAGGGTTATACACGCTAGTATACTGAATTGAGTATGAGGCACACGTTGCATGTCTGATATGCCTTTTAGAGGCTCGAAAAGTGCAAGAAAACGGACTATGTTTTCTGCATTTTTTGGAAAATGCGATGAACTCGCTAAGCGATCATGCTACGCTAAGCGAGTTCATCAATACTCTTTGTATATAAGCGTTTCTCTTAAGAACTCGCTAAGCGGAACACTCATGGGCTAAGCGCGAGGAAGAATCCGGAAGAAGATGAGTTGTACAGGTTCGCTGAGTGCACTGCTTCATCTCTCTAAGCGCACCGCTTCAGTTCATCCGCTAAGCGAGAAAGGCACGCTAAGCCAAAAATCACTAACGTGCGCTAAGCAGTCCATATGTGCGCTAAGCGCACGAGCACGAACAAAGTCACCTATTTAAGCCTGAAATCAGATTTTGTGAAGGGATTTTGGACTGGGATTCAGAGCTTTGCATGTCTAGCGTTTCTAGAGAGAGAAAGGTCCAAGTTCTAGAGAGTTTTGAGAGATTTTGCTGTGTGAAGATCTGCAGAGACCAGAGCTTGAAGCAGGAGCCGGTTTGAGAGCTTGAGATGAGTTTGTGAGTTATTGTGAGATCCTAGAGGTGAAGGAGACATCCTCACCACTTGTATTTTTGCAATCTTTCATCTTGTTCTTCTCTTTGTAGTTAAGAAGGCTTCCTGGTATGGAAAGCTAAATCCTCTGTTGGATTTTCCCTATATGTACCTGATGTAAATATATGTCTATCTATTTAATGATGTTTTGTGTGTTTTCTGTGTTATCTGCTTTTCATTCCAATATTTCTTTACCTTGATCACGTAGATGCATGCTTTGTTAGGGTCATTTAATAGTGGAAACTGGTCTGACTCTAAAGTCCTTGATAGTGCAGGGCTGAGTTGTCGTGCTTTCACGAGGAATTGGGGTGCGATAAGTTAGTTGAGTATGCGTGTCTTAATGCGGTCCTGGTTGAGTTTAGTCTTGCAAGAGGAATATGCGGATGATGCTTGATCAGGATTAGGCTAAACGATCGTGAGGAATCCGGGTTTAGTATCTCAAGAGACACCATAAGAACACATGAACATTGTTAGATAAAGAATATCTTTTTAGCATTAGGAACCTATTAGGAAGACCAATGTGTTCTCTACTTGTTTTTACACATCTTTTCTCTCGCGTGATTTTCTTTCTTTTTGCACAGATAGTTTATACAGTTGTTCATATTCACACTTACTTTTACACACTAGACGCCTATTTGCTGAAATAGCTTACCAAATAACACAAGTTCCTCGAGTGTTCGATACTCGGTTCTTTCCGTTTTATACTACTTGTGCGATCCGGTGCACTTGCCGAAAGCTGAATACTGCACTCACTTTCCCTCTTGTATCCAAAAGGCGGACATGTCTCATGTTCAAATAAGTAGGAAGGACATACATGTTTACATCAACAAAAAAAGAAAAAATTCACATAAACATCTTAAGTAAATCTCACCAAAGGCAAACTCATTACCACTCAAGGGTCATCACCTTAATCAAATACACTGTAACATTCTATATACACATACAAGCATTTAAGGTCAGGACAAGGAATTTGGAGGCAACTTCGCATCCTCTAAACATAAGAAAATAAAATGTTCCCCAAAGATATGTATACAACGACAAGGTTCATGGGCGATGACTCTTTATGTGTACAATATGTTTGCACAAGGGCAAATGTACCCTACACAATAGTGACAGTGGATTGGAAGTTAGGATATTGAACCTTAGAGACTAGCTATGTTCCCAAATAGTCAAAATTATTAAACTAAACAATTGGAGTAAATTAAGAAGAGATTGAATTATTTTTGTGATTTTAATTTTAAAAGTAAACAAGTGAAATAAGATAAACAAGAATTTTGAGTGATATTTAAAGTGACCAGGCATTATGGTTCACTAGTAACAATTTTCCCCTAGCCTTGGTCCTTAGAAATTCCTACCTCAAGTTAATTACCAATTCCCAAAGTCACCTAAAGCCTTTGATCTGGATCAATAGATGTTTTTGCGTTAAATTGATACTCCAATGATCATGAATGTATCAAACTAAGACAAATGATAAAATAAAGTCTAGGGATGACTAATTTAAATGTAAACTAATCTATTGGATATTACCCAAAAGGTTTGATCATGCAATTTGGTATAAAACATTCACTACCTAGATCCACCAAATATACGTGGATGATCACCACTGTATACTCGATTAAGTTAAGATTGATCAAGTCTTAATTATCAATAACAATAAAGTAGAGAATCAATTAACATAAAACATTGAGGAATTTCATTAAGAACAAGGGAAGGAATACAATTGGACAGTTATATCATAACCCCAGACTAAGGAAGACTAGCCATTCATGGCCAAGCTAAACTAGAAAGCCTAGAAGAAATTAGCATAGACATATCAATAAGGAAGGAACAATTCTCACGATCCATCCTTATGGTGTTGCCCACACCTCAAAAACACTCAATAACTTCTCTAGCTCTCAAAAACATAAACTATATAATGAATTTCAAATCTTCACATGTACAAACACCAACTTCTTTTTTATAGAGTCCAAAAGATAATTACTTTAAATAGGCACACTATAGATAGATATTCTAATATAATCTCTAAAGATAATTACTTTAATTATGTGCACTATAGATAAATATTCTGATTAGATCCCTAGATAATTACTTTAGTTAGACACCTAAAGATAGTTTCCTTAATTCAGCTCACTACAGTCATGGTGATATCCACCACGACTGTTATTGGAATCCTGGTGTTAACGTAGGAAAATATAGGAGACAAGTAACACAGAAGTTTGTATAATAAACAAAACAAGAAAAACAAGATTCAAACACATAAACAAGGTCAAACCATTGCAAATAATGATACAAAGGGACTAAATTTGGGTATTAAGCCTTTTTCATTAGAATAAAATTTGAATATGAAATGAATAAAAAAAATATTTAGCTAAATTTAACTTTAGGATTAAGAAAATATTTAGTCACTACATGAAATGTGTAAAATAGTGTCTAGAATTAGCATCACTTTGATGCAACCCTTCATACCTATTTAATATTTTTTTTAAATGATGAATACAAAGTGTTGGTTGAAGCCTATGCTAATGTTAAAGCAAGCGTGATAAATACAAAGTATTGGTCAAAGTCAATGCTACTTGAGTAGTGTTTCTTTTGGTGTTTCTTGATTGATGTGTGTTGCACCTACACATAATTGTTCTTGCCTGCTCCTAGCTATATAACACCCTAAATTTCAAGTTCTAGGAATATACCTTAAGGAGAACTCTTATGTTCTATTTTACTATAAATCCTTGTTATTATTATTTGTATATTATTGGTTTTGTCTTAAGCATATACCTATATTTTAATACTGTATGTACCTATATTATTTTTTTTTATTATGATTGATATTGATATTATTATATTTTTTGTTGTTGGTAAATGTGGTTATGACATTATGGTTTTATTGTCTATGTTTATTGTTGTATTTAAGGTGCTCTAGTGTTAGAAATTAGTGAGAATAGGATGATTTGGGCCTAAGAGAGTGTTTAAGCCCAGATAGGGGGCCAAGCCCACTCAAACCATTTATAAGTAAGTGTTGTGAGAAGGGGAGAGTAAGACATTAGGTTTCATTTTGGGAGAAATAGAGACAAGAGAGAAGATTTGAACAAGAAGAAAAAGATAAATAGAAAAGAAGGAGAATGAACTTTGAGGCTCAAGATAGAGCTCTCCTTCGTACCTTGATATAGGTGAGTGTTCTTCCCCCTGTCTTCCTTAACCATTTATGGTTGTTGATTTCATCATTTTTTCCCTTTCCCTCATTTTTCTACCCTAAGTTAGGGTTTAATGTGTTTTGGGTCGATTATGAGCAATTTGAGGCTTGGTTATGTTAATTGATTGGTTGGGTTATCCTGTTTAGATTGCTATTTAGTTTTCCCTTTTTCATGTTCTTGAAAATTAGGAATTTGGGTATTTAAATTTAAATGAGGGATTGATAATTCATGATTTGGGGTTTTGTTGGTACTTGATCTTTCACTGCTTTTTGATATCCTTTAAATCGAGTTAAGGGTTTTTGTTGTTGGTATTCCTTATGATCTTTATATGGTGTGTTTTGTGGTTTAGGAATCCATTGTCTTGTTAAAAGTAAAGAGCTTGTAATTCCATGTTTGTCTTGTCACAAGCGTGATCCATGCAAATATATTTTAGCTCTAAAATATGTACGTGTGTGTGCCTTCCAAATATATATATGTGTGTGTGGGGGGGGGGGGACTTTTAGAAGTCATAACATTACAACAAAACATCTTACATTTGTCATGATAATAAAGACATGATTTATTTCCATGTTTTCATATACAAGTTTGTTTAAGAAAGCTAACGAGTTATCCATTGTGTATGGCACAAAGGTTGCTATTGTTGTGTTGTCTCCAGTGAACTAGCCTTGCTCGTTCGGCCACCCAGTTGTCGCTACCCAATTTCTACAACAAAAGCTTAAATCAAACAAAGTACTCCAAAGAGGCCTCCTCTTTTGACATTTCTAAGATTGACCAATTTAATCTACAACTTGCTGAAGTGATGAATCAATTGCATGAGGATGAAAAGAAAAGTGTAGTGCTTGATGAAGCTATCAATCAACATAAAGGGACCCAACTCTTTAAACTTGAAAAATCACATGATTCTCTTGCAGAGTTCACGTCAAATGTGAAAAATCAGCTTAGTGATATCGAGATTGCAGAAACATTGATACTCTTTTCAGAAAAAGGAGTAGAATTTTTTGTTGCTCAAAAGAAAAAGAAGCAAAAATTTATGTGGCATAGCATGCAAAATGTTTGCATTAATTAATTCCACTTTACCATGAAACTTTATTAGTTCCCTCCTTATAATGAGAAGGAGGGAAATGGCATGAGTGGTGGAATATAGTTTCCTTTTTTTAGGTGTATTCAAAGATAATAATATTTGAATCCAAACTAGCTTGAAGCAAATCAAGGTCAAAAAGTATTCTATTTATAGAATTATTTTGTAGAAATTTAAAATAATATGTTAAATAGTTATCTTGCTTGTTTTAATTAGTTTTGATATTTAATTTGTGGATCAAGTCTATCTACACTATTGTTACACTAGAAATGATATCTTACTATGTTGTTTATTACATTGAACACCTCTTTGACATCAACGTCTTAGAAGATTTAGGTTTGAACATTCAGAGCACCTTGCTGGCATGTGGCATTTATGGCTACTTCAACAAACCAAAAATTATCTACCCATAACTCATAAGGATGTTTTGGAGGAATATTGAGTTAAAAGATTGGAAGACCATAGTGTCCAAGGTCCTTGGACAGAAGGCTGTCCTTTTCATGGAGACCATTGCATAAGCAATTGGGTGCATAAGAGAAGGGAACACTTATCATAAACACTGGGAGAAAGCTTATGAGGGCCATGTTCCATAAACCTTCTACAAATAGAATTACAAGCAGATTGATGGCAATAAGAAGGTCTAGTAGAACCAAATTTGTGACATGGCCAAGGTATGGTCAAACATCATCCAAAAGTGTTCCATGCATAAGTTAGGGTCCAAGGACTCTATGTCTGGCATACATAAGTTTGTCCTTTTTCATCTCATGGGTCGAGTTCTATTTGACCTTCCACACAACATTTACTTCAATATTCTGAGAACCATGAAGGCTCTTGGTGGATTAGACGACATCCATTATGTTGCCCTTATTAACAAACCACTATGGGAGCATAATGTCTACCATGTGTATACTTAAATGGACAAGGCATCCAAGCATGAGATTGTTGTCAAAGGTTCCATCATTGCCAGACAACAATACTTCAACTATGAATCTGAAGGCAATGAAGGTGGACATCCAAAGAAATCAACCAATTCCTCTAGTGGACGAGGAGGCTATAAAAACAAGAAGGGCAACAAAGCTTGTCATTGTTGTTCATGTCAAAGAACAAGCTATACAATCCTTTGGCGTTGCCAACAAAATTAAAAACAAAATGAAGGACCAACATAATGGAAGCAACACAAGAAGACAAGCTCAATAGGAAGAGGCAAAAGAAGGGTTTCTTGCCAGGGAAGCAAGAACGAAGACAAGGCATGAGAAGAGCTTAGCATCCAATCAGCCTTATTTAGTGGTTGCTTGTCCAAAGACTGTTGCTGCTAGGAGAAGTCCAAGGAAGCAATAAGATAAGTCATCCACAACTTAAATGTTGTGGGATATGAGTGAAACAGAGGATGAAGCTCCTCTCCTCATCCTAAGGAAGTGCAAGAATGAGAACAAAATTGTTTTTGTTGTCAACAAGAAGTAGAAGGTTGAGAAGCAACCCAAAAGCAAGGAACATGTACTTACTTCTGAGGTTCCTAGAAGAAGGAAGACTAGGGCAACTTGTCTAAACAAAGCCTTTACTAAAAAAGAAATAGCTCCACCACTCCTTGATGGATCAAGTGCTTTTGAGAATGAAGCTGCACCTTCACCACAACAACCATCCACCCCTCTTGAGTCCAAGAAGCGTCCACTCGCTTTTTGATGCATACATGGCTCTTTCCCCATATGCAATTGTATCTTTAGAAACCCCCTTCTAGACGAGGCCAGTAGATCCAAACTTGGTCAGGATGGCACCTTACTGATTAGTGGGACTCATGAAACTATTTGTCTATCAAGGCCAAGCCCTTACTCTTTTTGTCTATTGTTTCTTCCTTAGCCATTCTTGTCAAGTCCATTTCATATTCTTTTAATTTTCCAACTAGCTCAACATGTGTCATAGAATCAAGATCCTATGATTCAAAAATTACTATGACTTTGGGCTACCACATTCTGTTGAGGGACTTGCGTATCTTGACATTTATCTCTTCTTCTTCAACAATCTTGCCAAGACCCTTAAGATGGTTCACTATATGTGTGAATATTTTTTGTACATCTCATATAATTTCACATTGCTTTATCCTGAAAATTTCATATTCTTGGATAAGCAAATTCTTTCAGGCTTTTCTGACTTCCGATGTACCTTCATGCGTGAATTGGATCAAATCACTCATTTCCTTTGCAGTAGTGCACACGAACACCCTAAAAAACTCACCAGAATTAAGTAAGGAGTGTATAATGTTCATTGCTTTAGAGTCATATTCACCTCTTCTAATTTCTTCAGTGGACCAAGGTTCATAAGGTTTCTTTATTGTCTTGTTATCGACTACTTGATTTGAAATTGTATAGCCATTAACAACAGCTTGCCATATACCCCTATTGACCGATTCCATGAAAATCTTCATGTGAAGCTTCTAAAAAGGATAGTTCGCATCATAGAACAATAGAGGCTTCTTAATAGACGCACCATCAACAAACAGTATTTGATTCCCATCCATGATCAAAATTTTGACAAACATCCTCATTACCTTACTAAATCCCAGCTTTAGATATCAATTATTAGTTGGACTAGGAATCTAGAAAGGGGGATTTGAATAGATTCAACAACTTTTGAAATTTCCTTGATGAAATCAACTTAAATCCCAAATACCCATTTGAACAATCAAGGTTTTACTTAAAACTTTTTATCACAAGAATAATCTTGCTTAAGAAAAACAATCATTTTTTGTTCAAAAAAACAAAATTTTAATGGCACATCTAATTACAAGATCAAATACCAACACAACACAATATCAAGAACAACTCAATAATAATATAAAGGATAGAAAGTGTCGTAACCTACCTCATGACGGGACAACGAAATAAAATAAGGGAAAAGCACGTTCGTCTCCTAAGGCGAAAACGAGTGGAATTGCCACCAACGATTATTTAAAGGAAAACGTTAGAAAAACTAAAAGAGGTCTACGAATTTTGGAAAGAAGGGTTCGGGAGTTGTTTACGCATAGGGAAGGTATTAGCACCCCACGCGCCCGTTACAAGGGACGACAACCTTTAATCGAGTGTGCAAAACATGACTTCAAAATTATGTATTTTCCTTTTTTATTATTATTTTTTTGAGTCGACAAGGGTGTTGCCCTTGCTCCTACGTATCCCCAGGTGCGATGAGGAAATCAGACCTACATAGTTCTTTAAGTTTGAATATTTATGTGTTGAATTGATTTTATGTTTTTTGAAAGATTTATTTTAATCGGGAACAAAGAGTCCTTAAGGTGTTGGACCTTGAAACAACGTTTTAAATTTTGTAAAGCGGAGAGAATCGTTAAGACGTTGAACCTTGAACGATCTCAAGTGATTATTGATAAAAAGAAGTTTGGTTTTGTGAATTGATTTCCTTTTCATTTTAATTGTGTTTATTAGTTTCTAGTCTCACAAAAGAAAAAAAAACAATCTCACGACACATGTAATCGGTTAGAATTAAGCCATACAAATAAAATGAAGTTACCAACGATAAGAGGGGAGAAGATGAATATATACAAATGTCAGAGAGGACCCATAAGGGTACAGGGATCATATTCAACTCTTAAGAAAAGAAAAGAAAAGAAAAGGAAGAAAAACTAACTGATTGTTGCACATGGTACAAGACTAGCAAGAGAAGCGATGTAGGGAATGATCCACGGTTGCGATTCGGCGGTGCCTCGGCTTCGCTTTTTCCTTCTTCTCTTCCTTTTCTTACGTTTCTTCTTTTATCCCAAACTTTCAGAACCTTTTGTCCTTTCCCCTTCATAGCTATTTATAGGAAAAAGCCATTTGGGGTAGGGGAAGCTCGCCTAGGCGAGCTAGAGCTTGCCCAGGTGAGCCAATTGCTTAGATCTGAAGGTATAAGCTCACCCAGGCGAGCTGGTTACTTAAGGTTGAAGACATTTGATGGCCCAGGTGAGCCAGATGCTAGCCTGGGCGAGCTTGGGCCCAGAAAATTCCATAAAATGACTACTTTATCCATTTCCTTGTGTTTTTCGTTCCTGGATCCGACAATCAATTTGAGCGATCCCTCGTCCTTGTGTTGCAACCAGTGTCAAACGATAAAAGCTTTCCCTGGACGAAATTAGGGTCTGACAGTTGTCCCTCTTTACTTATCTTTTATTGAAAATAAAAGGTAAGTAAAGATAAGGACCCTAATTTCATACGAGCGATCTTGCTATTCAAAACCTGACGCCAGAGAAAACAAAATAAGTGAAACCGAAAAAAAAACAAAAGGACATTGAAGTCCTGTAACACCAAACAGAGGATCTTGAAGTCCTATAAAACGTAAAATGAAGGACATTGAAATCCTGTAGAGCGTAAAAGTAAAGGACATTGAAGTCTTGAAAGCATCAAACAGAAGACATTGTAGTCTTGTAAAACATAAAGTAGAAGATATTGAAGTTTCTGAAAGTGTAAAAGACTAAAGACATTGAAGTCTTTGAAAGCGTAAAAGAATGAAGACATTGTAGTATTTGGAAGCATAAAAAGACTGAAGACATTGTAGTCTTTGAAAGCGTAAAAGACTGGAGACATTGTAGTCTTTGAAAGCGTAAAAGATTGAAGACATTGTAGTCTTTGAAAGCATAAAAGACTGAAGACATTGTAGTCTTTGAAATCATAAGGCAAAAGACATTGTAGTCTTTGAATCATAAAAAAGAAGACATTGTAGTCTTTGAAAACGTAAAAGACAAAAGACATTGAATTCTTTGAAAATGTAAAAGACTGAAGACATTGAAGTCTTTGAAAATGTAAAACATTGAAGACATTGTAGTCTTTGAAAATGTAAAAGACTAAAGACATAGAAGTCTTTGAAAGCGTAAAAGACTTGAAAGCGTAAAAGACTGAAGACATTGTAGTCTTTGAAAGCGTAAAAGACTAAAGACATTGTAGTCTTTGAAAGCATAAAAGAATGAAGACATTGAAGTCTCTGAAATCATAAAACAAAAGACCATTGAAGTCTTTTGAAAACAAAAAAGACCAAAGACATTGAAGTCTTTGAAATCATAAAGTAGAAGACATTGTAGTCTTTTGAAACATGAAGCAAAGGACGTTGAGTCCTATGAAAAAAACAAAGGACGTTGAGTCCCATGAATCATCCAATAGGATTTTGGAAATTGGTATTTAATGAAAAATATATGGACTCTTATCCTAATGTGAAACATGTGTTTTGGAATGCATGGACATGCAAACTTTGCCCTAAAATGAAGTAAATGCAACTTTTGTACGCAACAATGCAATGCAACGAAAAATTGTGCATTGTTCATGACATTCTTTCCACTTTCGGTGATCTTTAATTTTGTTTTCTTTTTTCTTTTTTTTGTGTAAAACACAGATTGAATGTCTCTTTCTAAAAGATGTGATAAATCATGCGACCTCATCCTATCTTTTGCAAATCCCCTCGGGTACTCCCTCAGAGTGCATGTTTTGTTTGATTTAATCACGTGACAATTTTGGATGACAGCAGTGGAGCCATTTGGCATTTAATCAATCAACTAAAACATTGGTCCTAGGGTTTGTCCCTTTCTTTTTGTTTAAAACCTTTTATCATTCTACATAGCCAGGAAACATAAGGCTTTGGGATCGATTACGCGCCCCATTGAAGGATGGTAATGGATTATTGTTAGTCATCATTTACGACTAACTATTGTATAGAAAAGTTTTATAAAATGTTTATCTTTTCCCCAATTTATGGTTCTTTCTGTAGGTTTGTACATATTTTTAGGTTTATTTTAATTTTGTTCAGTAGAAATGCCCAACATTGTGAATTTAATGTGTTTCAACTTCAATTTCAGGTAAAAAGGATGAAATTTGTGAAGGCTTGCAATTGGTGTCTCGCTAAGCGAGGCTTGTGGTGATGCAATCCTACCCCGCAAGGGCATTGGATAGAAAACTCCAAGTAGATTGGGCCAAAGATGCAAGAGAAGGCCCTAGGGTTCTTATGAGCCTTAGGGTAGATTTCGGGCCCATGGGCTAAGTATGAGCACACTTATCTTTGTAAATATTAGATTAAGGTTTCATTATTTTTGGGCCTTGTATTTAGGGCTCCATAATGTAGGTAGGGTACCCTAGAAATATAGGATTTTTCAGCCCTTGTATTTTAGGGCACCTAGACTAGTTTTTGTATTAGGGGTAGTTTTGTAATTTCACATGCACTAAGTGGATATTTGATGTGTGTGGTTGGAAATAAATTTAATTGAATTGGTAGAAGCCCAATCCAATTAAATTTTAGAGGGGGGAGGTGAGCATTTGCTTACTACACCCCATTGCCACATCATATAGTCACACTTTGTGCATGTCCTTCATGCTTTTCATGCCTCATGACACCTAAGTACACTTAGTGGAGAATCTTAGAATTGATCTTGGATTAGTGGGCTGAACCATAACTAAAATTCACTAATCATAATTAGTGAAATTTTGGCTCCAAAGTTTGGCTCCACAAATTCAATTTCAAATTCAAGTGAAATTTGAATTTCCCTCCAATTTTATGTGACACTTAGGCTATAAATAGAGGTCATGTGTGTGCATTTTTTTCAACTTTGATCATTTGAATATTAACTTCAGATTTCAGAGCTCTTTTTGAGCACAAAATTTCGTGCTCTTCTCTCCCTCTCCCTTCATTCATCTTCTTCTTCCTCCAAGCTCTTATCCATGGCCTCCTATGGTGGTGAGCTTCTTCTAGACTCATCTTCTCCTTGAAGTGGCGTCTCCTCTCTCTCTTCCTTCTCCATTCCGCTGCCATTTATCTTCCAATAGAGCTTGCATCATATTCCCCACATGGAAAAAGGCCAAGGGGCGGACATAACATTCAGAGGATGTGGCGGAACATTGACATTGTCTGCGTATGCTTGACATTTATGACATTTCCTTACATGGGCGCAGCAATCGCTTTCCATAGTGAGCCAGTAATAACTGGCTCTAAGGATCTTCCTGACCATAGCATGCCCATTGGCATGTGTCCCAAATAAACCCCCGTGGATTTCCTCAATAATGTAGTTCGCCTCTTTGGCATCTACGCATCGTAGGAGGGTCATGTCATGGTTTCGTTTGTACAGGATGGTACCACTCACAAAGAAACCAGTAGCCAATCTCCTTAACGTTCTTTTTTCATTGTCGGAAATCCCTGGTGGATATTCTTTGTTCTCAACATATTGTTTGATGTCGAAGTACCACGGTTTCCCATCCTGCTCTTCCTCTATCACACAACAATGTGCCGGCTTGCCCTGAGATCTAAATTCGATGTACGACAGATCCCCGTGTGGGCAAGTTGAAACATGGATGCCAGGGTGGCCAATGCATTGGCCATTTGGTTCTCTTCTTGAGGTATGTGGTGGAAAGAAATGTCGTCAAAGCATTCGGCTAACTTCAAGATGTGAGTTTGATAGAGTATCAACTTCGGATCCCTAGTTTCCCATTCTCCTCTCAACTGGCGTATTACCAAAGCCGAGTCTCCATACACTTTGAGTAGCTTTACATCAAAATCAATGGCCACTTTGAAACCTAGTCTGGCCGTGAAAGGAATACACTGATCATCCGGGGACACAAGGACTGCCCCTACTCCATGGCCCAAAGCATTAGATGCCCCATCGAAGCAGACAATCCATTTGTCTATGTTCTCATGCGTCCGCTTCTCTTCGAACAGGGCCATGATGTCTTCATCCAAGAACTCAGGGTGCATCGGCCGATAATCCTGGAGGGGTTGCTGGGCCAAATAATCTGCCAAGGCGCTTCCCTTTACCTCTTTTTGGGTGACGCACACAATATCAAATTCAGATAGTAGTACCTGCCACCTAGCGATTCGTCCCGTGAGGGCCGGTTTCTCAAAGATGTATTTCACGGGATCCATTTTGGAAATAAGCCACGTGGTATGACTGAGCATGTACTGCCTAAGCCGATGTGACGCCCATACCAGGGCGCAACACATCCTTTCCAGCATTGAGTAATTCATCTCACATGCGGTAAACTTCTTGCTTAGATAGTAAATGGCTTGTTCCTTTTTCCCAGAATCATTGTGCTGACCCAACACGCACCCCATAGACTCGTCTAATACAACCATGTACAGGAAAAAAGGTCTTCCTGTTACAGGTGGCATGAGCACCGGGGGGTTTGCGAGGCTCTGTTTGATCTTCTCGAAGGTCTCTTGGCAGTCGCTGTTCCCCAGGACCGCCAGGTTCTTACGTAATAGCTTAAAAATGGGCTCACATGTAGGGGTGAGTTGCGAGATAAATCTCGCGATGTAATTCAACCTGCCCAAGAAACCTCGAACCTGCTTCTCCGTGCATGGTTCCAACATTTCAAGAATGGCTTTCACTTTCTCGGGATCTATCTCTATCCCTTTCTGACTTACGATGAATCCCAGCAACTTCCCCAACTTTACCCCGAAGGTGCACTTGGTTGGGTTTAGCTTCAGTTGGTATTTCCGCAACCTTCCAAACAGCTTACGCAGATTGACGAGGTGTTCGTCCTCAGTTCGAGATTTGGCAATCATGTCATCTACGTAGACCTCTATCTCCTTATGCATCATGTCATGGAACAACGCTACCCTGGCGCGCTGATAGGTTGCCCTAGCATTTTTCAGCCTGAAGGCCATCACTTTATAGCAGAACGTTCCCCATAAGGTGAGGAAAGTAGTCTTCTCCACATCTTCGGGTGCCATCTTTATCTGATTATACCCTGAGAAATCATCCATAAAAGAGAAAAGGGCGAACTTGGCTGTATTATCTACCAATATATCAATGTGTGGCAGGGGAAAACTGTCTTTAGGACTGGCTCGGTTTAAGTCCCGATAGTCTACACACATTCGCACCTTGCCATCCTTTTTCGGGACCGGGAGAATGTTGGCCACCCACTCCGGGTATCGAGCTACAACTAAGAAACCCGCATCGAACTGCTTTCTCACTTCTTCTTTGATTTTTAAAGACATTTCGGGTCTCATCCTTCGTAGCTTTTGCTTAACCGGGGAAGACCCAGGATTCAATGGCAACTTATGCTGCAGAATATCGGAGTCCAGACTGGGCATGTCTTGGTAGGACCATGCAAAGACGTCTTGATATTCTTCAAGAAAGGTTATCAAGCCTTGGCAGATAGGTGCGGTCATACTGGTTCCTACTTTTACTTCTTTCTTTCCCTCTTCGGTCCCTAAGTTTACCAGTTCGGTTTCTTCTTGGTGAGGCTTCATTTCGCGTTCTTCCTGAGCGATCAACCTCTCCAACTCTGGTGAGAGGACGTCCTCTTCCTCTTCTTCGTTCATCGTTTGGCTTACATCTCAGTCGAAATCAATTGTCAAACCCTCGTCATTAGGATCCTCAAAGAATCGACCCTCATATCTATATCAATCAAGACAAAAGAAACAAAAACATGCAAAATGATATGAGAAAAGATGGAACTGCAAGAACAGATGAAACAAGATCTCTTTGTTTATTTAATAAGGTAGGTTTCACAAAACAAAAGAGAAAGGAATCTATAGCCTCTAATTACATTGAATCAGCGGTATAGACCTCTGACTGGCTTATCACGCGCTAGTTCCCCACTTGGGAATCGGGATGGCATGGTTGCACGAAATTTGGCGGGTCTTGAGGGAACTCCTCTCCTACTGCTGCCACCTCTTCCTCGGACATTATTCCGGCACTGGTGAAACACTGGCTAACATGGTCGGGCCATCCCTATCCGCCCGGAATCTTGATGGCGCATTTCTCCTTCCTAGCATCCCGGGTTCATACCCCAACCCATATTTGTACGGGTTTCCTCTAATATCGACCACGTCGGCATTCCCGAGGCCGTCCTTGCCCAGACCCATTCCGGGCTCATATCCGTGCTTGAGCATCACCCGTGCCACCATTATGGCCGCATTGGAGAGAGAAGGTAGCAACGGGCTCGTTTCCGTAGAGGCACAACTCACCACCTCGAAGGATTGGAAAGCTGTTTCCAAAGATTCTACCGCTGCTTCTACATATGGTGCGGAGGAGGGGCAGCTCACCAACATATCCTCTTCGCCTGACACTATCACCAAAAGTCCACCAACCGCGAACTTCAATTTCTAGTGAAGCGTCGAAGGGACCACTCCCAGCGCATGAATCCAAGGTCTTCCCAAGAGGCAGCTGTAGGCGGGATTTATGTCCATTACTTGAAAAACCACATTGCAAGTGTGGGGGCCTATCTGAATGGGGATGTCGATTTCCCCCATCACTTCCCGCCTACTACCGTTGAAGGCTCGAACCACCATTGAACTTGGTTTTAAATGTGACGCACTAAAAGGAAGCTTCTCCAAGGTGGTCTTTGGCATCACATTTAAACTTGAACCATTGTCGATGAGTACCTTCGTGACGACATGGTCCATACATCTGACTGACACATGTAGAGCCTTGTTGTGCCCTCTCCCCTCAATGGGAATTTCTTCTTCCGCAAACGCGATATAATTATTGGTGGTTATATGATTAACAATGCCTTCAAAACCCTCAACTGAGATGTCGTGTGCTACGTGGGCTTCGTTGAGGACTTTTATCAACAGTGCACGATGAGGCTCAGAGTTTATGAGCAATTTGAGTAAAGAGATTCTCACCGGAGTTTTATTCAGTTGCTCAACTACTTTAAACTCGCTTTGTTGGATGAGACGAAGGAACTCATGAGCCTCTTCCAAAGTCACTGTCTTTCCTTGAAGACCTTCTTTCTTCTCAGCTCCCTTTACCACCGAAGGATCTACTTCTCTTGAGGGGGTGGCTACGTCTGTGGGCTCTTGGACCATGGGCGCTTTCCCCTTGGAGGGCAATTCCATCGAGTGAGGTGGAGCGAACACCCGGCCACTGCGGGTTACGCCACTGTGGCTGGTGATGTTGGTCACCTTGGCTGACAAGGAGTCAACTTCGGTTGCAACTCTTTCTCCAAAAGTGGGAGGGGTATACTTCCACGGAACGGCCTTATTGCTTTGATATGCAAACGACGTCGGCATGGGCGCTGTCCGGGGCTACATGGGCGTGGAGCCGGTCCCTTTCCTAGTGAAACATATTACTAGGGCTTTGGGGGTTGGGGGAACCTTCTTTTCTTCCGACTGCATGCAAATCTATGGTTCTTCCCTCCCTCCTTTGGACACTTCGAGCTGCCCCCAGTCCATGAGCTGCTGAAGCAATTCTTCCACAGCGGGACAGGTTTCCATGTCGTGTGACTCCCCGAGGTGAAACAAACATTCGTCCCTTTCGTCTCCGCTGCGGGAGACCATGCATGCCGCTTGCAGCGACTGGTAGATGAAGCGTCTAGATGTAGCCACATCTTCTAATCTCTTTGCCCCCGACGGCCCATGCTCTTCAATAGCGTTTACGCCAGCCCCTCCATGACTGGCTAGTGGGTTGGTTTTAACGTTGGGGCCCTCCTCTTGGAATGATGGCCAACCGGCATTAATTAGGTGTTGCACCTTATATTTGAACGGCAGGCAGGAGTCAATGTTATGTTCGGGGGCTCCACTATGGTATGCACACTTGGCATCTGAGTTGTACCACTTGGAGCATGGTGGCTGGAAGACCTTCCCGGGTATGGCCACCACCAAATGATTTTCCAATAATGAAGGCCACAACTCAGAGTATGCCATGGGAATAGGAGAGAAATCATCTCTCGGGGGGCAGGGGGGGTGCGCCGTGCATTATTATAGCTCGCGCCAGGAGTTGTATTATTGGCTGACCGGGGTGTGGCTGGAGCTGTGTGTTGGGCAGGCGTTCTTTCTATTGCGGGTGGTCCTTTTACTTGAGTTGGGAGGGAGCTCCCGGCTCGAATTGAAAAGTTCGGGGGGTTGGGCTGGTATGAGTTTTGGATATTTTGGGGTGCTTTCATCCATGTTGGGGCGGTGGTGACCGCGTGGGTATCTCCTTCTTTTTTCCTCGTGCCCACCACTGGGGCTCTTCTGTTGTTGTTGGGGGCCATGTTGGAGGCATATTCAAACTTTCTTTTTCTCAGCCCGGACTCGATCCTTTCTCCGGCGAAGACGAGGTCCGCAAAGTTAGCTGGCATGTACCCTATTAGCTTCTCATAGTAGAACGTAGGCAACGTATCTACCATAATTGTGATCATCTCCCTCTCAGTCATGGGCGGGACGACTTGGGCTGCAAGGTCTCTCCACCTTTCGGCATATTCTTTAATGGACTCATATTCTCGCTTGGTCATGTTCTGAAGCTGGTTCCGATCAGGAGCCATATCCGTGTTGTATTGGTACTGCCTAATGAAGGCAGTTGTCAAGTCATCCAAAGATGTCTTTTTGGACATGTCGTCCCTTTGTATTTATCAAAATCTGGTACTTTGAACTTGGGAGGGATGACGATGTCAGGTACCAGACACAGATCCGCCAAATCCGAGAACGGGTAGTTGCCGAGGCCTTCTACCGCCCTCAGCCTCTCTTCAAGTAAATCAATCTTTCCCTTATCTTTTGCAAAGGGAACGGATTCTTTAACAGGTGTGGGTGGAGACGGGACATGGCGGACTATGTTTGGTTGGGGCAATTCATGGGGGACCGGATCCTTGAGGGGCAGTAGAGGGCCTAGACGGGCATCTTCTTCATCGTCTTCTTGCAGGGGATAATCGGCATAAGGAAGGAGTTGCCCCTCAAAGGTAGGGGCTTGGCTTAAATCGTCCGGAGCGGTACGGGGAGTGAAGTCTGGAGGCAAGCCATAAGGGTAAGCTTGAGGACTATACCTCCGACCGAACACCATCGTGTTTCTATCTCGGCCTAAGTTTATTGCGGGCTGTAGCACCGGTTCCGCTTCCCTAGCTGTATTGGAGGCGGTCGCCGTGGCATTATCCTCTATAGTTTTCTGAAGCTTTAGCATAGCCTCCGTGATAGAAGCCATTTGATCTTTTAAGGCCAATAGGTCGGCCTTCATCTGTTCTTGCACTCCCTCTTCATTATCCATTTTTCTGGATCGAGTGTTATAGGGGTGCCTCTGCGCTTTCTTAGTTATTGTGAGTTCCCTAAAGAAACAAACAATGGTGAGTATGCCACCAAAACATGAATATGCTAATGAATGATCGGAGCACTTGGATCCACCTCAAGATTTTTAGATAACGTGATGAGTTTCAGAACTTCTCGTTTTATAAAAAGGAACAAAGCTTTTATCTAGCCAAGATCATACAAAAGTGTTACAACAGAACCTAACGGTTTCTAATTATATGGGCCATCAAATCTATCATGTGTTGACAGTAGTTGATTAGCCCGTGAATTTCCTCAGGGGTTGTACACACTTCAGCGATGGCCTTTGCTTTGGCTAATAGTCGCGGGAGGTCTTGACTTCCATTCAAGGTCGAGGAAAACTTATCCATCCACATGGTCGCTTCTTGATGCAATGCATCAATCACCCTCCCTCTTGCTTCCTTCTCGGCGTACGCTTGTGCGAAGTCCTCTACTAGCTTTTGTTCATGGGTCAACGACTGGTTTAACTCTTCCTTGTATTGCACTATGATAGCTAGCATGCTTTGCTCCGTGGCTTCCAAGTGTTGAGCCAAACTCCTTTTGGATCTAGAGCAAGCAGCTAACTCTTCCTTTAAGATCATGCCATGCACCCGTGACTGGTCCCTTTCCTCTCTCCGGAGCTTGAGCTCATTGTTGCTGCCCCACAAAGCTCCTCGTAATTTATCTCGGCCATGTTCCTCCTTGCGGGCCCTTTTGGTTTCTTATTCAAGGGCTCTTGCAGTGGCCGCGTTTTCCTCTCGTAACTCGGTGCACTCTTTCCGGATGTTTGTAGCGGCTGTCTTGAATTTTTCTTTGGCGAGTCTTGCCTTCCCTAGCTCTAATTTTAGAGCTTGGACTTCTTCATCTTCCTTCGGAGCTTCGAAGTTCTCCTCATCGATAAATTTCAACTTGGAGAGCCAATCTAACCCTCGCGTATGAACTCTTAGCTATTCATGATAACCACCGATGACACCATTACGGATGCCCCTAAGTTCTGTATCTTTCCTCAACAGACTTCTCCACGCCTTGTGGACTCTTTGTACAACCTCGAGACTTTGCGCACCAAAATCTCTCACAAGGAAAGGCGAGAGGTTCTCTTCCATTGGCGCTCCCCTCATGGGGTACCCTAGCTGTCTTATGGCAAGTGCGGGATTATAGTTAATACAACCCCTCGTCCATATCAACGGAACATTAGGGTAGTCCCCACATGAGAAGAGAACTCCCTCCTTTCCTTCCTTCCATCGAGGAAACCAATTAATTGTGCTGCCTCCTATCACAGTTAAGTGTTGGTCCCAATCGAGTCTTCTTTTTTCGACGCACGAGCGATAACTTTGAAGCGGACATGGGTGTCTTATGTCTTGTTGGAATAGGTGCGAAACCAACCACACACAAAGAGCGGGCAAGCAGCAGATGATCCGTGCGCTGTTCTTCTCGCACCTTCGGTCAAATGTATCGAATAAGTCCACCAAGATAGCCACCACTGGGCTTTCCTTGCTATGGTGATATGCAAGCAAAGCATCAATTGCGGCTAGGTCCACCAAACCGTCCACGTTCGGAAAGAGGACAACCCCAAAGATCAGCAAAGCTAGTATATCCGCAAATGGGACCCACTTCTCTTGACTTGCCATATCCCTTGCCTTGCCTTCCAAGTATTTCCGCGGTAGGCCCACTACACCATTTCGAGTTTGCTTCATGCGATCCAACTCTCTTGCCGAATCTCCGACCACAGCTGCAATCTTACTCAAGGAGGGAAGAAACCTGGAGAAAAGATACGGTTTTCTTCCCCCAAGAGGGCATCCTAATATCTCCTCAAACTCTTCAATAGTCGGTACCATTTGGAAGTCCCCAAACATGAAGCATCTCAACGGCTGGTCATAGTATTGGGCGAGGGATACAACAACTTCCGTAAATACCTCCACCGCGGTCAAATCTAAAATCTTTCCATACACTTTGCGGAAGGCTTGCCTTTGGAGAGGTCCCATCAATTGTCCCAACTCCTTAAGGGTGGTGACATCTAGACCCTTAATCTTGACTTGATAAAATCTTTTTCCGTTTTGATTTGTCCCCATCATTTACCTAAAAAAGGGGTGGATCAAGACTCCGATATGAATGATGCAATGCGCATGCATGAAACGGAAAGAAAACACAACAAAGGGGTAATTGACATATACGAGACCAAAAAGATCCATCTTTTTAATACTACGTTTTAGGCATTATGGCGCCTCAACGTGTGTATTAAAAAGTGATGTATTGCTCTAGAGAAACAAAATATCACTAGCAAAACTATAATTTACGTGCTATTTGAAGAAAAATGCATGAGAACAAATGGCACGAAGCGTGTTCGCTCCATGCCCCTATTTGGGAACCTATAGGACAATATCTAGGGGTCTCTAACTACTACTCCCAACAATTCATAACTCACATGGCCGTTTTCTAGAGGTATCATCACTCAATATAATAATATTGTGGCGGTATGGAATACCGGCGACAAAATATTATAAAGAGAGAAAGCTCTAGATGAGGTTTCACTATTATCAAGCAAGTCGGAGACCTAGCATGATCATAGATTCACCTCCACTCCTTAGATTCCCATGAACCCGGGTATAGGGCCCCTTTTTTACTCAAACCCGTGGGTGCATAGAATGCAGTGTAAAAATGTGGAAAAGATAGCAGTTATTATATTTACACAATTCAAAAATGCACACACAAAGTTTCACAATTCCACAATTTCCTAAAATAGGCCTAACTCACAAAAACAGTCCCCAGTGGAGTCGCCAACTGTCGCAACATGCCCGTTTGCGGGCGAGCAAGGCGAGGGTCACGGGTGCACTTTCCAAGGGAGGAAAGATGCGCGGAGTCGCCACCAACGTTTATTTGTGGAAAACGTCAGAAAAACCGAAGGAAACCGGTCAAAAAGAAAATTCCAAGTTCGGGAGTTGTATTTACGTTTGAGGAAGGTATTAGCACCTCTCACGTTTGTCTCAAAGGACAACAGCCTTATTTTTTAGAATTGTGGAAATTGTGTTACCTTAACTTTTATTTCTTTTTATTTTTTGAGGTCGACAAAAGCGGGGCTCTTGCTCCTACGTACCCTCCATCGAAGAGGAAATCAGACCTACGTAGTTCTTCTTTAAGGGTGAATCAAGCGATTCTTTTTACTTGGAAGGTGATCATTTTAAGGCGTTGGACCTTGAAAATGATCCATTTACTTGGTAAGAAAAATTGAGATAATAAACTTTCAAATCCTTTTTTAATGATTTTTTGTGGACGAGCTTGACTTTGCGGGTTGATTTTAGCCTTAGTTTCACTTTAGTTATTAGTCAATTCAATTAAGAAAGAGAAATCCCAAAGAGAAACGTCCGATTGATTTTTTTTGCTTTATTTTACTAAAAGGTATTTTTTGATTATTATATTATTATTTTACCTCTTTTTTGATTTCCAACGTGGTTACGACACGACCGAACGGTAGGATTTCATTTTAACAGAAATTAACGGATATTACAAATCAAATGATCGGTTAAAATTTAATTTATTTTTTGATTAGGCGAGAAATGACTTAAATAAATGACTGAAGCACGTCAAAAGAGGGTACGGAATGTAAATGAAACGAGAAATAAAAGTACACGAAACAAATGGGGACCACCACGGGTACATAGAATTAATTGAAAAGCTCGGTTTGGGGTAGTTACCGGTTGAAGACCGAAGAAAAACGAAGAACGAACGATGAATGTCGAAGAACGGTTGAAAATCTTCGTGTAATTACCCACGAAAACGTTACGGAAGTGCCTCGGCTTGGATTTTCTTCACGGAAACAATTTTCCTCAGCAATTTCAAGAGAATACGAAGTGCCAAGAAGGTTGAACCCCTTCCTTCTTCATTCCTCCCCCTATTTATAGCAAAATAAGGGAGGAGCTTGCCACCCAGCTCGCCCTGGCGAGCCAGGTTGCTTCCTCCAGAAGCAACCGCCTTCTGGAGGAAGAATCTGGAAGGCCCAAGTGGGCCTGGTTGCTATTTACACCCCCTTTTTTACTAAATACACCCTCCTTTACTTTTTTGGTGATTCTTTTTCCGTAACGTTACGAAACTTTACGAATTTCGTAACGACACTTATTTTCTTTCCGCAAGGTTACAGAACCTTACGGATCATGTATTTTAGCTTTCGAAAAAGTTACGGAAACTCACGGATTGTGTAACAATACTTCCTTTTGGTTTTCGTCAAATTACGGAATTTCACGGATAGCGTAACCACGCTTCCTTTTGATTTCCGGCGCATCTCGGGACTTCACATATTGTGCAACAAAAGGTGCCAAGTACTTCGAAGCGGTCAATCAAAGGTTGCATGCCATCAAGCAATAGTCCCCGGACGAAATTAGGGTATGACAGTTTTTTAAATAATTAAGAAAATTAGTATAAATGTAAAAAAAAATGTATAATTTCACAAAAACTCATGGTTATAATCTTTTTTAAAGACATGTTAGAGTAATTTACTCTAATACTAATAACCATACATGATCAAAGTCTTATTTTAAAGGAAAAATAATACATATATTCTAGGAACCAATTATTTGTTGCTTTTAGTTACTTTGGTTCTTTGATGTGAAAATGTTGGGGGAGATGTGTGTACTTAACACGCTTCCCACACTGTAAAAAACAAAGACTCCACTTAATCAGATGTGCATAATTTTACTACTATTACTTTATCGAATTTCCCTTGACTGGAGTACCACGGTAGTTATATTGTAACAAGTAGCTACGTCCTCTACCATTATCATGTACTATCATAGAAAGAAGAAGAACATTATCATTTAGAGAGTGCCTTTATTATTAAGATTCCACTCATGCCTTTTCTTTGACCAACAGAAGATGCGGAGAAGGAGTGTGCTTAAAAGAGTGTATTCCTGTCATTTCTTTTGGGAGAAAGATCAATTCAGTCATTTGCCAATAGGCTTTTCTCCCATGACCTATATATGCACTACATAGTACATAGTCATACTCACATGCTTGTCCGCATGCCTCCACTCTAAACTGAAAACGTTGCAGACAATGGTAACTAATTGATGAATAATAGTAACATCCAAAAATCCAATTACATAGTTGGCTCCAAGCAGATAGCTAGAGCCAACAAATCATGACACTTAAAATTCTTTCTGCAAGTTTGCCTCCCCATAACCATTTTCATCTTGTCGGCAAGGTTTAGGTCTTATGAATGTTAACCTTTAATCTAGAAATACCTTTAAAACATCTAAACACAGTTCCATCCCCACAGAAACTTTATCATTAGCTTATCACTGAAATCACTCATCTGCAACCCAAAACCATAAATTAACTTCTCAATCTCTGCTACCCTGTCACATAAGCCTACTCAACCCCAGCCACTACCAGGCAGAGGTAAAGGAGCTTAAGAAAAAAGATAATAATTCAAGTGTACTAGCTAGAACTTCAAATATTTGAAGCTTGGCTACCTCTCATTCTGTGTCTCTCCCCAGTAGAACATAATGATAATTCCCCATGTTCCCTTCCTTTCGTTCATATTCTGCTAGTTCTTCTTGATACACCACAGTGTTTACTACACTAGGGTTTTAGCCCAAATTGTTGAGGATCAACAACAATCATTGCTCAAACTGAAGTTGATTAACATGTTTTCACAACTTTTAGACAACAAAACAGAAGTAATCCAATGCAAAAATCAAGCAACTTTATTTAATAAGGAAAACCAGCCAAAAGGATGGGAACATAGAAACAATTAATACACGTGCTGTCATACCCTAATTTCATTCGGGGACCATCTGTTTGTTGGGATGCGACCCTCGCTTGATCACTTCGAGATACTTGACGCCCATCGTTAGGCAATCCGTGAAATTTCGCGACATGTCAGGAGTTGAAAGAACATTATTGCGCAATCTGTAAAGTTCTGTAACATTCCAGAAGCCGAAGAGGGGATGGTTGCGTAATCCGTAAAGTTTCGTGACATTACAAAAAGAAAACAAGTATCGTTACGTAATTCGTGAGGTTCCGTAACGTTACGGAAAAAGAATCAGCAAAAAAGGGGCAAAGGGGTGTATTTAGTAAAATGGGGGTGCAAATAGTAATTTTCAAATTTGGGCCCTTCTAGAGGTTTCTGGGCATTTTCTTGCTTAAGGTGGAAGAACCCTAGCTTGCCTAGGCTAGCTGAGCTCACCTGGGCGAGCTAGGTGGCAACCACCTCCCTTGTTTTGTTAAAAAATGGGCTTCCGGGACACCCATAATGCTTTCGTAAAATTCCCATAACCCTAATTAAGCATATTTCACTTAATATGGGTGAGAAGGAAGAGAAAAAAGAAAAAAAAAATCTAGTCCTATAGGCTTTCATAACTTTTCCGTAAATTACGAAAGAAGGGGGTGAACATATCAAAATGGGGGGGTGTGAATAGCAATTTTGAAATTTTGAAGTGGGTCTTCCAGAGTATTTTTCGAAGCTGGATTGCTTCTGGAGGAGGTTGTTCTAAGGATCCCTTAGCCCCCTAGCTATGTATTTCATCTGTTTTTGGTGGATAAAATTATTTCCGTGAAGAAAATCCAAGCCGAAGTGCTTCCGTAATGCTTTCGAGATGTTTCCGTGAGCGAATCCGTGAAGGTTTTCTGTTGTTATTCACCGTTCTTCATCCGTTCTTCGTTTGTTCTTCGTTCTTCAACGAGTAAGTTTTTGAATCCGAGACTTTCAATTCATTTCTTGTTTTTTTGGCTTTCATTTATATTTCGTTCATTTTCGGTTTTCTTTTCTTTCGCCTTTATCGCGCTTTTACCTAATAAATGATAAAATGAATTTCAACCTATCATTTGTGTTGTAATATCATTTAATCACTTTTAAAACAAAATCAAACCGATCGTTCACGCTGTAACCTCAGTTAAACTAAAAAAAAGCAAAATAAATAATAAAATAATCAAAATATCTTGAAAAATAATAATAAAATAATCAAAAAAAATCAATTGGACGATTTTCTTTGGAGGTTTCCTTAGATCAATTGACTAATAACCAAAGTGAAACTAACGCTAATTATATATATATATATATATATATATAATCTCTAAATAACATTTAAATAAAAATTGATCCATAATTTCCTATCTCTTTATTTTTATATTTGCATGTTTATTTAATTTGATATTTATTTATTTATTCTAGATGTTTGTTTACTTTCTTAAGTATTATTTTCAATTAAACTTATTTAATAAATAAATAATTTTAATTCAATGTAGTCTATATCATAATTTCTACTTACAATAATTTTATTATATTTTATTTACTATAGTAATTTTAATTTACTAACAATTATATTTTAATAATATTTTTTAGATGAGTATTCAATCAACTCAACTTCAAGTACAAGGATCAATATCAATCTAGACAATCCTCATTTTGTAAAGTTCAAATAGAGTAAAATGAACTTCCTTCTTTTATTTTATTTTATTACACATTTTGTAACATTCAACAAACATAATTGTTAGTTCATTCTAATTCTTTGATTGATGTAGCTAAAAAATTATAAATTTCATATTAAATAACTACTTTGTAGAAAAAATGGAGCAACATTAAATAAAAGAACTATCTTCTCCAAATTCTACCAACATTGATCTTGACAAGAGAATGTCAAAAAATAGAAGATCTTTGCAAGATATAATGTCCATGAGATGGGTATCAAAATCACATGTATGCAACCCTATCATGACCTTCATGTTCATAATATTCAATAATACTTTATTTTTTCTTAGTTTTAACATATATAAAATAACAGGATAATGTGCTCACAATTCATGCAACAATCAATGAGATCGATGGTTCGGTTGAATTTTGAATTATGTTGCATGTGAGAGATGGTAAAAGAAAGTTACAAAAGAGGGAAATCAATACACTTGCAGAGAATGCAGACAATCATCCAAGTACCCAACAAGGTTTAATGTTTTGTATATAATGAATTATTTTTTATAACATAATTAAATAAATATTAAAAACTTTGAAATCTTGTTTGGTTCAAGATAAAATTGAAAGTATATGATGACACCAATGTAGCAACATTCACAATTTTCGATTGAGATGTGTAACAAATTCTAAACACAAAAGCATTTGAACTCCTTCACACCCGAAATGAAAATAAGGCTAACATACCCCATATTAAATACCTTTTACAAAGGCACTTTCATCCACTAATTAATATTTTTATGAAAAAAAGGAGCCCACTTCAACACAACAAATATCATCGGATGAGTCAAGTGAAGAACTAATTATAAGTTAAAGCCCAAAGCTACAAGCATCCAACAAGTCAAAAGGTGCATGTTCATCATCTAATGAAAAAGTTTATCAAATCTCCTAAAGTCCATTAGGAAAGAAGGAAAATAAACAAATTGTCCGATATCAAAGTCCAAAACTACAACTATTGAAGAAGTTAAAAGATGCATCTTCATCATCAAAAGAAGAAGAAAATCTATTAAAAAGTGTGAAAAAACAATTTGTGATAAGTAAAAGCTCAAAGCTACAAGCATCCAATAGGTCAAAAGATGCATCTTCATCATCAAATGAAGTTTATTCAATCTGTGAAAGTCCATTAAGGAGAAAGACGAATAAACAAGTTGGTCTGACATCCTTTGATGAAGAGTTAATCTTACTTTTAAGTTTAAAATGGATCACACCAAAGAAAAAAAAATTCAAAAACAAGTCACCGGAAAAAGGAAATAAATACAAAAGGTCTATTTAAATGAACAATTTTTGGTGTTTATTTACATCATTTTTATGTTTTTTACCATTATGGTTGACTATTTTTTATTTCATTAAATATATTTCTTAGACTGCTTTATTATGTCAATTTCACTTTATTCTAATATTGCTTTTATCAAATTTATACATAATGCTTACTTTTATCTTCAGGTTAATCAACTTTTGTTGAGTGGCCAGCCTCCAATTTTAGAATATTCCCTTCTAGATATATTGATAAATAAAAAATATCTTAATTTATACATAATTTTTTTGTCTTCTTTAACAAAAAAATAATAAAATATAATTCACAATTATATTTTAAAATTTAATTTCTCAAACAAATAATTTATATAAATATTTCTTTAATTATTTATCAACCCGCGCAACACGCGGGTTTGTGTCTAGTGTAATATGACTATAAGTATTTGTGCATGTCTTTGTTTGAGGCACATTCTCCACAAGTATGCCAATGAGGATGTCTCACTAGGACTAGATGTGGACCACATAATGATCGAAGACTCTATTGTGGTACACCACTAGGTGAAGGTTTTTCTTGCATTTAAAGATGATACTGACTTGTATATATGAATTATTTATATTAAATCAAACTCACTAGGATAGCTCACTAAAACCAATGTTATTTTTGACACAACATCGGTTTGTTTTTGCATATTTTACCTTTTCTGGTTTATTTCTTACTTTACAACATCGGTTTTTTTTAACATCAATTTTTTTTATAACCGATGCTAACATTAATACTTTTAACCTTGGTTCAAAACCGATGTTAAATGCCCAAAATAAATGATGTTAAAAGCATTTTTTCTAGTAGTGTGTATTGACATTATTGTTTTCATTATTTTAATCATTTCTTTTTTCTGATACTAATTATTCAATTATTTTGGGCAAAATTTGAATTGCATAAAAACTATGTGGACTAGTTATGGTTTTCATTTTTTAAGTTTGGGGTAATTTAAAAAACAGACAACATATTAAAATAAAATTGCAAAAAAACAACATTGATTTTTAGAAAAATCAATGTTGTGAATGTACGAAAACATCGGTTCTTCTAGAAACAAATGTTGTCGAGCAGAAAACAACATCGATTTTAAAAGTCATTAATAATTAACCGATTTTAAAAGCCTATTTTCTAGTAGTGATTCCATTTACAATAAAGTGTATCTCTATATTTAGTTAATAACTAGATGTTTACCCAGGTGTTGCGCGGTTTATGAATGTATCTCAATATTTAGTTAATTTTGTTAACAGTGAAAATAAAAAAATAATGTCAATTTGTACAATTTCACCTTTTTTTATGTTCATTGTTAGCAAATGTTTAAAAAAGTTGAAACTACACCACTATGTGTTGGTGTAGGCTTAGAACCCCTCTATAAGGTTGTAAGTTGTGAGATTGATTTCAAAAATAAAAGAGCAATTGAAAAAGTTATGTATTATTGTGGGTATGTTTGCATTATTTTCATTTTGGGTGTGAAGGAATTCGGAAGCCCTTCTATTTAGAATTTGATGAACATATCGATCAAACATTGTAAATGTTGCTACACTTGTATCTAGAGAAAGCAAAAATTCGAAAATGGTGACAATCAAAAATCAAACTTTCACTCTATTAGTGGAGGCGTGACTTTTAGGTAACTCGCATAAGCTAAAATGGTGCCTTAATTTTTTAAACCATGATGCAGCTCCACTCACCCACGTATTGCATCTTCAGTACACACCCACTCCATGAGTGATACATATGCAAGAGTAATATGTGTGTGTTGCACTCGCCTGTAGCAAAAGACAAAACGAAACATTTGTCTTCAATGCATCCTCCAATGATCAGAAAAGGGCTGAATCGTCATATATAAGGACATCATCCACCTGACACGTCTAATTTTGCTGCAAGATCAAAAGCATGTCCACCCAAGACAACTTGCCAGAAGAAGCCTAAACAACAGTCGTCCAAGCTAGGGGAGCTTGACATGCCTCACAAAATTGAAGATGAAAAAGGGGGAGAGAAGTTGAACTTTGAGTTGTGTCTCACAACTCTCATTCATCAAAGTTACAACAAGTGTTACACATGCTTCTATTTATAGACTAGGTAGCTTCCTTGAGAAGCTTTCTTGAGAAAACTTCCTTGAGAAGCTAGAGCTTAGCTACACACACCCCTCTAATAACTAAGTTCGCCTCCTTGAGAAGCTTCCTTGAGACACTTCCTTGAGAAGATTCCTAGAGAAGCTAGAGCTTAGCTACACACCCCCTATAATAGCTAAGCTCACCCCATGACAAAATACATGAAAATACAAAAAAAGTTCCTGGGCTCAGAAATCTACCCTGAGGATCATGAGAACCCTAGGGCCTTCTTTAGTAGCTCTAGCCCAATCCTATTGGATTCTTCTATCCAATACCCTTGGGGGGTAAGATTGCATCACTAGACAACCTCTTTCGTTGACAAGCCGACTTAGAGCTTAGGGGGCTTATGTACTATCCAGGGTCCACAAAATACGCGTGACAAGCAATGTGGCCCTCAAATACACATGTTTTCCCTCCATGTTAGCCCTGCCTCATGAGCATGGACGCTCCACGCTTAGTAGGCGGGTTCCCAAACTGATAGGTTATCTCTAAGTACCCATTATTTGAATATGTTGTGACCTTCTTATCTCGTGGCAAGTATTCAATTATCTATAAGGTACACATTATCTGTAAGCTACAATTATCTACAAGCTAGTCATTATCTGCAAGGGTTGTTACAACACCGTAACAATCCCAACAAATAAGGACCCGCAGCTTCCACTCCACTCTATAAGTACCAGGTTCTATCTCACCCTTTTACAAAATTTATTCTCACCTAACTCTCGTACTTATTTCAGTGTCGAAGTCCTTTATTTTGCAGGTCCCCCCACTTGTCCTTTTAACAAAGGCTACTCTCAGTCCGACATGCGAGATCTTAGAGCCTACCTTGGCCACGTCCACCCTGACGAGGGACAACTCTAGATTTTAGTAAGTATAGTTCTGAAAAGGAAATTTGATCTCATATACGTGTTAAATTGTTGATTAATGGATGTAAAAGCTTGACCAATTTTCTATGATAATTTTCTTGTAACAAGCTAATTTTTAGTGGATAACTCTGATAAAATAGTTTCAACTCAAGACAAATTGTAGACATAGCTAAAAAGTGAAAATGATCATCTAGGCTGAGAATGATGGCTCTGAACTTAATAGTAGGATTTATTAACTTGTAGATGGAGGAAAAGACTAGGTAGATGCTGAGAACTATTTCCCTTTGGATGATCTCCTTTCTAAACTTACTCTTTTTTCCTCTATTATGAATGTTGTTTTTCCTCTATTCATTTAGTTCATTCTTTGCTTTCATAATTAATAGTTTTGTCCTTTGTGGATTTTTCTAATATATATGACCGAGAATGAATTTTTTGCATTGACCTATTAACAAATCATACTACCATTTTTAGCTACCACTATTACCCCATGATTTATTAATGTCATGTGAAGTATAATTTTGGATGAGGATTATTTATGTCTCAACTCTAACAAATACTTTGGCCATAAAAAAGAGAGTATATACTATGGACATAAAAAAATTATATACTATAGAAACGAACAAATAACGAAAGGATGGATCAAATTAGGCTTATTACTAAATATGCTAGGCTTATCTGTTAAGTGGGAATGATGGATCATGTTTATCCCTTTTGGAAACAAAAATTTGCCTTTACTGATGTAGTGTTGCTTTGCTTTGTACATTTCATAATTCATGAAACAACATGATGTGTTGTAACATAACTTCTATAGTGTGATCCAACTATCTAGTTTTAGTCTTTTTTTATTCGTTTTTGGGTTTTACTAATTTAGAATTTACAAAGTCTTTTCTCATTTTGTGTAGATATATCATAAAATTATATATACAAATATCAGAAAATTAGTAAAAGAAAAAGATACTTATTCTCTAAAATAAACTAACTGAACCCCCTAATCTCCATTTGCACGGTGTAACAACAAGGAAAGAGAAAGGCATGGAGTGTAGGTCATGTGTCTTTCTCTCTCCTTGTTGCCGCCTAGGGTCTAGAGATGATTCATGTCCAACCCTTATAATTTAGGTTCCATGCATGATTAATAAAAGATTTGTCAAGGAGCCATTAGTTTCAATGAAAATATTGCTTCAAACAGGAGAAAGGAGTAGATAATACTTTAAGGGGTATATCGTAACTACAATTCTACTTTTGTGCTGTTAATTTTGAACTTGTGCTGAACTTTTTTGATAGGCCTTAGTCATGAGTGAAGTTATTCCTTTAAATCCATTCATACCAAATGATCAATGTTGTAAGCCCCTGCTTCTAAATTTTTAAATTTAGGGCTGTGAATCAAAATCTTTGAGCTAATATTACGGGAAGACCACTGTCAACTATTTTGATTGCTGCATCAAATTAACAACATTGAGTTTAACACGGATGTTTTGAGGTGTTCTTATTTCAGGAAAAACTTTATTAGTGGATAATCATTTCAACAAGAAGGAGGATCACAGGTTGGAACAGTTGATGTACTTGATTACATCCAGGTTGGTTTAGCATATCTTTCTTTTTTTATATAATATAGTATCATCGATGCATGCTTATGCTGATTGGGACTATGTGTAGCAAACTTCTGCATGTCTTTTACTTCTTAATTTCTTTGTCAGACTTTCCAAAGCTAGCAACTCTAGAGTAGCACTACAATATAAAGAGATAACAACCTTTCTTGGTCTTAATTAAAGATTAAAAAAGATACCACTTCAATCAAGACGCAACCAAGTCAAATATGCACACATTTGCTTTTCTTTTTATGTTCAAATTAAAGAATAAAAAAGCAGAACACTAGTCTATTTCTTCTTCTAATTTTTTCCTCTTTATAGGAATACAAATTTGGTTATAGACTTATTGTGGATTGATTATTTTTGTTTAATATGAATGTTTCCCACCCTTGACAATTTAATAGTGTGTTTCTTTACAATTTTCAACTAAGACCAGACACTAACCTTAGTCGTGGTGTGGTATTTTTGTTTAATATAAAGGGGCTATACATAATACATTTTTATTTTGGTGTCTAAAGTACGACAGAGAGTTCTAAGTGGTAACCGGTAGCTCATTCACAAAAGCCACACCTAGTGGCTAGGATGATGTGCTTTTTGTATGCTTAGGTTTCTCTTTTCAAAAAAAGTAACGAGTAAGAATTTAATGATTTTTTAGTATTCTGATGTATATTTTCTGTTACAAAACCTTCCATGTTGAATGGCAATTGATCTTTATTGCTTCCAAGACTTAATTTGAGATCCTAGACTTATCAAATACAGAAAAACTTGAAAGAGTAAATCTTGGTTCTTGTGAAAGCTTGTGTAGGCTCCATCTTTCCATGTTGTCTATCCCTAATCTCATGCATTTGTATTCAAGTGGCTGTAGAATGTAGAGAGATTGAAATCCTTAATGTTCATTCAAAATCTTTGTGACCCAAACCTTAGTAGAATTCTGAGTCTACACTAGAAGAGAGGGTCTGGGCACTTCATGTTTCTTCTTCATCTGTTGCTCCTCTATAACAATTTTTTCCTCCTCCTTTTGTTGATGGGCAGGCTTTTTGGTTTGGACCTTTCCCTTCTGCTCCCTAAGGATCCTTTTAACCTTTATAGCAAGGCCAAAAGTTTCCAAAGCCTTGTCTTTATTAGCAATAGCCTTGGCCAGTTTCTTCTGCCTCTTTTGCTGAATGTCATCCTAGTTCACTAGAGGAATAAGTATGTTCCTCTTGATGTCAACCTTCATTACCTTCAGGTTTACAACACTGAAGTGTTGTTATCTAGTGATCAAGCTGCCCTTGTTGATAATGGACTGCTAGGAGTCATCATCCATTCCTTTGAAGACATGGAAGACTTAGTATTCCAAAAGAACTTTGTTGATGAGGTCGGCATAGTAGATGTCATGCACTCCTCCCAAAGTCTTCATATTCCTCAAGATGTTGATTTAGATTGTGTGTAAGTTGTTTTGTAAAAATGTACAGTAAACAATGTAAGCTAACTTTCAGTAATCACTACTAGAAAGTAAGCTTTTAACATCGGTTACTAACCGATGTTGAAATTATTATTGTTAACATCGGTTATTTAACATCAGTTAACGTTTTAACATCGGGTTTTTAAAAAACCGATGTTGTTATTAGGAATTCTTTTTAATATACTGTCTATTTTTTCAATAATCCCAAAAATTAACCTGCAAATTTTAAGTCATACCACACAGCATAACATATATAATTTGAATTATATTTTGAAACAGTTTTTAGTAGAAAAACTCCATGACAAATTTATTAATAACTATGAATAAAAAATGTTCAATGTTAAAAGGAGACGTGGATTGTAAAAAATTTAAAGCAAGCTAGTAAACTAAGTAAACTAAAATTACAAATTTGCCTAACATCCTAAGTTTCATTTCTAACTTTCAGATATAACATAAGTTAATAATATAATACCAATCATAACAAAATCAAATTTGTTTGAAATAAATAATTACTGTTTCCCAATTATTCTTGAAACTTCCTACGATTATAATTGACATCCAGTGCATCACGTAATATCCACACTCAATGCTTCCTTTTTGTCTATTACACTAAATACATAATGAAATTTAGATATTCAACGTTAACTACAAATTAGTCTACACATACATAAAATATAAGTAGAAGCATTGTTTACTTTAACAACAAGCCACCTATCACTAGCCTTGGATTTAGGTTGTGGAGTATCGTCAAGTCCTTTGAAAGCACTGTTGAATACAATCAAGGATTCTTAATGTACAATTAAAATATTGATGTTCCTGACTAATGCTAATGCAAATGTATTGAAAAATAACACTGACCAGTTAATTATTCCTTTCAGGTAGTTGTCTGGCCTATTATGCAATAAACAAAACCAGACGAAAAGATTTTCCTTAGGCAAAATGATGATCATTTGCCAATGTGCACTGCAGTGGATACCAATATAGGTTATTATAGTATTATACATTATTTAAATTCGTTTGTTCAGTTTAACTTACCCATTCAGGTAGGCTCTTAGGTAGACATCCAGTTCTTCATGTAACTTTTTGATTCAAATTACGATTGCCTAGATCTCTGTCATACTTGTCTCAGTCATATGCCTATTATTGTTAACACAAAGTAAATTATGTATGAATTTAAAACAATAATTTAGGTAATTAACAATAATCTAAATTGACTTATAGAATCTACAACTGTATAATAGATATGATGAGACATTGACCATTGTGTGCTATTTCAGACAGATCTTCATTCTTTATGTACAAGGGGAAGTGTTCATTAAACACCCCAAACACGGTAGCATCCCACATAACCTGTAATGGCTTCAGAAAAAGTTGTGGGATGGTTAATGTCATCAGATATAGGGGATCATCGACCTCATGATCCGGCCTACCTGCAAGTTTTGTTGGTCCTACAACTCCCTGTTTATCCAACAGATTGGTTAGCTTCACCACGAAAATATGGTCAAACTTATTGGTTACTGCACCAATTGTAAAAACAAGCTTCTACTTTGTGAGTTATGCAGAAAGGAAGTTTGAAAAATCATTTATTCAAAAGTAAGTAGTACATTCACTCTTCAACAATCAACATATTTAGTCTCAAATGATCGAATGAGTACTAATGGACAAATGAGTTGGAGGGACTGATCATATGGATTTGTTAAATCAAATTTACATGAGGTCAATTAAGCAGTGAACTTTTGTTCTCTTATCATCAAAGTATTTATGTTTCAAATGCGACAAATTAAGAAAAAAACTCACTAGTATGAAACAAGACAGTATGTTACCAAAACATATATATAATTAAGTTCAAAATATAAGTCGTTGCTTATAATTAATCAGTCAACCAACCCACATAGCCTTTTTAATTTGCTAGTGCACATAGGAAGCTTGGTTGATCACTACAAGTGTAGTTTTGTCACTGGGAGACAAATCATGCACTCACAACATTGTTTTGGCTCAAGAAGATACAATGCATAACTTCAACCATCATGTAGCAAGACATCTTAGTCATTTATCAGGTTTTGTGCTCACTTATGATCTAGGGAAGTATTTAGGGGTTTTGTGATAACACTACGTACCCATTATTCAATCTCCTCATGCCCTGCCCCAATGAAAAACACTATGCTACCTCAATCAAAATGAGACCAAGTACAGTGATCACAACTATTGAAACACTACGCTACCTCAATCAAAATGAACAACACTACACTACACTATGCTACCCATTATTCTACTTTTGGAAACTCTGCCAAAACTGCAGTGGTCACAAGTATTGGAACATCGCACTCAAAGTGAGAAGTGGCCGCCATGGTGCTATACACATTACAATAGACATTAAGCATTCAAAGGTCTACAAAGTGAGCACGACTTACCTCAATCAAAATGAGACCCTATGAGCACGAGTGAACACCCCAAACAAACTGCAAAGTGAACACCAGTTCCACAAACCAAATCCTTGCAGTAGAAACAAACAAAGGACCTTGCAGTGAGCACAAGTTCCCCAAACAGACCTAGGTATTCAATAGAACATGCTATAGAGTAGAAAGAGTCATGAAATGTACCTAGGTGGAGAAGAAGAAGGTTAGATAGAGAAGAAGAGAGCTCAGATGGAGAAGAAGAAAACGCGAGCAAATAGGGCTCGCGTCTGATATATTTTAAAATGTAAGTCCAACATCGGTTTTCAATAAATAAAAAAAACTGATGTTAACAAAATGATGTTAATGTTAACATCAGTTTTCTAGAAGAAACCGATGTTAACTTATCATACATTAACATCAGTTTTCAAGGATTTATTTTGGGTTTTATTTTTATTTGTTGTTCAAATACTTTATATTTAATATTTATGAAGGTGACACGATAAACAAAAAACATGCCACCACAATAAGAATCATAAGTGACATGTTGGGACAAGTGTCAAAAAAGAAAAAGAAAAACATTTAAAATGTTCAAACAGTATAGAACTGCTGAAATATATATTTCATATTAAGATTTTTAAGGCAGATGGTTGTGATTGCAAGTAAAGGACCACTTTTTTGTAGTGTCACTACAAAAACATTTGATTAATTTTGAAAATCTTTCACAATAGATTCGCTATGCACATATAAGCACTAAAAGGAGTTATCAAGTATGATGTAGAAAAAAGGAAAAAAAGAGATTAAATTAGCTCTAATGGTATTAAATATATTATATTAATATTATTAATTATTGTAATTAGTTTTTCAAATGTAGTTTTCTTTTAATGATTTATTAAATTATATATTTTGTATTATTAAATTCATATAATTAAATTCTTATTAATTTCACATTAATCACTTTTTTATGTAAAATAAGTAAATAAAAAAGTATGTAAAATAGTTATAATTAGAGATTGAATATAGCTATTGATATAAATGGTTCTCATTCATAATCTTCAATTGTGATGGGTGTACAGCCACCACTCAAGTATTTCATGAAAACAAATACTGTCTCATCCAAACAATATTATACACAATATAGGGTATATATTGAATTGGATTGTATCAATCACAAGTACATCTTTAATATCATTTCATAGCAAGGTCAGAAAAATAGAATCACAGTTAAATTAACATCATCACCAATGTGATTAGAATGATAAAAAAAACCTAAAAAATAAAACCCAAGACATCACATGATAATTAGAAAAATACAATAACAATAAATAATAGAAATATTAAAAATTAGATATACATAAATTAATATCATATACACAGAAAAATATGTACAAAGAACATTTTAGTTGATCAAGCAAATATCATAATTTTTGCCTTAATCGAAACCTATCCAAATCCAAGTGTGATTGAAAAATCACAATGCTGCAAAAGAATAAATTATTCTGCATTATGAAACATTGTCAATGATCTGGCACAAACATGCATCACGGTCATCAATTAACAATGTTAGTTGTCAACAATGAAAGCTTGAAACAAAAAAAAATCATTAGCTTGATCTTAATTTAATTAAGTAGTTTAAATGCTTATGGTAAGTTGATAGCAAAAGATTAGTTCCCATTTCAGTATTTTCTTTTAATCAAATCAACACAGTAACTCGTGTTTGTGTTCCTTTACAAGTGAATCGAAATAAAAAAAATCAGGTTAGGGTTTAGAGGAGAAAGATGATGGAAAATATTTTGTACCTTGCTAATACCCCTGTCACCAATTCAGTTAGAAGATATCAACCTATTTCATACCTTGTACATGACGGTGCTCAAGGTGGCATTGTCGTCAGTCCCGATTTATTGTTTTTAAATTACTATGGCCAATAGTCACAAGAGTAGGAGAAGGTATGGTCTTGTTTTTCAGATCACAAAATATAATAAGTAGAGGGCTTTAATGGAACAATGTGCAAAGGGTATTTTCATGGTCTCTTAAACGATAGAATTTGACTAAAAAACAATAAAGATAAAATTGCAAATTTTACCCTTTCACAATATAATTTGGCTAAAATATCAATCAACACATTGCTAGTAGGGAATGCAGTCTCCTTAGAAGGTCATTTCCATTGGAAAAAGTGTACTCCTTTGTTAAAAAAATGGACACGGATGACTTTTTTTGGTCAACTTTGCTCAATCTTGCACTGCAAGATCCTTTTTGGGGTGGAGAAGATTCATCCTCAGATCAAAAGCCATCTCATCATCAGAAGAAGCATTACCATAATAAGGAAATTAACATTGAAAGCATCAGAACTATGAATATGACTCGATTTTGCTAGCAATAAGCTAGTTGTATTAATGAGTGGGTAAACGATCTTTACTCATGATAGCTCAGACAAAATCGCCAGCAACAAAGTCCACTAATTGGCGCTTCTGGTAAGCTTGTAACTCATAATTTTTAGTTGAAATTGTCAATTTTACGCATGCAATCTTAATTCTCAACACACTTTTTGGATGAGTCTTCCAAGGATTGTGTTGCCTTCTCTAACTTTCCTTCCTTTTCCAGCGATAAGGTAAAGCTACAAAATTGAGTCTCCCAATGTTTGATATAAGTTTTGTAAGACCATCTTTAATTCGAACAAGTGGCTTAAAGGTGTAAATGCACAGTCCTTCCAAGCGAGCAACTCAAAGGTGTAACACCATCTTAGAATTTCGTATGAGCATCTTCAATGAAAATGGAAGACTTGAACGAAAATAGTTGGCTTGCTCCTTATTGTTCTGGGAATAGATAAGGATCTATATAATGAGCACAATGTATGAAGGATGGAAAAACTCCAATTTATGTAATCCCAAGTTAAGACTTGTAGTTCACACTAATCAATGACTAAGAAGCAAGAACCAAGCCATGTTTACAGAAAGGATATAGAAAAAATGACTTTCAAGTCTTCCTTTGAAGAGAAGAAGCAGATTGAGAGTGAATTGACACAAACAGATCAAGTCAATATGGTGAATGATACTACTAATACCATATTAATACCAATAATCGTAAAAATTAACAGAGAAAATTTTTCTCCATTATGTAATTGTTGGTAAAATGATGCGAGAATGATTACAAGTGTTGATCTCACATTTTATAAACAAACTTTCACAATTAGTGATAAAAGAAATAGAAAAATTGAATATTGAATATTGAAATAAAAAATTCTTACCAATTCCAACTAAATGTGTAGTTGCAAATTATCATCTAAAGTTCAAGCATTTATGACATGTTTGATTCTCATTCTAGTTGTAAATAGAGGAATTGAAAAATATGGAAAAGTTTAACAAGAAATTTGAGGCAACAACAAAATCAAAATGGCATAATAATTAAACAACAATTAAAGGCATCCCAATATATAGTTTAAGATTGTCTCGTCATTGGTCAATATTAATTAGTTCCAGAGCTTTTATTTGTCGTACGCCGTTTCTTACGCAGCTCCATAATGACCTGGATACAAGCAAACAAGACCACTAGTTACAAACAAGATATATTAACAATTTATTACATGGTATCTAAAACTCAGAAGTAAACTATAAGTTCAAGTTATAAAAAAGTAAATATACACTAATTAAGAATAAAAAATTAGCTTATCATACATCAATGTCATTAGAAGCTCTAATTAGTAAAGTTTTTCTTTTCTTCGTTGTAGATGTTGAACTCTCTCCCGCTACTGTCTCTTTCTTTTTTTACCGAAGTAGTCTTCTTAGAACTATTAATGCAAAAGTTAAAGATATATAGTTGATCAGAAATTAAATATACACTAAAAAGTATAAAAATGACTAAATTTATTAGTAGTACTTAGTAAATAAATAGGAGGATTATTAAAAAAAATTATACCTTGTTTTTAATGCTTCTTGAACCTCGTTTATGTCTATTTGTTTTGCCTTGTTTTTGAAACCTCATCTTTCTCCAAATCTTCAAATTCAACACATCCAAATAATTTTCACTGAGCAAATTAACTCATTCTAAAAGTGTAATACATTCAATATTATAAAAACTTTATAAGATGGTAATCAATTATGGTCCCATATTCATTGAATTTGTAAGGATCATAATTTATCGAGAATAAGGAGCAATATTTAGCAAGACCAATATAAAGGGAATGTGGATGTTATCTTAATTAACAATTTGGGAAATAACATGTATAAAGGAAGGTATACATTTGTTCTATAATCAACGCTCCCTCAAATTACTCACACCTACAAAGGATCATGAGAACACAACAAAGATTACATCGGAAGAAAAATAATAACAAACACAATAATTTAACGTGGTTCGGCACCTCTTACCTACGTCCACGGAACTGTCTCAACAATATTTTCCTATCACATAATTGATTAGAAGATTGTAATCGACCCCAAATAGTGTATCACTTTACAAACCTGAGTACCACACTCAACGGTTACGAGAAATAATAACACTCTCACACAAAGACACTTTTCTCTCAACAAAGTGACTTTGTTTCACAATCTCTCTTTTCACACACACTCTCTTCATGCGTATCTTCTCCATTAATTCTCTTCTCTATTTATAGTGAAGATTGACACTAACTATAATAAATAAGTTCTCTAGGAAGTTGAAACAAAAACAACTTCCAATTCATCCAATCAAATACGTTTCATCTAGTAAAATGCAATATTTCACTTTGTATTTAAACCAGCTAAACCTTTGTGATAAAAATTCAATTCCCACTATGTATTAAATGCACCTTATCTTTTTCGCTTGAAACACTACAATTCTCCCCCTCAAGCCAAAAGAGAAATATTCTTCGATCAATTTGAAAGTGAACAAACTCCTCCTCCAACGGAAGTATCTCCCAACACTTCTACAATATTAGAAAACTTCATTTTCTTCTTCACTTTGCAATCATGGTTTCTCTTCAAGGCTTGTCCATCCAAATAACAAAGGTTACCTTTATTTTTTTGTCCTTGCAATACCAAGTATCTCCCCTTGTACACCTCATCCAAATTCAAAGTTTATCTTCCAACATAATAGAGTAATTCTACACCATAATTAGCCAAATGATCAGCGCATACATTACTATCTCAGAAAATATGGGAGACACGAAACTCCATTTGGGCCACAATAGAATAAAGTATTCATCCAGACATTTCTTAAATCCTAAGGAGCCACATTGATAACACTAAAAGCCTTGAGGACTAAAAGGGAATCCACCTGCAGCCAAAGCTTGCCCTAACCTTTGGAATGAGCTATAGAAATAGCCAAAACAACTCCCTCTAGTTCAGTTGTAAAGAAAGAAAGATACCCACATATAAAACATATCCTCCTAAGAAAGCACCAGAGTAATCATGAAATAACCTACCATAGCGAAGGGAACCATGAAATGATTTTACCAGCCTTGGGTGCATGAATATTGATGTTAAAAGCTTTGATGACCTGAAACTCACTCAAAGAGGATCTCATACAACTTGAAGTAAGATAACCGGCCCACAAGCAAAATATGAGCAAACATAAGGATCATTGCTTGCTGCTATGAGACAAAAAGATTATGAAAGCAGGCTTGATTTTGGCAACTTAAGATCGCCCAAACCACAGAGATAAAACTAGCAAGAACAACATCTTTAGCTTGCGGGCAAACAACTAATTTGCCAACAACCAGGATAAGATCCATAGGAGAAGCAAGATTAAAACCATGACCAGTTAAGTTATAGATGATAACCAAGACCAAATCTAATCTCCAACCCAACTTCTTCTAAAAGAGAGCATACTTTGTGCAAAGCAAGAATGGCCAAAATTCTTTGTAACATTTCGTAGAAATGGAAAGACATTAAAAAAATATATGGAAAATTCTGGTTGTATACTTTGTAGGAGGTTTATCCATCTTTAGTCATAAGATATGTAAGATGAAGAGAGAGAAAGTATGAATCGTAATAGGAGTCGCACAAAAAAGGTACCTTGAAAGAAAAGGTGACACTTGACAGCAACAAAGAAAAACAGTATCATGAATAGCTTTGTGGAATATGTGAGAATGTTTGGATTAAGATTTGGATAACATGTAGGGATTCCCTAGTTCTTTTATAGTGAGTTCAGCTAGATTTCTATGGAACCCACAATACCTTTTAGAGGTATCATTAGGGGGCATTGTTTGTCCATCAAAATCAATTAATTACCTACCAAAGATTGTTTCTCTATACGAATCAATATCCATGTTATTGTTTGAGCATTCACCTAGATTAAGGATTCTCTTGTGAATTGCCTCACTTGCTCCAATGACAGTAGAATTCAAATCAAAAAATATTTTTTTTATTTGAATTCTACTGTCAAAACATTTTTACATGAACTTTTCATGCTACCGTGTTTCATATTTTCACAAAGAAATGAGTAAGCAAAACATTTCCTACCTTTGTTTTTCCCTTTAGCCTAACTAGTATCCCATTGTGCATAGCATTATTGTAACAGGTAGATTTACTCATTTTAAAATGAATGGTTGAATATTTTTTTCACTTTATTGAGTGTTCCCTGGACATTCCAACATCTTTAATCATGTAATTTCAAAATTTATGCCATTCTTTGTATCGTAAATTTAATTTTTCTACTCTTCCTTCACATCCTCTTGCCAAAAAATATATGGAACACTTTTTCTTGAACATATACATATTCATGATTTCCATTATGCATAAGAATCATATCAAGAGAGGAAAGATGACATAAAATAATTAAGTAAATCAACATATTATATCTAAGAACCATATTTAAAATATGCTAGTTACACATCATAATTATATATTAGAGGCTAAGGACTAACTCACCTCCAATGTCCAAGTTTTGGGTATTCTCATTCTCACTCATTTTCAGATTGATGCTCTTCAAAACCCTTTATCAAATCCAACCAAGGATTACAAAATCAAAAATAGATTACTTGGACAGATAGAGATATGGTCAACAAGCAAAAAAGAAAATCTGAGAATTTGAATCGAGGAAAACATAATTTCAAAATTTTATCTAGATTCACCTCTTGACCGTCCTACCTTGCTTAAGTGTTGAGATAGAACCTTTAGCAAAAAGTTAGAAAGTGTGATTCTCCACCCACAGACACTTGTAACCTTCAACATAAATATATATGACTATAATGGTTTATTTCAATCAGATACATTTTGCTCTAAGGACTTTTCCACCATTAATGTATTATTTAATTTAATACAAAACACAATTAATGTATAAAATTTAATGATATATTTTAATCAATAAATTCATAAAATTAATTTTAATTAATTTCACAATAATGTTGGGACATGTGTCAAAAAAGAAAAAGAAAATCATTTAAAAGATTCAAGCCCCCTTTTGTTGTATTACCACCAAAACATTTGATTATTTTTTAAAATCTCTCTGAATAGACTCGCTACGTTCATATAAGCACTAAATGAAATTATCAAGAATGATGTACAAAAAAGGGAAAGAGAGATTAAATTAGCTATGATAGTATTCAATATATATTATTACCAGTATTAAATATTATACTCTTAATTTCTAAATGTAAGTTTCTTTTATATATGGTTGATATTTTAAAACTAATTTTCTTAAAAACTTAATTATATAACAAAATTGTGTCATACCATACATTTTATCATACTAATACTTTTTCAAATAAATTTTTCATATATATATATATGTGTGTATATTTGAAATTTATTCTTCATAATGTTTTATAAAATAATTTATTTAAAATTTTAATCAAACAACAATTTGGCTTTATACCATAGATTTTATTATAGTAATACCTTTCATCAAATCTAATTTCTTAAATATTTGTTTGACTTTTACTTTTTCAGAATAACATGTTTACTAATGTTTCTAAAATTTTGATAAAATAATAACCAAGACAAGTATTATATTAATGGCATTATAAACTATTCTAAAAAAATCATTTAACACTATATGAGTATTTTATTACAAATCTAAATTATGTTCATTACTAGTATAAAGAAATCATCATCATGAGCAACAACACATAAATGGGTCATCAATAGGGATGACAATAGGTAGGGTAGGAAAAGTATAATAGTAAACATCCTCATACTCGCATGATAAGCAATACACGTAACCGCCCTCATACCCGCATTTGTAATATGAGAGGAGTGATTGATTTCAAAAAGATACGTTTTGCTCTAGGGACTTTTCCTTCATTAATGTATTATTTAATTTAATACAAAAATAAAATTAATGTATACAATTTAATGATTTAGTAAATGTTATATTTTATATTATTCAATTCATATAATTAAATTATAACAAATTTCACATTAAATAAGTAAATAAAAGAGTATGTAAAATAATTATAGTTATAAATTGAATATAGCTATCAATCTGAACGGATCTCATTCATAAGCTACAATTGTGATGGGGTGTACATCTACCACTCAAGTATTTCATGAAGACAAATAGTGTCTAATGCAAACAATCTTATGCACAATATATAAAGGATATATATTGAATTCAACCGTATCAATCATAGGTTCCCTTGACTATCGTTTCACAATGTCAAGAGAAAAATCACATAGTTAAATTAACATGAAGAGAAATATTGTCTAATAAATACAATCTTACATGCAATATAGGGTAACAATCACATGATAATTAAAATGAAATCAACATCATTACCCATGTGATTGGAATGATTAAAAAAAACCTAAAAAATGAAATCAAAGACATCACATGATAATTAAAAAAATACAATAACAACATGAAATGGCAAAGGAACAATAATGTTTGAAATGGGTAGAATGAAGTATAACAACATCATGTTTAATATGAAAAACAACTTAAATGGCAAAGGAACATACCTCCCAAGAAGGGTCTCTGCGAGTCTGGCAAAACTGGGCCCACTTTTCCTTGCTGATGCCGTATTTGTCATAGACAGTGTCCTCGACATTGTCCTGATTGGCTGCAAGGGCCCATTTCCTCGTGAGGTCTGATTTAAACTGCCTCCATCTCTCCCCCATGGTCTGTAGTAACTTCCTTTTCGTCCTATTGTTAGAAGCCTCTGGGATATCAAATTCCGCCTGACAACATGAAACAAAGTTTATTTGTTACAATAATGAAATTTTTTGGCTATTAATTACACACAATCAAATAAGAAAAGAGAAATACCTGAATATCCTCCCAAATCAGGTCCTTCTGAGAAGTAGGGATCTCTTTCCAGTTCTCGTAGGTGATGTCTACCTTATCACGTGCCACAATCCCCAAATATGTTCTTAATTTCTTCTTGTGGGGACCGTCGGCCTTCCCTGTAGCAGGATCAACATGCACCACTGGTCTCTCAACACCAGGTGGTCTAGTGGACAACGATCGTAGGCGTGAGGCTTTGCGTGTCCGCTTCACGGCAGACGTTGAAGCCGATGCGTCCGAAGTAGGAGGAGGAGGAGGAGGAGAAGGAGGAGAAGGAGGAGGAGGAGGAGGAGGAGGAGGAGGAGTAGTGGAGGCAGGTGGAGAACCCATGATCTTTTATACAATAACATACAAAATTGGATTAATGAAAAGAGGATTAGTGATAAGTTTTTTATGGAAGGCAAAAGTATAAGATTATTAAACAAAACCCCACCACATAAGGAGACAAGACAAATTCAAAATAGCTAGTAATAAGAGGGATTTGTTTTTGGGATTTTCTGAGCACCAAGAACCACGCACCACCTTTCATCACAAGGGTCTTGCACGTAAAATACTTGTCTAGCTTGTTCTGCCATGATGAAAGGGTCATTGTGGTAACCAAGTTTCTTTAGATCTACCAGGGTAAATCCTATATCATCGGTGCGCACACCGGTGTTGCTGTCAACCCATTTACATTTGAAAACAGATACTGTAAATTTCACATAATTAAGCTCCCAAATTTCATCAATGAACCCAAAGTAAGGGATGGAAGCTACACAGGGATTGGCGTCATTGACACTTGCAAAGTGTTAAGATTCAGCCCTTAGGGTGACCCCGTTGTTCTACATTGTACTTTTGTCATCTTGTGCTTTTGTGTAAAATGAATACCTATTTATGTCGTATCCTTGCTAGGTTATAACATTTCTTTTAGGCCCATCTGCTAGTTTTCTTAATGTTTCTGAAGCATTCTCATCTGCAAAGATTGTATCTTTAAACCAATCACAGAAAGTTTTGTTATGCTTTTTCAACACCCAATTCTTTGACATTTTCGGATTATTCTGTTTGACTAAAGCTTCATGCTTAACTATGTATGGAAAAACTTCATTACTGTTGTTCAAGACATACAAGTGAGCTTGTAACAAATCTTCTACACTTGGAGTGATCACCTGCAGTCCTCTTGAACCCTTACCACCCACTCTGTCATCATGCCGACACTCAAGAAGCCCAACAGCTTTAGCCTTCTCTAAGTATTCTGAAAAAAATTCAATGGCTTCTTCTGCAATGTACCTCTCAACAATAGATGCTTCCGGACGATATAGATTCTTTGTATACCCTTTTAAGATCTTCATGTATCACTCAACCGGGTACATCCACCGTAGATAAACAGGACCACAGCATTTGATTTCTCTGACCAGATGCACAATCAAGTGAATCATGATGTCAAAGAAAGCAGGGGGAAAATACATCTCCAACTGGCACAGTATAATTGCGGCCTCATTTTCCAACTCATCAAACGTTACTGGATCAATCACTTTGCTACATATAGCATGGAAGAAAAAGCACAGGCGAGTTATTGTGAACCTGACTTTGTTTGGCAAGATGTCTCGTATAGCCACGACTAACAATTGTTGCATGAGCACATGACAATCGTGAGACTTTAACCCTACAAGCTTAAGCTCCTTCAACTGCACAAGGCTCTTAATATTTGAAGAGTATCCTTGTGGAACCTTCACCCGATGAAGACACTGACAAAAACTTATCTTCTCCTTCCTTGACAAAGTATGGCAGGCTGGGGGCAAGTAAATTTTCTTCCCATCAAACCTTGGATGCAACTGTGATCTTATACCCATATCAGCTAGATCTTGACGGGTATTCAATCCATCCTTCGTCTTGCCTTGAATGTTAAGGAGCGTCCCAATCACACTGTCACAAACATTTTTCTCCACATGCATAACATCAATACAATGTCTAACGTCAAGATCACACCAGTACGGAAGATCAAAGAAAATGGACCTCTTCTTCCATATGCAACTCTGACTTTTATCCTTCTTTTGGGTCTTCCCAAATACAATGTTCAGGTGTTGAACCCGCTGATATACCTGCTCACCAGTGAACGGTATCGGCGTAATATCATGCTCTTGACTTCCATTAAAAGCTTTTCTCAGTCGTCTGTAAGGATGATTGGGTGTTAGAAAGCGGCGATGCCTACTGTAGACTGTTTTTCTCCCATGTTTCAGTTGTGTGTAACTTGTATTTTCTTCACAGATGGGGCATGCATGATGACCCTTAACACTGTAACCGCTGAGATTCCCATATGCTGGGAAGTCATTAATGGTACAAAAAAGCATTGCACGCATTTCAAACGTCTCCTTGCGAAACGCATCAAACACTACAACCCCCTCGTCCCACAACTTTCTCAGATCTTCAACCAACGGACTTAGATAAACATCAATGTCATTTCCTGGCTGTCTTGGGCCCGATATCATCATAGACAACATCATGTATTTTCGCTTCATGCACAACCAAGGAGGCAAATTGTAAATTACTAGCAGAACTGGCCATGAACTGTGTTGAGTGCTTAAGGTGCCATATGGATTCATTCCATCATTGGCTACTCCAAGTCTAAGATTTCTTGGCTCATTCCCGAAATCCGGATACAAACCATCAATCTTCTTCCACTGGGAGCAATCAGCCGGATGACGGACCATTCCATCAGAAATCCTTCCATTTGCATGCCATATAAGGTCTTTTGCGTCGTCCTCATTAGCAAACAGACGCTTAAACCTTGGAATAATTGGAAGATACCACAAAACCTTCGCTGGGGGGCCCTTGTTGGAGTTTTCATCAGAATTGCTTTCCTCTTCATCCTTCACTTTGTACCGTGAAGTCCCACAGACAGGGCATTTGGACATATCTTGGAATTCATGCCTGTAGAGTATGCAATCATTGGGGCAAGCATGAATCTTCTGATACTCCATACCCATGGGACACAATATCTTCTTCGCCTTATAGTAACTTTTAGGCATCGTGTTGTCCTCTGGAAGTAGATTGTGCACTACCTCAAGTAGTGAGGTGAAACTTTTGTCACTCCACCCATACCTGGCCTTCACATTAACCAGACTTAACACCGCAGACAACAGGGTTAAGAAATTCTTGCACCCTGTATACAAAGGCTTCTTTGAATCACTCTGCAATCCTTCATACACAGGGGCGTGTGCTTGTTGAAAACACTCTTGTCCAAGGTCACGAATCATGTCTTCCAAGCGATCTCCTATTTCTACATCAAACGGTTCAGATTGGGACCCAGTATGCATGTCAGTCACTTCACCATGCCATATCCACGCCGTGTAATTCTTCTTCATCCCATCACACAATAGATGGTCCCGTATGTTGTCAAGTAGTTGTCGTCTTCCATTCAAACAGTTGACGCAAGGACAATAATATTTTCCTTCTTCATTCGGTCGACCTCTTTCTAAAGCAAATTGCAAAAACTGCTCAACACCATCCTCATATTCTGGGCTCATGCGACTTTGATTGATCCAAATTCGATCCATCTAAGAAAAATCCATGCATGCAAATCTCACTTTTTTATTTATAGGTGTGGCCCTATCCCATTTAGGAAGACTGTCTTTTATGTTAGCCTCAAACGTCATGGTTAGCATTATTTTGAACAATTTGAGTAAATTTCGGCAGCATTTCGCATTGGTCTCCAAGTACACGACATGACATCGGTGAAACGAATTTCACGATAATCAAGTATGCACTCAGAGAACAACTTGAAATGCATTCAACCGAAATTTCATCAAATTAATCAAAATAATAATAACCTGACCGAATGAGTCTAACATAAAAATACAAGTCTCCCCAAACTGTCCAAATGGACATTTCAAGACTAAATACAATGACTAATGCAAACTATCCGCAAGAATCATTGCATTCAGTCTCAAACGGGAATCTACGGTTCACTCAACATGAACAACAGTTATTTATATAGCAAATTACATTCAGCATGTATAACAACATTCATGACATACAAGAACATTCATGACGTACAAGAACATACAAGGACATCAACAGTTGTGTGTGTGTGTATGTGTTTTGTGTTTGTCTCTTTATGTGCGTGTGTGTGTCTGTCTGTCTATGTGTGTGAGTGTGTTTGTGTATGTTTGTGTCTGTGACTCAGTGTGTGTGTCTTTGTGTGTGTGTCTGTGGCTCAGTGTGTTTGTCTGTCTCTTTATGTGTGTGTGACTGTGTGTGTGTGTGTGTGTTTGTCTCTTTATCTGTGTGTGTGTGGGTGTGTGTGTTTGTGGTTGTCTCTTTGTCTGTGTGTGTGTGTGTGTGTGTGTTTGTCTCTTTATGTGTGTGTGTGTCTGTCCATGTGTGTGAGTGTGTTTGTGTATGTGTGTGTTTATGACTCAGTGTGTGTGTCTTTGTGTGTGGGTCTCTATGTGTGTCTGTGGCTCAGTATGTTTGTGTCTTTGTCTGTGTCTTTATGTGTGCATGACTGTGTGTGTGTGTGTGTGTATCTTTATGTGTGTGTGTGTGTTTGTGTTTGTGTTTGTGTCTGCGTGTGTTTGTCTCTATGTGTGTGTGTTTGTGTATCTGTGTGTGTCTCATTACAGGGTAGCAAAGGATCATTAAATTGTAAACATCATGAGCCACATGATGAGGGAAGCAGTATCAAATCAGTGCTTTACAAGCTTTTGGTCAATCTAAGAAGTGGTGTCTTCATGCTGCAAATTGATGGTTTCTGAGTGGAAAATCCTAATTTGGTTAAGCCTGAAATTCTGCAGCATTTGCAAAGCAGATTCAAATTAATTGAAGTTATGTACGAGCACTGTAGCTTTTACAAAAATAAGCACTGCAGCTTATTTAAGGCACAAATTTTGTAGCATCTGCAGTATGTGGGTGGAAAAAGGGTGGGAGTGGAAATTTAAATGGAGAAGACACTTGTTTGACAGAGAGCTTGAGATAGCATATTGTTTCCGTAATGATGTTGCTGGCAGCTGTATTCAGATTCACAAAAAAAGATGACTGGAGAACTTTGACAAGGACTTTGCCTTCACCTACAGCTATTGGTCATCTAACATAGCATCGGGATTTGTCTTGGCTGATAAAAAAAAATGTGGGTGGAAAAATAAGCACTGCAGAAGGTTTTCTGTTTCCTTACAACAACTGTGGGAGGCCTCAAATGCTTTTGAATCCCTTTTAAGACAGAAATCTAGAGAAAGATGGTTGAAACAAGGGGACTGCAACTCAGCATATTTCCATAAAGTCATAAATTTCAGAAGAAGTTATAATAGTCTGCATGGAATTCTCATTGCTGGTGTATGGGTTCACGACCCCATTGCAGTTAAGAATGAAGTTGTGAGCTTTTTCCAAAATAGATTCACTGAAATGCACAATATCAGACCTACCCTTGATGGAGTTAATTTCTCCTCAATTAATTAGAGGCAGAGACAAATTCTGATTGCTCCTTTCTCAGACCAGGAAATCAAAGATGCAGTGTGGAGCTGTGGTGGGGAGAAATGCCCTGGACCGGATGGTTTTAACTTCAATTTCATTAAAGAATTTTGGGAGGTGGTAAAATCTGACTTCAGAAGATTTGTAGATGAGTTTCATGTCCATGGTTGCTTCCCTAAAGGCAGCAATGCTTCATTCCTGGCTCTAATTCCCAAAATTAATCACCCTTAAACTTTTGATAACTATAGACCAATCTCCTTGATTGGCTGTATGTACAAGGTCATAGCCAAGTTACTAGCAAATAGACTGAAGCTAGTTATATCTGCTCTTATTGATGAGAGACAAACAACCTTCATCAAAGAAAGACACATTCTGCATGGAACCTTAATCCTCAATGAGGTGATAGAGGAAGCTTGCAGATGTAAAAAGCCAGTTATGGTATTCAAGGTGGACTTCGAAAAGGCTTACGATTCAGTCTCATGGTCCTTTCTTGACTATATGCTGCAAAGAATGGGATTTTGTCCAAAGTGGAGACAATGGATTTCAGCATGTCTCACAACAGCAACCATATCAGTTTTAGTTAATGGCAGTCCCTCAAAGGAGTTTGTCCCTTCTAGGGGCTTGAGGCAAGGGGACCCTTTAGCCCCATTGTTATTGGGATAATGTTGTGGTTTTGAAGGCTTTGCTGAGAGGTTTCGAAATGGTATCAGGCTTGAGGATTAATTATGCCAAGAGCCAGTTTGGAGTTATAGGGGGAGATGTTAATTGGATCAATGCAGCAGCTCAAACCTTGAATTGCAGTCTTTTAGAAACCCCTTTCAGCTACTTGGGTATTCCTATAGGGGTTAAATCATCAAGTAGTATAGTCTGGGAGCCTTTAATTAAAAAATGTGAGGCTAAGCTATCTAAATGGGCCCAGAAAAACGTATCCATGGGAGGGAAGATCACTCTAATCAATTCAGTTCTTAATGCTCTGCCTATATACCTCCTGTCATTCTTCAAGATCCCTCAAAAGGTAATAAACAGATTGGTAAAGTTGCAGAGGAACTTTTTGTGGGGAGGAGACCAAGATAATAAAAAAATTCCTTGGGTGAAATGGGACATCGTCTGTCTTCCCAAGTGTGAGGGGGGCCTAGGGATAAAAGACATAGCAAAATTTAATACAGCTTTGTTGGGCAAATGGATTTGGGCCTTAGCTTCTGATCACCAACAGCTTTGGGTTAGGATTATCAATTCTAAGTATGGAGGTTGGGAGGCCTTGTAGTCTGCTCGGGCTCAAGGAAGACATTCTGGTTGGTGGAGGGATCTAAGAAAGTTGTATCATTATGATGGGCAGAGCATTTTTCAGCATTGCATGAGATGGAAGGTGGGTTGTGGGGATAAAGTTTATTTCTGGAAAGACAAGTGGATAGGGGAGGATTTTACTCTCCAACAGAAATACAATCAGCTGTTTCTCATCAATGAACAGCAAGATGATCTCATTTCTATGATGGGGACTTTTGACCAAGACAGGTGGAGTTGGAATCTCAAGTGGCGGATGAATCTGTTTGATTATGAGAGTGATCAAGCTGTGAATTTTATGGAGGAGATCAATTCCATGTACATTCAGAGATATGTTAAAGATGTTATGTTATGGAAAGCTGACCCTAGTGGGGTGTATACCACTAAGTCTGCCTATAATCTACTGATAACTCCTTCTTCACCAGCCTTGGATAGGAGAACATCACAGTTACTTTGGAATATGAAAATCCCTCCAAAACATGCAGTTTTCACTTGGAAGCTTTTAAGTGGCAGACTCCCCACTAGAGCTAATCTTTCAAGGAGAGGGGTGAACATTCAGGATACTGCTTGTCCTTTATGTGGTGATGTGCAAGAGGAGGTGGGGCATCTATTTTTCAATTGCAAGAAGATACTAGGGCTTTGGTGGGAGTCCATGAGTTGGATTCAGGCTATGGGACCTCTATCAGTCTCTCCAATGGACCATTTTCTTCAGTTTTGTGATGGTTTTGGAGCTGAGAGAAATCATAGTACTTGCTGTGGATGGTGGGTTGCGTTGACAAGTACTATATGGAAGCATAGGAACTTCCTCATATTCCAGAACAAACCTTTCGAGCCGCAGAAGGTCATGGAAGATGCTATGTTCTCAATATGGTCTTGGTTAAAGGCTAGACAAAAAGGTTACAACATCAGTTTTAACCATTGGTCTTCCAACATCTCGGATTCCTTTGGTTAAACCTGTATGGGATAACCTTTTTAGGCGGGGTAGCTTGGGCTTTTTGGAGGGCAGCACCAATGGTGCCTTGTATTTCCTATATCCAGTACCACTTGTACTGCTTTTACATATATTAATATATGTCTAATTTTGCCTTCCAAAAAAATATATATATAGAAGCTACTTGGTTGGGAAGAATAAGGAGCCCACTAATATTTTGCAATATGCTGACGACACGGCTTTTGAGGGAGAGGCTCTTTGGGAGAATGTTCTAGTTTTGAAGGCTTTGCTGCGAGGTTTTGAATTGGCTTCTGGATTAAAGATCAACTATGCCAAAAGTCAGTTTGGGATTATTGGAGGGATGGTCAACTGGGCAAATGAGGCAGCCCAACTTCTGAACTGTAGACAAATAGAAACCCTTTTCTATTATTTGGGTATCCCAACTGGGAAAATGGAAATGGGCCCTAGCTTCTGAACAAAAGCAGCTATGGGCCAGAATTATTAACTCCAAATATGGTGGATGGAAGGAGTTCCAGCTTCGAAGAGATAAAAGGGGATTTTCCAATTGGTGGAAGGATCTGAGGAAGATTTACCACCAGTCTCAGCACAACATTTTTCATCAAAACATGGTTTGGAAGATAGGTTGTGGTGACAGAATTGATTTCTGGCATGACAGATGGGTAGGCGAATGCACTCTTAAACAGCAATACAACCAACTTTTCATGATAAGCAGTCAGCAACACAACCTCATTTCAATGATGGGTAATTTCTCCCAGGACAATTGGAGATGGGATTTGCAGTGGAGGAGAAATCTTTTTGATCATGAACATGACTTGGCTGTGAGCTTTATGGAAGACATTACATCTATATGTATTCAGAGAAATGTGAAGGACATTATGATGTGGAAAGCTGAACCTAACGGTGTGTACTCCACCAAGTCAGCTTATAGCCTAATGCTGAAGCTAAATGATTCCGGTTCACAAGACAGGTTTTCTAAACTAATTTGGAATCTGAATATACCCCCAAGGGCAGCAGTTTTCATTTGGAGACTTCTTAAAGATAGGCTCCCCACCAAAGGGAATCTGTTAAGGAGACATGTGGATATTCAAGATGCTGGTTGCCCACTCTGTGGCCAATGGCAGGAGGAAGTAGGGCATCTCTTCTTTAATTGTAAAAGGACAATAAATATGTGGTGGGAATCAATGGGATGGATCAAGGCTGTAGGACCCCTTCCAGCCTCCCCATTAAATCATTTTATTCAATTTTGTGTTGGGTTTGGGACAAACACAAATCAGAGTAGATGGAGTGCTTGGTGGGTTGCTCTAACTAGCATTATATGGCATCACATGAATCTTCTGATTTTTTGGTGGGTTGCTCTAACTAGCTTGGGGTTTTTTGGAGGGCAGCACCAGAGGTGCTTGTATTTCTTTTATTCCAGTACCACTTGTATTGCTTTGATCATTTTAATAATATATATATTTTATGCCTTCCAAAAAAAAAATTCATTTCCTAAGGGACTCAATTCCTCATTCATTGAAACCAGTATGCAACATTTTACATCAAACACCAGTATATAACATTTTAAAGCAAACACCACTATATAATATTTTAAATGAAACATCAGTATATACATGCTAGTTCCTACGTACGTACCTGGAGTTGCTATAACCTGAACGACCTTCAACAACAATGTCAATTAAAAGTAGTCTATGATAACCTGAAAAAAAAACCAATGGTCATGGACATGGCTGACACATTTGGAGAAGATTTTGGTATTCATTTCAACCAATGGTCATCCAATATCAGAGCAGGATTTAATCATATAGTAAGAAATGGAAGCCATTAAACCAAAGTCAATACTCATGAATGCTAGAACATCCATCAAGAATGATAACAAAGCAGTAATTTAAATTAAATTCATCTTAGTTTTTCTATTTTATAATCACTCCTAGGTTCTGTCAAGAGCAGACTTGACAGATTCCTAGTGTCAGATCAATGGCTAGCCCTATGGCCTGACTCATCCCAGCATGTTCTCCACAGAGATTACTCTGACCATTGCCCTGTAATTTTGAAAACTAAACTGGTTGATTGGGGCCCTAAGCCCTTTAGGGTGCTGGACTTGTGGCTCAACCAAAAAGGATATCAAAAGCTGGTGCAGGAGTCTTGGTCTAAGGATCAGCAGGGTGGATGGGGGGGCATTGTCCTTAAAAACAAGCTGAGAAATCTTAAAAATACCATCAAACAATGGAGTAAAGATATTGTTGATATCAATGTTAGTCGAATCCAGAATTTGAGACAGAAGCTTAATGACTTGGAAACTACAACTGGTGATAGAGTTTTATCTCAAGAGGAGGTCAAAGTCAAGAAATTACTGCAACAAGAGCTGTGGGAGGTTTCAAATGCTTATGAATCCCTGCTGAGACAAAAATCTAGAGATAAATGGATTAAGGAAGGTGATAGTAATACAACTTATTTTCACAAAGCTATAAATGTCAGAAGAAACTATAATGCTCTTCAGGGTCTCTTCATTGATGGGAATTGGGTTCAACAGCCTGACCGAATTAAGAATGAAGCTTTTAATTTCTTCCTTCATAGATTTTCTGAAGATGAGAGTTTCAGACCCACCCTTGATGGGGTTTTCTTCCACTCCATTGATCAGAATCAAAGAGAGGGACTCATTGCCCCTTTTTCTGATCAAGAGATTAAATATGCTGTTTGGAGTTGTGTTGGTGATAGATGCCCGGGTCTCGATGGTTTTAATTTCAACTTTATTAAGGCTTTTTGGAAGATTCTGAGACCTGAATTCAGGAGATTTGTGGATGAGTTCCACTGCCATGGAAGCTTTCCTAGAGGCAGCAATGCTTCCTTCATGGCCCTTATCACCAAATCAAATCATCCTCAATCCTTAAATGACTACAGGCCTATTTCTCTCATCGGCTGCATGTACAAAGTCATATCCAAGCTTTTGGAAAACAGGTTGAGGACCGTTATTTCGGGTATTGTTGATGAAAGGCAATCAGCCTTCATAAAGGATAGACATATCCTTCATGGAATTCTGATCCTTAATGAGGTGGTGGAGGAAGCTATGAGGACAAAGCAGCCAGTTATGGTCTTTAAAGTGGATTTTGAAAAGGCCTATGATACAGTATCTCGGTCTTTCTTGGACTACATGCTGTCAAGACTAGGATTCTGTACTAAATGGAGACAATGGATTGTTGCCTGCCTTCAATCAGCATCTATTTCCATTTTAGTTAATGGTAGTCCGACTAAAGAATTCGCTCCTACTCGAGGTCTGAGACAAGGGGACCCTCTAGCCCCTTTGTTGTTTAACTTAGTGGGGGAAGGTCTCATTGGAATGATGAGACAGACCATTGTAAAAAATCTGTACCGTAGCTACTTGGTTGGAAAACAAAAAGAGCCTATTAATATTCTCCAATACGCTGATGATATTGTTTTCATTGGTCAAGCTTCCTTGGAAAATGTTATTGTTTTGAAGGCAATGCTTAGAGGCTTTGAGATGGCCTCTGGTTTGAAAATCAACTATGCTAAGAGTCAATTCGGAATTTTTGGAGATTATGTTAACTGGTCTCAAGAAGCTGCTCACTTTCTGGACTGTAGGCAGATGGGGATTCCCTTCCACTACTTGGGCATCCCCATTGGGGTCAGATCCTCAAATCAGGTCGTATGGGAGCCTTTGATCAGCAAATTTGAAGCTAAACTCACTAAATGGAACCAGAAAAGCTTATCTATGGCTGGTAGGGTTAATCTGATAAATTCTGTTTTGAACGCTTTACCAATCTATCTATTATCCTTCTTTAAGTTACCCCAAAGAATAGCTGATAGACTGGTTTCTCTGCAAAGGAATTTTATATGGGGTGGGGGGCATGATCAAAAGAAGATTCCTTGGGTCAAATGGGATGAAATTTGTCTTCACAAGAAGGAAGGCGGTTTGGGAATCAAAAATCTGATCAAATTTAATGCTGCTCTCATGGGAAGATGGATTTGGGAATTACATTCTAAGCAGAATCAGTTTTGGGTCAGGGTTATAAATTCAAAGTATGGGGGATGGCCAGCCTTGCAGAATGGCAGAGTCCATTGCTGGGACTCCCATTGGTGGAGAGATCTCAGGAAGATATATCAGCACAATGACTTCAAGATTATTCATCAAAATCTGGTGTGGAAGGCAGGTTGTGGGGATAAAATTCAATTTTGGAAAGACAATTTGCTGGGAGAGGGCTGCAGTCTGGATCACAAATACCCTCAGCTCTTCACCATTAGTAAGCAGCAGAACGATCTTATTTCAACCATGGGTAGCTTCTACCAGAATATTTGGAGATGGGATTTGAAATGGAGGAGACACCTATTTGAACATGAGGAGGGAGTAGCTGTAGCTTTCTTGGATGAGATTAGTGCTTACCCTATCCAAAGTCACTTGAAAGATACAGTTCTGTGGAAAGCTGAACCTACTGGGTTATACTCTACTAGGTCAGCTTATAGACTCCTATCAAATCAGAATTCATCTGCCTCAGATGGGAGGAACTTTCAGATTATTTGGAGTTTAAATATTCCCCCAAAGGCTGCCATTTTCACTTGGAAGCTTATCAAGGATAGGCTCCCTACTAGAGTTAATCTTCAAAGAAGAAACGTGGGTCTGCAGGAATCTATTTGTCCTCTTTGCCATGAGGAGCAGGAGGAGGCAAGCCATCTTTTCTTTCACTGCACTCAAACTATTGTTCTGTGGTGGGAAACCTTGAGATGGATTAAGGCTATTGGAGCTTTCCCTTTTTCTCCAGCAAGTCATTTCAGGTTATTTTGTGAAGGTTTTGTTGTAGGGAGAAACCACTCTAGATGGTGTGGGTGGTGGATTGCTCTAACTTTTGCTATTTGGAAGCATAGGAATTTACTGATTTTTCAGGGTATTCCTTTTGTATCTTCCAAAGTGATGGATGATGCTTTATTCTTAGCCTGGTCCAGGTACAAAGCTAGGGATAAAGATTTTAATATTTCTTTTAACCATTGGTCTTCCAACCTATGGAGGCCTTTGGTTAAATTGGGTCTTCAGCTGGTGGTGGGGTTTTGTATTGGTTTTATCCTTGTTCTTTGGGAGGCTGGCAGCATAGCTGCTGTTGTAATGTTATTTAGTACTTCTGGTACTAATGTTTCTGATTAATAATATTATATACTTTCTGCCTTCCAAAAAAAAATCACTCCTGATTGCTGGAATGGTGAAGGAGTTGCATTAATGCAAAAATTTCCACAGAATCATCAGTGTCAAGATTGCAGTTCTTCAGCACTTTAAAGAAAGATTCTCAGAGCAGAATCCTTGCAGACCAACCTTGGAAGGGATCCAATTCTCTTCCCTTGATCAAAGGCAGAAGGAAAGCCTTGTTGATAGATTCACTGAGCTGGAAATCAAGTCTGCAGTTTGGGCTTGCGGGGGAGATAAAAGTCCTGGCCTGGATGGTTTGAATTTCAATTTCATCAAACAGTTTTGGGAAACTCTAAAACCTGATTTTATCATATTCTTTGATGAATTCTTCATTAATGGCAGATTCCCCAAAGGAAGTAATGCATCCTTCATAGCCCTCATCCCCAAAACCAATAGCCCCCAATCTCTTAATGACTATAGACCCATCTCTCTCATAGTGTGTGTCTACAAAATAATGTCCAAAGTCCTGGCTAATAGGCTGGCTCTTGTGCTGCCTCACTTAATTGATGAAAGGCAAATTGCTTTCCTCAAAGGCAGACATATCCTCCATGGTGTAATGACAGCTAATGAGGTCTTAGCTGAAGCTAAATTCAAAAATAACCCCTGCATGGTTTTCAAAATTGACTTTGAAAAAGCTTATGACTCGGTTTCTTAGGGATTCCTAAACTATATGATGATGAGGATGGGATTTTGTGAAAGATGGGGAAAATGGATCCATGGATGCCTTTCTAGTGCAACTATATCAATTTTGATCAATGGCAGCACTACTAGAGAATTTGTGCCTGAGAGGGGACTGAGGCAAGTAGATCCCCTTGCACCTTTCCTATTTAATATAGCAGCTGAGGGACTCACTGGTTTGATGAGGACAACTGTCTCCAAAAACCTTTTCAGCAGCTATAAAGTGGGGAGGCAAAAGGAGGAGATTAACATCTTGCAGTATGCAGATGATACACTATTTTTTGGAACTGCAACTACAACTAATGTTAGAGTCATGAAATCTATCCTCAGAATTTTCGAGTTGGTTTCAGGACTCAAGATTAACTATGCTAAAAGCCAATTTGGGTGCTTGGGTAAATCTTTGGACTGGTGCAGGGAAGCAGCTAGCTACCTTAATTGTGGCCAGCTGGAATTTCCTTTTTCTTACCTTGGAATTCCAGTAGGGTCCACCTCTAAAAGCTGGGATGTTTGGCAGCCTGTCATCAGCAAGTTTGAATCTAAGGTAGCCAAATGGAAGCAGAGATGTCTCTCTATGGGAGGCAGGATATTCCTAACAGCCCTTCCTATCTACCTACTGTCATTCTTCAAAATTCCTAAAAAAGTGGTGCATAAGGTAGTATCTATTCCACACTTGGTGTTGGTTAAATGGAATGGAGACAGACTTCCATCTTCAGATTTTTGCAGTGCAAAAAAAAAAAAAAAAATCATGCAAGCATATTTGAAAACTTAAAATACGAATAACTCAAGTTAAAATCAATTCATTTTTTACAACTGTGAACAAATTAACTAAGGTACAGTAGGCAAATTTGTTTTCACTAATATTAGTAGGTCATCACCACTGCAGTAGAATTTAAGTTAAACTTAGATAAGTACCTTATGAAGAGGCCAGCTACCTTGTCACAGCTAACAAGTCAGAACTGAACAAATTTCTGCATGTATAATTCAACAAATTTGTTATTAGACTTGTGTGTGTGTCTTTGTATGATGTGTGTGTGAGTGTGTGTGTCATCAGTGTGTGTCTGTGTGTTTCTATCATACGTGTGTGTGTGTGTGTGTCATTAGGGTTTGTGTGTGTGTGTGTCATTAGGGTTTGTGTGTGTGTGTGTGTGTGTGTGTTTCATGACCAATTTTTCTTACTGGCAATTCAGTGGCAGTGTATTGCTTAGGCTTCCGTCGAAATGAAAGGAAAATCAACGAGTCTGACAGAAAAACTTCAGTCTTCACTCTTCACTATTTGTACACAAATAAAAAAAAATTAAACTACTTCAAGGATAAATAAAAGGTTCAGAAGCAACAGACCTAGATTGTCTAAGCTATTTTATAATGGGCAGTTATAGTTACAATGATGATGAAATGAACTATAGAAAAAACAAGTATAAAATACAGAAGAATAAAAAACAATTAAGGGCAGAACTCAAAAGCTTTTAGCCATGCTGCTTGGAATTTAATCAATGAATCAATCATGTCACTGAAATTTGGAACATAAATGAACTTCTCCCTTACTATCATTCTCTTTCTCTATTTTTTCTCTCTCTCTAGCTGCCTTGGGCTGATGGTGGGGTACCGTTTAAAGAACGATTCTCAGAATTATACCAAATCTCTTCCCAAAGATTGCATTCTGTTGAAGACATGGGGTACTTTTCCGAGCATGGATGGGAATGGAATTTCTCTTGGAGACATAATCTATTTGATAGCGAGATGGGGGTAGCATCAAATTTCTTAGAGACTATTGCTGCTATCAGAATATGTGGTACCCTGAAAGATACCTGGCTGTGGGGAGCTGAACCTAATGGCATCTTCTCTACTAAATCAGCCTACAACCTCATTAAAGCAGAGCAGCTTTTGGAAGATCAAGATTCGGGTTTTCACCAGCTTTGGGATCTTAAAGTCCCCCCTAAGGTTCTGTCTTTTGCTTGGAGGCTGCTCTAGGATAGACTCCCTACTAAGGATAATCTTTCTAGGAGACAAATCCAGCTTGACAATGACCTATGCCCTCTATGTCAAACTTAACCCGAAACTGCATCCTATTTGTTCTTCACTTGCGATAAAGTGCTGCCACTATGTTGGGAATTCTTCACTTGGGTTAAGGAAGGCACAGTTCTACATAATAGTCCCATGGCTAATTTTCTTCACACCTCAACTACAACTGGAGGAAAGAATATTACTTGAAGAAGGAAGACTTGGTGGTTGGCTGCTACAAAGTCAATCTGGCAATCCAGAAATGACTTGGTGTTTCACAATCAGGCGTTTGATATTCATAAGTTGATAGATAATTCTATTTTCTCACTTGGACTTGGCTCAAGGGGTGGGAAAAGAATTTCTGTGCTCCTTTTCACCACTGGTCCTCAGCAATGTCCTTAGTTTTTGTTTAAGTTTGCTTTGTAGGGAGGGGTTTGTGGGTTTCCTCACGAGGGGGTCATGTTTTTTGTATCCTTTCAGGAGTTTCTTCTCCTGTGTTTCATGTAGTACCCCTGGTACTCTTATCTATTAATATATTTATTCTTGGCGGTTCAAAAAAAAAATGGTCGTGGATCAAAGCAATGGACAAGGATTTTACTCTTCATTTTAACCAATGGTCCTCTAATCTTAAGGAAGGTTTTAGGAACTAGGAGGCGTTAACTCTTAAACTCTTAAACTGTTACAAGAAGACAATAAGGGTAAGGGAAACAGTTAAACTCCAATAATAGGCGTTAACTCTTAAACTGTTACAAGAACACAATAAGGGTAAGGGAAACTGTTAAACTCCAATAATAGGTGTTAACTCTTAAACTGTTACAAGAACACAATAAGGGTAAGGGAAACTGTTAAACTCCAATAATAGGCGTTAACTCTTAAACTGTTACAAGAACACAATAAGGGTAAGGGAAACTTCACTAAGGAGAAGAAGCACAAAGTTGTCACGATGCTCGAGTTAAATATGAGAAACCCTAGCCATGTTTAGTTCACTAAGTGTGCGATACATGAATGCAATCAAATATTTATACAGGATTAGACCAAACATACCTACGTGAGGTGGCGAAGGAGAAGAAGCACAGACTTCTGACGATGCTCGAGTGCGACGAACACGATGCTCGACCTTAGACAAAATGATGGTCAGATGGAGAACATACAGCTTCAAGGTAGATGGAGAACAAAGAGAGCAAGAAAGCTTAGATGGAGAAGAAGACAGAGAGAAGGACAAGACAACGCGAAGGAGACGAAACATACCTAGGTATGGTGGCGAAGGAGAAGAAGCAGAGACTTGTGACGATGCTCGAGTGCGACGAACACGATGCTCAGATGCACACAGGGACGGTTTCGCTAGACGGAGATTAGAAGAAGAAGACAGCATGGAAGCTTAGATGGAGAAGAAGACACAGAGTGCCAGCTTCTTAGGGCTCACCATATTTTTTAAAATATAACTTCAACATCGATTTTTAAAAAAACCTGATGTTAACAAAATGATGTTAAGGTTAACATCAGTTTTCTGGAGAAAACCGATGTTAAGATAACAAACGTTAACATCGGTTTTCTAAAAACCCGATGTTAATAAACATATGTTAACATCGGTTATTTAAAAACCGATGTTACTAATAAATGTTAACATCGGTTCTCCAATAACCGATGTTAATGAACTTCGTTAACATCGGTTTTTCACAAAACCGATGTTAACGTATACACGGTATTTACAATTATGCCACCGCGCATATGTTAACATCAGTTTTTTTAACAACCGATGTTAACACACCGATGTTGAATCCGCTTTTTGTAGTAGTGAAAACTTCTTCTTGTGATGCCTCTGGTGTAAAAACTTTATCAAATGTAAAAGACTTTTTTGGCCTAAGAACAAAACAAGAGCAACATGAGTTGATATTTTTACAGCACAATCTAATTCAAGGAAAATGAAATAAGAATTGTTTAAAATACATGATCACAACAGATATACCATTTTGGGCTAGGTCAATGACTCGTCCAGAAGTTTCCATTGATGTTGGATAACTGAAAATCTTGCCTTCTGTGCTACAACTTTCATCAGCTAATAAAGGCCTCACTCGACAGAATACACGAATGTTCCCTTTTAACTCCTGTTAATATGAAGATTATTAAGGTGTCAATTATTATTTTATTATTATTATCAACGTTTTGGTTCAGGGAATTACCAAAATGGTATTATGTAATTTTTTCCTCAGCCTCTCCTCTTCTATAAGTTTATATTCTGCATCTGCTAAGCGTCTTTGTTACTCATTCACAAATTTTTGTTGTCCTTTGTACTTTGTCCTTGTCTCGTATGCAGATATATTAAACACCTAACAAGGAACAAAATCTATGAATAAGATAAATAATCATCATAATGTATATGTCAAGGACCAACTAAAGAATTAAGCAATTAGGTAAAATTTCACATTCTTTATCTAACAAATATATCAAATGGTTCTATACCTAGTAGTATACAACTTTTAAAAAAATTCTTGATTACCTGCAGTTTCTTCTCTGCAGTTGCTAGTTGCTCTTCCAATGCCTTTATCAGATTATCTTTCAAAGAACATTTTTCTTGGAGGAAGGAAGCTCATCCTCTCATGACTCCACAATAACAGAATGGTGTGATATTTAATTAAAATAAATAGGGTATACAAACCAACCTCCAGATCATTAGCTTTTAAGGTCAAGCTGTCCAATTCAGTGTAGGAGTGTTTCCTAGATTCTTTAACTTTCTCTAATTCAGAACTTAAAGTTTGTACTTGAGATAATTGCCGGTCTCGCTCATCTCTTTCTTGTTGCAACTCTCCTCTAAGAGAGGAAACTTCTGTAGCCAGGACATCCTTCTGTTTTATAGCCTCCTCTTGAGAAGACTAATAAAAGAACCAAGGAAACTAGGTAATATACCAGCTGCATGATAAGTAAGAAATAAAAGAGAACAAAAAAGACAGCAAAACAAGTTCAATAACTAGGGTCATCAGAATTTTTTTGAAAGATTAAGATAGTTATCTTAAATCTAAAACCAAAAATTACATGTGCCTAAAATTAAGATAAAACAATATAAAATAAAGTATTACAACAACTCTTAAAACTCTGCAATCAACTAAACTTGGCAGGATATTAGCACTTTCAGTTCTTTGATCCTTCTTAACAAGGATTCTTATGAGATCTTTAGGGCAGATATACCTTAAGCTCATATACTTTCCACTTTCCACTACTAAAAATAATGCAGAAAGACCAAAAGCATCAGGTCCTGTAGGAGTAACATCTTGTTACTCTCTGTTATTATCACTAATATTCCAATTTCTTTAATATATGAAAAGTGTTATTAAATTCTTGCTCGTGTTTGTATGTTTATTAATAAAAGTTTTAAAATGATTTGGATAAAATGGTTTTTTTGAAATCAATCTTGGTTAAAACTAATTTTGAAGTGATGTATCATTTATGTTTTGTTAGTAGTAAAATTCAATATTTTATCCAACAATGCAAACATTGTCAAACATATTGCTTCAACTTAAAATCCAATTACTTTGTTCGAATCCTAGTACATAGTTGTCTTAAATACTTGAAGGGAGAGTTTTACTGTCAATAATGGTAATCTGAGTTGGAAATTAAAGATTGTCTCAAGTGGAAGATACATGTGATTAAGACAAAAAAACTTAAAATCCAATTATATATTCATATACAGCATGACATTAACTGGAATGACAAGCAAAATTTTACAAGACAGGCGTACTGGACGAATAAATGAAATTGTTGGTTGTGAAATAATGTTATTTTCAGTTATGTTGTATAATTTATCCCCTATAGGTTATTAAACTTTTCCCATTGTCATTTCTCAGGGTTTTTAAAAATAGGACAACCAAGTGTTATTGCCATTGAGGATCCACAGATTTTGTTGGAAGAACTGCCTTTTGCTTTTATAAAAATGAATATTTTCTTTCTGTCAAAATAAATAAAGCAAGAAAGTGCATTGTATATGATGGATTATTCATGATTTTCCTCTTGCTTATGTTTGCATTTCTCAGTTATGAGCTTATTTCAATTTACTTGGGAGGAGTTTTTTTTTTTGTTATGGGTGGGGATAAAATAGGGGGTTTGATTGTCGCTGTTGTCAGTTTCTTTTAGTGGACTCTTGATTTTGTAGAGGATATTGAATAGTTATGTCGTATTCTGTAGCTTCTTTGAATCTCTTTTGCTTCTCTTTCCAAGCTACAGGATATTTGATAATTTTCCTTTTAGTCATACTTGTTCTGTCATTTGCATTCTTCCACAACCTTTCTCTCTTTATTTGGTCTTTCTGATTTTTCAAAAACAGAATATTTGGAGTCACTATTTCCATTTCCAAAGCCACTAGTCCCATGCTATTTTGGAGCAGTTACTGAATATTTTACCAAGGAATATATTAAAAGTGGAAATTGGAGATATTTGGGAACCAAAATTCTAGGAAAAAACTATTAATACTAAGGTAGTCTATGACAGATTATCTAATCTGGGGTTGAATAGTCTTGGAACTCTGTCTTCACTGCTTTCTTTAGTAAATGCCTTGCAATTTATTTTTTTATAATATGAATTTGATTGGCACAAATTATTTTGTACATATTAGGAAAATTTTTGTCATCGATGTGGTTGATTGACTAAAGTTTTATTATTTTTCTGGCTGAATCAGGCACCAAAGAATCACATTGGGAAGAACTTTTTATTCATGGCATGTAATTGTTCTTTTGAGCCCTCTACTATGATCTTTATTATGTCCTTTTGTCGCAATATCATACAATTACTAATGGAAATAGCTGACATGCAATTTTAAGGGGTTGCATAACATGTTATTTTCATGGTCTTCTAAATTGACCCTTTGTGACATATAGGATCAAAACGTATGATCCATTCAATTCTTTTTAATAAACTACTTGACCTTTTTTAATCTTTCCCGTCATAGTAAGCAAATATTTTTACATGACTAACTTAGCAACATATGATATCACGTCATAATTGTGTGCCACATTAGTTATTTTTTCTGTTAGCATTAGATGATAATAACTAGGACTTGCTTCCAGCTTATATATAACAGCTATTTTGTCTTTTCCTCATGTTGTTCCTTTAGAAACCTCTTTCCACACCACCGTGGAATTTTCCTGCTCCTGTTGCACAAAACACACTATTTTTTTGGCTCAGCAAAAGTAGATATATATTATATATATAAAAGAGTACCAGAGGTACTATAGGTACAAGTATAGTTTAAACACATAGCTGGTTCAAAAGATGAAATTAACATTTAGCTATTATGGACCAGCTACACCCCATAACTTAAGTACATATATGCTGCACCTCTTGGAAGAGGTCTCAGCATGTACCCTCCCTTTCTAATTACACAAAGGCATCTGTCAAATTGGAAGACCACTGATTAAAATGTGTATAGAAATCTTTCTCCATAGCTTTAAGCCAGGACCAGAATAGAAGAAGCGCTTCATCCATCAGCTTGCTTGCATTAAAAGTTTGGTTATCAAAGACCACCTTATTTCTATGTTGCCATATGGTCCTTGTGAGGGCTATCCACCAATAGCTCCATCTTATATCTTTTGTTCGTGTAGCATTCCTTCTGCTGTGCTGCATGTAATGATCTTTCTGTTCTTCCGGGAAAGCATCCACTGAATTAACCCATGAGAGTGACTACCACCACAAGGGGAGGACCTTACATCAATTGAAGAAAAGGTGTGCTGCAACCTCCTTTGAATTTTTGCATAACGGGCACATTGGGTCACTTATCTCTACTTGTCTCCCTCTTAGATTCATCTTTGTTGGTAAGCGGTCTTTGATAAGCCGCCATGTAAATACCGCTGCCTTAGGTGGTATCTTAAGTTTCCACAAAATCACAAAAATCACATCCTTTGTGTCCCCCCTTATTTCCTCTGCTTCTATTATAATTCACGCTTGTCCTTGTCCTTGTGCTGGTTCTTTCAACATAGGGTTTGCACTTTCTAATCAGAAGTAGCCAAGACCAGGTACAGAAAGTACCGTGTTAGTTCAAAAAAAAAAACTTTCATCAATTATTATGAAGTTTATTCAGTAGAGTAGCCTTGTAGGTGAACTATGTGTCAGCATTTTGAAGTTTGATTCTCTTTTATATTGATTGAATAGTTGTGTGTAGAAACTAGAAAGGTCAGTTCAAAACTTCAAATATTCAAAATGAGTATCAGGCAGAAGCTGCAACAGATAGTGTTCTGGACCAGCCTAGATTTGGAACAAAATTTCGGTAATTTTTTAGTACTTAATCTCTTCTATTTATCCTCTAATGTGTTTTTTTTAGAAAAAAATAAATCAAAGAGTAGAGTAAAATTCACTAATCATCTTAGGAATTTTGTGAAATTACACCAACTTTTCATATTTTTTTAACATTTTTAGCAACATTTGAGGAATTAGTGTAATATAGAAGAAGTGTTGGTCTAATGTTTTTTAAATAATTAAGAAAATTAGTATAAATGTAAAAAAAATGTATAATTTCACAAAAACACGTGGTTAGAATTTTTTTAAAGACATGTTAGAGTAATTTACTCTAATACTAATAACCATACATGATCAAAGTCTTATTTTAAAGGAAAAATAGTACATATATTCTAGGAAGCAATTATTTGTTGCTTTTAGTTACTTTGGTTCTTTGATGTGAAAATGTTGGGGGAGATGTGTGTAATTAACACACTTCCCACACTGTAAAAAAACAAAGACTCCACTTAATCAGATGTGCACAATTTTACTACTATTACTTTATCGAATTTCCCTTGACTGGAGTACCACGGTAGTTATATTATAACAAGTAGCTACGTCCTCTACCATTATCATGTACTATCATAGAAAGAAGAAGAACATTATCATTTAGAGAGTGCCTTTATTATTAAGATTCCACTCATGCCTTTTCTTTGACCAACAGAAGATGCGAAGAAGGAGTGTGCTTAAAAGAGTGTATTCCTGTCATTTCTTTTGGGAGAAAGATCAATTCAGTCATTTGCCAATAGGCTTTTCTCCCATGACCTATATATGCACTACATAGTACATAGTCATACTCACATTCTTGTCTGCATGCCTCCACTCTAAACTGAAAACGTTGCGGACAATGGTAACTAATTGATGAATAATAGTAACATCCAAAAATCCAATTACATAGTTGGCTCCAAGCAGATAGCTAGAGCCAACAAATCATGACACTTAAAATTCTTTCTGCAAGTTTGCCTCCCCATAACCATTTTCATCTTGTCGGCAAGGTTTAGGTCTTATGAATGTTAACCTTTAATCTAGAAATACCTTCAAAACATCTAAACACAGTTACATCCCCACAGAAACTTTATCATTAGCTTATCACTGAAATCACTCATCTGCAACCCAAAACCACAAATTAACTTCCCAATCTCTGCTGCCCTATCACATAAGCCTACTCAACCTCAGCCACTACCAGGCAGAGGTAAAGGAGCTTAAGAAAAAAGATAATAATTCAAGTGTACTAGCTAGAACTTCAAATATTTGAAGCTTCGCTACCTCTCATTATGTGTCTCTTTCAGTAGAACTTAATGAGAATTCCCCATGTTCCCTTCCTTTCGTTCATATTCTGCTACTTCTTCTTCATACACCACAGTGTTTACTACACTGGGGTTTTAGCCCAAATTGTTGAGGATCAACAACAATCATGGCTCAAACTGAAGTTGATTAACATGTTTTCACAACTTTTAGACAACAAAACAGAAGTAATCCAATGCAAAAATCAAACAACTTTATTTAATAAGCAAAACCAACCAAAAGGATGGGAACATAGAAACAATTAATACACGTGCTGTCATACCCTAATTTCATTCGGGGACCATCTGTTTGTTGGGATGCGACCCTCGCTTGATCACTTCGAGGTACTTGACGCCCATCGTTAGGCAATCCGTGAAGTTCCGCGACATGTCGGGAGTTGAAAGAACATTATTGCGCAATCCGTAAAGTTCCGTAACATTCCAGAAGCCGAAGAGGGGATGGTTGCATAATCCGTAAAGTTTCGTGACATTACGAAAAGAAAACAAGTATCGTTACGTAATTCGTGAGGTTCTGTAATGTTGCGGAAAAAGAATCAGCAAAAAAGGGGAAAAGGGGTGTATTTAGTAAAATGGGGGATGCAAATAGTAATTTTCAAATCTGGGCCCCTCTAGAGGTTTCTGGGCATTTTCTTGCTTAAGGTGGAAGCACCCTAGCTCCCCTAGGCTAGCTGAGCTCGCCTGGGCGAGCTAGGTGGCAATCACCTCCCCTGTTTTGTTGAAAAATGGGCTTCCGGGACACCCGTAATGCTTTCGTAAAATTTCCATAACCCTAAATAAGCATATTTCACTTAATATGGGTGAGAAGGAAGAGAAAAAAGAAAAAAAATCAAGTCATATAGGCTTCCGTAACTTTTCTGTAAATTACGAAAGAAAGGGGGTGAACATATCTAAATAGGGGGTGCGAATAGCAATTTTGAAATTTTGAAGTGGGTCTATCAGAGTATTTTTCGAAGTTGGATTGCTTCTGGAGGAAGCAACCCAGCTCGCCTGGGCGAGCTGGGCAGCAACCTCCTCCCCTTTTTCCTATAAATAGTCTGAAGGGGGTTGTTCTAAGGATCCCTCAATCCCCTTGCTATGTATTTCAGCTGTTTTGGGTGGAAAAAATTGTTTCCGTGAATAAAATCCAAGCCGAGGTGCTTCCGTAACGCTTTCGAGATGTTTCCATGAGCGAATCCGTGAAGGTTTTCTGTTGTTCTTCACTGTTCTTCATCCGTTCTTTGTTCGTTTTTCATTCTTCAACGGGTAAGTTTTTGAATCCTAGACTTTCAATTCATTTCTTGTTTTTTTGGCTTTCATCTTTATTTCGTTCATTTTCGGTTTTCTTTTCTTTCGTCTTTATCACGCTTTTACCATTTATTTAAGTCGTTTTCTCACCTAATAAATGATAAAATGAATTTCAACCTATCATTTGTGTTGTAATATCATTTAATCACTTTTAAAACAAAATCTAACCGATCGTTCACGCTGTAACCTCAGTTAAACTAAAAAAACCAAAATAAATAATAAAATAATCAAAATATCTTGAAAAATAATAATAAAATAATAAAAAAAATCAATTGGACATTTTTCTTGGGAGGTTTCCTTAGATCAATTGACTAATAACCAAAGTGAAACTAAGGCTAATTATATATATATATATATATATATATATATATATATATATATATATATATATATAATCTCTAAATAACATTTAAATAAAAATTGATCCATAATTTCCTATCTCTTTATTTTTATATTAGCATGTTTATTTAATTTGATATTTATTTATTTATTCTAGATGTTTCTTTACTTTCTTAAGTATTATTTTCAATTAAACTTATTTAATAAATAAATAATTTTAATTCAATGTAGTCTATATCATACTTTCTACTTACAATAATTTTATTATATTTTATTTACTATAGTAATTTTAATTTACTAACAATTATATTTTAATAATATTTTTTAGATGAGTATTCCATCAACTCAACTTCAAGTACAAGGATCAATATCAATCTAGACAATCCTGATTTTGTAAAGTTCAAATAGAGTAAAATGAACTTCCTTCTTTTATTTTATTTTATTACACATTTTGTAACATTCAACAAACAAAATTGTTAGTTTATTTTAATTCTTTGATTGATGTAGCTAAAAAATTATAAATTTCATATTAAATAACTACTTTGTAGAAAAAATGGAGCAACATTAAATAAAAGAACTATCTTCTCCAAATTCTACCAACATTGATCTTGACAAGAGAATGTCAAAAAATAGAAGATCTTTGCAAGATATAATGTCCATGAGATGGGTATCAAAATCACATGTATGCAACCCTATCATGACCTTCATGTTCATAATATTCAATAATACTTTATTTTTTCTTAGTTTTAACATATATAAAATAACAGGATAATGTGTTCACAATTCATGCAGCAATCATTGAGATCGATGGTTCGGTTGAATTTTGAATTATGTTGCATGTGAGAGATGGTAAAAGAAAGTTACAAAAGAGGGAAATCAATACACTTGCAGAGAATGCAGACAATCATCCAAGTACCCAACAAGGTTTAATGTTTTGTATATAATGAATTATTTTTTATTACATAATTAAATAAATATTAAAAACTTTGAAATCTTGTTTGGTTCAAGATAAAATTGAAAGTATATGATGACACCAACGTAGCAAAATTCACAATTTTCGATTGAGATGTGTAACAAATTCTAAACACAAAAGCATTTGAACTCCTTCACACCCGAAATGAAAATAAGGCTAACATACCCCATATTAAATACCTTTTACAAAGGCACTTTCATCCACAAATTAATATTTTAATGAAAAAAGGAGCCCACTTCAACACAACAAATATCATCGGATGAGTCAGGTGAAGAACTAATTATAAGTTAAAGCCCAATGTTATTTTTGACACAACATCGGTTTGTTTTTGCATATTTTACCTTTTCTGGTTTATTTCTTACTTTACAACATTGGTTTTTTTTAACATCAGTTTTTTTTATAACCGATGCTAACATTAATACTTTTAACCTTGGTTCAAAACCGATGTTAAATGCCCAAAATAAATGATGTTAAAAGCATTTTTTCTAGTAGTGTGTATTGACATTATTGTTTTCATTATTTTAAACATTTCTTTTATCTGATACTAATTATTCAATTATTTTGGGCTAAATTTGAATTGCCTAAAAACTATGTGGACTAGTTATGTTTTTCAATTTTTAAGTTTGGGGTAATTTAAAAAACAAACAAGATATTAAAATAAAATTGCAAAAAAACAACATTGGTTTTTAGAAAAATCAATGTTGTGAATGTACGACAACATCGATTCTTCTAGAAACAAATGTTGTTGAGCAGAAAACAACATCGATTTAAAAAGTCATTAGTAATTAACCGATTTTAAAAGCCTATTTTCTAGTAGTGATTCCATTTACAATCAAGTGTATCTCTATATTTAGTTAATAACTAGATGTTTACCCAGGTGTTGCGCGGTTTATGAATGTATCTCAATATTTAGTTAATTTTGTTAACAGTGAAAATAAAAAAATAATGTCAATTTGTACAATTTCACCTTTTTTTTATGTTCATTGTTAGCAAATGTTTAAAAGTTGAAACTACACCACTATGTGTTGGTGTAGGCTTAGAACCCCTCTATAAGGTTGTAAGTTGTGAAAATGATTTCAAAAATAAAAGAGCAATTGAAAAAGTTATGTATTATTGTGGGTATGTTTGCATTATTTCCATTTTGAGTGTGAAGGAATTTGGAAGCCCTTCGATTTAGAATTTGATGAACATATCGATCAAACATTGTAAATGTTGCTACACTTGTATCCAGAGAAAGCAGAAATTCGAAAATGGTGACAATCAAAAATCAAACTTTCACTCCATTAGTGGAGGCGTGACTTTTCGGTAACTCGCATAAGCTAAAATGGTGCCTTAATTTTTTAAACCATGATGCAGCTCCACTCACCCATGTATTGCATCTTCAGTACACACCCCCTCCATGAGTGATACATATGCAAGAGTAATACGTGTGTGTTGCACTCGCCTGTAGCAAAAGACAAAACGAAACATTTGTCTTCAATGCATCCTCCAATGATCAGAAAAGGGCTGAATCGTCATATATAAGGACATCATCCACCTGACACGTCTAATTTTGCTTGCAAGATCAAAAGCATTTCCACCCCAGACAACTTGCCAGAAGAAGCCTAAACAGCAGTTGTCCAAGCTAGGGGAGCTTGACATGCCTCACAAACCTACAACTCTTACACTAGTCGAGGTTACCACCCTCGACACCGAACAATCTCCCTTAACACAAGACAATTTCCCTTGACACTAGATGATGGAAGCTTGCTTGTGGAGCTTTTATAGAGGTTGGATCTTTGAGCTTCAATGAGGTCCTTCAATGGTGATTTTCCACCATGGAGATGCAGCGGAAGGAAAAGGAGAAGAGGAGAAAGGAGGCACCATCCACTAGGGAATAAGCCATGGAAGAAGGAGCTTCGCCACCAAGAATGTGCCTTGGATAAGATGCTTGGAGAGGATGATTCAATGGAGGAAAAGAGGGAGAGAAAGAGAGAGGGGGAGCACAAAATTGAAGAAGGAAAAGGGGGAGAGAAGTTGAACTTTGAGTTGTGTCTCACAAGACTCTCATTCATCAAAGTTACAACAAGTGTTACACATGCTTCTATTTATAGACTAGGTAGCTTCGTTGAGAAGCTTTCTTGAGAAAACTTCCTTGAGAAGCTTCTTTGAGAAAACTTCCTTGAGAAGCTAGAGCTTAGCTACACACACCCCTCTAATAACTAAGCTCACCTCCTTGAGAAGCTTCCTTGAGACACTTCCTTGAGAAGCTTCCTTGAGAAGATTCCTAGAGAAGCTAGAGCTTAGCTACACACACCTCTCTAATAGCTAAGTGCACCTCCTTAAGATGAGAAGCTAGAGCTTAGCTACACACCCCCTATAATAGCTAAGCTCACCCCATGACAAAATACATGAAAATACAAAAAAGTCCCTACTAGAAAGACTACTCAAAATGCCCTGAAATACAAGGCTAAAACCCTATACTACTAGGATGGCCAAAATACAAGGCCCAAAAGAAGGAAAAACCTATTCAAATATTTACAAAGAAAAGTGGATCCAACCTTGACCCATGGGCTCAAAAATCTACCCTGAGGATCATGAGAACACTAAGGCCTTCTTTAGTAGCTCTAGCCCAATCCTCTTGGATTCTTCTATCCAATACCCTTGGGGGGTAAGATTGCATCACTAGACAACCTCTTTCGTTGACAAGCCGACTTGGAGCTTAGGGGGCTTATGTACTATCCAGGATCCACAAAATACGCGTGACAAGCAATGTGGCCCTCAAATACACATGTTTGCCCTCCATGTTAGCCCTGCCTCATGAGCATGGACGTTCCACGCTTAGTAGGCGGGTTCCCAAACTGACAGATTATCTCTAAGTACCCATTATTTGAATATGTTGTGACCTTTTTATCTTGTGGCAAGTATTCAATTATCTATAAGGTACACATTATCTGTAAGCTACAATTATCTACAAGCTAGTTATTATCTACTAGGGTTGTTACAACACCGTAACAATCCCAACAAATAAGGACCCGTAGCTTCCACTCCACTCTATAAGTACCAGGTTCTATCTCACCCTTTTACAAACTTTATTCTCACCTAACTCTCGTACTTACTTTAGTGTCAAAGTCCTTTATTTTGCAGGTCCCCCCTCTTGTCCTTTTAACAAAGGCTACTCTCAGTCCGATGCGTGAGATCTTAGAGCCTACCTTTGCCACGTCCACCCTGACGAGGGACAACTCTAGATTTTAGTAAGTATAGTTCTGAAAAGGAAATTTGATCTCATATACGTGTTAAATTGTTGATTAATGAATGTTAAAGCTTGACCAATTTTGTATGATAATTTTCTTGTAACAAGCTAAATTTTAGTGGATAACTCTGATAAAATAGTTTCAACTCAAGACAAATTGTAGACATAGCTAAAAAGTGAAAATGATCATGTAGGCTGAGAATGATGGCTCTGAACTTAATAGTAGGATTTATTAACTTATAGATGGAGGAAAAGACTAGGTAGATGCTGAGAACTATTTCCCTTTGGATGATCTCTTTTCTAAACTTACTCTTTTTTCCTCTGTTATGAATGTTGTTTTTCCTCTATTCATTTAGTTCATTCTCTGCTTTCATAATTAATAGTTTTGTCCTTTGTGGATTTTTCTAATATATATGACCGAGAATGAATTTTTTGCATTGACCTATTAAAAAATCATACTACCATTTTCAGCTACCACTATTACGCCTTGATTTATTAATGTCATGTGAAGTATAATTTTGGATGAGGATTATTTATGTCTCTACTCTAACAAATACTTTGGCCATAAAAAAGAGAGTGTATACTATGGACATAAAAAAATTATATACTATAGAAACGAACAAATAACGAATGGATGGATCAAATTAGGCTTATTACTAAATATGCTAGGCTTATCTGTTAAGTGGGAATGATGGATCAGGTTTATCCCTTTTGGAAACAAAAATTTGCCTTTACTGATGTAGTGTTGCTTTGCTTTGTACATTTCAGAATTCATGAAACAACATGATGTGTCGTAACATAACTTCTATAGTGTGATCCAACTATCTAGCACTATTAGAAAATACACTTTCAACATCGGTTATTTAGAACATTCTACATCGATTCTAAAACCGATATTGAAAGTGACGATGTTGAATGTATGAATGTTAACATCGGTTTTGGAGAACCGATGTTAACATACATATGACAACATCGGTTCTCCAAATACCCAATGTTAAACACAATGAACAACAACAAAAAAAGTGTAGGCATGATGAACGTTGACATCGGTTTTCCAGTAAAATCGATGTTAATATGTTAGTTTAACATCGGTTTTCTAGAATAACCGATGTTAATGTATGCCCTTAACATCCGTTTTTCTAGAAAACCGATGTCAACGTTGATGATGCTTATACTTATTTGGTGTAGTTCTTTGTGTATAACATCCGTTAATTATAAATAAACGATGTTACTATTCAAATATTCACATCGGTTATTTATAATTAACCGATGTTAATGTACAATAGTTGACATCGGTTATCCACAGATAACCGATGTTAAAATACAAACGCTGACATCGGTTATACACAAAAAACCGATGTTAATATACAAACGTTAACATCAGTTTTCTATTATAACCGATGTTGGTTATGATATTAACATCGGTTTTTGTTAATAACCGATGTTGTTTTCAAATATTTTTTTTTATATATACTTTCTGTTTTTACAGTAAACCCAAAATTGTACCTGTCAAATGCAATTTCAGGAGGCCCAATTCACAGCAAATAAACATTTTATTCTTCTTTCAAGCAGTTTTAATGATAATAAACATCAAATAATTGATTTATATATTATAAAGAACAATCAACAAATGAATTCAATGTTCGTGTTACATAGAAAATGTAAAAAATGTAAAAAATGTTAAAAAATGTCCCTAAATCCTAGGCCTGATCTCTAACTCGGAGATAAAACTGTGCCCACTGAATCCGCAATGCTTTTAATCTCTCGGGCTCCAATGGTCTAGGGTCGTTAAAATACTGCATGGTTAAATAAATCATATTAAGTTAATAATGTAATACAAATTATAAATAAATCGATTTTCTTTGAAATAAACTTACTGCTTCCCAATTATTTCTAAAACTTCCTAAAATGATGGTGGACATCCAGTGCATGACATAGTAGCCGCACTCAGTAGTTCCTTTTTGTCTATTACACTAAATACATAATGAAATTTGGATATTAATTAAACAACTAGTGTACAGACACATAAAGAAATATATATAAGTGGAAGTTTTATGTAAATGACGTACCTTGACGACAATCCACCTAGCAGGAGCCTTTGATTTAGGCTGTGGAGCATCATCAAGACCCTTGATAGCACTGTTCCATATGAGTAACAATTAAAAACTGGTGTTGTACGTTGAGGTATTACAATGCAAATGTATTGAAAAGAACACTAACCTATTAATAATCCCCTTAAGGTAGTTGTCTGGCCTGTTATGCAATGAACAAAACCAGACAACTAAGTGTTCCTTGGGCAGGATGACCACCATCTGCCAGTGTCCGCTGCAGTGGAACCTAAAATGGGTTAGTACATTAGTAAACATTAATTAAATTTTGTTATTTTGTGACTTACCCATTTAGGTAGGCTCCAAGATACACATCACGTTGTGAACTATGCATCCAACTCTTTATGTAACTTTCATATTCAAACTGCGATTGCCCAGACCTCTGAATGGACTGAGGCTCGAGGAATCCATAGATATCAGAATTCCCCGCTCGCATACATGTTTCAGTGAGATGCCTGCTTATGTTAAGTCAAAGTTAAATATTTATGAATTGAAAGCCATAACTTAGGTAAATAAAAGCCTTTTATATAAAGACTTACAGAATCCACAACTGTAGCACTGATATGCTGAGACATTGACCACAGTGTGCGATTTCGGAGAGGTCTTCGTGCTTGATGTACAGGGGGAAATCTGGATTAACGACCCCGAACACGGTGGCATCCCATCTAACCTGATAAGGCCTCAAGAAAAGCTCTGGGATGGTCAATGTCATCAGATAAAGCGGATCATTGACCTCCGGATCGGGCTTCGGAGGTGGTTTTGGCAGAGACACAGCTACCTGTTCATGAAACAAAGTTAAATAGCCTAATTTGAAAAGAAGAAACATATAGTAAGGACAATAAGTATCTGCTGTGATAAAGACTTGACCAGATGTGTCGGCCAAGCAAGGAAGGTGTGAAGTGCCTGCCCCACTAAGGAAACCTCATCAGTGGGTACAGGAATTGAAGCATCTGCATCTCTAACCTCCTCCACACTCACCTTTACTTGGCCAAGCAACAAAGGAGTGTTATGAACAACAGTGGATCCCTCATAAACTCTCCCGATGACAACCAGGCAGGCAGGATCTGCTTCTATGTACAAGCCGCACCTGTCAGAGTCACCGGTCTCAGGATCGTTTCCTGAGGGATCAACACAACTCCCCTTTGTGCTCACTCGAGGACTGGAGGGACCAGGACCAACCAGAGGCTCAGGAGGCACTACAAGTCCCTGAGAGTGCATCTGCGACTGAAGGTGGCTGAAGGATGCCATGACCTGCCTCGTCACTTTCTTTGTGATGGACTCCTCTAGCTGGTTCCTGATCTGCTGAGTCAGCTGGTGTAATTCGTCAGGAGGCAGGAAGGAAGCACTGCGGGACGTCCGTGGAGCCGATCCAAAGTATTGCTTGATGGTGACACCGGCTCCAATACCACGGACACGTTCAGGGTGCTCTGGACGTCCAATAGCAGCGGCCAGAACATCCTGACGTCCATGGGGGACGAACGATCCCTGTGTGGCCTGCTCCTCAAACGAATCATGCACAGAAAACACACAGTGGTACATGGCATTCTCAAAATATTCAAACATAATTGTAATGGTTAGTTGAACATGACTTACAATCTTCTCAGCGATTTCCTTTGCGGCCTCAGTCGTCATCTCCCCTGTCTTCTTCGTGCGGGCCATCTTCCACTTCACATGGCGTCTGACCGGGGATGGAGGGTCGATGACGCCATCAACGCTTCCTGACTATGCAGCTTCCTGCATCTTCTTCTTGGTCTTCTCAGCCAGGAGCTTCTGCTCCAAATAATCATAACCCCCACGAGACAAAACGTGGGGGGCAGTATTCTGCTTCTGGATGGCCTGTGCCTTCATGCGCACATCCTGAAAAAATTAAGCAATAATGTTTGAAATGGGTAGAATGAAGTATAACAACATCATGTTTAATATGAAAAACAACTTAAATGGCAAAGGAGCATACCTCCCAAGAAGGGTCTCTGCGAGTCTGGAAAAACTGGGCCCACTTTTCCTTGCTGATGCCGTATTTGTCACAGACAGTGTCCTCGACACCGTCCTGATCGGCTGCAAGGGCCCATTTCCTCGTGAGGTCTGATTTAAACTGCCTCCATCTCTCCCCCACGGTCTATAATAACTTCCTTTTCGTCCTACTACCAGAAGCCTCTAGGATATCAAATTCCGCCTGACAACATGAAACAAAGTTTATTTGTTACAATAATGAAATTTTTTGGCTATTAATTACACACAATCAAATAAGAAAAGAGAAATACCTAAATATCCTCCCAAATCAGGTCCTTCTGAGCAGTAGGGACCTCCTTCCAGTTCTCGTAGGTGATGTCCACCTTATCACGTGCCACAATCCCCAAATATGTTCTTAATTTCTTCTTGTGGGGATCGTCGGCCTTCCCTGTAGCAGGATCAACATGCACCACTGGTCTCTCAACACCAGATGGTCTAGTGGACAACGATCGTAGGTGTGAGGCTTTGCGTGTCCGCTTCACGGCAGACGTCGAAGCCGATGCGTCCGAAGTAGAAGGAGGACGAGGAGGAGAAGGAGGAGAAGGAGGAGGAGGAGGAAGAGTAGTGGAGGCAGGTGGAGAACCCATGATCTTTTATACAATAACATACAAAATTGGATTAATGAAAAGAGGATTAGTGATAAGTTTTTTTTGGAAGGCAAAAGTATAAGATTATTAAACAAAACCCCACCACATAAGGAGACAAGACAAATTAACCAAAGGACTCTGAAAGATAGGTAGTTGTGCTTTTTAATTGTGATTTCATCCATGTTTTCTTTGATATTGATTTTCTTAGGACTTCATCCATGTTTTGACAGCATTTGATTTTCTTTTTTGCAGAAAAGAAAGAGGGGAACGAGCAACAATTTGAAGGTTGTACATTCAGGAACTAAAGAATTCAAAATAGCTAGTAATAAGAGGGATTTGTTTTTGGGATTTTCTGAGCACCAAGAGCGGCTACGCAAGAAGCTTGCACTTGAGGAGGGAAGGATATTTGCAGCTAATGAACAACTTTCTTAACTATTTGTCCTTCAGATTTTACTGTTTTTTTTCTTATATGTAAATATAAATAATATAAGGTTATGCCATAGGGACATGGTCATTTTTACCCCTAACAATCTTAGAAGTAAATATAGACCATATTTTTACGCCATACCCTTATACCATTTATATTTACATATCAGCAAAAAGAAACTGTAAAATCTTAAGGACAAATAGTTAAGAAACTTGTTCATTAGCTGCAAATATCCTTCCCTCCTCAAGTGCAAACTTCTTGCTTAGCCGCTCTTGGTGCTCAGAAAATCCCTAAAACAAATCCCTCTTATTACTAGCTATTTTGAATTCTTTAGTTCTTGAATATACAACCTTCAAATTGTTGCTCGTTCCCCTCTTTGAGAATGAGGAGGATCTTCATAGGACTTCATCCAGTTGATGTTTGTCGGCAGTTTCATCATCCACCACCCTTTTCTTCTGTGCCTTCTCACGTTCATTGTTGTTAAACCCATATTTATGCCTTATTCCCTTCATGTCTTGTTTGATCACAACTTTAGCTGAATCTCCCATCTTCAGCATAGTTGAATCTCCTGTCTTATTGTCCAATGCCACATTTTGATGGCCTGTATGTCTTTTGTTCGTATGTTCTACTGCTTCAGCTTCACAATGCATAAAGCAATCAGAATTTTCCAGTCATCACCAAAGGCTTCTGCATCAGCGTTGACACTCTCCACCCTCTTTGGTTTATGCTTCTGTGTTTTCTTCCATGCTTCCTCCTTATAATTCTCAGATTTATTGGAGGTCCCACTAGAAGGATCAGCACCAATCCATGCCTATTCCTCCTCTACCAGCTCAATATCTTTCGTTTCACCTTTGCTTTTGAAAACTACACTGTAATTTACAAAACAAAAGTTGAAAGGAAAGATATTGACCTGATAGACGAGGAAGAAGCACAGATTGGTGGTGATCGTTCTAGTGCAACCTCGAATAAAGCTGAGATTTATAACGAGGAGGCACGGAAGAAAACACAGAAGCATAAACCAAAGAGGGTGGAGAGTGTCAATGCTGATGCAGAAGCCTTTGGTGATCACTCGAAAATTCTGATTGCTTTATGCATTTTGAAGCTGAAGCACTAGAACATACGAAGAAAAGAGATACATGCCATCAAAGTGTGGCATTGGACAATGAGACAGGAGTTTCAACTATGCTGAAGATGGGAGATTCAGCTAAAGTTGTGATAAAACAAGACATGAAGGGAAGAGAGCATAAATATGGGTTTAACAACAATGAACGTGAGAAGCCAGAGAAGAAAAGGGTGGTGGATGATGAAACTGGCGACAAACATGAGCTGGATGAAGTCCTAAGGAGGCAAATTGAAACAAAAAACCGATGTCTCAATAAGAGAAAAATGTAGGTGTCACTTACTAGGTTTGGTGACCTCTGTCTCTTCAGAAAATTACATTAGCCGATGTTAATCAATTCTCCTTCATCATGATCATTTCGATTTGCATGAACGTCGTCATCTTCTTCTTCTCCGACAATGTTACCAGTGATTTGAGCGGTCAAAGGACTAACATAGGTGTCCATGTATGAATCATCATCTTCTACATTAACACCAACTGTTTTGCCTTGCAGAACCACGCACCACCTTTCATCACAAGGGTCTTGCACGTAAAATACTTGTCTAGCTTGTTCTGCCATGATGAAAGGGTCATTGTGGTAACCAAGTTTCTTTAGATCTACCAGGGTAAATCCTATATCATCGGTGCGCACACCGGTGTTGCTGTTAACCCATTTACATTTGAAAACACATACTATAAATTTCACATAATTAAGCTCCCAAATTTCATCAATGAACCCAAAGTAAGGGATGGAATCTACACAGGGATTGGCGTCATTGACACTTGCAAAGTGTTGAGATTCAGCCCTTAGGGTGACCCCGCTGTTCTGCATTGTACTTTTGTCATCTTGTGCTTTTGTGTAAAATGAATACCTATTTATGTCGTATCCTTGCCAGGTTATAACATTTCTTTTAGGCCCATCTGCTAGTTTTCTTAATGTTTCTGAAGCATTCTCATCTGCAAAGATTGTATCTTTAAACCAATCACAGAAAGTTTTGTTATGCTTTTTCAACGCCCAATTCTTTGACATTTTCGGATTATTCTGTTTGACTAAAGCTTCGTGCTTAACTATGTATGGCAAAACTTCATTACTGTTGTTCAAGACATACAAGTGAGCTTGTAACAAATCTTCTACACTTGGAGTGATCACCTGCAGTCCTCTTGAACCCTTACCACCTACTCTGTCATCATGCCGACACTCAGGAAGCCCAACAGCTTTAGCCTTCTCTAAGTATTCTGAACAAAATTCAATGTCTTCTTCTGCAATGTACCTCTCAACAATTGATGCTTCCGGACGATATAGATTCTTTGTATACCCTTTTAAGATCTTCATGTATCGCTCAACCGAGTACATCCACCGTAGATAAACAGGACCACAGCATTTGATTTCTCTGACCAGATGCACAATCAAGTGAATCATGATGTCAAAGAAAGCAGGGGGAAAATACATCTCCAACTGGTAGAGTATAATTGCGGCCTCATTTTCCAACTCATCAAACATTACTGGATCAATCACTTTGCTACATATAGCATGGAAGAAAAAGCACAGGCGAGTTATCGTGAACCTGACTTTGTTTGGCAAGATGTCTCGTATAGCCACGGCTAATAATTGTTGCATGAGCACGTGACAATCGTGAGACTTTAACCCTACAAGCTTAAGCTCCTTCAACTGCACAAGGCTCTTAATATTTGAAGAGTATCCTTCTGGAACCTTCACCCGACGAAGACACTGACAAAAACTTATCTTCTCCTTCTTGGACAAAGTATGGCAGGCTGGGGGCAAGTAAATTTTCTTCCCATCAGACCTTGGATGCAACTGTGCTCTTATACCCATATCAGCTAGATCTTGACGAGTATTCAAGCCATCCTTCGTCTTGCCTTGAATGTTAAGGAGCGTCCCAATCACACTGTCACAAACATTTTTCTCCACATGCATAACATCAATACAATGTCTAACGTCAAGATCACACCAGTACGGAAGATCAAAGAAAATGGACCTCTTCTTCCATATGCAACTCTGACTTTTATCCTTCTTTTGGGTCTTCCCAAATACAGTGTTCAGGTGTTGAACCCGCTGATATATCTGCTCACCAGTGAACGGTATCGGTGCAATATCATGCTCTTGACTTCCATTAAAAGCTTTTCTCAGTCATCTGTAAGGATGATTGGGTGTTAGAAAGCGGCGATGCCTACTGTAGATTGCTTTTCTCCCATGTTTCAGTTGTGTGTAACTTGTATTTTCTTCACAGATGGGGCATGCATGATGACCCTTAACACTGTAACCACTGAGATTCCCATATGTTGAGAAGTCATTAATGGTACAAAAAAGCATTGCACGCATTTCAAACGTCTCCTTGTGAAACGCATCAAACACTACGACCCCCTCGTCCCACAATTTTCTCAGATCTTCAACCAACGGACTTAGATAAACATCAATGTCATTTCCTGGCTGTCTTGGGCCCGATATCATCATAGACAACATCATGTATTTTCCCTTCATGCAGAACCAAGGAGGCAAATTGTAAATTACTAGTAGAACTGGCCATGAACTGTGTTGAGTGCTTAAGGTGCCATATGGATTCATTCCATCACTGGCTAGTCCAAGTCTAAGATTTCTTGGCTCATTCCCGAAATCCAGATACAAACCATCAATCTTCTTCCACTGGGAGCAATCAGCCGGATGACGGACCATTCCATCAGAAATCCTTCCATTTGCATGCCATGTAAGGTCTTTTGCGTCGTCCTCGTTAGCAAACAGACGCTTAAACCTTGGAATGATTGGAAGATACCACAAAACCTTCGCTGGGGGGCCCTTGTTGGAGTTTTCATCAGAATTGCTTTCCTCTTCATCCTTCACTTTGTACCGTGAAGTCCCACAGACAGGGCATTTGGACATTTCTTGGAATTCATGCCTGTAGAGTATGCAATCATTGGGGCAAGCATGAATCTTCTGATACTCCATACCCATGGGACATAATATCTTCTTCGCCTTATAGTAACTTTTAGGCAGCGTGTTGTCCTCTGGAAGCAGATTGTGCACTACCTCAAGCAGTGAGGTGAAACTTTTGTCACTCCACCCATACCTGGCCTTCACATTAGCCAGACTTAACACCGCAGACAACAGGGTTAAGGAATTCTTGCACCCTGTATACAAAGGCTTCTTTGAATCACTCTGCTATCCTTCATACACAGGGGCGTGTGCTTGTTGAAAACACGCTTGTCCAAGGTCACGAATCATGTCTTCCAAGCGATCTCCCATTTCTACATCAAACGGTTCAGATTGGGACCCAGTATGCATGTCAGTCACTTCACCATGCCATATCCACGTCGTGTAATTCTTCTTCATCCCATCACACAATAGATGGTCCCGTATGTCATCAAGTAGTTGTCGTCTTCCATTCAAACAGTTGATGCAAGGACAATAATATTTTCCTTCTTCATTCGGTCGACCTCTTTCTAAAGCAAATTGCAAAAACTGCTCGACGCCATCCTCATATTCTGGGCTCATGCAACTTTGATTGATCCAACTTCGATCCATCTAAGCAAATCCATGCATGCAAATCTCACTTTTTTATTTATAGGTGTGGCCCTATCCCATTTAGGAAGACTGTCTTTTATGTTAGCCTCAAACGTCATGGTTAGCATTATTTTGAACAATTTGAGTAAATTTCGGCAGCATTTCGCATTGGTCTCCAAGTACACGACATGACATCGGTGAAACGAATTTCACGATAATCAAGTATGCACTCAGAGAACTACTTGAAATGCATTCAACCGAAATTTCATCAAATTAATCAAAATAATAATAACCCGACCGAAAGAGTCTAACATAAAAATACAAGTCTCCCCAAACTGTCCAAACGGGCAATTCAAGACTAAATACAATGACTAATGCAAACTATCCGCAAGAATCATTGCATTCAGTCTCAAATGGGAATCTACGGTTCACTCAGCATGAACAACAGTTATTTATATAGCAAATTACATTCAGCACGTATAACAACATTCATGACATACAAGAACATTCATGACGTACAAGAACATACAAGGACATCAACAGTTGTGTGTGTGTGTGTGTGTTTTGTGTTTGTCTCTTTATGTGTGTGTGTGTGTGTGTCTGTCTATGTGTGTGAGTGTGTTTGTGTATGTGTGTGTCTGTGACTCAGTGTGTGTGTCTTTGTGTGTGTGTGTGTGTGTGTGTGTGTGTGTTTGTCTCTTTATCTGTGTGTGTGGGTGTGTGTGTTTGTGGTTGTCTCTTTATTTGTGTGTGTGTGTGTGTGTGTTTGTTTGTCTCTTTATGTGTGTGTGTGTCTGTCCATGTGTGTGAGTGTGTTTGTGTATGTGTGTGTTTATGACTCAGTGTGTGTGTCTTTGTGTGTGGGTCTCTGTGTGTGTCTGTGGCTCAGTGTGTTTGTGTCTTTGTCTGTGTCTTTATGTGTGCGTGACTCTGTGTGTGTATCTTTATGTGTGTGTGTGTGTTTGTGTTTGTGTCTACGTGTGTTTGTCTCTATGTGTGTGTTTTTGTGTATCTGTGTGTGTCTCATTGCAGGGTAGCAAAGGATCATTAAATTGTAAACATCATGAGCCACATGATGAGGGAAGCAATATCAAATCAATGCTTTACAAGCTTTTGGTCAATCTAAGGAGTGGTGTCTTCATGCTGCAAATTGATGGTTTCTAAGTGGAAAATCCTAATTTGGTTAAGCCTGAAATTCTGCAGCATTTGCAAAGCGGATTCAAATTAATTGAAGTTATGTACGAGCACTATAGCTTTTACAAAAATAAGCACTACAGCTTATTTAAGGCACAAATTCTGCAGCATCTGCAGTATGTGGGTGTTTTTCAGTGTGTGTGTGTGTGTGTTTCTGTGTGTATGTATGTGTCTGTGTGTGTTTCTGTGTGTGTGTGTGTGTGTGTGTGTGTGTGTGTGTGTGTGTGTGTTTCTGTGTGTGTGTGTGTGTGTGGGTGTGTGGCTGTGTATGTGTGTGTGTGTGGCTGTGTGTGTGTGTGGGTGTGTGGCTGTGTATGTGTGTGTGTGTGTGTTTCTGTGTGTGTGTGTGTGTGTGTGTGGGTGTGTGGCTGTGTATGTGTGTGTGTGTGTGTAGGTGTGTGGCTATGTATGTGTGTGTGTGTGTTTCTGTGTGTGTGTGTGGCTGTGTGTGTTGAAGATGCATCAAGATCTCAGCTACAACAAGGACTTAAAATAAATTATGGGAAGAGCAGCTTTGGGGTGTTGGGCCAATATGAACAATGGAAATTGTAGGCTGCCAGTTATCTGAATTGCAGAATCATGCCTCTGCCTTTCTCTTATTTGGGAATACCAATCGGGGCTAATCCAGAGGAGGTTCCTATGGGGTGGTGGCCTTGATCAAAAGAAAATTGCATGGGTTAAATGGGACTACTGGCTCATGGAACAGGAACCTTTAAGGGAGAAATATCCCAGATTGTATAACATATCCTGTCAACAGCAGAAGCTTATTCAGGATATGGGATGTCAGTCTGCAAATGTTTGGGAATGGAAGCTTGAATGGAGAAGCCGGTTTCTGTGTGTGTGTGTGTGCGGAAGCTTGAATCAAGAATCTGTCTAAGTTTAATGCAGCATCCCTAGGCTGCATTAAATCTCATTACAGGAGCATCACTACATCCAACAGATGGGAAGTCACAAAGACAATGGGTGGGAGTGGAGCTTTATTTGGAGAAGGCCATTGTTTTGACAATGAAATTGATACGGCTGGTGTTTTTCTCAATGAGGTTCAGGATATGGCCATTCAACAACATGGACCTGATGTGTGGGAATGGACTGCTGACCCTACAGGTCAGTTTACAGCAAACAATGCATATAAGGTAATAATGGGAGCAGCAACAGCAATAACCCAGGAGGAATGTTTTGTAAAATTATGGAGCATAAAGGTTCCAAGAAAAATAGCAATCTTTGCACGGAGACTAATTAGAAATAGACTTCCGACAAGACAGAGTTTGCAGCAGAGGCAAGTGCAGGTTGCTGACACGTCATGCCAATTTTGCAGGGACAGTGAGGATGATGCAATTTTCATTCTTTGGACCTGGCTTAGGAACTTTGAGAAAGGCTTCACAGAACATTTTAATCACTGGTGCAGTAGTATTAGACAAGCTTTTCTGTACTAGTAGAGGATACAATTTTGGCTACTAGTTTTGTACTTTTCTTAGGTTTCTATAGAGTGGTCCTCTAATCAGGCAGATGCCTTTATGTAATTAGAAAGGGAATGTACTGGTTGAGACCTCTTCCAAGAGGTGCAGCACATATGTACTTAAGTCAGGGGTTGTAGCTGGTACTTAATTCATCTTGTGTACCAGCTATGTTCAAAATATATTTGTACTCACAGTACCTCTGGTACTCTTTCATCTATCTAATACATATCTATTTTTTGCTGAGCAAAAAAAAAATTATCTTTGCTGATAAAAAAAACAAAAATAAGTACACTACCCCTAAAATACCAACATTATACTCACTACTGTTCAGCTTGCCATAATTTATATAAAAAACAATATAATCCTCATACAAATACAATCATGCAAGCATATTTCAAAACTTAAAATAGGAATAAACAACTCTGAACAAATTAACTTATGTAGACTTGGCAAATTTGTTTTCACTAATATTAGTAGGTCATTACCACTGCAGTAGAATTTAAGTTAAATTTAGATAAGTACCTTATGAAGAGGCCAGCTACCTTGTCACACCAAATAAGTTACAATTGAAGAAATTTCTGCATGTATAATTGAACAAATTTGTTATCAAACTTGTGTGTGTGTGTGTGTGTGTGTGTGTGTGTTTGTATGATGAGTGTGTATGTATGTCATGAGTGTGTGTGTGTCTCTGTGTGTTATGTTTCTAATTTAAAGTTCTAAGCTGTTTATTTTGTCTCAGGATGATGATGATAACACTGTTCTCCATATAGCAGCAGAAACAGCAAAAATGATACGTGAAAATCTTGATTAGCTCATTGTATGCTTGGGAATCCTAATGCTGATGTATTAGTCAGAAACTACTGCCAAGTTGCAGCTCTGTGCACTCATTGTCATTAGATTTTGATAATTTATATCACTTGCAAAGCATGACAGCAAGTTTTCTTTTGGATTGAATTTCCTTTAATTTCTATATTAGTAACACTGGAGGTGAAGTAAAAAAAAGTAATCAATTACCAAGACAGAAGAATTTATCAGCCAATTTCTCAAAGGGGGTCCTGTCGTTGTAAATATACCTGCATCATTATCAACACAAGCATAAGATTGTTGTGTGTTTTTTTTTATCAGCCAAAAATATAATATATTCATTAATAAGTACCAGAGGTACTAAATTGATACATATTTGTATAAGTACGAATCATAGCTGATTCTCTAACAAGCCTTGATATTATACAAGCTAAAAGAAAACTATGGAGCTGGGTAGCAGGAAATTTTTAAAATGAATATTCTGTCTTATAACATTAGAGGGCTTGGTAAAGGTATAAAGTGGGCCTCTATTAGGAGATTGGTTGGGAAACACAAGATAGACCTCCTCTGTTTGCAAGAAACAAAGAGGGACTCTTTGGATAAGGCACTGTGCCAGACTTTGTGGGGTCAATCAGACTTTGAATGGGAATGGGTCCCTGCTGTGAATACTGCTGGGGGTTTATTGTGTATCTGGAACAATAATAATTTCCAGGTTGAGGTCAAAACTGCTGAAAGGGGATTCATTATGTTGGAGGGGGTTTGGATGGCAGAAATGCAGAGAGTCGTGGTGGCCAACATTTATGCTCCTTGTGAGATAGAAAGCAAAAGACAATTGTGGGAGAAGCTGTACTCAAGGAAGAGCCAGTCCCAGATTCAGTCTTGGTGCCTGGTGGGAGACTTTAATTGCATTAGACACCCAGCAGAAAGATTGGGAAGTAGACACTCCAATTCAGAAGCTAACCTTATAGCTAAATTTAATGATTGGTTGGCTGAAATGGAGATAGATGATATCCCCTGTGTGGGGAAGCCTTTCACTTGGGTTAGGCCTAATGGCTCTTGCAAGAGTAAGCTAGATAGAGTGTTAGTTTTTGATGACTGGCTATCTAAGTGGCCTGATAGCTCCCAATTCAATCTTGAAAGGAACTATTCAGATCACTGCCCCATCCTAATGAATTCTAAATGCACTGATTGGGGCCCTAAGCCTTTTAGGGTCTTTGATGCTTGGCTGTCTAACAAGGACTACACTAAGGTGGTTAGGGATTGCTGGTCTGCAAATCATAGGCTAAAAATGCAAACTTCAGAACCTCAAACATAAGCTAAAAACCTGGAGCAGAGATAATTGTGGAGACCTAGGCAACAAGGTGAAGCAAACTCAGAAAAAGCTGAATGATCTGGAGGATTCTCTCACAGCTCACCCCTCTGAACAGCAAATTCAACAGCTTAAAAAAACACAGTCTGACCTTTGGGAGCAGTCTTTTCTTCATGAATCAATAGTGAGACAGAAATCTAGAAGTAAGTGGATCAAACAGGGCGATGGCAACACCTCTTACTTCCACAGAATTATTAACTTTAGCAGAAGAAGGAATGCCTTGAGGGGGCTGCATATTGATGGCAATTGGGTAGATAAACCTGCTGTGGTCAAGGCTACAATTCTCCAGCACTTCCAAGCCAGATTTGCTAAACCTTCCTTGAACAGACCCAACCTAGATGGGGTTTCCTTTAATGTTTTGTCCAATAATAAGAGAGAAATGATGGTGGAACCTTTTAAAAAGGAGGAGATTTCTAGTGTTGTGTGGGCTTGCGGGAGTGACAAAAGCCCAGGGCCCGATGGCTTCAATTTCAGGTTCTTAAAGCATTTCTGGAATGAATTGAAGCCTGAATTCCTAAGGTTTTTCTCGGAATTTTATGTGAATGCAGTTTTCCCTAAGGGTCTCAACTCATCATTCATTGCCCTTATCCCTAAGATTAAGGATCCCCAACTTATTAGTGATTTCAGACCTATATCCCTAATTGGTTGTGTTTACAAAATTATTGCGAAAGTCCTATCAAATAGGCTAAGCAAGGTCATGAATCACTTAATAGATGAAAGGCAACTAGCCTTTCTTAAGGGCAGACAATTGCTTCATGGGGTTTTGATTGCAAATGAGGTTGTAGAGGAAAGTCCAGAAGCTATATACGGGTGGTTTAAGTAATCAATTGCTTTATCGGGTGACACCGTACCTCCTGCAGCTAATGAAAGTCCAGAAGCTAATGGAAATTCGAAGAAACCAGATGAAATAGACATCCAAGAGGCAGAGTCTCAATGGGAATTAGCAAAATGCATAAGAGTTCATACTGAGTTACAACAGCTAGCAGTCATCAGCAAGATAACAGAGATGGAAATCAGAGATAAGCAGGAGGTTGTAGAGATGGGAAAAAGACAAAGTGGAAAAAATATATTGATTCTATGGGATGCACTTAAGCAGATAAAACAACAAGACCCAGACTGTATATGGTGCTTTATGGGTGACTTCAACAATATAAGGCATCATTCTGAAAGAGAGGGTATATCACCTAGGGGAGCAGAAGCTAGTATTATCAATGATTTCAACGAATGGATTGCCTTTTCTACTGGGTTAGCTTGGGATTTCTTTTGGAGGGCAATACCAGAGGTGCTTGTATTTCTTCTAATTCAGTACCACTTGTACTGCTTTGATTATCTTAATAATATAATATATTTTATGCCTTCCAAAAAAAAAAGGAAATACCTAATAGGACAAAGGGAAAAGTCATCTGAGCTCATCATATATAATACTACTGATTTCTGCTGTGCAAAAAAAAAACCATACAAGAACAAAAAATGCTATTCAAGAAATTGAGGCAGCTACCAGATTTTTAGAACATACAACAAAGATTCATATTCATCCACATTCAGTACATTGCTGGAAACGGAGAGCAGAACCTAACGGATACACAACAAGGAGTGCATACCTTTTGATGCAAGGAGAAGCAACTGAGGAAAATAGTGACCAGAACCTAATGGATACACAGCTTTCCAAGCAACACTACCTGCATTCGAAACCCTAGCTAGTAGTAGTAACTATTTAAGAAACTAACTAACAATCTATAAGAAGAAAGACCACAAACACCACGTACGCAAAAGCACAAACTTACAATGAAGACATGAAGCTTACCTCGAACACAACAGCAACTATGCCGGCGAGATTGTACCTCAGGTGAAATGTACCTCAGCAGACCACAAACACCACGTACTACCAGTCAAATGTACCTCAGGTGACCACCAATTCGCCAATCCTTGCACCAGAAACCAAAAAAGCTCCTTAGCTTAACCAAGGGTTCCAGAAACAGACCTAGCACGAAAGGGAGAACAACAACCTTCGATAGAACAACACAAGTAGATGAAGCGTACCTGTCACGGTCTTCAGTGCAATGGAGAACAACAGCCTTCGATGTTTACAGTGCAATGGAGAAGAGAGCGCGAAAGGGTTCACAAAAAAGAAAAAAGCGAGAGAGGCTACGGTAAACGAAGAAGAAAGGAGCGCGAGCGAAATAGGTCGTTTCAAATACAATTTAAAATGTAAGTTTAACATCGATGTTAACGAATTGCCTATAACATCGGTTTTTTTCAAAACCGATGTTAACAAATTGACTCTAACATCGGTTTTATGAAAACCGATGTTAACGTCGCTTCGTTAACATCGGTTTTCTTGAAAACTGATGTTAGAGTCACTTCATTAACATCGGTTTTCATAAAACCGATGTTAAGAAATACACATTATTTACAATTATGCCACCGCGTGTACGTTAACATCGGTTTTTGACAAAACCGATGTTAATCCGCCGATGTTAAATCAACTTTTTCTAGTAGTGTAGTTTTAGTCTTTTTTTTATTCATTTTTGGGTTTTACTAATTTAGAATTTACAAAGTCTTTTCTCATTTTGTGTAGATATATCATAAAATTATATATACAAATATCAGAAAACTAGTAAAAGAAAAAGATACTTTCTCTAAAATAAACTAACTGAGCACCCTAATCTCCATTTGCACGGTGTAACGACAAGGAAAAAGAAAGGCATGGAGTGTAGGTCACGTGTCTTTCTCTCTCCTTGTTGCCGCCTAGGGTCTAGAGATGATTCATGTCCAACCTTTATAATTTAGGTTCCATGCATGATTAATAAAAGATTTGTCAAGGAGCCATTAGTTTCAATGAAAATATTGCTTCAAACAGGAGAAAGGAGTAGATAATACTTTAAGAGGTATATCGTAACTACAATTCTACTTTTGTGCTGTTAATTTTGAACTTGTGCTGAACTTTTTTGATAGGCCTTAGTCATGAGTGAAGTTATTCCTTTAAATCCATTCATACCAAATTATCAATGTTGTAAGCCCCTGCTTCTAAATTTTTAAATTTAGAGCAGTGAATCGAAATCGTTGAGCTAATATTACGGGAAGACCACTGTCAACTATTTTGATTACTGCATCAAATTAACAACATTGAGTTTAACACGGATGTTTTAAGGTGTTCTTATTTTAGGAAAAACTTTATTAGTGGATAATCATTTCAACAAGAAGGAGGATCATAGGTTGGAACAGTTGATGTACTTGATTACATCCAGGTTGGTTTAGCATATCTTCCTTTTTTTATATAATATAGTATCATCGATGCATGCTTATGCTGATTGGGACTATGTGTAGCAAACTTCTGCATGTCTTTTACTTCTTAATTTCTTTGTCAGACTTTCCAAAGCTAGCAACTCTAGAGTAGCACTACAATATAAAGAGATAACAACCTTTCTTGATCTTAATTAAAGATTAAAAAAGATACCACTTCAATCAAGACGCAACCAAGTCAAATATGCACACATTTGCTTTTCTTTTTATGTTCAAATTAAAGAATAAAAAAGCAGAACACTTGTCTATTTCTTCTTCTGATTTTTTCCTCTTTATAGGAATACAAATTTGGTTATAGACTTATTGTGGATTGATTATTTTTGTTTAATATGAATGTTTCCCACCCTTGACAATTTAATAGTGTGTTTCTTTACAATTATCAACTAAGACCAGACACTAACCTTAGTTGTGGTGTGGTACTTTTGTTTAATATAAAGGGGCTATACATAATACTTTTTTATTTTGGTGTCTAAAGTACGACAGAGAGTTCTAACTGGTAGCCGGTAGCTCATTCACAAAAGCCACACCTAGTGGCTAGGATGATGTGCTTTTTGTATGCTTAGGTTTCTCTTTTCAAAAAAAGTAACGAGTAAGAATTTAATGATTTTTTAGTATTCTGATGTATTTTTTTCTGTTACAAAACCTTCCATGTTGAATGGCAATTGATCTTTATTGCTTCCAATACTTAATTTGAGATCCTAGACTTATCAAATACAAAAAAACTTGAAAGAGTAAATCTTGGTTCTTGTGAAAGCTTGTGTAGGCTCCATCTATCCATGTTGTCTCTCCCTAATCTCATGCATTTGTATTCAAGTGGCTGTAGAATGTAGAGAGATTGAAATCCTTAATGTTCATTCAAAATCTTTGTGACCCAAACCTTAGTAGAATTCTGAGTCTACACTGGAAGAGAGGGTCTTGGCACTTCATGTTTCTTCTTCATCCATTGCTCCTCTATAACAATTTTTTCCTCCTCCTTTTGTTGATGGGCAGACTTTTTGGTTTGGACCTTTCCCTTCTGCTCCCTAAGGATCCTTTTAACCTTTATAGCAAGGCCAAAAGTTTCCAAAGCCTTGTCTTTATTAGCAATAGCCTTGGCAAGTTTCTTCTGCCTCTTTTGCTGAATGTCATCCTAGTTCACTAGAGGAATAAGTATGTTCCTCTTGATGTCAACCTTCATTACCTTCAGGTTTACAACACTGAAGTGTTGTTATCTAGTGATCAAGCTGCCCTTGTTGATAATGGACTGCTAGGAGTCATCATCCATTCCTTTGAAGACATGGAAGACTTAGTATTCCAAAAGAACTTTGTTGATGAGGTCGACATAGTAGATGTCATCCACTCCCTCCAAAGTCTTCATATTCCTCAAGATGTTGATTTAGATTGTGTGTAAGTTGTTTTGTAAAAATGTACAGTAAACAATGTAAGCTAACTTTCTGTAATCACTACTAGAAAGTAAGCTTTTAACATCGGTTACTAACCAATGTTGAAAGTACCAACGTTGAAAGTATTATTGTTAACATCGGTTATTTAACATCAGTTAACGTTTTAACATCGGGTTTTTAAAAAACCAATGTTGTTATTAGGAATTTTTTTTAATATATTGTCTATTTTTTCAATAAATCCAAAAATTAATTTGCAAATTTTAAATCATACCACACAGCATAACATATATAATTTGAATTATATTTTGAAACAGTTTTTAGTAGAAAAACTCCATGACAAATTTATTAATAACTATGAATAAAAAATGTTCAATGTTAAAAGGAGACATGGATTGTAAAAAATTTAAAGCAAACTAGTAAACTAAGTAAACTAAAATTACAAATTTGCCTAACATCCTAAGTTTCATTTCTAGCTTTCAGATAAAACATAAGTTAATAATATAATACCAATCATAACAAAATCAAATTTGTTTGAAATAAATAATTATCGTTTCCCAATTATTCTTGAAACTTCCTACGATTATAATTGACATCCAGTGCATCATGTAATATCCACACTCAGTGCTTCCTTTTTGTCTATTACACTAAATACATAATGAAATTTAAATATTCAACGTTAACTACAAATTAGTCTACACATACATAAAATATAAGTAGAAGCATTGTTTACTTTAACAAGACATAACTTCAACCATCATGTAGCAAGACATCTTAGTCATTTATCAGGTTTTGTGCTCACTTCTGATCTAGGGAAGTATTTAGGGGTTTTGTGATAACACTACGTACCCATTATTCAATCTCCTCATGCCCTGCCCCAATGAAAAACACTATGCTACCTCAATCAAAATGAGACCAAGTACAGTGATCACAACTATTGAAACACTACGCTACCTCAATCAAAATGAACAACACTACACTACACTATGCTACCCATTATTCTACTTTTGGAAACTTTGCCAAAACTGCAGTGGTCACAAGTATTGGAACATCGCACTCAAAGTGAGAAGTGGCCGCCATGGTGCTATACACATTACAATAGACATTAAGCATTCAAAGGTCTACAAAGTGAGCACGACTTACCTCAATCAAAATGAGACCCTATGAGCACGAGTGAACACCCCAAACAAACTGCAAAGTGAACACCAGTTCCACAAACCAAATCCTTGCAGTAGAAACAAACAAAGGACCTACAGTGAGCACAAGTTCCCCAAACAGACCTAGGTATTCAATAGAACATGCTACAGAGTAGAAAGAGTCATGAAATGTACCTAGGTGGAGAAGAAGAAGGTTAGATAGAGAAGAAGAGAGCTTAGATGGAGAAGAAGAAAGCGCGAGCAAATAGGGCTCGCGTCTGATATATTTTTAAATGTAAGTCCAACATCGGTTTTCAATAAATAAATAAAACCGATGTTAACAAAATGATGTTAATGTTAACATCAGTTTTCTAGAAGAAACCGATGTTAACTTATCATACATTAACATCGGTTTTCAAGGATTTATTTTGGGTTTTATTTTTATTCGTTGTTCAAATACTTTATATTTAATATTTATGAAGGTGACACGATAAACAAAAAACATGCCACCACAATAAGAATCATAAGTGACATGCTGGGACAAGTGTCAAAAAAGAAAAAGAAAAACATTTAAAATGTTCAAACAGTATAGAACTGTTGAAATATATATTTCATATTAAGATTTTTAAGGCAGATGGTTGTGATTGCAAGTAAAGGACCACTTTTTTGTAGTGCCACTACAAAAACATTTGATTAATTTTGAAAATCTCTCACAATAGATTCGCTATGCACATATAAGCACTAAAAGTAGTTATCAAGTATGATGTAGAAAAAAGGAAAAAAAGAGATTAAATTAGCTCTAATGGTATTAAATATATTATATTAATAGTATTAATTATTGTAATTAGTTTTTCAAATGTAGTTTTCTTTTAATGATTTATTAAATGATATATTTTGTATTATTAAATTCATATAATTAAATTCTTATTAATTTCGCATTAATCACTTTTTATGTAAAATAAGTAAATAAAAAAGTATGTAAAATAGTTATAATTAGAGATTGAATATAGCTATTGATATAAATGGTTCTCATTCATAATCTTCAACTGTGATGGGTGTACATCCACCACTCAAGTATTTCATGAAAACAAATACTGTCTCATACAAACAATATTATACACAATATAGGGTATATATTGAATTGGATTGTATCAATCACAAGTACATCTTTAATATCATTTCATAGCAAGGTCAGAAAAATAGAATCACAGTTAAATTAACATCATCACCAATGTGATTAGAATGATAAAAAAACCTAACAAATAAAACCCAAGACATCACATGATAATTAGAAAAATACAATAACAATAAATAATAGAAATATTAAAAATTAGGTATACATAAATTAATATTATATACACAGAAAAATATGTACAAAGAACATTTTAGTTGATCAAGCAAATATCATAATTTTTGCCTTAATCGAAACCTATCCAAATCCAAGTGTGATTGAAAACTCACAATGCTGCAAAAGAATAAATTATTCTGCATTATGAAACATTGTCAATGATCTGGCACAAACATGCATCACGGTCATCAATTAACAATGTTAGTTGTCAACAATGAAAGCTTGAAACAAAAAAAAAATCATTAGCTTGATCTTAATTTAATTAAGTAGTTTAAATGCTTATGGTAAGTTGATAGCAAAAGATTAGTTCCCATTTCAGTATTTTCTTTTAATCAAATCAACACAGTAACTCGTGTTTGTGTTCCTTTACAAGTGAATTGAAATAAAAAAAATCAGGTTAGGGTTTAGAGGAGAAAGATGATGGAAAATATTTTGTACCTTGCTAATACCCCTGTCACCAATTCAGTTAGAAGATATCAACCTATTTCATACCTTGTACATGACGGTGCTCAAGGTAGCATTGTCGTCAGTCCCGATTTATTGTTTTTAAATTACTATGGCCAATAGTCACAAGAGTAGGAGAAGGTATGGTCTTGTTTTTCAGATCACAAAATATAATAAGTAGAGGACTTAAATGGAACAATGTGCAAAGGGTATTTTCATGGTCGTTTAAACGATAGAATTTGACTAAAAAAAATAAAGATAAAATTGCAAATTTTACTAAAAAACTCCCTCTAGTTCAGTTGTAAAGAAAGAAAGATACCCACATATAAAACATATCCTCCTAAGAAAGCACCAGAGTAATCATGAAATAACCTACCATAGCGAAGGGAACCATGAAATGATTTTACCAGCCTTGGGTGCATGAATATTGATGTTAAAAGCTTTGATGACCTGAAACTCACTCAAAGAGGATCTCATACAGCTTGAAGTAAGATAACCGGCCCACAAGCAAAATATGAGCAAACATAAGGATCATTGCTTGCTGCTATGAGACAAAAAGATTATGAAAGCAGGCTTGATTGTGGCAACTTAAGATCGCCCAAACCACATAGATAAAACTAGCAAGAACAACATCTTTAGCTTGCGGGCGAACAACTAATTTGCCAACAACCAGGATAAGATCCATAGGAGAAGCAATATTAAAATCATGACCAGTTAAGTTATAGATGATAACCAAGACCAAATCTAATCTCCAACCCAACTTCTTCTAAAAGAGAGCATACTTTGTGCAAAGCAAGAATGGCCAAAATTCTTTGTAACATTTCGTAGAAATGGAAAGACATTAAAAAAAATATATGGAAAATTCTGGTTGTATACTTTGTAGGAGGTTTATCCATCTTTAGTCATAAGACATGTAAGATGAAGAGAGAGAAAGTATGAATCGTAATAGGAGTCGCACAAAAAAGGTACCTTGAAAGAAAAGGTGACATTTGACAGCAACAAAGAAAAACAGTGTCATGAATAGCTCTATGGAATATGTGAGAATGTTTGGATTAAGATTTGGATAACATGTAGGGATTCCCTAGTTCTTTTATAGTGAATTCAGCTAGATTTCTATGGAACCCACAATACCTTTTAGAGGTATCATTAGGGGGCATTGTTTGTCCATCAAAATCAATCAATTACCTACCAAAGATTGTTTCTCTATACGAATCAATATCCATGTTAGTGTTTGAGCATTCACCTAGATTAAGGATTCTCTTGTGAATTGCATCACTTGCTCCAATGACAGTAGAATTCAAATCAACAAATATTTTTTTTATTTGAATTCTAATGTCAAAACATTTTTACATGAACTTTTCATGCTACCATGTTTCATATTTTCACAAAGAAATGAGTAAGCAAAACATTTCCTACCTTTGTTTTTCCCTTTAGCCTAACTAGTATCCCATTGTGCATAGCATTATTGTAACAGGTAGATTTACTCATTTTAAAATGAATGGTTGAATATTTTTTTCACTTTATTAAGTGTTCCCTAGACGAGGGCGAGCCCTAGTGCAGCGGTAAAGTTGTGCCTTGGTGACTTGTTGGTCATGGGTTCGAATCCAGAAACAGCCTCTTTGCATATGCAAGGGTAAGGCTGCGTACAATATCCCTCCCCCATACCTTCGCATAGCGAAGAGCCTCTGGGCAATGGGGTACGAAGTTTTTAAGTGTTCCCTAGACATTCCAACATCTTTAATCATGTAATTTCAAAATTTATGCTATTCTTTGTATCGTAAATTTAATTTTTCTACTCTTCCTTCACATCCTCTTGCCAAAAAATATATGGAACACTTTTTCTTGAACATATACATATTCATGATTTCCATTATGCATAAGAATCATATCAAGAGAGGAAAGATGACATAAAATAATTAAGTAAATCAACATATTATATCTAAGAACCATATTTAAAATATGCTAGTTAAACATCATAATTATATATTAGAGGCTAAGGACTAACTCACCTCCAATGTCCAAGTTTTGGGTATTCTCATTCTCACTCATTTTCAGATTGATGCTCTTGAAAACCCTTTATCAAATCCAACCAAGAATTACAAAATCAAAAATAGATTACTTGGACAGATATAGATATGGTCAACAAGCAAAAAAGAAAATCTGAGAATTTGAATCAAGGAAAACATAATTTCAAAATTTTATCTAGATTCACCTCTTGACCGTCCTACCTTGCTTAAGTGTTGAGATAGAACCTTTAGCAAAAAGTTAGAAAGCGTGATTCTCCACCGACAGACACTTGTAACCTTCAACATAAATATATATGACTATAATGGTTTATTTCAATCAGATACATTTTGCTCTAAGGACTTTTCCACCATTAATGTATTATTTAATTTAATACAAAACACAATTAATGTATAAAATTTAATGATATATTTTAATTAATAAATTCATAAAATTAATTTTAATTAATTTCACATTAATGTTGGGACATGTGTCAAAAAAGAAAAAGAAAATCATTTAAAAGATTCAAGCCCCCTTTTGTTTTATTACCACCAAAACATTTGATTATTTTTTAAAATCTCTCTGAATAGACTCACTACGTTCATATAAGCACTAAATGAAATTATCAAGAATGATGTACAAAAAAGGGAAAGAGAGATTAAATTAGCTACGATAGTATTCAATATATTTTATTACCAGTATTAAATATTATACTCTTAATTTCTAAATGTAAGTTTCTTTTATATATGGTTGATATTTTAAAACTAATTTTCTTAAAAACTTAATTATATAACAAAATTGTGTCATACCATACATTTTATCATACTAATACATTTTTCAAATAATTTTTTCATATATATATATATATATATGTATATTTGAAATTTATTCTTCATAATATTTTATAAAATAATTTATTTAAAATTTTAATCAAACAACAAATTGGCTTTATACCATAGATTTTATTATAGTAATACCTTTCATCAAATCTAATTTCTTAAATATTTGTTTGACTTTTACTTTTTCAGAATAACATATTTACTAATGTTTCTAAAATTTTGATAAAATAATAACCAAGACAAGTATTATATTAATGACATTATAAACTATTCTAAAAAAATCATTTAACACTATATGAGTATTTTATTACAAATCTAAATTATGTTCATTACTAGTATAAAGAAATCATCATCATGAGCAACAACACATAAATGGGTCATCAATAGGGATGACAATAGGTAGGGTAGGAAAAGTATAATAGTAAACATCCTCATACTCGCATTATAAGCAATACACGTAATCGCCCTCATACCCACATTTGTAATATGAGAGGAGTGGTTGATTTCCAAAAGATACGTTTTGCTCTAGGGACTTTTCCTTCATTAATGTATTATTTAATTTAATACAAAAATACAATTAATGTATACAATTTAATGATTTAGTAAATGATATTTTATACTATTCAATTCATATAATTAAATTCTAACAAATTTCACATTAAATAAGTAAATAAAAGAGTATGTAAAATAATTATAGTTATAAATTGAATATAGCTATCAATCTTAACGGATCTCATTCATAAGCTACCATTGTGATGGGGAGTACATCTACCACTCAAGTATTTCATGAAGACAAATAGTCTCTAATGCAAACAATCTTATACACAATATATAAAGGATATATATTGAATTCAACCGTATCAATCATAGGTTCCCTTGACTATCGTTTCACAATGTCAGGAGAAAAATCACATAGTTAAATTAACATGAAGACAAATATTGTCTAATAAATACAATCTTACATACAATATAGGGTATATATTGAATTGGTGTGTATCAATCACAAGTACATCTTAACTATTGTTTATGAGAAAGGTCAGAAAAAAATTACATAGTTGAATCAACATCATTACCCATGTGATTAGAATGATAAAAACAACCTAAAAAATGAAATCAAAGACATCACATGATAATTAAAAACATACAATAACAATAAAGAATAGAAATATTAAAAATTAGATATACATAAATTAATATCATATACAGACAAAAAGATGTACAAACAACAACCTTTTAGTTGATTAAGAAAATATCATAATTTGTGTCTAAATCAGAACCTATCTAAATCCAAATGTGATTGAAAAATCACAATGCTGTAAAACAAGAAATTATTCTGCATGGTGAAATATTGTCAATGATCTAGCCCAAAAATACAAGGGTATCATCGATAAAAAATGTTAGCTATCAACAATAAAAGCTAAAAACAAAAGAATCCGTTAACTTTCTCTTAATTTAAGAAATTTCAATGATTTTGGTAAGCTGATAGTAGAAGATTAGTTCCCAATTCAATATTTATTTTATCAAATCAACACAGTAACTCATGCTTGTGTTCCTTTGCAAAAAGAAGAGAAATAAAAAAAAATTCAAGTTATGGTTTAGAGGAGAAAGATGATGACATAGTTTTTGTATCTTGCTAACACCCCTATCATCAAATCAAGTAGAGGATCTCAACCTTTTTCATACCTTGTCCATGGTGGTGCTAGAGGTGGCATTATCATCAGTCATGATTTATTGTTTTTAACTTGCGATGGACAATAGCCCCAGGAACTACAGAAGGTAGTGTTTTGTTTTTCGGATCAAACAATAAAACAAACAAAGGGCTTTAATGGAAAAGTGTGCAAAGGGTATTTTAATGATCTTGACAAGGAAAAATGAGAAGTTAGGGATGAAGAAGGGTTGAAAGAGAAGGTGGTTTTGGAGATGAAGAGGGATTGAGAGAAAAACATCAACGATTTTGTTAGGATTTTTATTTTTATTTGTAGTTTTGGATACTTTATATTTAACATCAAGTATTTCATGAAGGCAAATATTGTCTAATAAATATAATCTTATATACAATATAGGGTATATATTGAATTGGTGTTATCAATCACATGTACATCTTGACTATTGTTTAAGAGAAAGGTCAGAAAAAAATAACATAGTTGAATCAACATCATTATCAATGTGATTAGAATGATAAAAAACCTAACAAATGAAATCCAAGACATCACATGATAATTAGAAAAATACAATAATAATAAAGAATAGAAATATTAAAAATTTGATATACATAAATTAATATTATGTACAGAGAAAAAACGTCCAAACAACAACATTTTTGTTGATTCGAAATATATCGTAATTTGTGCCTAAATCGAGACCAATCTAGATCCAATTGTGATTTAAAAATCACAATTCTTAAGAAGAATAAATTATTCTGCATTCTGAAACATATTTAATGATCTAGCATGAAAATACATTGCAACCATAAATAAATATTGTTAGCTATCAACAATAAAAGCTCAAAACAAAAAAAATTTGTCATGTTGCTCTTAGTTTAAGCAATTTAAATGTTTCTACTAATTAAGTTGATAGCAAAAGATTAGTTCTCAATTCAATATTTTTTTTATCAAATCAACACAGTAACTTGTGTTTGCATTCTTTAGCAAGTGAAGAGAAATAAAAAAATCAGGACAAGGTTTAGAGGAGAAAGTTGATGGAATTTTTTTGTACCTTGTTAATGTTTCTGTCACCAATTTACGTAGAGGATATCAACCTATTTCATTCCTTGTCCATGGCGGTGCTCATGGTGGCATTACCATCGGTCTCGATTTATTGTTTTCTACTTGCGATGGCCAATGGTCACAAGAGCAAGAGAAAAATATTTAAAAGTTTAAAAACAGCTTAAAACTTCTAAAATATATGTCCAATTAAGATTTTTAAGCCAATTTGTTATGATTGTCGATATAAGCCCCTTTTCTTGTAGTGTTACCACCGTAACATTTGATTAATTTTTAAAATCTATCACAATAAATTCACTACGTACCTATAAGAATTAAAAGAAATTATCAAGTATAATGTAGAAAAAGAAGAAAAAGATGGATTAAATTAGCTCCAATGTTATTCAATGTATTATACTAACATAATTAAATGTTATCATCATAATTTTTAAATGTAATTTATTTTATATATGTTTGAATTTTTCTTTTTCAAAATGATTTAAAGCTAAATTTCTTTAAATTTAAGTAAATAAAAAATTGTGTCATACCATACATTTTGTTATACTAATAATAATTTTTTCAAATCTAACATTCTTATTTATACATTTGACTTTTGTTTTTCAAAATGTTTTTAAAATATACATATTTACATTTTTAATTAAATAAAAAAATTGGCTCATACCATAGATTTTATTATACTAATACATTTCTTCAAATCTAACTTTCTTAAATATGTGTTTCACTTTTACTTTTTCTAAATAGCTTATTTATTGGGTCCCATATCTCATTTAATGTTTGTCTCTTGATATTGTAGTTTTCAAAAAAAAAATCATCGATTTTTGGATAATTACTTGACAGTTAGTTGTTTTGCTTGCTGGATTTCGTTTGCATGGCTTGCGTTTTTTTGATTTTGGATTTCGAGTTTGAAATTTGGGTTTTCTTTGCCACGATCTCAGTTATTTTTTATTTCATTGTGATTTGATAATTTTTTCCTTTTCCGTTTAGGTAATCATGATTGTGTAATAAAGCACGCACATAAGATGGTCATGGCTTGCGAAGCAAAATTACGACGCTCATTATTTCTGATTTGTTATATCAGTTTTTTGTTCCTCTTTTCTATTTGACTCTCATTCTTGTGTATAAATCACATGAACTTGTAGGAATTAGGATTTAATGCTTGAATCTGAAATCACCTTTGTTGTCCATTATTGCTTGATGAAATGTCAATTTGATGTGTGCCTATTCGATGATGTCAATAGAAAATCTCTTCTAATGAATTTAAGAACAGATAATTGCACTAACGAATTGTTAGAGAGAGAGAGTGTGTATGTAAGAGAAATAGAGAAAGTTATGGATGGCTTTGAAATTGAGCTTTGGAAAGTTCTGATATTATGTAAACATTGATCATTTATAAATCAAAATGTTAATCTTGGAAAAGCATGAGTACATGGCATATGATTGTGGTTTGATCTGACAAGTGCCTTCTTGTTGTATGAAGTGCATAAAAAATGAGTGCTAATTGGTTTCATTTGATTAGACTGCTGACAATACAGGTTAACTTTCTATTACCCCGTGAAAAAAGGAGACATTTAAGTGTATATCATTTTGTTGTTTACTTTATCAAATTACTTTTTATCATGCACAAGTGTGCATGCACATGCTGCTCTCAAAACCTATTTGTGATTGAACTTTTTATTTATCATTGTGATAGTCTAGCAGGCCAGTTAGGCTGAATTCCAGGTAGCATTGTAGACTCATAAAGAAGTTGAGCCAATGTTCATTGGGTAGATACTGATGAATGAGAAGAGCTACACCACTACAAATAACATATCCAATGGGTAGATACTGATGGTCATGCATTTGACAAAAAGAAAAAAACATAAAGAAAAAGAATTGTAAAATAAAAATAATGGCAAAAGATATCACTAGAAGTCTAGAACTACATAGAAAAAAAAATCATGAAAACAAAAATATAGCACCAACTAAACTGTACAAGGGCAGAGTAGAGAGTTCTCCGTTATTAATTTTGTAGATCCTTTAAAGATTATTTCTTTCTTCTTAATGTTTGAATCCCTATCCAAATAGTTCTGCAAATGGGGCTAAGACATGCATCTATGTTATTAAAATAACTCCTGCACACAAGTAGATAAAGCAAAGTTTGCCACTTCAAAATGACACCCATTTAAAAGAAGGGAAAAGTGTCAATGAAAAAATAAAGGAACCAACACTACTAGAAAAATATGATTTGACGACGCACATTCTACGTCGGTGTTGAAGAACCCGTCGTAGTTGTCAACACGGTGGCATTTACGTAATTATATAAGTTTTTTATGTGGCGCGTTTGTTGTACAACGACATTTGTCTATAACCCCGCCGTTGTAGTTTTGATGGAGGTCATCAAAGACGGTGCTTGCAGGTACACCGTCCTAGAAATAGTCACATACAAAGTCGGTGTCATTAAACACCGTCGTAAATTTTGTAGTTTATATAGTCTCGCGGTAAACACCCTCTCTCGTACCCTCCAAAAACCTAGCGCCCCCGCTATTGCCTTAACTACTTCATCCCGCCGTGAACTCCGTCCCGCTACCACCCTGACGTTTTGTTTCCCGTCGTGAAGTACTTGAAGCCGAAGTGGACCTGCTGCTCCCACCACCGCCGTGTAGCCGAAGTCGTGCCTTTTTGAGTGGCGTTGCCACCTTTTGAGTGTTCCTAAAGGTAAGGATGTCGAAGTTTTTGAGTTCTGTTTTGGTAATGGTTCAATATGTTATAATATTAAGGGTTTTTGAGTTGTTCTTTGGTAGTGCTTGAATATGTGATTATCGAGTTGTTCACTTGCCCTGACAATGTCATCGTTCAATATGCAAAAAGGATTTGAAGCAAAATAAGTGAAAATCATGCCCATTTGTGTTTAATTGTTAGTATTTGAATTGTTTGTGGTTGTACCTTTACATAAACTAAAAACCCTCTTTCCCAATTGGTATCCCACTTGATTTCCAAACATGCTCTAAGACGCTGATATTGAGAAAGTGATTTCCGAACATGCTGCAATCCCTTTCCACTCATTGTTCATGTTACTGTACTAGTGTTGTTCACACTTATCATGGGGAAACTCTGCTCGGGAAAAATGTATTGTTATAACCATCCTTTGAAAAAAATAAATTGTGTGAAACAAGTTACTATAGTATACATCTATCAACTGCAGGTTGCTATTTGGAACTAAGTACGAAAAGGTCACTCATAGAAACTAAGTACAAAAAGGTGCGTATCTTCTGAATCTGAAATACAGTTTTGCATCTGTTTCTATTGGTTCCAGGCTGTTATTATATGGGCTCTCTTCAGACTTTTTCGTATTGTCATATTTCATACCTGTGTTTAGTTCAAATTGTCAACTCATAGAAATAATGTTATTTTGTTCTTCAACGCCTGCATAATATCAAAATTATGGTATGTAATTCCTAATAATAAAACCAATCTTCATATATTTTTAATTTTAAATAGATATTGTATTTTTATGATAGATGTGTCAACATAGATCCAGAATTCTGGATGTTGATTCTGTCATTGTTAACTGTGGCTTGTTAGCTATTGGAAATTTGGTTTTGTACTCATTTTATTAGATTCCAATAAGATTGTCTTAGTGAATGATAACTTTAATCTAGACCAAAATAATTATTGGAAATTTGGAATAGGGAAAGAAAGCCATAGAGAATGGGCAACGACATCTTATATTAGTGCATGCGATTTGCCTCTGTGTCCAACTTGAAAAATTGTGAAGAGTGTAAAATTTATTATCTCCTTAATTAGGACAGCATAGCATCACCTTCATATATAGCTAAAAGATGCAATAGTTTGTTACACCTTACAAGACAATAGAATAAACACTAGAAATTAGTTTGTTACACCTTACAAGACAATAGAATAGACACTAGAAATTAGTTACCTGCTATTTGCAGGTTGATTTAAAAGAAATGCAACCTCTTTAGCACTATGCACATCCACTACTGTGAGATCAGAAACTTGTGTATTTCCATTTGCGTCATGTTTGATTGTATATTGTTTTCAAGGAGTACCATTTTCCATGCGTGTTGTTGTAGATATCAGATCACGGATCGTTTCATTGTATATTTCCAACATTGACACCTGTAAATTTTGCAAGGAAAACCTTATCAGCAATTCTGTGTCATATTTAAAATTTTATACACATTGCAATGGTGAAAAATTAAGAAGAAAAATACTCTGTTACCTACATTTCATATTTCCAGCCTTGAGGTTGTTGAGACTGCTTTGTTTGAAATATTTGCTCTAATGAACGAGGTATCAAGCCCTTCTCCTCTAGATGTCCAGGCCTTCCCATCATTGTATAGGTTTTCCCTGACCCTATCTGACCATAGGCAAAGATGCAAACCTGGAAAAGAAAAAACATCTCCATATTATTAGACATCAATGTATATAGTATATATATTGATTTACAAACATTCATGCTAGAAAGGCAACATCCAACACCAAATCTAACAGATAGACATGTGTCTCACAACACTGATATGTCAGAACCAAAGAATCATAGGGCAAAGAAGGGCAAAAATAGAATACAACATGAAAGTGAGTATAGAAAATAAAGGGTTTTAGAATTCTGCTTTTCCAAAGTTGACAAGTAATAGTGCATTAAATGGTTGATCTATATGTATATACGATTTTAAATGAATAGTGCTTTAGAGATGACAGAAGAACTTTGAAATTACCTTGTAACCATCAAGAGCACTTTGTACCAGCTGTGAGATTTGTACAAAAACTTCTTCTTGTGATGCCTCTGGTGTAAAAACTTTATCAAATGTAAAAGAATGTTTTTGGCCTAAGAACAAAACAAGAGCAACATGAGTTGATATTTTTACAGCACAATCTAATTCAAGGAAAATGAAATAAGAATTGTTTAAAATACATCATCACAACAGATATACCATTCTGGGCTAGGTCAATGGCTCGTCCAGAAGTTTCCATTGATGTTGGATAACTAAAAATCTTTCCTTCTGTGCTACAACTTTCATCAGCTAATAAAGGCCTCACTTGACAGAGTACACGAATGTTCCCTTTTAACTCCTGTTAATATGAAGATTATTAAGGTGTCAATTATCATTATCAACGTTTTGGTTCAGGGAATTACCAAAATGGTATTATGTAATTTTTTCCTCAGCCTCTCCTCTTCTATAAGTTTATATTCTGCATCTGCTAAGTGTCTTTGTTACTCATTCACAAATTTTTGTTGTCCTTTGTACTCTGTCCTTGTCTCGTATGCAGATATATTAGACACCTAACAAGGAACAAAATCTATGAATAAGATAAATAATCATCATAATGTATATGTCAAGGACCAACTAAAGAATTAAGCAATTAGGTAAAATTTCACATTCTTTATCTAACAAATATATCAAATGGTTCTATACCTAGTAGTATACAACTTTTAAAAAAATTCTTGATTACCTGCAGTTTCTTCTCTGCAGTTGCTAGTTGCTCTTCCAATGCCTTTATCTGATTATCTTTCAAAGAACATTTTTCCTGGAGAAAGGAAGCTCATCCTCTCATGACTCCACAATAACAGAATGGTGTGATATTTAATTAAAATAAATAGGGTATACAAACCAACCTCCAGATCATTAGCTTTTAAGGTCAAGCTATCCAATTTAGTGGAGGAGTGTTTCCTAGATTCTTTAACTTTCTCTAATTCAGAACTTAAAGTTTGTACTTGAGATAATTGCCGGTCTCGCTCATCTCTTACTTGTAGCAACTCTCCTCTAAGAGAGGAAACTTCTGTAGCCAAGACATCCTTCTGTTTTATAGCCTCCTCTTGAGAAGACTAATAAAAGAACCAAGGAAACTAGGTAATATACCAGCTGCATGATAAGTAAGAAATAAAAGAGAACAAAAAAGACAGCAAAACAAGTTCAATAACTAGGGTCATCGGAATTTTTTTGAAAGATTAAGATAGTTATCTTAAATCTAAAACCAAAAATTACATGTGCCTAAAATTAAGATAAAACAATATAAAATAAAGTATTACAACAACTCTTAAAACTCTGCAATCAACTAAACTTGGCAGGATATTAGCACTTTCAGTTCTTTGATCCTTCTTAACAAGGATTCTTATGAGATCTTTAGGGCAGATATACCTTAAGATCATATAGTTTCCACTTTCCACTACTAAAAATAATGCAGAAAGACCAAAAGCATCAGGTCCTGTAGGAGTAACATCTTGTTACTCTCTGTTATTTTCACTAATATTCCAATTTCTTTGATATATGAAAAGTGTTATTAAATTCTTTCTCGTGTTTGTATGTTTATTAATAAAAGTTTTAAAATGATTTGGATAAAATGGTTTTTTTGAAATCAATCTTGGTTAAAACTAATTTTGAAGTGATGTATCATTTATGTTTTGTTAGTAGTAAAATTCAATATTTTATCCAACAATGCAAACATTGTCAAACATATTGCTTCAACTTAAAATCCAATTACTTTGTTCGAATCCTAGTACATAGTTGTCTTAAATACTTGAAGGGAGAGTTTTACTGTCAATAATGGTAATCTGAGTTGGAAATTAAAGATTGTCTCAAGTGGAAGATACATGTGATTAAGACAAAAAAACTTAAAATCCAATTATATATTCATATACAACATGACATTAACTGGAATGACAAGCAAAATTTTACAAGACAGGCGTACTGGATGAATAAATGAAATTGTTGGTTGTGAAATAATGTTATTTTCAGTTATGCTGTATAATTTATCCCCTATAGGTTATTAAACGTTTCCCATTGTCATTTCTCAGGGTTTTTAAACATAGGACAACCAAGTGTTATTGCCATTGAGGATCCATAGGTTTTGTTGGAAGAACTGTCTTTTGCTTTTATAAAAATGAATATTTTCTTTCTGTCAAAATAAATAAAGCAAGAAAGTGGATTGTATATGATGGATTATTCATGATTTTCCTCTTGCTTATGTTTGCATTTCTCAGTTATGAGCTCAATTTACTTGGGAGGAGTTTTTTTTTGTTATGGGTGGGGATAAAATAGGGGGTTTGAATGTTGCTGTTGTCAGTTTCTTTTAGTGGACTCTTGATTTTGTAGAGGATATTGAACAGTTATGTCGTATTCTGTAGCTTCTTTGAATCTCTTCTGCTTCTCTTGCCAAGCTGCAGGATATTTGATAATTTTCCTTTTAGTCATACTTGTTCTGTCAGTTGCATTCTTCCACAACCTTTCTCTCTTTATTTGGTCTTTCTGATTTTTCAAAAACAGATTATTAGGAGTCACTATTTCCATTTCCAAAGCCACTAGTCCCATGCTATTTTGGAGCAGTTGCTGAATATTTTACCAAGGAATATATTAAAAGTGGAAATTGGAGATATTTGGGAACCAAAATTCTAGGAAAAAACTATTCATACTAGGGTAGTCTACGACAGATTATCTAAGCTGGGGTTGAATAGTCTTGGAACTCTGTCTTCACTGCTTTCTTTAGTAAATGCCATGCAATTTATTTTTTTTATAATATGAAGTTGATTGGCACAAATTATTTTGTACATATTAGGCAAATTTTTGTCATCGATGTGGTTGATTGACTAAAGTTTTATTATTTTTCTGGCTGAATCAGGCACCAAAGAATCACATTGGGAATAACTCCTTTAATTATTTGCAGGTTTGTTTATTTTTTCTAGTAATTGATATTTATTATAATAGTTTTAAAAATGTTTTTCAAATTCCACAAATGACAAACATGTATAATGCCTAAAAACATGTATGCGTTTTTCCTTTTTATTCATGGCATGTAATTGTTCTTTTGAGCCCTCTACTATGATCTTTATTATGTCCTTTTGTCGCAATATCATACAATTACTAATGGAAATAGCTGACATGCGATTTTATGGGGTTGCATAACATGTTATTTTCGTGGTCTTCTAAAATGACCCTTTGTGACATATAGGATCAAAGCGTATGATCCATTCAATTCTTTTTACTAAACTACTTGACCTTTTTTAATCTCTCACGTCAGAGTAAGCAAATATTTTTACATGACAAACTTAGCAACATATGATATCACGTCATAATTGTGTGCCACATTAGTTATTTTTCTGTTAGCATTAGATGATAATAACTAGGACTTGCTTCCAGCTTATATATAACAACTATTTTGTCTTTTCCTCATGTTGTTCCTTTAGAAACCTCTTTCTGCACCACCTTGGAATTTTCCTGCTCCTGTTGCACAAAACACACACTATTTTTTTGGCTCAGCAAAAGTAGATATATATTATATATATAAAAGAGTACCAGAGGTACTATAGGTACAATTATAGTTTAAACACATAGCTGGTTCAAAATATGAAATTAACATTTAGCTATTATGGACCAGCTACACCCCATAACTTAAGTACATATATGCTGCACCTCTTGGAAGAGGTCTCAGCATGTACCCTCCCTTTCTAATTACACAAAGGCATCTGTCAAATTGGAAGACCACTGATTAAAATGTGTATCGAAATCTTTCTCCATAGCTTTAAGCCAGGACCAGACTAGAAGAAGTGCTTCATCCATCAGCTTGCTTGCATTAAAAGTTTGGTTATCAAAGACCACCTTATTTCTATGTTTCCATATGGTCCTTGTGAGGGCTATCCACCAATAGCTCCATCTTATATCTTTTGTTTGTGTAGCATTCCTTCTGCTATGCTGCATGAAATGATCTTTCTGTTCTTTCGAGAAAGCACCCACTGAATTAACCCATGAGAGTGACTCCCACCACAAGGGGAAGACCTTACTGCAATTGAAGAAAAGGTGTGCTGCAACCTCCTCCGAATTGTTGCATAACGGGCACATTGGGTCACTTATCTCTACTTGTCTCCCTCTTAGATTCATCTTCGTTGGTAAGCGGTCTTTGATAAGCCGCCATGTAAATACCGCTGCCTTAGGTGGTATCTTAAGTTTCCACAAAATCACAAAAATCTCATTCTCTGTGTCCCCCCTTATTTCCTCTGCTTCTATTATAATTCACGCTTTTCCTTGTCTTTGTGCTGGTTCTTTCAACATAGGTTTTGCACTTTTTAATCAGAAGTAGCCAAGACCAGGTACAGAAAGTACCGTGTTAGTTCAAAAAAAAAAAACTTTCATCAATTATTATGAAGTTTATTCAATAGAGTAGCCTTGTAGGTGAACTATGTGTTAGCATTTTGAAGTTTGATTCTCTTTTATATTGATTGAATAGTTGTGTGTAGAAACTAGAAAGGTCAGTTCAAAACTTCAAATATTCAAAATGAGTATCAGGCAGAAGCTGTAGCAGATAGTGTTCTGGACCAGCCTAGATTTGGAAAGTATTTCGGTAATTTTTTAGTACTTAATCTCTTCTAGTTATCCTCTACTGTTTTTTTTAGAAAAAAAATAAATCAAAGAGTAGAGTAAAATTCACTAATCATCTTAGGAATTTTGTGAAATTACACCAACTTTTCATATTTTTTTAACATTTTTAGCAACATTTGAGGAATTAGTGTAATATAGAAGAAGTGTTGGTCTAATGTTTTTTAAATAATTAAGAAAATTAGTATAAATGTAAAAAAAATGTATAATTTCACAAAAACTCGTGGTTAAAATTTTTTTTAAAGACATGTTAGAGTAATTTACTCTAATACTAATAACCATACATGATCAAAGTCTTATTTTAAAGGCAAAATAGTACATATATTCTAGGAAGCAATTATTTGTTGCTTTTAGTTACTTTGGTTCTTTGATGTGAAAATGTTGGGGGAGATGTGTGTACTTAACACGCTTCCCACACTATAACAAACAAAGACTCCACTTAATCAGATGTGCACAATTTTACTACAATTACTTTATCGAATTTCCCTTGACTGGAGTACCACGGTAGTTATATTGTAACAACACTATTAGAAAATACACTTTCAACATCGGTTATTTAGAACATTCTACATCGGTTTTAAAACCGATGTTGAAAGTGACGATGTTGAATGTATGAATGTTAACATCGGTTTTGGAGAACCGATGTTAACATACATATGACAACATCGGTTCTCTAAATAACCGATGTTAAACACAATGAACAACAGCAAAAAAAGTGTACTCATGATGAACGTTGACATCGGTTTTCCAGTAAAACCGATGTTAATATGTTAGTTTAACATCGGTTTTCGACAAAAAACCGATGTTAATATATGCCCTTAACATCGGTTTTTCTAGAAAACCGATGTCAACATTGATGATGCATACACTTATTTGGTGTAGTTCTTTGTGTATAACATCGGTTAATTATAAATAACCGATGTTAATATTCAAATATTCACATTGGTTATTTATAATTATCCGATGTTAATGTACACTAGTTGACATCGGTTATCTACAGATAACCGATGTTAAAATACAAATGCTGACATCGGTTATTCCCCAAAAGCCGATGTTAATACACAAACGTTAACATCGGTTTTGTATTATAACCGATGTTGGTAATGATATTAACATTGGTTTTTGTTAATAACCGATGTTGTTTTCAAATATTTTTTTTATATATACTTTCTGTTTTTACAGTAAACCCAAAATTGTACCTGTCAAATGCAATTTCAGGAGGCCCAATTCACAGCAAAGAAACATATTATTCTGCTTTCAAGCAGTTTTAATGATAATAAACATCAAATAGCAGATTTATATATTATAAAGAACAATCAACAAATGAATTCAATGTTCATGTTACATAGAAAATGTCAAAAATGTTAAAAAATGTCCCTAAATCCTAGGCCTGATCTCTAACTCGGAGATAAAACTGTGCCCACTGGATCCACAATGCTTTTAATCTCTCAGGCTCCAATGGTCTAGGGTCGTTAAAATACTGCATGATTTAATAAATCATATTAAGTTAATAATGTAATACAAATTATAAATAAATCGATTTTGTTTGAAATAAACTTACCGCTTCCCAATTATTTCTAAAACTTCCTAAAATGATGGTGGACATCCAGTGCATGACATAGTAGCCGCACTCAGTAGTTCCTTTTTGTCTATTACACTAAATACATAATGAAATTTGGATATTAATTAAACAACTAGTGTACAGACACATAAAGAAATATATATAAGTGGAAGTTTTATGTAAATGACGTACCTTGACGACAATCCACCTAGCAGGAGCCTTTGATTTAGGCTGTGGAGCATCATCAAGACCCTTGATAGCACTGTTCCATATGAGTAACAATTAAAAGCTGGTGTTGTACGTTGAGTTATTACAATGCAAATGTATTGAAAAGAACACTAACCTATTAATAATCCCCTTAAGGTAGTTGTCTGGCCTGTTATGCAATGAACAAAACCAGACAACTAAGTGTTCCTTGGGCAGGATGACCACCATCTGCCAATGTCCGCTGCAGTGGAACCTAAAATGGGTTAGTACATTAGTAAACATTAATTAAATTTTGTTATTTTGTGACTTACCCATTTAGGTAGGCTCCAAGATACACATCGCGTTGTGAACTCTGCATCCAACTCTTTATGTAACTTTCATATTCAAACTGCGATTGCCCAGACCTCTGAATGGACTGAGGCTCGAGGAATCCATAGATATCAGAATTCCCCGCTCGCATACATGTTTCAGTGAGATGCCTGTTTATGTTAAGTCAAAGTCAAATATTTATGAATTGAAAGCCATAACTTAGGTAAATAAAAGCCTTTTATATAAAGACTTACAGAATCCACAACTGTAGCACTGATATGCTGAGACATTGACCACCGTGTGCCATAAATATCAGAGTCACCCGTCTCAGGATTGTTTCCTGAGGGATCAACACAACTCCCCTTTGTGTTCACCCGAGTACCGGAGGGACCAGGACCAACCAGAGGCTCAGGAGGTCCTTGAGATTGCATCTGTGACTGAAGCTGGCTGAAGGATGCCATGACCTGCCTCGTCACTTTCTCTGTGATGGACTCCTCTAGCTGGTCCCTGATCTGCTGAGTCAGCTGCTGTAATTCATCAGGAGGCAGGGAGGAAGCGCTGCGGGACGTCCGTGGAGCCGATCCAAAGTATTGCTTGATGGTGACACCGGCTCCAACAGCACGGACACGTCCAGGGTGCTCTGGACGTCCAATAGCAGCGGCCAGAACATCCTGACGTCCATGGGGGACGAACGATCCCTGTTTGGCCTGCTCCTCAAATGAATCCTGCACAGAAAACACACAGTGGTACATGGCATTCTCAAAATATTCAAACATAATTGTAATGGTTAGTTGAAAATGACTTACAATCTTCTCAGCGATTTCCTTTGCGGCCTCAGTCGTCATCTCCCCTGTCTTCTTCGTGCGGGCCATCTTCCACTTCACGTGGCGTCTGACCGGGGATGGAGGGTCGATGACGCCATCAACGCTTCCAGACTGTGCAGCTTCCTGCATCTTCTTCTTGGTCTTCTCAGCCAGGAGCTTCTGCTCCAAATAATCATAACCCCCACGAGACAAAACGTGGGGGGCAGTATTCTGCTTCTGGATGGCTTGTGCCTTGATGCGCACATCCTGGAAAAATTAAACAATAATGTTTGAAATGGGTAGAATGAAGTATAACAACATCATGTTTAATATGAAAAACAACTTAAATGGAAAAGGAACATACCTCCCAAGAAGGGTCTCTGCGAGTCTGGCAAAACTGGGCCCACTTTTCCCTGCTGATGCCGTATTTGTCACAGACAGTGTCCTCGACACCGTCCTGATCGGCTGCAAGGGCCGATATCAAATTCCGCCTGACAACATGAAACAAAGTTTATTTGTTACAATAATGAAATTTTTTGGCTATTAATTACACACAATCAAATAAGAAAAGAGAAATACCTGAATATCCTCCCAAATCAGGTCCTTCTGAGCAGTAGGGACCTCCTTCCAGTTCTCGTAGGTGATGTCCACCTTATCACGTGCCACAATCCCCAAATATGTTCTTAATTTCTTCTTGTGGGGACCGTCGGCCTTCCCTGTAGCAGGATCAACATGCACCACTGGTCTCTCAACACCAGGTGGTCTAGTGGACAACGATCGTAGGCGTGAGGCTTTGCGTGTCCGCTTCACGGCAGACGTCGAAGCCGATGCGTCCAAAGTAGGAGGAGGACGAGGAGGAGAAGGAGGAGAAGGAGGAGGAGGAGGAGGAGGAGGAGGAGAAGGAGGAGGAGTAGTGGAGCCAGGTGGAGAACCCATGATCTTTTATACAATAACATACAAAATTGGATTAATGAAAAGAGGATTAGTGATAAGTTTTTTTTGGAAGGCAAAAGTATAACATTATTAAACAAAACCCCACCACATAAGGAGACAAGACAAATTAACCAAAGGACTCTAAAAGATAGGTAGTTGTGCTTTTTAATTGTGATTTCATCCATGTTTTCTTTGATATTGATTTTCTTAGGACTTCATCCATGTTTTCACAGCATTTGATTTTCTTTTTTGCAAAAAAGAAAGAGGGGAACGAGCAACAATTTGAAGGTTGTACATTCAGGAACTAAAGAATTCAAAATAGCTAGTAATAAGAGGGATTTGTTTTTGGGATTTTCTGAGCACCAAGAGCGGCTATGCAAGAAGCTTGCACTTGAGAAGGGAAGGATATTTGCAGCTAATGAACAAGTTTCTTAACTATTTGTCCTTCAGATTTTACTGTTTTTTTTTCTTATATGTAAATATAAATAATATAAGGCTATGCCATAGGGACATGGTCATTTTTACCCCTAACAATCTTAGAAGTAAATATAGACCATGTTTTTACAGAATACCCTTATACCATTTATATTTACATATTAGCAAAAAGAAACAGTAAAATCTTAAGGACAAATAGTTAAGAAACTTGTTCATTTGCTGCAAATATCCTTCCCTTCTCAAGTGCAAACTTCTTGCGTACCCGCTCTTGGTGCTCAGAAAATCCCAAAAACAAATCCCTCTTATTATAGCTATTTTGAATTCTTTAGTTCCTGAATATACAACCTTCAAATTGTTGCTCGTTCCCCTCTTTGAGAATGAGGAGGATCTTCATAGGACTTCATCCAGCTGATGTTTGTCGGCAGTTTCATCATCCACCACCCTTTTCTTCTGTGCCTTCTCACGTTCATTGTTGTTAAACCCATATTTATGCCTTCTTCCCTTCATGTCTTGTTTTATCACAACTTTAGCTGAATCTACCATCTTCAGCATAGTTGAATCTCCTGTCTTATTGTCCAATACCACATTTTGATGGCCTGTATCTCTTTTGTTCGTATGTTCTACTGCTTCAGCTTCACAATGCATAGAGCAATCAGAATTTTCCAGTCATCACCAAAGGCTTTTGCATCAGCGTTGACACTCTCCACCCTCTTTGGTTTATGCTTCTGTGTTTTCTTCCATGCTTCCTCCTTATAATTCTCAGATTTATTGGAGGTCCCACTAGAAGGATCAGCACCAATCCGTGCCTGTTCCTCCTCTACCAGCTCAATATCTTTCGTTTCACCTTTGCTTTTGAAAACTACACTGTAATTTACAAAACAAAAGTTGAAAGGAAAGATATTGACCTGATAGACAAGGAAGAAGCACAGATTGGTGGTGATCGTTCTAGTGCAACCTCGAATAAAGCTGAGATTTATAACGAGGAGGCACGGAAGAAAACACAGAAGCATAAACCAAAGAGGGTGGAGAGTGTCAATGCTGATGCAGAAGCCTTTGGTGATCACTGGAAAATTCTGATTTCTTTATGCATTCTGAAGCTGAAGCACTAGAACATACGAAGAAAAGAGATACAGGCCATCAAAGTGTGTCATTGGACAATGAGACAAGAGATTCAACTATGCTGAAGATGGGAGATTCAGCTAAAGTTGTGATAAAACAAGACATGAAGGGAAGAGAGCATAAATATGGGTTTAACAACAATGAACGTGAGAAGCCAAAGAAGAAAAGGGTGGTGGATGATGAAACTGGCGACAAGCATGAACTGGATGAAGTCTTAAGGAGGCAAATTGAAACAAAAAACCGATGCCTTAATAAGAGAAAAATGTAGTTGTCACTTACTAGGTTTGGTGACCTCTGTCTCTGCAGAAAATTACATTAGCCGATGTTAATCAATTCTCCTTCATCATGATCATTTCGATTTGCATGAACGTCGTCAGCTTCTTCTTCTCTGACAACGTTACCAGGGATTTGAGCGGTCAAAGGACTAACATAGGTGTCCATGTATGAATCATCATCTTCTACATTAACACCAACTGTTTTGCCCTGCAGAACCACGCACCACCTTTCATCACAAGGGTCTTGCACGTAAAATACTTGTCTAGCTTGTTCTGCCATGATGAAAGGGTCATTGTGGTAACCAAGTTTCTTTAGATCTACTAGGGTAAATCCTATATCATCGGTGCGCACACCGGTGTTGCTGTCAACCCATTTACATTTGAAAACACATACTGTAAATTTCACATAATTAAGCTCCCAAATTTCATCAATGAACCCAAAGTAAGGGATGGAAGCTACACAGGGATTGGCGTCATTGACACTTGCAAAGTGTTGAGATTCAGCCCTTAGGGTGACCCCACTGTTTTGCATTGTACTTTTGTCATCTTGTGCTTTTGTGTAAAATGAATACCTGTTTATGTCGTATCCTTGTCAGGTTATAACATTTCTTTTAGGCCCATCTGCTAGTTTTCTTAATGTTTCTGAAGCATTCTCATCTGCAAAGATTGTATCTTTAAACCAATCACAAAAAGTTTTGTTATGCTTTTTCAACGCCCAATTCTTTGACATTTTCGGATTATTCTGTTTGACTAAAGCTTCATGCTTAACTATGTATGGCAAAACTTCATTACTGTTGTTCAACATATACAAGTGAGCTTGTAACAAATCTTCTACACTTGGAGTGATCACCTGCAGTCCTCTTGAACCCTTACCACCCACTCTGTCATCATGCCGACACTCAGGAAGCCCAACAGCTTTAGCCTTCTCTAAGTATTTTGAACAAAATTCAATGGCTTCTTCTGCAATGTACCTCTCAACAATAGATGCTTCCGGACGATATAGATTCTTTGTATACCCTTTTAAGATCTTCATGTATCGCTCAATCGGATACATCCACCGTAGAGAAACAGGACCACATCATTTGATTTCTCTGACCAGATGCACAATCAAGTGAATCATGATGTCAAAGAAAGCAGGGGGAAAATACATCTCCAACTGGCACAGTATAATTGCGGCCTCATTTTCCAACTCATCAAACATTACTGGATCAATCACTTTGCTACATATAGCATGGAAGTAAAAGTACAGGCGAGTTATCATGAACCTGACTTTGTTTGGCAAGATGTCTCGTATAGCCACGGCTAACAATTGTTGCATGAGCACGTGACAATCGTGAGACTTTAACCCTACAAGCTTAAGCTCCTTCAACTGCACAAGGCTCTTAATATTTGAAGAGTATCCTTGTGGAACCTTCACCCGACGAAGACACTGACAAAAACTTATCTTTTCCTTCTTGGACAAAGTATGGCAGGTTGGGGGCAAGTAAATTTTCTTCCCATCAGACCTTGGATGCAACTGTGATCTTATACCCATATCAGCTAGATCTTGATGGGTATTCAAGCCATCCTTCGTCTTGCCTTGAATGTTAAGGAGCGTCCCAATCACACTGTCACAAACATTTTTCTCCACATGTATAACATCAATACAATGTCTAACGTCAAGATCACACCAGTACGGAAGATCAAAGAAAATTGACCTCTTCTTCCATATGCAACTCTGACTTTTATCCTTCTTTTGGGTCTTCCCAAATACAGTGTTCAGGTGTTGAACCCGCTGATATACCTGCTCACAAGTGAACGGTATCGGCGCAATATCATGCTCTTGACTTCCATTAAAAGCTTTTCTCAGTCGTCTGTAAGGATGATTGGGTGTTAGAAAGCGGCGATGCCTACTGTAGACTGTTTTTCTCCCATGTTTCAGTTGTGTGTAACTTGTATTTTCTTCACAGATGGGTGTCGCAACGTGCCCTTTTGCGGGCGAGCGAGGGCGAGGATCACGGGTGCGCTTTCCAAAGGAGGAAAGATGCGCGGAGTCGCCACCAACGTTTATTTGTGGGAAACGTCGGAAAAACCGAAGGAAACCGGTCAAAATGAAAATACTAAGTTCGGGAGTTGTATTTACGCTTGAGGAAGGTATTAGCACCTCTCACGTTTGTCCCAAAGGACAACAGCCTATTTTTTAGAATTGTGGAAATTGTGTTACCTTAACTTTTATTTCTTTTTATTTTTTGAGGTCGACAAAAGCGGGGCTTTTGCTCCTACGTACCCTCCATCGAAGAGGAAATCAGACCTACGTAGTTCTTCCTTATGCGTGAATCAAGTGATTATTTTTACTTGAAGAGTGATCATTTTAAGGCGTTGGACCTTAAAAATGATCCATTTTACTTGGTAAGAAACTGAAATGATAAACTTTCAAAACCTTTTTTTTTGTGGACGAGCTTGGCTAGGCGAGTTTATTTTAGCCTTAGTTTCACTTTAGTTATTAGTCAATTCAATTAAGAATGAGAAATCCCAAAGAGAAAACGTCCGATTGATTTTTCACTTTATTCTACTAAAAGGTATTTTTTCCAATTATTATATTATTATTTTACCTCTTTTTTTATTTCCAACGTGGTTACGGCACGACCGAACGGTCGGAATTCATTTTAACAGAAATTAACGAATACTACAATTCAAATGATCGGTGGAAATTTATTTTATTTTTAGATTAGGCGCGAAATGAATTAAATAAATGACTGAAGCACGTCAAAAGGGGGTACGGAAAGTGAATGAAAACGAGAATAAAAATACACAAAACAAATGGGGACCACCACGGGTACATAGAATGAATTGAAAAGCTCGATTTGGAAACTTACCCGTTGAAGAACGAAGAACAGATGAAGAACGGTGAATAACGGAGGAAAACCTTCACGGATTTGCTTACGGAAACCTCTCGGAAGCGTTACGGAAGCACCTCGGCTTGGATTTTCTTCACAGAAACAATTTTTTTCACCCAAAACAGCTGAAATACCTCACCAGGGACATCCGGGATCCTTAGAACAGCCCCCTTCAGCCTATTTATAGGAAAAAGGGGGAGGAGGTTGCCGCCCAGCTCACCCAGGCGAGCTGGGTTGCTTCTGGAAGACCCAATTCAAAATTTCGAAATTGCTATTTGCACCCCCCAATTTTGATAAGTTCACCCCCCTTCTTTCGTAATTTACGGAAAAGTTACGGAAGCCTTACGGAAGCATATAAGACTTTATTTTCTTCTTTTTTTCTCTTCCCTCTCACCCATATTAAGTTAATATATTCTTATTTAGGATTATGGGAATTTTACGGAAGCATTACGGGTGTCCCGGAATCCCATTTTTCAACAAAACGGGGGGTGTGGTGGCCACCTAGCTCGCCCAGGCGAGCTAGGTTGCTTCAACCTTAAGCAAGAAATTGCCCAGAAACCTCTAGAAGGGCCCAGATTCGAAAATTACTATTTGCACCCCCATTTTACTAAATACACCCCATTTACCTTTTTTTGGTAATTCTTTTTCCGTAACGTTGCGAAACTTTACGAATTTCGTAACGATACTTATTTTCCTTCCGCAAGGTTACGAATCTTCACGGATTATGTATTTACTTTTTTTTAGCTTTCGAAGAAGTTACGAAAACTCACGGATTGCGAAAAACACATTCTTTCGATTTCTGTCACATTACGGAATTTTCATGGTTCGCGTAAGCCTGCTTCCTTTTGATTTTCGGCACGTCTCGGGACTTCACATATTGTGCAACAAAGGGTGCCAAGTATCTTGAAGCGGCCAATCAAAGGTTGTATATCATCAAATAATAATCCTCGGACGAAATTAGGGTATGACAGTTGCCCCTCTTTACTTACCTCTCATCGAAGATAAGAGGAAAGCAAAGATAAGGCACTGATTTCGTCTATTCTGCCCTTTCCGTGATGACGACTCTCATCTCTACTCCTTCTTTTTCTTCTGCAGAACACAAAACAAAATACGAACAACAACAAGAACAACGAATATAATATACATATACACATATACACATGTTTGGCGAAGGAACCAATGCGGAAAACAACAGAAGAACATATTTCCCAGTCACCAGAGGCTCCGTGCTTGATAATGGAGGACACATGAACAACGCTAGGCAATGATATTCATGGGGCTCCGAAAAAGGTGGAGAATGGAGGATTGCCTTGAGGGTCCGCACTTAGGCAATCATGAAACATAGCTCCAAACTCGAAGGTGGAGGACACATGAACAACGCTAGGCAATAACATTCATGGGGCTCCGAAAAAGGGGGAGAATAGAGGATTGCCTTAAGGGTCCGCACTTAGGCAATCATGAAACATAGCTCCAAACTCGAAGGTGGAGGACACATGAACAGCGCTAGGCAATAACATTCATGGGGCTCCGAAAAAGGGGGAGAATGGAGGATTTCCTTGAGGGTCCGCACTTAGGCAATCATGAAACATAGCTCCAAACTCGAAGATGGAGGACACATGAACAGCGCTAGGCAGTAACATTCATGGGGCTCCGAAAAAGGGGGAGAATGGAGGATTGCCTTGAGGGTTTGCACTTAGGCAATCATGAAACATAGCTCCAAACTCGAAGGTGGAGGACATATGAACAACGCTAGGCAATAACATTCATGGGGCTTCGAAAAAGGGGGAGAATGGAGGATTGCCTTGAGGGTCCGCACTTAGGCAATCATGAAACAAAGCTCCAAACTTGAAGGTGGAGGACACATGAACAATGCTAGGCAATAACATTCATGGGGCTCCGAAAAAGGGAGAGAATGGAGGATTGCCTTGAGGGTCCGCACTTAAGCAATCACGAAACAAAGCTCCAAACTCGAAGGTGGAGGACACGTGAAAAGCGCTAGGCAATAACATTCATGGGGCTCCGAAAAAGGGGGAGAATGGAGGATTGCCTTGAGGGTCCGCACTAAGGCAATCATGAAACATAGCTCCAAACTCGAAGGTGGAGGACACATGAACAGCGCTAGGCAATAACATTCATGGGGCTCCGAAAAAGGGGGAGAATGGAGGATTGCCTGGAGGGTCCGCACTTAGGCAATCATGAAACATAGCTCCAAACTCGAAGGTGGAGGACACATGAACAGCGCTAGGCAATAACATTCATGGGGCTCCGAAAAAGGGGGAGAATGGAGGATTGCCTTGAGGGTCCGCACTTAGGCAATCATGAAACACAACTCCAAACTCGAAGGTGGAGGACACATGAACAGCACTAGGCAATAACATTCATGGGGCTCCGAAAAAGGGGGAGAATGGAGGATTGCCTTGAGGGTCCGCACTTAGGCAATCATGAAACACAGCTCCAAACTCGAAGGTGGAGGACACATGAACAACATTAGGCAATAACATTCATGGGGCTCTGAAAAAGGGTGGTTGTGGGGACCGAACGGTCAACCGGGTTTTTCCACCTGAAAGGCAAACATGCTTTTTGTAAGAAAAATAAATCATTCGCAAGAGCAACATATCTTAGAGAAGCAATATACTTATGCCAAAGGTAATCTTCCTTGTAACCGAGAATGAAGGGCAGGACGTCAACTTTTAGCTTTTAAATGAACATGCAGGGGAAACATCGGGCTGAGCTGAAAATAAATCACTCATAGTGTAGAAAACTCACAAGGCAAGTGTTTTATCCTATTCCCAAACCATAACTGCACCATGACTCTATTTTGCACACGACTTCCTATCGAATCAAAGATCAAACGTACGATCACGGACCAATAGGATTTTCTCGAGGGTAGTGTTTTTTGGAGAGGAAGCTGGGTGTTTCGGTCTTTTCCTCTTTGTTCAGGTGGGGTGGGATATCGCCAGTCGAGAACGACCTTGAATGGCAATCTGAAAGGAAGAAACACCAAAAATGGGTTTTCCTTTGCCGGCAGTCACTTACCTTGCCGAAAATTTATCTGGTCGGAAGGTTCTCTGATCTTTTTCTTTCATTGATCGAGAATTATTCTGTTTGCCTCCGATCTTTTCCATTTCCACCCCCTTCCAATCTTCGGTCGGGAATCATTCTTTCTCTTTCTTTTTTATTGTTCTTTTCTTTATTTTCATCTTTTTCTTTTCTTTCTTTCTATTTTCTCCTTTTCCACCCCTTTCTTTGGGAAATCGGGTTTTAGCATTCTATTCGCTTTCCCTTGAGGAGATTCCGCTGTCCTTTGCTTCAGGGGAAAGGATGAGGATTCCTTTTTTATAGGCCAAGGTTCAACAAGGTCTAAGGTTGTGTCTCAATGGGGTCTTTTATCGTGGGAACCCCAATCTTGATATCTGGGGCGAAACAAATTTGGGTGTCAAGGTGTCGATTTCGGGCCGAACGTCCATATTATTCCATAAGGCACGCGTGACAATGATGATTTGAAAACAACGTGCAAAATTAGTCATGGCTACAGCCAGGTGGGCACTCAAGCATCCCGTTTATGGCATTGTGATACTACGGTTGGGAATTTACACAGACAGACCCAACGTTTCCAAGTTATGTTCTTTCATCAGTTCAATGAATTCATCCATACTTATCTCGGTTTATTCCAGAAAATAAACTCTTAGCATCAGTCCCTTGTTTCCAGGAGATACGTTTGCTCTTTACGAATGATTTATACTTCTTAACATATGTCGACCTTCACGGTCTTTCTTTCTTTTTCCTTTTTGTTTCATTTTTATATATTCACAAAAGTATACACCTATGGTCCTCTATGAAGAAATTTTTCTTTGTATATCTACACTTTTATACATGACAAACTTTTTCTGTATACGCATTGGAACTCTCTCTCTTTACGTCACATGATCAAACCCTATTTACATTCAAAGATCTTTTTCGTTTTTCTCCAACGCACACCTATGGCTCATACAAAAGTTTCTTTATATACATTCGTTGCTCACACACACAAGAATTTCTCTCCATGCATCACTTACACACACAAAAACCTTCTATACATATTTTCCTTTTACATACATGTATATATACAAAAACATTTTTTCTTTTCCTTTATATATGTAGACATTTTATTCACCACGCTTCTTTTATTAGGATTTTTGGTTCATTTTATTTTTAGGACGACGTTCCTAAATGAAAAACATTACACGGTTCCGGAATTTCAACAAACACTATTGACAACAACGAAGTAAGCACTAACGCAATAGTCCAAACAAAATATATGCACAAAACAAATGACAATCGCAACAACAAAACAAACATTAGTCCCTCAAGTCATAGAAACAAGATAACATACGAATGATAAATGATGGAACATATGGATATGGGGATCCCACGGTCATGTAGCTCTGCATGCCACAGGACTCTCGGGTCATGGTAACAAAAGGTGGGGTGGTCGACAAAAGCAGGGCTTTTGCTCCTACGTATCCTCAATTTGTGATGAGGAACTCAGACCTACGTAGTTCTTGTTAACTGTGAGACTAAAAATAGTCTCGGTGTTTTCTTCACCAAAATGCGAACATGCTTTAGTAAAGAGACAAAACTTCCAACTGATCAGAGCAACATATGCTTTTTGGATGAAAGACAATGTGTCTATCGGGGAAGGAGAGTATGTTGATGAAAGTTTCTCATAACCGTAAATGAGATTTTGGATGTTAGCATTTCGTTTCTAAACGACCATTTAGAGGAAACACTGGGTCCAACAAAGATAGGAGAAAATCACTCAAAGTGTATCAATCTCACACAGGTAAGTGTTTTATCCTAATTCCGAACCATAGATATGTCATGACTTGATTTTGCAAATCATTTCCTATCAAATCAAAGATTACATGCGTGATCATGGATCAATAAGACTTATTTTGGGAATGGTTTTTAGGTGGGGAATTTGGCTTTGAGTGTTTTTGCCTTTTCCATTTCTGTTTTTGTTTAGTGCGTGGCGAGAAAGTCGCTAGCACACAGGATTTTGTCGGCAATCAAAGGGAGAGGACCACTTTAGGTCGTGGTTTCCTTTTTCTTGTTTACTTGGTGACAATTCTGTACTGTTCAGATATTGTCTGGTCCAAAGACCTTTCTGGATGTTTCTTCTGTTTTCTTCCGATCCTTGATCGGGAATTTCTTTCCTTTTTTGCTTTCTCCCACTCTTTGATTGGGAATTTTTCTCTTTTTTTTTTCTTTCCTTTTTTTTTGTTTTCCGAGGACAAGGATTGACATTCTCACCCTGGGTCAAGATTTATGATAAGTTGGGATTTTGGCTCAAGGCTTGTAGAACGGCTGGTCATGATATATGTCAGGATTTGGCCAGCGGTTCGGGGATAAAGGGGATATCCTACATTATTTCCATGATACACATGCAACAATGATGATTAGGAAATTTTATGCAAAACTGGTCATGCATGCACCTATGTGGACACTCAAGCATCAAGTTTTTTTATGGTCATGTGACACTAGGGCTCAGGATTCATTTTCCCTATTTAAGTCAACCCAGTGTTTCCAAAATACGTTCATTTATCAATTTGTGCATTCATTCGAGTCCATTTTGGGCGTCCGGGAAAATTTTCACAGCATTCACCCTTTAGGTGTATACACATTCTTTCAAAAACTAGTTATGATCAGCAAATTTTTTCAAAGAAAAGTTGGAAGTCATCTCTTATCACAAGCATGTTGTTTTTTTAGTTAGACAACTTTTTTTATTATTTTTTTTTATTTTTCTTTCTATTTTTTTTTTCTTCTTATTCTTTTCTTGCTTGCTCTTTTTTTTTTCATGAGGTATTTTGCTACCTAAACATACGTATATTTTTGTGAGGTATTTTTGCTACATACATGCATATCCAAGGTATCTTGCTACCTAAACATACATACATATATATATATTTTGTGAGGTATGACTACCTTCCGAGCTTGTGCTTGTTTTATTTAAATTCCTAGGATCATGAGCAACTAGGTGTGTCCTGCTATGACTTGAGAAACAAAAAGTGATCAAATAACAAGCAGAGATTTAAAAGGTACTAGGTTGCCTCCTAGTAGCGCTTCTTTAACGTCTTGAGCTGGACGCTTGATGGCTTGTCGGTCACGGACCTAGTACTTTGCTTACCTTTGGCTCTGGACTTGGTCGCCTATTGGTCAACCATGGGTCGTAAGCAACGCTCTAATCTTTTTGTGGATGAGCTGAGGTGAACTCTAGAGGTGATGGCGGTGCGTCTGTTGCCCGCTGCCGGCCATCCCCAGGCTGCTGTGGTGTTTCGCCCTGCGCCTGCTTGGGGACGCAGTACTTCTTGATGAAAGCTTGATTAGTAGGGGGCCTGAGGCCCTTGCTGGAGGTGACAGGCACTCCGTAGAACTGACAGACCCGTAATTAGAGCTTGACAACTCCAAGACCCTGTTGGACTTCTTCGGGTCCACTGGGTGTTTTGCAGGCGCAATCCCTGCAAAAAATAGATGAAATCAGAAATCAGTTGAGCGATGTGCATATTTACCTATGATGACGTGACCTTGCCGGGGGGAACGGGCACCCTGTAGGACTACAGAGGCCCGTAACCAGAGCTGGAAACCCCAGGGCCCTGTTGGACTTCTTCGGGCCCACTGGGCATCTTGTGGGCACGATCCCTGCAAACAATAGATGACATCAGAAATCAATTGAACCATGTGCATACTTACCTATGTCATGACGGCACAGACCAACCGATACATCTGCAGGGGGAGATTGGCATTGTGGTCGCCGGGCAGAATGTATGTAAAAGTGGTCACGTTGGTGCGCATGATCCACACTGGTCTTTTGGCAGCGGCACGGGTGAAATCTTGCCCCGGTATGCATAGTAGATGCGTGATAGCCTCCCTCTCTGGATGTGCTCGCATAGTTGGTCGCCCTCTAATATCAGGGGGTGGCCCAGGAACTGATAAAAGGAAACTATTGGCCCCTTAACCGGGAGCGCAAGTCTCGGTTAAGCATCTAAGGGCAAAGGACCTTATATTCTCTTAAGGTGTGGATATGGAGCATACTGAAAATGAGGACGCGTAGCCCTCTAAAGGCGAGGGCGTGCAGCCCTCTGCAAGCGAGGACATATAGTCCTCTAAAGGTGATAGGTACTAGTACCCAAGGGTCCACCTTTATGAGAAAGCAAGAGATCGACTCATCGATAGGGCAGGTCATCCAAAAAGATTGGACACGAGATGTAGGAAATCTATGCAGTTAACATGATTTTTAGGGATGCAGACGAATGCAACCTTTGTTGTGAAATTTGGTAATGCTGACCGCACATGAAACAATGCAATGCAATGGAAGTTGCACAATGTTCATGACATTCTTTCCCTATTTTGTGATTTTGATTTTGATTTAATCTTTTTGGAAAACACAGATTACTGTCCTTTTGAAAAAGGTGATAATTCATGCAACCTTATCCTATCTTTTGCAAATCTCTCCGGGAACTCCCTCAGAGTGTATATTCTGTTTGATTTAGTCACTTGACCATTTTGGAGTGACGACAATGGAGCCGTTTGACATTTAATCAATCTATTTGAAATTCCAGGGTTTGTCTCCCCCCTTCCCCTTTTTTTTATTTAAAAACATCGACGGGTGAGGACTTTTGATCTACCTCTATATTCACTTGAGGCTCATGCACGATGCCCCTCATTGCCCCAGTGTAAGGCTTTGAGGTAGCAATTGTTATCTTTCATCATGACCTTGTAGCTGGGAACCTATTGGGTGAGAACTTCTAATCTGCCCCTAGGTTCGCTTGAGGTTTTTTGCATGGTGCCTTTCATTGCCCCAGTGTAGGGCTTAGAGGTACCAATTGTTGTCTTGTTTTCACAACCTCGTAGTGAGGAAGAATGAAAGAAGCAGTTGATTCTTGCAAAATGAATTTTCCAAGGACGAGAAATAGTTGAAGGATTTTTCAGTTGATGGATTAAGTCAAATGACTCCTATGTAGAAGCAAGATGTTTTGATGTCTTGATGGTGCTAAAGGATCAAGTGCTTCTAAGTTTTATTCAAGACAAGAATCCAAGAAAATCAAGATATATGATCAAGTTGATCTCTAGAATCTTTAGGAAGAAGTTTCCAAATTGAAAATAAATAAAAGGTTTGACCAAAGAATTCTATCATTTCAAATTGAGATTTGGTCTCTGGTAATCGATTACCAGCAGTTGAAAATGTTTTAATTCAAATTTTTAAAATCTGTAATCGATTACACAAGTCTTGTAATTGATTACCAGAGGGGATTTTCAGAATATAATTCCCAAGAGTCACATCTATTCAAATGGTTTATGAATGGCCATCAAAGGTCTATTTATATGTGACTTGGAAACACGAATTTAAAGAGAGTTGCCAAAAAGTTTTATCCTCTCAAAAGATTAAGAGTTTTTTTTTGAACTGAAATGTTTTATCCTCTCAAAAAAATTCCTTGGTCAACCACTTGCATATTCAATAAGGAATTTTGATTGATCTTCATTGTACAAGCTATCTCTTTTAAGAGAGATCTCTTCTTCTCTTCTTCTCTTCTTCTTATTTTTGAAAAGGGATTAAGAGACTGTGGGTCTCTTGTTGTAGAGGATTCTTGAACACAAGGGAAGAGTTGTCCCTGTGTGATTCAGACTTTGTAAAAGGAGTTTTACAAAGAGAGTGGAAAATCTCAAGTGGGTTGCTTGAGGACTGGATGTAGGTACGGGAAGTGGCCGAACCAATATAAATCAAGTTTTCATTCCTCTCTTCCCTTAAACTTCTTTAATTTATTGCTATTTATCTTTTGCTTTAAAGAAGTTTATTTTGAATTGTCTTTTGAGTAATTCATGTTTAAGGGTGCATTGTTAATCCAAAAAGAGAGAGTGAAAGTTTAATTGGGGAATAATCTTCGTATCTTAATTCAACCCCCCTTTTCTTAAGGTAACTGAGGCCAACCTCCTATTCTTGATAACTCACTTCTCTCTAAAAAGACAAACTTTCCGGAATGAGTTCATATGAACGTCTTGAAAACACAGTCAATCAAATGTTTTTTTTTTAACCTTTTTTTTTAATTTTAATTTTAATTTTTATTTTGAACTTTACTTGTTGATTTACGGCACCCCCACCAACGTGCAAGACGAGTAATCTCTGATTGAACGGTCTTGGAAGTCCAAACTCAAGAGCACGGTCGCTTGAGCAAACAGACCAATGGCTTGCACCCACATTCCGGTGAAAGTTGAATAAGCAAAGATGCATTTGCGAGAGGATGAGGGACAAAGATATCAACTTTATCCATTTCTTTTAACATTGTAACTGTGGTTTACAATAATGGTACAAACTTGAAAATCCTGATGGGTCATTAGAGACATCTAACAACAGCTTTCAAAATTGCCCCATGTGTGGCATCTCTTGTCAATGTCAGGATTTACACGCGATTCTCCTCAAATTTCAGCCAGCCCGCATCAATTAGACCTTGCACCTTACGCTTCAGGCCCCTACAATGCTCAATGGAATGCCCCGGGGCTTCTCCATGACAAGCACACGTTGCGTTCGAGTCGTATTCTTGGAGAAATGGAGGTTGATGAACCTTGGTTGGGGTTATGGCTACCATTGAATTATCAAGTAGATATTGGAGCAAGTCAGCATAGGACACTGGAATTGGGGTGAATTCTACAGGCTTTCTCGTTGCAAAATTCATTTCTTGGTTGGTGTTTTGGTTTATGCTAAAGGTGGTGTTTGTCATTGGAAGTGCGGTAGGTAGGCTTTGTGGTTGATTTTAGGGATGGCCTTTTTGGATAACTGGGCGGTGGGTAAGGAGAAGGTTTGTTATTGGCTGAGTAACGACATGGTTGGGTTGGTGGGAAACTTGGCTGTATAGGAATGGCAGTCACAGCATGGGCTTTTCCTTCATCCTCACCCTCTTCATTTGCCCCAGTTTTCTCATTCGTCCAAGCAGGATGACTAAATTTGCCTTTTTTTAGACCTACATCGATCCTTTCGTCGATGAAGACCATATCATGAAAGCTTGAAGGTCTGTAGCTCACCATCTTTTCATAGTAGAATACCGGTAATGTGTCTACTATCATTGTCATCATTTTTTTTTTCCGTCATTGAGGTGCCACTTGAGCTGCCAGGTCTCTCCACCTTTGGGCGTATTCTTTTGAAAGATTCGTGCCCCCTTTTTGCACATGTTCTGTAGTTGCATCCTATCCGAAGACATTATACTGACACTGCCTAACGAAGGCAATCACTAGGTCCTTCCAAGAATTGACTCGGGAAGGTTCCAAGTTAGTGTACCAGGTAACAGCTACCCTAGTAAGACTTTCTTGGAAGGAATGTATCAGCAATTCCTCATCTTTTGTGTATGCCTCCATCTTTCGATAATACATCTTTAGATGGTTCTTGGGGCAAGTAGTCCCCTTGTACTTGTCAAAGTCCAACACCTTAAATTTGGGAGGGGTGATGATATTGGGTACTAGGAACAACTCTCCTAGGTTAGCAAAGGCATAATCTTCACCTCCTTCAATGGCCCTGAGCCTTTCCTCTAGATGATCCAACTTTCCCATTTTTGCCATAGCATGAGGGTTTTTACTTGTCGTGGAATGCAAGAGGTGTAGCTGGGGGTGATACTGAGGGCCTTCCGAAGTGTTTTCAAGGGGTATACCACCAACTGCTTGCCCTTCAGTGGCATATTCGAGCCAAGGCTCTAAGTCGGCTAGATTGTAATGGGGAATTTCATGTGTCTCCCCCACGGTTTAAGAGACATGTGCATGATCAGATTGAGGTTGTTGGCTCTCAACGAGTATAGGAGTGGCGTTATTGACATTCTCATTGGGAGTGTACGCCACATTGGGTGGCGTATAGTTGAGAGGCAAGCCATATGGCGGGAAAGCGTGCTCATTTTGAATTTGCACATCATGGGGGCCGCCCATACTTCCCAAATCTTTGCCTACCATATCTGAGGTTGGATGATTCATTGATGCCGGATGGGGACATCGGGTTCACCTTAGCAACAACGCTGGTAGCGGCAATTGCAACTGCATTGGCTTCCATTATCTTTTTCACGCTCATCATGGCCTCCATCATTGTGGCCATTTGCTCTTTCATGGCCTCCATGTCGGCCTTCATCTTCTCTTGTACCTCCTCTACTTCACCCATTACTCTAGCTCTATCACAGGTTCGGTGAGGGCGCCGTAAAGCGCGTTCTTTTTCTTTTTTATAACAATGATTAAGTTCTTTTTTTTTTCAAGGAAAGAATGCAATGAGCAACGCAACCAATGAACAACATGGATGTATGCGAATGATGCCTAGCTGAAGTATTGCGAATTTTTACGCAGGACATGGGGTTAAATCAATTTAGATTTTCAACATGGTCCATGACATCTTTGTCAAGGTGAGGCTGGAAGTAACAAGGATATCAACAATCCTAAACGTGTTTGGCAGTAGACGAAGCAATGATGTAACACGATCCATCTTTTGCCCCAATTTTTGCAAGATGGTTACTTCCATGCTTCAACTTGACTCGATGAACCTTTTCGTAAAAGCACGAGCTTGGTTCAACCCCATAACCCAGAGAATGGCAATTTTGATCGCCAATACTTCAACAACATTTCATAGGGATGAAAGACTCAAGAATACGCATGCTATGCATGGAAAATGTAATTATAAGATTGAGATGCCCGAAGAGACATCCTTTCTTAATTAACCACGCATTAGGTACCATGCTCAATCATTTTGTTTTGTTGTTTGTGTTTTTTTTTTTTTAATTTTAGAAATGGGTTTATGATCCCAACATGGTTGGCTCATGGTACCTAACACATGCAACTAAGAATGCATCATGAATTTTCATGCTTCCCTTTTTTTTGTTTTTGTTTTGTAGAGGAAAATACAAGGATCATGTATGAGCAAACATGTAGAACAAAAAGTATGTTGAACGCATATGCATGATGATGCAATGACTCATGCAAAATGGGAATGTGATAACGGAAAAATGCAGGAACGATATGTTCATTATGATGCAGAAGAGATGTTTATGTGGTGCATGATATGAATGCATTTACGGACACGAGAGCCCGGAAAATTATCTCTCCTTATTGCGCATTTGGGGGGCGTAGTGCCCCATGTGTGCAGTTAAGAAGATGATATGGATCTTCTGGCTTCCCATGACAAAAGACGAGACCCACATACAACGCATGTGTGACGGTATGATCCAGATATGCATGCATGAAACGGAATGAAAACAACACAAAGGGGTAATTCACACATACGAAACTGCAGAGATCCAACTTTAATGCTACGTTTTGGGCATGATGGCGCCTCAACGTAGTATTAAAAAGATTACGTATTACTCTAAAGAAACCAAACATCACTAGCAAAACTATAAACTAGTGCTATTTACCAAAAAATGCATGAGAACGAATGGCACGGAGCGTGTTTGCTCTTTGCCCCTATTCGGAAACCTATAGGACAATATCTAGGGGTCTCTAATAACTACTCCCCAACAATTCATAACTCACACGGCTATTTTCTAGAGGTATCATCACTCAAGATAATAATATTGTGGAGGTATGGAATACCAGCGACAACACATTATAAAGAAAGAAAGCTCTAGACGAGGTTTCACTATTATCATGCAAGTCGGAGACCTAGCATGATGATAGATTCACCTCCACTCCTTAAATTCCCATGAACTCGGGTATAGGGCCCTTTTTTTACTCAAACCCGTGGGTGCTTAGAATGCAGTGTAAAGAATGCGAAATATACAACAATTATTTACATTTTACACAGTTCAACAAATGCACACACAAAGTTTCACAAATCCACAATTCCTTAAAATAGGCCTAACTCACAAAAATAGTCCCCAGTGGAGTCGCCAACTGTCGCAACGTGCCCTTTTGCGGGCGAGCGAGGGCGAGGCTCACGGGTGCACTTTGCAAAGGAGGAAAGATGCGCGGAGTCGCCACCAACATTTATTGTGGGAAACGTCGGAAAAACCAAAGGAAACTGGTCAAAATGAAAATTTTAAGTTCGGGAGTTGTATTTACGCTTGAGGAAGGTATTAGCACCTCTCACGTTTGTCCCAAAGGACAACAGCCTATTTTTTAGAATTGTGTTACCTTAACTTTTATTTCTTTTTATTTTTTGAGGTCGACAAAAGCGGGGCTTTTGCTCCTACGTACCCTCCATCGAAGAGGAAATCAGACCTACGTAGTTCTTCCTTATGCGTGAATCAAGTGATTCTTTTTACTTGAAGGGTGATCATTTTAAGGCGTTGGACCTTAAAAATGATCCATTTTACTTGGTAAGAAACTGAAATGATAAACTTTCAAAACCCTTTTTTTTTGTGGACGAGCTTGGCTAGGCGAGTTGATTTTAGCCTTAGTTTCACTTTAGTTATTAGTCAATTCAATTAAGAATGAGAAATCCCAAAGAGAAAACGTCCAATTGATTTTTCGCTTTATTCTACTAAAAGGTATTTTTTCCGATTATTATATTATTATTTTACCTCTTTTTTTATTTCCAACGTGGTTACGGCACAACCGAACGGTCGGAATTCATTTTAACAGAAATTAACGAATACTACAATTCAAATGATCAGTGGAAATTTATTTTATTTTTAGATTAGGCGCGAAATGACTTAAATAAATGACTGAAGCACGTCAAAAGGGGGTACGGAAAGTGAATGAAAACGAGAATAAAAATACACAAAACAAATGGGGACCACCACGGGTACATAGAATGAATTGAAAAGCTCGATTTGGAAACTTACCCGTTGAAGAACGAAGAACGGATGAAGAACGGTGAATAACGGAGGAAAACCTTCACGGATTTGCTTACGGAAACCTCTCGGAAGCATTACGGAAGCACCTCGGCTTGGATTTTCTTCACGGAAACAATTTTTTTCACCAAAAACAGCTAAAATACCTCACCAGGGACATCCGGGATCCTTAGAACAGCCCCCTTCAGCCTATTTATAGGAAAAAGGGGGAGGAGGTTGCCGCCCAGCTCGCCCAAGCGACCCAAATTCAAAAATCATTCTGGAAGACCCAATTCAAAATTTCGAAATTGCTATTTGCACCCCCCCCCCCAATTTTGATAAGTTTACCCCCCTTCTTTCGTAATTTACGGAAAAGTTATGGAAGCCTTATGGAAGCATATAGGACTTTATTTTCTTCTTTTTTTCTCTTCCCTCTCACCTGTCTTAAGTTAAATATGCTTATTTAGGATTATGGGAATTTTACGGAAGCATTACGGGTGTCCCGGAATCCCATTTTTCAACAAAACGGGGGGTGTGGTGGCCACCTAGCTCGCCCAGGCGAGCTAGGTTGCTTCAACCTTAAGCAAGAAATTTCCCAGAAACCTCTAGAGGGGCCCAGATTTGAAAATTACTATTTGCACCCCCATTTTACCACCCCCTTTACCTTTTTTTGGTAATTCTTTTTCCGTAACGTTACGAAACTTTACGAATTTCGTAACGATACTTATTTTCCTTCCGCAAGGTTACGAATCTTCACGGATTATGTATTTACTTTTTTTTAGCTTTCGAAGAAGTTACGAAAACTCACGGATTGCGAAAAACACCTTCTTTCGATTTCTGTCACATTACGGAATTTTCACGGATCGCGTAAGCCTGCTTCCTTTTGATTTTTGGCACGTCTCGGGACTTCACATATTGTGCAACAAAGGGTGCCAAGTATCTTGAAGCGGCCAATCAAAGGTTGTATATCATCAAATAATAATCCCCGGACGAAATTAGGGTATGACAATGGGGCATGCATGATGACCCTTAACACTGTAACCGCTGAGATTCCCATATGCTGGGAAGTCATTAATGGTACAAAAAAGCATTGCACGCATTTCAAACGTCTCCTTGCGAAACGCATCAAACACTACAACCCCCTCGTCCCACAACTTTCTCAGATCTTCAACCAACGGACTTAGATAAACATCAATGTCATTTCCTGGCTGTCTTGGGCCCGATATCATCATAGACAACATCATGTATTTTCGCTTCATGTACAACCAAGGAGGCAAATTGTAAATTACTAGCAGAACTGGCCATGAACTGTGTTGAGTGCTTAAGGTGCCATATGGATTCATTCCATCACTGGCTAGTCCAAGTGTAAGATTTCTTGGCTCATTCCCGAAATCCGGATACAAACCATCAATATTCTTCCACTGGGAGCAATCAGCCGGATGACGGACCATTCCATCAGAAATCCTTCCATTTGAATGCCATGTAAGGTCTTTTGCGTCGTCCTCGTTAGCAAACAGACGCTTAAACCTTGGAATGATTGGAAGATACCACAAAACCTTCGCTGGAGGGGCCCTTGTTGGAGTTTTCATCAGAATTGCTTTCCTCTTCATCCTTCACTTTGTACCGTGAAGTCCCACAGACAGGGCATTTGGACATTTCTTGGAATTCATGCCTATAGAGTATGCAATCATTGGGGCAAGCATGAATCTTCTGATACTCCATACCCATCGGACACAATATCTTTTTCGCCTTATAGTAACTTTTAGGCAATGTGTTGTCCTCTGGAAGAAGATTGTGCACTACCTCAAGCAGTGAGGTGAAACTTTTGTCACTCCACCCATACCTGGCCTTCACATTAACTAGACTTAACACAGCAGACAACAGTGTTAAGGAATTCTTGCAGCCTGCATACAAAGGCTTCTTAGAACCACTCTGCAATCCTTCATACACAGGGGCGTGTGCTTGCTGGAAAGACTCCTGTCCAAGGTCACGAATCATGTCTTCTAACCGATCTCCCATTTCTACATCAAACGGTTCAGATTAGGACCCACTCTGCATGTCTGTCACTTCACCATGCCATATCCACGTTGTGTAATTCTTCTTAATCCCATCACACAATAGATGGTCTCGTATGTCATCGAGTAATTGTCGTCTTCCATTCAAACAGTTGATGCAAGGACAATAATATTTTCCTTCTTCATTCGGTCGACCTCTTTCTGAATCAAATTGCAAGAACTGTTTGATGCCATCCTCATATTCTGGGCTCATGCGACTTTCATTCATCCAACTTCGATCCATCTACGCAATTCCATGCATGAAAATCTCACTTTTTTATTTATAGGTGTGGGCCTATCCCATTTAGGAAAATTGTCTTTTATGTTAGCTTCAATCGTCAAGGTTACCATTATTTACAAAAATTTGACTAAATTTTGACAGCATTTTGCATTGGTCTCCAAGTACACGACATGACATTGGCCAAATGAATTTCCCGATAATCAAGTATGCACTCGGAGAACAACTTGAAATGCAGTGAACCGAAATTTAATCAAATTAATGAAAATAATAATAACCTTCACGAATGAATGTAACATAAAAATACCAGTCTCCCCAAACTGTCCAAATGGACAATTCAAGACTAAATACAATGGCTAATGCAAACTGTCCGCAAGAGTCATTGCATTCAGTCTTAAACGGGAATCTAAGGTTCACTCACCATGAACAACAATTGTTTATATAGCAAATTACACTGATCACATACAAGAACATACAAAAGGTCAAATTCAATTACAGACAAATATAGACATTAGCAGTTGTTTATGTAACTAATTTCAAATGCTGGGTTTGAAGGGTGCTTATGGTTTAATATTGTAGTTGGGTATGTGTGTGTGTGTGCGTATCATGAGGATCTGTGTGTATCATGAGGGTTGAGACAAGGAGACCCTTTGGCTCCATTACTCTTTCACTTAGTGGCTGAAGGACTGACAGGGCTAATGAGGGTCTGTGTGTGTGTGTTTTTGTGTATGTGAGTGTGTGTGTGTGTGTGTGTTTCTGTGTCTGTGTGTGTGTATAGCTGTGTGTGTGTGTGGGTTTCTAGCTGTGTGTGTGTGTGTGTGTGTTTCTCTGTGTGTGTGTGTGTGTGTGTGTGTGTGTGTGTGTGTGTGTGTGTGTGTGTGTGTGTGTTTCTGTGTGTGTGTGTGTGTATGGCTGTGTGTGTGTGTGTGTGTATGGCTGTGTGTGTGTGTGGGTTTCTGGCTGTGTGTGTGTGTGTGTGTTTCTGTGTGTGTGTGTGTGTCTATGTGTGTTTATGTGTGTGTGTGTCTATGGTTGTGTGTGTGTGTGGGTGTGTGGTTGTGTGTGTGTGTGTGTGTTTGTGTGTGTGTGTGTGTGTGTGTGTGTGTTTCTGTGTGTGTGTGTGTGTATGGTTGTGTGTGTGTGGGTGTGTGGCTGTGTGTGTGTGTGCGTGTGTTTTTGTATGTGTGTATGTGTTTCTGTGTGTGTGTGTGTGTGGTTGTGGCTGTGTGTATGTGTGTGGGTGTATGGTTGTGTGTCTGTGTTTCTGTGTGTGTGTGTGTTTCTGTGCGTGTGTGTGTGTGCGTGTGTGTGTGTTTCTGTGTGTGTGTGTGTGTGTGTGTGGCTGTGTGTGTGTGTTTCTGTGTGTGGGTGTGCTTCTGTGTGTGTGTGTGTGTGTGTGTGTGTGTGTTGAAGAACCTACCCCAAGACACAGCATACACTTGTGCATACAGGATGCTGCTGCTGCTGCATACAGGATGCTGCTGCTGCTGTCCTTTGCATACAGGACAACAGACACTTGTGTTGAAGAACCAAGCCAATTCATATTGTTGTTGAGGTTATACGAACCGGCTCTCCACGCAATCGAGAGAATGTTGCTGCTGTCTTGTGGTCACTATGCACCGGAGATCCACTGCAATTAAAACTAGCGAAAGAACATGGTGCAGAAGCAGCACTGCAGGAGTTGTCAGAAAATGGAATTGATAGAGCTAAGATAAAAGCTGGAAGCATATTGGAACTCTTGCAGTGAATGGAAGGGGTTGATAATCTGCAGAGTTCATAATCTCAAAGTATGGAGGCTGGAGGGCATTGGAGGAAGGCATTAGAGGAAGCCAAGACTCTATTTGGTGGAGGGACCTGCTATCAAGTCAGCAGCAACAACAGAACCAGGTAGTCAAAACGGAAAGAAATTGGAAGGTGGGAGGTAGGGAGAAGTTAAGATTTTGGGAGGACCCTTGGACACATAATGCTAAACCATTAATGGACAAATAACCAAGGCTGTACCGAATTTCTGATCAACAGAAACAAATCATTATGAATATGGGGAATAACACCAACGACGGATGGGAGTGGAAGCTATCTTGGAGGACGGCTCTTTTTGATAGTGAAATTCAAATGGCAGATAATTTCCTTGGAGAACTATCACAGCAGCAGATTCAGCCAAATAGGGAGGATAGGTGCAGCTGGAAGCATGATCAAACTGGATACTACTCAACAAAAAGCGGATATGACTTGATATGGGAAGCACAGATGGGAGCTAATCAGAATTTGGACTTTGTGGACATTTGGAAGCTCAAAATACCAAGTAAATCACTAGTTTTTGCTTGGAGGCTAATTATGGACAGACTTCCAACTAGGATGAATCTTAGAAGGCGGCAGGTTGTGATAATTAAATGAGGTACAATGCCCATTTTGTGGAGATGTAGAGGAGGAGCCTGCCCATTTAGAAATATGGAGACAGACTTTGGAACACATTTTAATCAGTGGTCCTCCAACCTAAAGGAAGTGTTTAGTAAATAGGCTGTAGAGGATTCACAATCTATGTATCAATTAGCTTGTTGTAAGTGGTTCTGTTATAAAACAACAACCAAATGCACATTTATATCTACCAATGTAATCCTAGTACCACTGGTAGTTTTCAATATATATAATATCTAATTTTGCTGAGCAAAAAAAAGGGAATTTGCGGACAAGACAGCTGGAGAAAGGCTTTGCCCAGCCCTACAACTATTGGTCTAGTAATTTATCAACAACATTTTTTGATTAGGGTAGCAGTGCAGGGTTATTGTATTCTATTTAGATTGGCACCTGATTCGTAGGACCTATGCTTCTGCTAGTCTGCTGGTTTCTACCTTGTATATTTAGTACCTCTGATACTCACAGTTATTAATACAAATTATAATTTTGCTGATAAAAAAAAGATAATACAAGAGAGAGAGAAGGGCAGTGGCAGTCACAACATATATATAGAGAAAGGCAGCAGATAAAATTACAAAAACATTCAACACTAACAATGAACAAGTTATGAGAGTTTAAATCACAGTAAATACTTCAAAGATATCAGTCCAATGAAACAAAGGTCATGTAAACAGGCATAGCATAAGTTACAAATATACCAGTAATGCATACAACAACAATTTCAAATTAGTTTTTGAATCAAAGATATAAATACCTGACTTTGAGGCTTCAAAGATATAATCAAAGCGCTTCCGCAGCAACGCCAATTAACAGTAGTAAATGATAGCCCTAAAAAAACCATACAGAAATTAGCCACAGTGTATTTAAAGCCTTTTATCAACAATATGACTCTCACTTCATGGTGATAAATTCACTCTCAAAAGACATTATACTGATAGTGTATTTAAAACCTTTTTCAGTCATTCTATCAAACAGCTCATTGACAATTTTTTAAGAATACATATCATATGAATCTAAATGACAGACCTCTATCCCAAGTGGAAGTCACTCTTAAGAAATCTCTTCAAGTTCAATTGTGGGAGGCAGCTTATGCATATGAATCTATGTTGAGACAAAAGGCTAGAATTAAGTGGCTAAAAGAAGGGGACAGCAACTCTACTTATTTTCACAGATTGATCAATCATAGAAGAAGAAAAAAAATGCTATTTCAGGTATTTTCATGGATGGTGTGTGGATTCATGAACCTTGCAGGGTTAAAAATGCAGCTGTCCTTTATTTCAAAGACAGATTTTTGGAGGATTGTTCTAACAGGCCAACACTAGATGGTGTTTACTTCTCCTCTCTGGATCTAAGAGACAAAGAAAGCCTTGTGTCCATATTTAATGAATTGGAGATCAAATCTGCAGTTTGGGATTGTGGGGGGGACAAAAGCCCTGGCCCGGATGGCTTCAATTTTAATTTTATTAAACACTTTTGGGAGATTTTGAAACCAGACATCATGAGATTCATGGATGAATTCTATTTCTAATGCTTCCTTTATAGCCCTCATTCCAAAGATTAATGACCCTCAATCTTTCAATGATTATAGACCCATCTCCCTTATAGGGTGTGTCTATAAAATTGTGGCAAGAGTTTTGGCCAAGAGGCTAGCTGCTGTATTACCTCACCTTATAGATGAAAGGCAGACGGCTTTTATGAAGGGGAGACACATTCTTCATGGTGTTTTAATTGCCAATGAGACTATAGCTGAGGCCAAATCTAGAAGTAAACCTTGCATGGTCTTCAAAGCCGACTTTGAAAATGCATATGACTCGGTTTCTTGGGGTTTTCTTGACTACATGCTTAAAAGGATGGGATTTTGTGAAAGCTGGAGGAAATGGATAAATGGTTGTCTAAATACTGCAACTATATCCATTTTAATTAATGGGAGTCCATCTAAGGAGTTTACTCCTAAGAGAGGTCTAAGGCAAGGTGATCCCCTTGCACCTTTTCTCTTCAACATTGTAGCGGAAGGTCTCACAGGCTTCATGAGGTCAGCTGTGTCCAAGAACCTATTCAGAAGCTACCTAGTGGGATCTTTAAAAGAAGAGGTGAACATCCTCCAATATGCTGATGATACTTTGTTTTTTGGAGATGCTACTAAGCAAAATGTGAGAACCTTAAAATGTGTTCTGAGGTGCTTTGAGGAAGCATCTGGTCTCAAGATAAATTACTCTAAAAGCCACTTTGGTTGTTTGGGTAAATCAGCAAGTTGGTGCAGGGAAGCTGCCCAATTCCTTAATTGCAGTACTTTGGAATTTCCTTTTACTTATCTTGGAATTCCAGTTGGGGTGTCCTCTAAGAGCTGGATCGTGTTGCAGCCTATTGTAAGGAAGTTTGAAGTCAAACTTGCAAAATGGAAGCAAAGAACTCTATCAATGGGGGGCAGAATCACTCTTATTAATTCTGTCCTCTCAGCCTTACCTATCTACCTTCTATCCTTCTTTAGGATCCCCAAAAAAGTGGTGCAAAAAATTGTCTCCATCCAGAGAAATTTTTTGTGGGGAAGTCACCAAGAGGCCAGCAAGATTCCTTGGGTGAAGTGGGACAAAGTTTGTCTTCCTAAGAACAAAGGGGGTCTAGGGATTAAAGACTTATCTTTATTTAATGCGGCCTTACTTGGCAAATGGGGGTGGCAGCTGGCTAACAATCAAGACCAGCCTTGGTCTAGAATTTTAATCTCTAAGTATGGTGGGTGGAAGGAGTTGATTTGTGGTGGAAGGAGGAATTTCACTTCCCAATGGTGGCAGGATTTGAAGAGTATCTTCCAGCAGCATCACAATGAATGCTTAACTGATAATTTAAAATGGAGAGTGGGAAGGGGGTCCAGCATCAATTTCTGGAAGCATAAATGGATGGAGGACAACTGTACTCTCCAAGGAAAATATCCCCAGTTATATTTAATAAGTAAACAGCAGAATTCATCAATCAATTCTATGGGAGATTTTATGGAGGGTAGGTGGGAATGGAAGTTATCATGGAGAAGGAATTTTTTTGATCATGAAATTCAATTGGCAGCTGATTTCCTAGTTGAGATCGATTCTGTTCACATTCACCAATCCAGCAGAGATTTCCTTTGGTGGAAGCCAGACACTAATGGAGTTTTTTCAACAAATTTTGCCTACAAAGTGTTGCAGGAGGCTCACCATAGTGATAGTGAAGACAATGTTCTTAACATTATGTGGAAATTGAAAATTCCCCCAAAAGTGAGTGCTTTTTCTTGGAGACTTTTCAAGAATAGACTTCCTACTAGGGACAATCTTAGAAAGACACAGGTCACACTGCCTTCTTATAGCTGTCCTTTATGTGACCATGAAGAAGAATCGATTTATCATCTTATGTTCAACTGTGAAAAGACTAGGAGTCTTTGGTGGGAGACAATGAGATGGGTTAATAGAGTGGGTTCCTATTCCATAGATCCAAAGAATCATTTTTTACAATTCACCCAGTGGAATAGCAAAGATAGTACCAACAAAAGATGGGAATTTTTGTGGCTAGCCCTGTCCTTCTCCATTTGGTACCATAGAAATGCCAAGATATTCAAGAACCAGCCGTTCACTCCTGGAAAGATCATGGATGATGCCTTGTTCCACACCTGGTCCTGGATTAAATGTGTGGAGAAGGACTTCCAAATGCACTTTAATTTCTGGTCAACCAATCTAAAGGATGTTCTTTCTTAAAGGGGATGGGTTTGTATTTTTGTGGGCTATATTCGGTCTCTCGTAATGGGATGCAGACTATAATTGTCTTGCTTTTTAACTTTGTATCTTCAGTACACCTAGTACTGAATTTCATATATAATATATTGATTTTTGCTGTGCAAAAAAAAATGTCTCTTTGTAATCTGTAGTACCACTGGTACTTCTAATTATCAATATAAATTATCTTTGCAGTTCAAAAAAAAAATATTAAACAGAACAGTACCACAGGTACTGAAAATAAAAGATACAAGACACAAAAGTGCCACCTTTCGAAAAGCAAAACAAACCTAACAATAAGCTAGCACAAGGACCCCAATACATATAATCAGAAATTTAACCAAAGCCATCATAAGCACCTTTTGAGGTTCAAAAGGAATGCCATGAAATAGCAAGGAATTCCTAAGCAATCACCAGACCTTTCTATTTCTATTTTTTTACTGATTTAAAACTCAAACATATAAAATAAAAACTATATAACAAACTAACAAAGATAAAGACAAAAAAAAGGAAATATAAACTCACCTCTGTTGGTGCTGCTGCCCATCATTTCACTCTCACAACAAATAGGAATCATGTACCTGCATGGAAGAAATAATCACACAACACACAATGATCAGAATAAGCAAATGCATATAATTAAGCATGATACAATATCAATATTCATGGAAGTAACAATGACTTGTCAAAAATTTGGATGAAATTCAATATGTAAATCAAAGCTTTGTCCCTGAAACCCTCTGTGTAAATCAAAGCTTTGTCCCTGAAACCCTCTATGTAAATTTGACAGGCTCATGTCTCCCTTCCTGAAAATCCACTAAAAACTGCCTAACCCCCCTGCTGTTACTCCATAATTTATTCTGCAATAACTGCTTAAGGCAGTTACATATGGTCCTAAATCACTACACATTCAGTTACGATTAACCCTTTGTGCCTAACTAGGGTTTCGAAACATCACAACAAAGACAGACCATTGAACAATGGATTTTCATCATTAACATACAACAGAGACACACCTTCGATGGAAGCGCAGACACGAACTCCACAAACGCGAACTCGACAATGTGGTTGCTGTCACGAAAGCGCAGCCCAGTTTGCGACAAACACGAACTCAGGCAGAAGGAGAAACAACAATAAAGCCCTGGGTTAAAACGACGAACGCCTAATGTTAAAATGACGAACGCCTAATGTTAAAACGAAAGGACGTACCTCAATGGATAAGTGCCAAAGACGATCTCCACAAACACGATCTACATAATGTGGTTGCAGTCACGGAAGCGCAGGCGAGAAAGAAGAAGAACGATATGGTTCAAGCGCAAGGAGAAAGAAGAAGAACGATAGGGTTCAAGCGCGGGTTGTGCAATTTCAGAAGTTTAATTTATAATGATAACAACATCAGTTTTTTAAAAATAACCGATGTTAACATCAACTACGTAACATCGGTTATAATAAAACCGATGTTAACATCAACTCGATAACATCAGTTTTTACAAAACCGATGTTAACAATGGCATACTAACATCGATTTTTCCAAAACCGATGTTAACAATGGCATACTAACATCGGTTTTTCCAAAACCGATGTTAACTAAGTCTACTTATTTACAAAAATGCCACCGCACTTTCGTTAACATCGGTTTTAGCTATAATCGATGTTAATTGGGCGATGTAGAAAGCTGTTTTTTTAGTAGTGCAAGTAGCTACGTCCTCTACCATTATCATGTACTATCATAGAAAGAAGAAAAACATTATCATTTAGAGAGTGCCTTTATTATTAAGATTCCACTCATGCCTTTTCTTTGACCAACAGAAGATGCGAAGAAGGAGTGTGCTTAAAAGAGTGTATTCCTATCATTTCTTTTGGGAGAAAGATCAATTCAGTCATTTGCCAATAGGCTTTTCTCCCATGACCTATATATGCACTACATAGTACATAGTCATACTCACATGCTTGTCCGCATGCCTCCACTCTAAACTGAAAACGTTGCGGACAATGGTAACTAATTGATGAATAATAGTAACATCCAAAAATCCAATTACATAGTTGGCTCCAAGCAGATAGCTAGAGCCAACAAATCATGACACTTAAAATTCTTTCTGCAAGTTTGCCTCCCCATAACCATTTTCATCTTGTCGGCAAGGTTTAGGTCTTATGAATGTTAACCTTTAATCTAGAAATACCTTCAAAACATCTAAACACAGTTACATCCCCACAAAAACTTTATCATTAGCTTATCACTGAAATCACTCATCTGCAACCCAAAACCATAAATTAACTTCCCAATCTCTGCTGCCCTGTCACATAAGCCTACTTAACCCCAGCCACTACCAGGCAGAGGTAAAGGAGCTTAAGAAAAAAGATAATAATTCAAGTGTACTAGCTAGAACTTCAAATATTTGAAGCTTGGCTACCTCTCATTATGTGTCTCTCTCAGTAGAACTTAATGAGAATTCCCCATGTTCCCTTCATTTCGTTCATATTCTGCTACTTCTTCTTGATACACAACAGTGTTTACTACACTGGGGTTTTAGCCCAAATTGTTGAGGATCAACAACAATCATGGCTCAAACTGAAGTTGATTAACATGTTTTCACAACTTTTAGACAACAAAACAGAAGTAATCCAATGCAAAAATCAAACAACTTTATTTAATAAGGAAAACCAGCCAAAAGGATGGGAACATAGAAACAATTAATACACGTGCTGTCATACCCTAATTTCATCCGGGGACCATCTGTTTGTTGGGATGCGACCCTCGCTTGATCACTTCGAGGTACTTGACGCCCATCGTTAGGCAATTCGTGAAGTTCCGCAACATGTCGGGAGTTGAAAGAACATTATTGTGCAATCCGTAAAGTTCCATAACATTCCAGAAGCCGAAGAGGGGATGGTTGCATAATCCGTAAAGTTTCGTGACATTACAAAAAGAAAACAAGTATCATTACGTAATTCGTGAGGTTCCGTAACGTTGCGGAAAAAGAATCAGCAAAAAAGTGGCAAAGGGGGTGTATTTAGTAAAATGGGGATGCAAATAGTAATTTTCAAATCTGGGCCCTTCTAGAGGTTTCTGGACATTTTCTTGCTTAAGGTGGAAGCACCCTAGCTCGCCTAGGCTAGCTGAGCTCGCCTGGGCAAGCTAGGTGGTAACCACCTCCCCTGTTTTGTTAAAAAATGGGCTTCGGGACACCCGTAATGCTTTCGTAAAATTCTCATAACGCTAAATAAGCATATTTCACTTAATATGGGTGAAAAGGAAGAGAAAAAAGAAAAAAAAATCAAGTCCTATAGGCTTCCGTAAATTTCCCGTAAATTACGAAAGAAGGGGGGTGCGAATAGCAATTTTGAAATTTTGAAGTGGGTCTTCGAGAGTATTTTTCGAAGCTGGATTGCTTCTGGAAGCAACCCAGCTCGCCTGGGCGAGCTGGGCAGCAACCTCCTCCCCCCTTTTCCTATAAATAGGCTGAGTGGAAAAAAATGTTTCTGTGAAGAAAATCCAAGCCGAGGTACTTCCGTAACGCTTCCGAGATGTTTCCGTGAGCGAATCCGTGAAGGTTTTCTGTTGTTCTTCACCGTTCTTCATCCGTTCTTCGTTCTTCAACGGGTAAGTTTTTGAATCTGAGACTTTCAATTCATTTCTTATTTTTTTTACTTTCATCTTTATTTCGTTCATTTTCGGTTTTCTTTTCTTTCGTCTTTATTGCGCTTTTACCGTTTATTTAAGTCGTTTTGTCACCTAATAAATGATAAAATGTATTTCAACCTATCATTTGTGTTGTAATATCATTTAATCACTTTTAAAACAAAATCTGATCGTTTACGCTGTAACCTCAGTTAAACTAAAAAAAAGCAAAATAAATAATAAAATAATCAAAATATCTTGAAAAATAATAATAAAATAAAAAAATCAATCGAACGTTTTTCTTTGGAAGTTTCCTTAGATCAATTGACTAATAACCAAAGTGAAACTAAGGCTAATTATATATATATATATATATATATATATATATATGTATGTATGTATGTATGTATGTATGTATGTATATAGATAATTCAGCCAAAAAAATATGGATAACTAAATAAATGGATGGTTAAATTATACTTAACGTTTACATTAAATGATTTTCATATGCATTTCACTATGGAAATTGAAATTATTTTTCTTAATTTAAGTTTTATATTAAGACATATATATATATATATATATATATATATATATATATATATATATATATATATATATAATCTCTAAATAACATTTAAATAAAAATTGATCCATAATTTCCTATCTCTTTATTTTTATATTAGCATGTTTATTTAATTTGATATTTATTTATTTATTCTAGATGTTTCTTTACTTTCTTAAGTATTATTTTCAATTAAACTTATTTAATAAATAAATAATTTTAATTCAATGTAGTCTATATCATACTTTCTGCTTACAATAATTTTATTATATTTTATTTACTATATTAATTTTAATTTACCAACAATTATATTTTAATAATATTTTTTAGATGAGTATTCAATCAACTCAACTTCAAGTACAAGGATCAATATCAATCTAGACAATCCTGATTTTGTAAAGTTCAAATAGAGTAAAATGAACTTCCTTCTTTTATTTTATTTTATTACACATTTTGTAACATTCAACAAACAAAATTGTTAGTTTATTATAATTCTTTGATTGATGTAGCTAAAAAATTATAAATTTCATATTAAATAACTACTTTGTAGAAAAAATGGAGCAACATTAAATAAAAGAACTATCTTCTCCAAATTCTACCAACATTGATCTTGACAAGAGAATGTCAAAAAATAGAATATCTTTGCAAGATATAATGTCCATGAGATGGGTATCAAAATCACATGTATGCATGTATGCAACCCTATCATGACCTACATGTTCATAATATTCAATAATACTTTCTTTTTTCTTAGTTTTAACATATATAAAATAACAGGATAATGTGTTCACAATTCATGCAACAATCAATGAGATCGATGGTTCGGTTGAATTTTGAATTATGTTGCATGTGAGAAATGGTAAAAGAAAGTTACAAAAGAGGGACATCAATACACTTGCAGAGAATGCAGACAATCATCCAAGTACCCAACAAGGTTTAATGTTTTGTATATAATGAATTATTTTTTATAACATAATTAAATAAATATTAAAAACTTTGAAATCTTGTTTGGTTCAAGATAAAATTGAAAGTATATGATGACACCAATGTAGCAACATTCACCATTTTCGATTGAGATTTGTAACAAATTCTAAACACAAAAGCATTTGAACTCCTTCACACCCGAAATGAAAATAAGGCTAACATACCCCATATTAAATACCTTTTACAAAGGCACTTTCATCCACTAATTAATATTTTTATGAAAAAAGGAGCCCACTTCAGCACAACAAATATCATCGGATGAGTCAGGTGAAGAACTAATTATAAGTTAAAGCCCAAAGCTACAAGCATCCAACAAGTCAAAAGGTGCATGTTCATCATCTAATGAAGAAGTTTATCAAATTTCACAAAGTCCATTAGGAAAGAAGGCAAATAAACAAATTGTCAGAAATCAAAGTCCAAAGCTACAACTATTGAAGAAGTTAAAAGATACATCTTCATCATCAAAAGAAGAAGAAAATCTATTAAAAAGTGTGAAAAAACAATTTGTGATAAGTAAAAGCTCAAAGCTACAAGCATCCAATAAGTCAAAAGATGCATCTTCATCATCAAATGAAGTTTATTCAATCTTTGAAAGTCCATTAAGGAGAAAGACGAATAAACAAGTTGGTCTGACATCCTTTGATGAAGAGTTAATCTTACTTTTAAGTTTAAAATGGATCACACCAAAGAAAACAAAATTCAAAAACAGGTCACCAGAAAAAGGAAATAAATACAAAAGGTCTATTTAAATGAACAATTTTTGGTGTTTATTTACATCATTTTTATGTTTTTTACCATTATGGTTGACTATTTTTTATTTCATTAAATATATTTCTTAGACTGCTTTATTATGTCAATTTCACTTTATTCTAATATTGCTCTTATCAAATTTATACATAATGCTTACTTTTATCTTCAGGTTAATCAACTTTTGTTGAGTGGCCAGCCTCCAATTTTAGAATATTCCCTTCTAAATATATTGATAAATAAAAAATATCTTAATTTATACATAATTTTTTTTGTCTCCTTTATCAAAAAAATAATATAAAATATAATTCACAATTATATTTTAAAATTTAATGTATTGAACAAATAATTTATATAAATATTTCTTTAATTATTTATCAACCCGCGCAACACGCGGGTTTGTGTCTAGTGTAATATGACTATAAGTATTTGTGCATGTCTTTGTTTGAGGCACATTCTCCACAAGTATGCCAATGAGGATGTCTCACTAGGACTAGATGTGGACCACATAATGATTGAAGACTATTGTGGTACACCACTAGGTGAAGGTTTTTCTTGCATTTAAAGATGATACTGACTTGTATATATGAATTATTTATATTAAATCAAACTCACTAGGATATCTCACTAAAACCAATGTTATTTTTGACACAACATCGGTTTGATTTTGCATATTTTACCTTTTCTGGTTTATTTCTTACTTTACAAAACATCAGTTTTTTTTTTATAACCGATGCTAACATTAATACTTTTAACCTTGGTTCAAAATCGATGTTAAATGCCCAAAATAAATGATGTTAAAAGCATTTTTTCTAGTAGTGTGTATTGACATTATTGTTTTCATTATTTTAAACATTTCTTTTATCTGATACTAATTATTCAATTATTTTGGGCAAAATTTGAATTGCCTAAAAACTATGTGGACTAGTTATTTTTTCAATTTTTAAGTTTGGGGTAATTTAAAAAACAGACAAGATATTAAAATAAAATTGCAAAAAAACAACATTGGTTTTTAGAAAAATCAATGTTGTGAATGTACGACAACATCGGTTCTTCTAGAAACAAATGTTTTTGAGCAGAAAACAACATCGATTTTAAATGTCATTAATAATTAACCGATTTTAAAAGCCTACTTTCTAGTAGTGATTCCATTTACAATCAAGTGTATCTCTATATTTAGTTAATAACTAGATGTTTACCCAGGTGTTGCGCGGTTTATGAATGTATCTCAATATTTAGTTAATTTTGTTAACAGTGAAAATAAAAAAATAATGTCAATTTGTACAATTTCACCTTTTTTTTATGTTCATTGTTAGCAAATGTTTAAAAGTTGAAACTACACCACTATGTGTTGGTGTAGGCTTAGAACCCCTCTATAAGGTTGTAAGTTGTGAGATTGATTTCAAAAATAAAAGAGCAATTGAAAAGGTTATGTATTATTGTGGGTATGTTTGCATTATTTCCATTTTGGGTGTGAAGGAATTCGGAAGCCCTTCTATTTAGAATTTGATGAACATATCGATCAAACATTGTAAATGTTGCTACACTTGTATCCAGAGAAAGCAGAAATTCGAAAATGGTGACAATCAAAAATCAAACTTTCACTCCATTAGTGGAGGCGTGACTTTTCGGTAACTCGCATAAGCTAAAATGGTGCCTTAATTTTTTAAACCATGATGCAGCTCCACTCACCCACGTATTGCATCTTCAGTACACACCCACTCCATGAGTGATACATATGCAAGAGTAATATGTGTGTGTTGCACTCGCTTGTAGCAAAAGACAAAACGAAACATTTGTCTTCAATGCATCCTCCAATGATCAGAAAAGGGCTGAATCATCATATATAAGGACATCATCCACCTGACACGTCTAATTTTGCTTGCAAGATCAAAAGCATGTCCACCCTAGACAACTTGCTAGAAGAAGCCTAAACAACAGTCGTCCAAGCTAGGGGAGCTTGACATGCCTCACAAACCTACAACTCTTACACTAGTCAAGGTTACCACCCTCAACACCGAACAATCTCCCTTAACACAAAACAATTTCCCTTGACACTTGATGATGGAAGCTTGCTTGTGGAGCTTTTATGGAAGTTGGATCTTTGAGCTTCAATGAGGTCCTTCAATGGTGGTTTTCCACCATGGAGATGCAGCGGAAGGAAAAGGAGAAGAGGAGAAAGGAGGCACCATCCACTAGGGAATAAGCCATGGAAGAAGGAGCTTCACCAGCAAGAATGTGCCTTGGATAAGAAGTTTGGAGAGGATGATTCAATGGAGGAAAAGAGAGAGAGAAAGAGAGAGGGGGGAGCACAAAATTGAAGAAGGAAAAGGGGGAGAGAAGTTGAACTTTGAGTTGTGTCTCACAAGACTCTCATTCATCAAAGTTACAACAAGTGTTACACATGCTTCTATTTATAGACTAGGTAGCTTCCTTGAGAAGCTTTCTTGAGAAAACTTCCTTGAGAAGCTTCTTTGAGAAAACTTCCTTGAGAAGCTAGAGCTTAGCTACACACACCCCTCTAATAACTAAGCTCACCTCCTTGAGAAGCTTCCTTGAGACACTTCCTTGAGAAGCTTACATGAGAAGATTCCTAGAGAAGCTAGAGCTTAGCTACACACACCTCTCTAATAGCTAAGTGCACCTCCTTAAGATGAGAAGCTAGAGCTTAGCTACACACCCCCTATAATAGCTAAGCTCACCCCATGACAAAATACATGAAAATACAAAAAAAGTCCCTACTACAAAGACTACTCAAAATGCCCTGAAATACAAGGCTAAAACCCTATACTACTAGAATGGCCAAAATACAAGGCCCAAAAGAAGGAAAAACATATTCAAATATTTACAAAGAAAAGTGGATCCAACCTTGGCCCATGGGCTCAGAAATCTACCCTGAGGATCATGAGAACCCTAGGGTCTTCTTTAGTAGCTCTAGCCCAATCCTCTTGGATTCTTCTATCCAATACCCTTGGGGGGTAAGATTGCATCACTAGACAACCTCTTTCGTTGACAAGCCGACTTAGAGCTTAGGGGGCTTATGTACTATCCAGGGTCCACAAAATACGCGTGACAAGCAATGTGGCCCTCAAATACACATGTTTGCCCTCCATGTTAGCCCTGCCTCATGAGCATGGACGTTCCACACTTAGTAGGCGAGTTCCCAAACTGACAGGTTATCTCTAAGTACCCATTATTTGAATATGTTGTGACCTTTTTATCTCGTGGCAGGTATTCAATTATCTATAAGGTACACATTATCTGTAAGCTACAATTATCTACAAGCTAGTCATTATCTGCAAGGGTTGTTACAACACCGTAACAATCCCAACAAATAAGGACCCGCAGCTTCCACTCCACTCTATAAGTACCAGGTTCTATCTCACCCTTTTACAAAATTTATTCTCACCTAACTCTCGTACTTACTTCAGTGTCGAAGTCCTTTATTTTGCAAGTCCCCCCTCTTGTCCTTTTAACAAAGGCTACTCTCAGTTCGACGTGCGAGATCTTAGAGCCTACCTTGGCCACGTCCACCCTGACGAGGGACAACTCTAGATTTTAGTAAGTATAGTTCTGAAAAGGAAATTTGATCTCATATACGTGTTAAATTGTTGATTAATGGATGTAAAAGCTTGACCAATTTTGTATGATAATTTTCTTGTAACAAGCTAAATTTTAGTGGATAACTCTGATAAAATAGTTTCAACTCAAGACAAATTGTAGACATAGCTAAAAAGTGAAAATGATCATGTTGGCTGAGAATGATGGCTCTGAACTTAATAGTAGGATTTATTAACTTATAGATGGATGAAAAGACTAGGTAGATGCTGAGAACTATTTCCCTTTGGATGATCTCCTTTCTAAACTTACTCTTTTTTCCTCTATTATGAATGTTGTTTTTCCTCTATTCATTTAGTTCATTCTTTGCTTTCATAATTAATAGTTTTGTCCTTTGTGGATTTTTCTAATATATATGACTGAGAATGAATTTTTTGCATTGACCTATTAAAAAATCATACTACCATTTTCAGCTACCACTATTACGCCTTGATTTATTAATATCATGTGAAGTATAATTTTGGATGAGGATTATTTATGTCTCTACTCTAACAAATACTTTGGCAATAAAAAAGAGAGTATATACTATGGACATAAAAAAATTATATACTATAGAAACGAACAAATAACGAATGGATGGATCAAATTAGGCTTATTACTAAATATGCTAGGCTTATCTGTTAAGTGGGAATGATGGATCAGGTTTATCCCTTTTGGAAACAAAAATTTGCCTTTACTGATGTAGTGTTGCTTTGCTTTGTACATTTCAGAATTCATGAAACAACATGATGTGTCGTAACATAACTTCTATAGTGTGATCCAACTATCTAGTTTTAGTCTTTTTTTATTCATTTTTGGGTTTTACTAATTTAGAATTTAAAAAGTCTTTTCTCATTTTATGTAGATATATCATAAAATTATATATACAAATATCAGAAAATTAGTAAAAGAAAAAGATACTTATTCTCTAAAATAAACTAACTGAACCCCCTAATCTCCATTTGCACGGTGTAACGACAAGGAAAGAGAAAGGCATGAAGTGTAGGTCACGTGTCTTTCTCTCTCCTTGTTGCCGCCTAGGGTCTAGAGATGATTCATGTCCAACCCTTATAATTTAGGTTCCATGCTTGATTAATAAAAGATTTGTCAAGGAGCCATTAGTTTCAATGAAAATATTGCTTCAAACAGGAGAAATGAGTAGATAATACTTTAAGGGGTATATCGTAACTACAATTTTACTTTTGTGCTGTTAATTTTGAACTTGTGCTGAACTTTTTTTATAGGCCTTAGTCATGAGTGAAGTTATTCCTTTAAATCCATTCATACCAAATTATCAATGTTGTAAGCCCCTGCTTCTAAATTTTTAAATTTAGAGCTGTGAATCGAAATCTTTGAGCTAATATTACGGGAAGACCACTGTCAACTATTTTGATTGCTGCATCAAATTAACAACATCGAGTTTAACACGGATGTTTTGAGGTGTTCTTATTTCAGGAAAAACTTTATTAGTGGATAATCATTTCAACAAGAAGGAGGATCACGGGTTGGAACAATTGATGTACTTGATTACATCCAGGTTGGTTTAGCATATCTTCCTTTTTTTATATAATATAGTATCATCGATGCATGCTTATGCTGATTGGGACTATGTGTAGCAAACTTCTGCATGTCTTTTACTTCTTAATTTCTTTGTTAGACTTTCCAAAGCTAGCAACTCTAGAGTAGCACTACAATATAAAGAGATAACAACCTTTCTTGGTCTTAATTAAAGATTAAAAAAGATACCGCTTCAATCAAGACGCAACCAAGTCAAATATGCACACATTTGCTTTTCTTTTTAGGTTCAAATTAAAGAATAAAAAAGTAGAACACTTGTCTATTTCTTCTTCTGATTTTTTCTTCTTTATAGGAATACAAATTTGGTTATAGACTTATTGTGGATTGATTATTTTTGTTTAATATGAATGTTTCCCACCCTTGACAATTTAATAGTGTGTTTCTTTACAATTTTCAACTAAGACCAGACACTAACCTTAGTTGTGGTGTGGTATTTTTGTTTAATATAAAGGGGCTATACATAATACATTTTTATTTTGGTGTCTAAAGAACGACAGAGAGTTCTAAGTGGTAACCGGTAGCTCATTCACAAAAGCCACACCTAGTGGCTAGGATGATGTGCTTTTTGTATGCTTAGGTTTCTTTTTTCAAAAAAAGTAACGAGTAAGAATTTAATGATTTTTTAGTATTCTGATGTATTTTTTCTATTACAAAACCTTCCATGTTGAATGGCAATTGATCTTTATTGCTTCCAAGACTTAATTTGAGATCCTAGACTTATCAAATACAGAAAAACTTGAAAGAGTAAATCTTGGTTCTTGTGAAAGCTTGTGTAGGCTCCATCTATCCATGTTGTCTCTCCCTAATCTCATGCATTTGTATTCAAGTGGCTGTAGAATGTAGAGAGATTGAAATCCTTAATGTTCATTCAAAATGTTTGTGACCCAAACCATAGTAGAATTCTGAGTCTACACTGGAAGAGAGGGTCTGGGCACTTCATGTTTCTTCTTCATCTGTTGCTCCTCTATAACAATTTTTTCCTCCTCCTTTTGTTGATGGGCAGGCTTTTTGGTTTGGACCTTTCCCTTCTGCTCCCTAAGGATCCTTTTAACCTTTATAGCAAGGCCAAAAGTTTCCAAAGCCTTGTCTTTATTAGCAATAGCCTTGGCCAGTTTCTTCTGCCTCTTTTACTGAATGTCATCCTAGTTCACTAGAGGAATAAGTATGTTCCTCTTGATGTCAACCTTCATTACCTTCAGGTTTACAACACTGAAGTGTTGTTATCTAGTGATGAAGCTGCCCTTGTTGATAATGGACTGCTAGGAGTCATCATCCATTCCTTTGAAGACATGGAAGACTTAGTATTCCAAAAGAACTTTGTTGATGAGGTCGGCATAGTAGATGTCATCCACTCCTCCCAAAGTCTTCATATTCCTCAAGATGTTGATTTAGATTGTGTGTAAGTTGTTTTGTAAAAATGTACAGTAAACAATGTAAGCTAACTTTCAGTAATCACTACTAGAAAGTAAGCATTTAACATCGGTTACTAATCGATGTTGAAAGTACCAACGTTGAAAGTATTATTGTTAACATCGGTTATTTAACATCAGTTAACATTTTAACATCGGGTTTTTAAAAAACTGATGTTTGTGTAGGTTAACATTGGTTTTTTTTTTTTTAAAAAAAAAACCGATGTTGTTATTAGGAATTTTTTTTAATATACTGTCTATTTTTTCAATAAACCCAAAAATTAACCTGCAAATTTTAAATCATACCACACAACATCAAATTTTCCTAACATCCTAAGTTTCATTTCTAACTTTCAGATAAAACATAAGTTAATAATATAATACCAATCATAACAAAATCAAATTTGTTTGAAATAAATAATTACCGTTTCCCAATTATTCTTGAAACTTCCTAAGATTATAATTGACATCCAGTGCATCACGTAATATCCACACTCAGTGCTTCCTTTTTGTCTATTACACTAAATACATAATGAAATTTAGATATTCAACGTTAACTACAAATTAGTCTACACATACATAAAATATAAGTAGAAGCATTGTTTACTTTAACAACAATACACCTAGCACCAGCCTTGGATTTAGGTTGTGGAGTATCGTCAAGTCCTTTCAAAGCACTGTTGAATACAAACAAGGTGTCGCAATGTGCCCTTCGCGGGCGAGCGAGGGCGAGGCTCACGGGTGCGCTTTCCAAAGGAGGAAAGATGCGCGGAGTCGCCACCAACGTTTATTTGTGAAAAACGTCGGGAAAACCGAAGGAAACCGGTCAAAATGAAAATTCTAAGTTCGGGAGTTGTATTTACGTTTGAGGAAGGTATTAGCACCTCTTACGTTTGTCTCAAAGGAGAACAGCCTATTTTTTAGAATTGTGGAAATTGTGTTACCTTAACTTTTATTTCTTTTTATTTTTTGAGGTTGACAAAAGTGGGGCTCTTGCTCCTACGTACCCTCCATCAAAGAGGAAATCAGACCTACGTAGTTCTTCCTTTAAGCGTGAATCAAGTGATTCTTTTTACTTGAAAAGTGATCATTTTAAGGCGTTGGACCTTAAAAATGATCCATTTCACTTGGTAAGAAACTGAAATGATAAACTTTCAAAACCCTATTTTTGTGGACGAGCTTGACTAGGCGAGTTGATTTTAGCCTTAATTTCACTTTAGTTATTAGTCAATTCAATTAAGAATGAGAAATCCCAAAGAGAAAACGTCCGATTGATCTTTCGCTTTTATTTTACTAAAAGGTATTTTTTTTATTATTATATTATTATTTTACCTCTTTTTTGATTTCCAACGTGGTTACGGCACGACCGAACGGTCGGAATTCATTTTAACCGAAATTAACGGATGATACAATTCAAACGATCGGTGGAAATTCATTTTATTTTTAGATTAGGCGAGAAATGATTTAAATAAATGGCTTAAGCACGTCAAAAGGGGGTATAAAAAGTAAATGAAAACGAGAATAAAAATACATGAAACAAAATGTGGACCACCACGGGTACATAGAATGAATTGAAAAGCTCGGTTTGAGGTACTTACCCGTTGAAGACTGAAGAAAACGAAGAACGCATGATGAATCTTGAAGAACGGTCGAGAATCTTCGCGTAATTACTCACGGAAACGTTACGGAAGCGCCTCGGCTTGGATTTTCTTCACGGAAATAATTTTCCTCAGCAATTTCGAGAGAGAGAGAAGTGCCTAAGAAGCTGAACCCTTTTCTTCTTCACTCCTCCCCCTATTTATAGCAAAATAGGGGAGGAGCTTGCCACCCAGCTCGCCCAGGCGAGCAAGGTTGCTTCCTCCAGAAGCAACAGCCTTCTAGAGGAAGGATCTGGAAGGCCTAAGTGGGCCAGATTGCTATTTGTACCCACCTTTTTACTAAGTGCACCCCCCTTCTATTTTTTTGGTAATTCTTTTTCCATAACGTTACGAAACTTCACGAATTTCGTAACGATACTTATTTTTCTTCCGCAAGGTTACGAATCCTTACGGATTATGTATTTACTCTTTTTTAGCTTTCGAAGAAGTTACGGAAACTTACGGATTGCACAAAAACACCTTTTTTCGATTTCCGCCACATTACGGAATTTCACGGATTGCGCAAGCCTGCTTCCTTTTGATTTCTGACACGTCTCGGGACTTCATTCATTGTGCAACAAAGGACGCCATGTGTCTCGAAGCGGCCAATCAAAGGTTGTATATCATCAAATAATAATCTCCGGACGAAATTAGGGTATGACAGTTGCCCCTCTTTACTTACCTCTCATCGGAGATAAGAGGAAAGCAAAGATAGGACATTGATTTCATCTGTCCTGCCCTTTCCGTGATGACGACTCTCGTCCCTACTCCTTCTTTTTTCTTCTGCACAAAAACAAAATACAAACAACAACCAGAACAACGAATATAATATACATATACACATATACACATATTTGGCGCAGGAACCGATCCGGAAAACAACAGAATAACGTGTTTCCCAGTCACCAGAGGCTTCACGCTTGATAATGGAGGACACATGAACAGCGCTAGGCAATGACATTCATGGGGCTCCAAAAAAAGGTGGAGAATGGAGGATTGCCTTGAGGGTCCGCACTTAGGCAATCATGAAACACGGCTCCAAACTCGAAAGTGGAGGACACATGAACAACGCTAGGCAATAACATTCATGGGGCTCCGAAAAAGGGGGAGAATGGAGGATTGCCTTGAGGGTCCGCACTTAGGCAATCATGAGACACAGCTCCAAACTCGAAAGTGGAGGACACATGAACAGCCCTAGGCAATAACATTCATGGGGCTCCGAAAAAGGGGGAGAATGGAGGATTGCCTTGAGGGTCCTCACTTAGGCAATCATGAAACACAGCTCCAAACTCGAAAGTGGAGGACACATGAACAGCCCTAGGCAATAACATTCATGTGGCTTCGAAAAAGGGGGAGAATGGAGGATTGCCTTGAGGGTCCTCACTTAGGCAATCATGAAACACAACTCCAAAATCGAAAGTAGAGGACACATGAACAGCCCTAGGCAATAACATTCATGTGGCTCCGAAAAAGGGTGAGAATGGAGGATTGCCTTGAGGGTCCTCACTTAGGCAATCATGAAACACAACTCCAAACTCGAAAGTGGAGGACACATGAACAGCCCTAGGCAATAACATTCATGTGGCTCCGAAAAAGGAGGAGAATGGAGGATCGCCTTGAGGGTCCGCACTTAGGCAATCATGAAACACAGCTCCAAACTCGAAAGTGGAGGACACATGAACAGCGCTAGGCAATAACATTCATGGGGCTCCGAAAAAGGGTGAGAATGAAGGATTGCCTTGAGGGTCCGCACTTAGGCAATCATGAAACACAGCTCCAAACTCGAAAGTGGAGGACACATGAACAGCACTAGGCAATAACATTCATGGGGCTCCGAAAAAGGGTGAGAATGGAGGATTGCCTTGAGGGTCCGCACTTAGGCAATCATGAAACAGAACTCCAAACTCGAAAGTGGAGGACACATGAACAGCCCTAGGCAATAACATTCATGGGGCTCCGAAAAAGGTGAGAATGGAGGATTGCCTTGAGGGTCCTCACTTAGGCAATCATGAAACACAGCTCCAAACTCGAAAGTGGTGGACACATGAACGAAAACGCAATTCATGGAGCTCCGAAAAAGGTGGTTGGCGGGACCGAACGGTCCACCGGGTTTTTCCACCTAAAAGGCAAACATGCTTTTTGCAAAGAAAAATAAATTATTCGCGAGAGCACCATATCTTAGAGAAACAATATACTTTTGCTAAGGGTAATCTTCCTTGTAATCGAGAATGAAGGGTAGGATGTCAACTTTTAGCTTTTAAATGAACATGCACGGGAAACATCGGGCTAAGCTGAAAATAAATCACTCATAGTGTATAAAACTCCCAAGGCAAGTGTTTTATCCTATTCCCAAACCATAGCTGCACCATGACTCTATTTTGCACACGATTTCCTATCGAATCAAAGATCAAACGTACGATCACGGACCAATAGGATTTTCTCGAGGGTGGTGTTTTTGGAGAGGAAGCTGGGTGTTTCGGTCTTTTCCTCTTTGTTCACATGGGGTGGGATATTGCCAGTCGAAAAATGATTTCGAGTGGCAATCTGGATTGAAGAATTTTTTTCCTCTTTCCTTCATTGATCGAGAATTGCTTCTTTTCCCTTTTCACTTCCTTTCGATCTTTGATCGGGAATCCTTCCTTCCTTTCTTCTGTTATTTTCTTTATTTTCATTTTTCTTTTTTCTTTCTTTCCATTTCTTCCTTTTCTTTCTTTTCACTTTTCCTTCCCCCATCCCTTTCTTTGGGAAATCGGGTTTAGCATTCTATTTGCTCTCCCTTGAGGAGATTCCGCTGTCCTTTGCTTCGGGGGAAAGAATGAGGATTCCTTTTTTACAGGCCAAGGTTCAAAAAGGTCTAAGGTTGTGTTTCAATGGGGTCTTTTATCGTGGGAACCCAATCTTGATATCTGGGCCGAAACAAATTTGGGTGTCAAGGTGTCGGTCTCGGGACGAACTCCCCTATCACTCCGTAAGGCACGCATGACAATGATGATTTGAAAACAACATGCAAAATTAGTCATGGCTACAACCAGGTGGGCACTCAAGCATCCTGTTTATGGCATTGTGATACTACGGTTGGGAGTTTACACAGACAGACCCGACGTTTCCAAGTTATGTTCTTTCATCAGTTCAATGAATTCATCCATCCTTATCTCGGTTCATTCCGGAAAATAAACTCTTAGCATCAGTCCCTTGTTTCCAGAAGAAGTGTTTGCTCTTTACGAATGATTTATACTTCTTAACTATAACATGTCGACCTTCGCGGTCTTTCTTTCTCTTTACTTTTTGTTTTATTTTTATATATGTTCACTAAAACTATACACCTGTGGTCCTTTATGAGGAAAACCTTCCTTTGTACATCTATATTTTATACATGACAAACTTTTTCTGTACACGCATTAGAACTCTTCTCTTTACGTCACACGGTCTATATACAAATCCTATTTACATTCAAAGATTTTTCATTTTTCCCAACACACACTTATAGTTCACACAAAAGTTTCTTCATATACACTCGTTGCTCACACATACAAGACCTTTTTCTTTTCTTTATGAACATGATTTTTATTCACAACGCTTCTTTCTTTTTATTAGGATTTTTGGTTCATTTTACTTTTAGGACAACGTTCCTAAATGAAAAAACTCTACACGGTTCCGAAATTTCAACAAACACTATTGACAACAATGAAACAAGTACCGACGTAACAACTCAAACGATATGTGTGTACAAAACAAAAGTCAAAACATGAAACAAACGTTAGTCCCTTAGTCAAACAAAAATAAGATGATATGTAAACAGAAAAAACAAATGGAAACAAAAAAGAAATATGGATCAAGGGATCTCCCAATCATGTGGCCCCGCTTCCTCCTAAGAAATCAAGTAAATCGGTCATCTCCTCGTCCTCGTGGGCCTCATCTGCCTCTGCGGGAGCCTCTACTGGTGCCTCTGCTGGCGCCTCTCCTGCCCGGGCCTCAGGCCAATCTCCAGGCCATGCGACCTCTGCCCTGAACTGGTCCAGAGTAGGGCACAGAAAAGAAGTAAAGCCCTGGCTCTGCAGGCTGAGACTCATCTGATAAAGACAATCATGGGTCTGTACATGTGCCCGGTGGTTGGCCGCCTGCTGGCGAACCAAATGCCGCAAATACTGCTCCGTATCAAACAATCTGGCTGGACCGGCCTGATGAGGTGGCGGTGCGTCTGCGGCCTGTGGAGCATCCCCCTGGACCTGTCTCTGCGTGCAATACTTCTCAATAAAAGCTCGGGTGATGGGCGGCCGAATCACCTTGCTAGGTGCGACAGGGACTCCGAACGACTGGCAGAGTCCTGTGATCAAGGTGGGAAATCCCAGGGCCCTGTTGGACTTATCCGGGTCCAGAGGGTGCCTGGTAGGCGCCATACCTGCAAATATATAGATGGCATCAGCGATTAGCTGAGCCACGTGAATACTAATCCGCGTCAGGATGGCGTACACCAGCTGACACTTCGGCAGGGGGAGGTCGGAATTATGGTCGCTGGGCTGGATGTTGCTGAGCAGCAAAGTCATCCAGATCTGAGTCAGGGTGGTCATGTTGGTGCGCATGATCCGCACCTGTCTCCCGGCAGCAGTCCGGGCAAAATCCTGCCCCGGTATACATAGCAACTGGGCGATGGCCTTCTCATCGAACCCATCGGACCGGTTCCTCCTCTGGCCATACTCGCACTCTTGACCCTCCTCCAACACTAAAGGATATCCCAGGAGCTGGCCGATAGCATCTGCATCAAACGGGATCCACTGACCCCTTACCCAAGACCTCATATCTCGCACGCCTTCCTCCGTAGGCCAAGCATTGGCATAAAATTCGAGGACTATGTCTGGATCAAACTTGGCCATGGGGGTAACCAGCGATGCCCACCGCCGGTGAACTATCTCCTCCTGGAAATTGGTATACTCATCGTCCCTGAGCTGGACGCGTCGCTCCCAGAGAAATGACCATCCCTTGATGGCCTCGAAGCGCTGCTGGTGTTCAGCGCTCCTAAAGCGGTGACTATCATACTCGGGAGCGGAACTAGTTCCTTCGGCCGCTTTATCCTTCCTGGATCTCTTTGAGGCAAGTTTCCTCGGGGCCATTTCCTGCGAGAACAAACATTTAGAAGTTAGTTTTACAAGATAATGCTTATCTTAACGCAAAAAATGTCATGCTAATCCCTCCGGTTTAAAACGAACTCATGCGCACGTTTAAAGTAACACATTTATGCACATGCGTATGTGTAGAATATCCTACTATTTATATCAACATAGAGGCCATCCAACACATTCTAATTGTCATACATATATATGCATTTGAAAAGAACACACATTCTCACGCTTAAGGCATTGCGTCAAAATTTACACTTAACTATGTCCTAAACATTTGCTATCACAAACTACCTACACACACTCGAAATATATATACGATACAAACTTTCATTGTTTCACTCACACTTATGCATATTGGCAAGATATTTACATTATGCACATACTTGCATTCAAAAGGGAATCTCGTGCTATCATACATTCATTTAGGAAGTGACCTCAATATTCCTTCACCCTTTGCAAAGAATTTCATGCCCTTTATATTTACACATATATCTACACACCATTGAAAAGCATTTCCCACGTTACTTAGGTGCAAAGTACCAATCATGGGGCAGCCCAAATTCTTACAAACAAGTCCCTATTTTCATGCTTTTCTAATTCTAAAACCAAATTTTGGGTTCCTAGTCATGAGTATATTTTCTTGCATTGAAGCTTAAAAAGTTTGGGTTCCTAAGCTTGGGATTGCGTTTGGGCATCTATTTTGACTTTCCTATGCCGCCTCTACATACATAAAACAGCCCCACCATCCCAATTTTGCAAAAATCATATCATATATCATTGGGGCATTTCACCGAGCACTTGGTGGGCACACGTTTGGACACAAATTGCAAGAGAATGGGGACAATGTGGCATGCCCCATTGCTTCAAAATACAACATAGGCCTAAGGCCTTCTCATTCAAATCCTCAACTCAAGAAAACAAGCATAAAAACAAACCAAAACTGCCCCACAAATATAAGCGCATTCTCACAATTTGGAGCACCAAAAGATGAAGAAAATATACCAATGGGAAGCTAAAAAACATCAAGGATTGAATACTTACTTGTTGGAGTGAATTATAACACCAAAAATGAAAGCAAAAGGCAACCAAAAGTGGCTTGAGGGAGCAAGAACCGCAAGCCTTCGTGTTCTCTCTTTTGAATGAGGGGGGGGGGGAGTTTTTGGATGTAAAAAACGTTCCCCTCCGTCGTTTTTATATTTTGAATGCAGGGGTTGCTCGTCCAGACGAGCTCAGCTCGCCCAGGCGAGCTAACCTGCCACATTTTTTTTTTAGGGGAACATTAACCATGTCCCCTCCTTCCTTACGGGCTAGCGTTTGCCCACTTGAATCTACTTAAATTAGAATTAGGCGTCAATTACTTATTTAAAACAAACAATAGTAAAAGAAACTGCGAATGCAAAGGATACTGGGCTGCCTTGCAGTGACGTTCTCTGTTTGTTCAGCGCCGGGAAGGGGCAACGATCGATCGGTCGTGACCCTATCCCCACTTGCATCCGTCCCTATGTACCTGCAAGTAGGAAACAAAATCCATGGCCAATCGTGTCCGGTCACCGTCTTACCTTGGTTGATTTCCGCAGTCAACTTGTCTTGACTTCTAACCGTGACCCAAGAAGGCCCTGTCCCTGTTACCACAAAATATGCATGTGTATGTGCATGTATGAATGTTCCTAATGCGATGACTTTCTTTTAGTGAGGGCTGGTTAGATTCAATTTTAAATAAGCGTTTGGGGAACCCCATACACCGAGCGAAGAGGGCTCAAGTTATAACAAATCTAAAACACGAGGTTTGAAAACAAAGGGAGGACTGAAACCTTGCCCATCTTTAAAGAAACGAGACAGATAAAGTGAATGGGAATCCCAAGAGGAAACCAAAAAGAACGAGAACAACTCAAAAATAAAAAACATGCAACGGTCCTCTCGATTGCCCCAGATTTCAAGCGTAATATCGTTTAACTACATCGGAGTTCACGGGCGAAGGCAATTCCTCGCCATCCATGTGGGTGAGTATCAGAGCACCCCCAGAAAAAGCTCTTTTCACCATGAAAGGTCCTTCATAATTCGGGGCCCACTTGCCTCGATTATCTTTAACAGCGTGGGACATCTTCTTCAGCACGAGGTCCCCCTCGTTGAACTTGCCCAGGCGTACCTTCTTGTCGAATGCGTTCTTTATCCTTCGTTGATACAAACCCCCATGGTTCATGGCTGTCAAACGCTTACCTTCAATGAGGTTGAGTTGGTCGTAGCGTGCTTGAGCCCATTCTGACTCTTCTAGGCCTGACTCCGCCATGATCCTTTGAGAAGGAACCTCTACCTCAAACGGGAGTACTGCTTCCATCCCATAAACCAAGGAATACGGCGTTGCCCCAGTAGAAGTTCGTACCGAGGTTCTGTATCCGTGTAGGGCGAAAGGCAACATCTCATGTCAATCTTTGTATGACACTGTCATTTTTTGAACAATCTTCTTAATATTCTTATTCGCAGCCTCTACAGCTCCATTCATCTTTGGCCGATAAGGGGTAGAGTTATGATGCTGGATCTTGAAGTCTTCGCGCATCTCCTGCATCATCTTATTGTTCAGATTGGTGCCATTGTCAGTAATGATCTTCCTGGGGAGTCCGTATCGACAAATCAACTCCTTCTTTATGAATCTAACTACCACATTCCTTGTGACATTAGTATAAGAAGCTGCTTCGACCCATTTGGTGAAGTAATCTATCGCCACAAGAATGAAGCGGTGACCATTCGATGGTTTGGGTTCGATGGCCCCAATGACGTCTATTCCCCACATGGAAAAGGGCCAAGGGGCGGACATAACATTCAGAGGATATGGCGGAACATTGACATTGTCCGCGTATGCCTGACATTTATGACATTTCCTGACATGAGCGCAACAATCGCTTTCCATGGTGAGCCAATAATAACCGGCCCTAAGGATTTTTTTGGCCATAGCATGCCCATTGGCATGTGTCCCAAAGGAACCCTCGTGGATCTCTTCAATCATGAAGTTCGCCTCTTTGGCATCTACGCATCGTAGGAGGGTCATGTCGTGGTTTCGTTTGTATAGGATAGTACCACTTACAAAGAAACCAGTAGCCAATCTCCTCAACGTCCTTTTGTCATTGTTAGAAATCCCTGGTGGGTATTCTTTGTTCTCGACATACTGCTTGATGTCGAAATACCACGTATTCCCATCCCGCTCTTCCTCTATTGCATAACAATATGCTGGCCTGCCATGAGATTTGAATTCGATGTATGGCAGATCCCTGTGTGGGGCAAGTTGAAACATGGATGCCAGGGTGGCTAACGCATCAGCCATTTGATTCTCTTCCCGAGGTATGTGGTGGAAGGAAATGTCGTTAAAGTACTTGGCTAACCTCAAGATGTGAGTTTGATAGGGTATCAACTTCGAATCCCTAGTTTCCCATTCTCCTTTCAACTGGCGTATCACCAAAGCTGAGTCTCCATACACCTTGAGTAGTTTTACATCAAAATCAATGGCCGCCTGAACCCCGAGGGCGCATGCGTCATACTCGGCCATATTTTTGGTACAATCAACCTAGCCTAGCCGTGAAAGGAATACACTGATCATCCGAGGATACAAGGACCGCACCTACTCCGTGGCCCAAAGCATTGGATGCCCCATCGAAGCAAACAATCCATTTGTTTATGTCTTCGTGCATCCGCTTCTCTTCAAACAGGGCCATGATATCTTCATCTGGGAATTCGGGGTGCATCGGTCGATAATCCTGGAGGGGTTGCTGGGCCAAATAATCCGCAAAGGCACTTCCTTTTACCGCTTTTTGGGTGACGTAAACGATATCGAATTCAGATAATAATACCTGCCACCTAGCGATTCGTCCCGTGAGGGCCGGTTTTTCAAAGATGTATTTCACGGGATCCATTTTGGAAATAAGCCACGTGGTATGGCTAAGCATATACTGCCTAAGCCGATGTGATGCCCATACCAGAGCACAACACGTCCTTTTCAGCATTGAGTAATTCATCTCACATGCGGTAAACTTCTTGCTCAAATAGTAGATGGCTTGCTCCTTTTTCCCAGAATCATCATGCTGACCCAACACGCACCCCATAGACTCGTCCAACACGGTCATGTACAGGAAAAGAGGTCTTCCTGTTACAGGTGGCATGAGCACCGAGGGATTCGCGAGACTCTGTTTGATCTTCTCGAAGGCCTCTTGGCAGTCACTGTTCCACAGGACCGCCTGGTTCTTACGTAACAGCTTAAAAATGGGCTCACAGGTAGGGGTGAGCTGCGAGATAAATCTCGCGATATAGTTCAACCTGCCTAAAAACCCCCGAACCTGCTTCTCTGTGCGTGGTTCTGGCATTTCAACGATGGCTTTTACTTTCTCGGGATCTATCTCTATCCCTTTCTGACTTACGATAAATCCTAGCAACTTCCCCGACTTCACCCCAAAGGTGCATTTGGTTGGGTTTAGTTTTAATTGGTATTTCCGCAACCTTCCAAACAGCTTACGCAGATTGACAAGGTGTTCGTCCTCAGTCCGAGACTTAGCAATCATGTCATCCACGTAGACCTCTATTTCCTTATGCATCATGTCATGGAACAACGCCACCATGGCACGCTGATTGTGGCGTCCCCAAAATAATGACTGGTTTAATAGTAATGATTTAAATAACAAAAACCATGGTAAATTGTTTTTTCTTCTTTTTCTTTTTCATTTCTTTCTCTTTTCACAATAATTAGGTTTAGAAGGAAAAATTCTCACTATAGAGTCCTGAATGGCCAGTTCACAATTCTATTCGGAGTCATTTCTTTCTTACCACTCAAAATCTCTAAACTATTTGCTGTTTCAAAAGGAATAATATACCAGCCATTACTTTAGGTCGTCACGTGAAAATAAAAGGATAAAATACGGTCGATAAACTCTTTTACAAATAAAGTTTGCTAATGCTTTCTTTTCAAATAACAAGATTGAACATAAATACATTCATCATTTAAAGCTGTCCAAAATATGGGAGTTTTACAAAATACATAGTGTCATCCAGAGCAAAGGCGTCCACAGTGGTGGCTTCAGCCACATGTATACAATCATCAAATTCCTATACAACAGGTCTACCCATACAAAAACAAAAGAATAAACCTAACTGTCAGTCCTAGATACACCCACCCTCAAAAAGTATATAAAACTAGTCCATGGAACTGTCCACTATGATGAAGAGCCTCCACTAGTCGCCATCTCTCTCGGGCCACTATCCTCCGTAGAGTCTGCCTCAGATGCCGACATGACTTCCTCGGGAGAATCCACCTCAGGAAGTGGATCCTCATCACCCTCTAGAAAGTCAAGAGCATCCACAGCAGGCTCAGGAGGTAGCTCCTCGAGATCCTCCTCAGGGTCTTCCTCGGACGACGTCACCTCGATCACTTGGACTTGCTCCACTAGACGATATGGTGTAGGCGTGGGTAGTATCCACTCTACAGTGCGCTGAAGCGTACGCGTCGGTTCATCTGGATGCACCAATGAAGTAGCTGTGCCCCGAAATCGGCACCTCGTGTTGCCTTCGAGGGTCTCCCAAGCTCCCTCTAGGCACTCCATCTCTACTCGATCATGGATTAGCTGCGCCGCCATCACGATCTACAAGAAGGAAAAGAAAGGGGTAGACTCTTTCACAAGAATCTAACTATGGCGCAATACAATGCATCTCATGACCACTACATTCAAGTAAAAGGGGTATCTTAAGGCTTTTCATCTCTGGTAATCGATTACACAGCCTTGGTAATCGATTACCAGAGGCTAAACTCGAATTACACAGCCTCAGGACATGAAGCCTGCAAAAATGCACTGTGTAATCGATTACACATACCTGGTAATCGATTACCAGTGACCCATTCCTCTGTGTAATCGATTACACAGGCTGGTAATCGATTACCAGAGGCCTCCACCATCTCCCAGTTCCCTTTTTAAGCCTGGTAATCGATTACACCCCTTGGTAATCGATTACCAGAAGCTCTCCTAGTTTCCTGACCTCGTTTTCAAGCCTGGTAATCGATTACACCCCTTGGTAATCGATTACCAGAGACCATCTTACCCTCCTGCCTTCATTTTTAAGCCTTGTAATCGATTACCCACCCTTGGTAATCGATTACCAGAGGCAAAAAACCCATATATCACACAAAGTTCACAGCTAGCCAGCCACCACACAAGCCTCCTTGCTTTGTGGTCTTAGTTCCTTTTATCTGTTGACTGTCAGGAGCTCGCCTGCTTAGGTACATCACAGGTTCTCACTGACTGACTATGCCCGGGTTGGGTCGGGATTGGTCAAGCTTGGTTTTGGGCAATAGCACCCCACCTGACGTCCCCAAGGTCTCCTGACCCCAGCGGCATATCTCCAGGTACCACTCTGTGGTCAACGAATAAAAGCAGGAAGTTTCACCCTTCTACACTTCCTCAACTCAAGCTTGTAGGATTATGGGGTACCCATCACATGTGGTACTAGGTGGCGGTCGGGTGATGGTGCACAACAAGTTTTTCCACATCCACAAAGCGCGCATAAACCCACCATCCCCTGTTGCCCACCTCCAACTGAGCTCACGTACTCCCACGTAGCCCATATCTTCGTTTCTCTCAACACCGGGTCCCCATCAATCCTCCCAAGCTTTCCTCAACATCCAGGTAAAACAACATTCAAACCGCACAAACTATCACAGCCAAGAAAACAGGGTAAAGGCAGAAAACTCTGCCCAAAACACCAACCAAAATCACAGCTTTTCTCACTTAAAGACCCCAGTAACAATTCCTTCGTTCCCGTTCGTTAACTGTTGGATTGACTCGAAAATTTTACTGGAAGTCTCTAGTACATAAGCCTACATTTTGACCGTTGGGATCTGCTAGCAAACACCCAGAACTCATTCTGCCCTACTCTTTCCACAACCAGCAAAACTTAGCATTTTTCTGCACTTATGCAAAATTCTGCTGCACAATTTCACAACAAAATTCTGCATAAAGTGCAGATTTCGAAAACCACACTTCCCCTCATCCAATCTTGCCCAAATCAAATCCTACAACTCTCAAAACATGTATCAATCATGTCTAAACCAAAGTCAAGCTTCAAAACACAGCAACACAAAATATAGGTGTCCAAAACCCCTCAATTTAATGGATTTTCTAGGTTTGAGAAGTGAAATTGAGGATGAGGTAAATTTGAAGCAAACTCTCACCTCACACAAGTCTATAACATCAATTTAAACTTGTTCAAACTGAATTTACACCTAAAATTTCACCGAATCAAAATTTGACTCTTCAACACCCAAATTTACCCTAGAAATGGCTCTTTGTTCACTTTGGTCATTTGTTTTTCTCTCTAGCACAGCCCAAACTTTCTCACATGTCCTAAATGGCATTTCAAGCTAGGATTAACTCATTTTAACCTCCATTTACCACAGAATCCAGATTTAACCTTCCAACTCTCAAAGCCTCACTTTTTTTCCACTCATAACACCACATTCTCACCTTCTAACCCTAGGTTAATTCTACCCTTCATCTCTAACAGTTTTCCATAAGCAATTTCAGCACATAAACATCACAAGCATCATCACAAAACCCTAAAACTGAATGGGTATATTTAACTCATCCAAACATGGCAAGTTCAACATGCTTTCAACAAGTGTCTTCACAAATAACTATCATGAAGCAGAAAACTAGCAAAACTACCCATCATATCTCCCAAAACCCCATACCCACGAAAATCAAGAGGGAAAGAAGTCCACCCAAACCTGAAATTTCGAAGTCCCACACGTAGAGACGCGCTTCACGACTCCGAAAATGCCCTCCTTTCGCGATTTGGAGCAGAAATGGGCACCAAAGGTTGAAGCTTTGTTGGGCAACAATGGTGGATGAAGAAGAAGGAGAAAAGCAACGTGAGGGAGAGGGAGAGAGAGCTGTCTGAAATTTTTTTCTGTTGAGTGAAGAGAGAGAGAGTTGCTTTTTGGTTTTAAAAGGCTTTTCCCTCTTTTCTTATTATTTTATTTAAGCTATGCCACATGTCTCCATTTGAGTGGAGCAAGAAGGGCCCACTTTCTCTTTTGATTGTGACCCATACTCAGCCACAAAAAGTGAGAAAAATCTGACCTTGAAACGCTAAAATCTTGCCTCGGTTTGCGTGCCGTTTCTCTGGTTCCAGTTCCTCACGTTTCTCTGCGCCCGTCGGGGTCAGTTTTCGAAAGTAATCTATATATATATCAAAACGCTCAGAATAAGACCCCGAGCGTGGTTCAGAGGTTGGTTTCGTTAAATTTTAAGTCGCACACAAAACGATGATTTTTAGACTAATTAATTAAGAATTAACCCATAACCTCCCTGTCATACCCTAATTTCGTCCGGGGACCTTTGCTTGATGACATGCGACCTTTCTTTGGTCCTTGTGAGGTGCTTGGCATCCATCATTGGGCAATTTGTGAAATTCCAGGACATGCCGAAAAACCAAAAAAATATATTGATGCACAATCCGTAAGTTTCCGTGACACACCGGAAATCAAATGGAAGCATCGTTGCATAATTAAGTGAGGTTCCGTAACATTCCGTAAGTCAAAAGGGGGATGATTATGTAATCCGCAAGGTTCCGTAACATTACGGAAAGAAAACAAGTATCGTTACGAGATTCGTAAGTTTCCGTAACTTTACGAAAAAAGAATCACCAAAAAAGGTAAGGGGGTGAACTTATCAAGATAGGGGTGTAAATAGCAATTCAAATCTAGGCCCTTCTAGAACATTTTGGAAGTTGGGTTGCTTAAGGAGGAAGCAACTGGGCGGCAAGCTCCTCCACGTTTTTGAAAAATGGTTTTCGGGGCTTCCGCGGCTTCCGTAATACTTCCGTAAAATTTCCGAAAACCTTGGGTAAGCATATTCCACTTAACATTGGTGAAAGGGAAGAGAAAAAAGATGAAAATCAAATTCGAAAACAGTTCCGTAAGGCTTCCGTAACTTTTCCGTAAAATACGAAAAGGGGGGTGAACTTAGTAATTCGGGTGCGCTTAGAAATCTTCTTCATTAAGTCTTTGGGCGGCAAGCACCTCCTTTTTTTTCTATAAATAGGGGAGGGGGGAGCTTTTTCAAAATGTTCAGCCCCTTTGGCACTTCTCTCTCTTTCGAATTTGCTTGGAAAAATCGTTTCCGTGAAGAAAATCTAAGCCGAGGCGCTTCCGAAACGTTTCCGTAACGTTTTCCGTGAAGAATTTCGCAAAGGTTTCAACCGTTCTTCGACGTTCTTCATTCGTTCTTCATCGTTCTTCGATCTTCAACGGGTAAGTACCTCGAACCAAGCTTTTCGATTCATTCTATGTACCCGTAGTGGTCCACATTGTGTTTCGTGCATTTTTATTCTCGTTTTGTTTACTTTTTATACCCCCTGTTGACGTGCTTAAGCCATTTTACTTAAGTCATTTCTCGCTTAACTTAAAAATAAAATAAATTTCCACCGAACGTTTGAATTGTATTATCCATTAACTTCGGTTAAAATAAATTCCGACCGTTCGGTCGTGCCGTAACCACGTTGGAAATAAAAAAAAAGTAAAATAATAATAAAATAATCAAAATATCTTGAAAAATAATAATAAAATAATCAAAATATCTTTGAATAAAATAATAAAAAAATCAATTGGACGTTTTTCTTTGGAAGTTTCCTTGAATGAATTGATTAATAAACCAAAGTGAAACTAAGACTAAAATCAACTCACAAATCAAGTTTTTTTCCGAAAAATCACTAAAAACCGTTTTAAGGTCCAACGCCTTAAACGGTCCTCTTTGCTTTTATCGGTTAACATGGACCGTTCAAAAGCATAAAATCAACATGTGACTTTACCGCTTTTGCAAGAACTACGTAGGTCTGATTTCCTCATCGCAATTGAGGATACGTAGGAGCAAAAGCCTCGCTTTTGTCGACCACCCCAAGAGATCGTTAATGGTCCAAATTCCTTAACGCTTCTCTCCTTTCACCCCAAGAGATCGTTAATGGTCCAAATGCCTTAACGTTTCTCTCCTTTCAAAAACAAGAGATCGTTAATGGTCCAATGCCTTAACGTTTCTCTCCTTTCAAAATCAAAAGACCGTTTAATGGTCCAACACCTTAAATGACCTTTTGTTCAAATAAAAAACATATTTTGCAAAAAAGACAAAAACAACTTAACCAAACACTTTGTTCCGAAAGAACTACGTAGGTCTGATTTTCTCATCCCAATTGAGGAATACGTAGGAGCAAAGGGAAACACCCTTGTCGACCACAAAAAAGAGAAAAAAATATAAAAAGGGTATAAAGGATATAAGAACATAAAAGGGAACATAAAAATCAAAGTCATGTTTGCACATTCGATTAAAGGCTGCCGTCCCTTGGGACGGGCGTGTGGGGTGCTAATACCTTCCCCGTGCGTAAATACAACTCCCGAACCTTTCACTAAAAAGTTCGTAGATCGCGTCTTTTCCGGTTTTTCCGACGTTTTCCTCAAATAAACGTTGGTGGCGACTCCGCGCGTATTCCTTTCGTGGAACACGCATCCCGCGAGTCACGCGTCGCCCTCCCGCCGAAGGGTAGGTTGCGACAGTTGGCGACTCCACTGGGGACTGTTTTTAGAGAGTTAGGCCATTTAATCTTGTGCAATATTTTACCGTGACTTATCCCTTTGTTGGTTTTCCTTCATTATGTTCTTATGTATATAAACTCTTTGTTGCTTTTAGTGCGTTTTAAAATGTATGCATGGGGTAAATATTTATTCATTTGATGCACACAAACACCAACACTATTTGCACACACTGTGAGTGAAAAAGGGCCCTATACCCGGGTTCATGGGAACATAAGGAGCGGAAGTGAATCTGTGGTCATGCTAGGTCTCCGACTTGCTTGATTACAGTGAACCCTCATCTAGAGCTTTTTTCTTTGAAAACTTATTGTTGCTAGTAGTCCCTACTGCTGCAATATGTTTTTCGAAGAGAATGATACCTCTAGAAACTATCAAAAGAGATATGACTACCTTGGGGGTTATTACTAAAAGCCTAGTTAGCTCTCTCCCTTATAGGTCCCTTAAATAGGGGCACGGAGCAAACACGCTGCGTGCCATTTTTCACACTGCCATGCATAAGTGTCATATACCCTTTTGCTTATATTCAGTGAGTATTGTCATACTATGTACATTCCCGTGTTGCGCCTTTCGCATATGCATCGCACATGGGTTCTGTCTTGATCCCCTCTGTAAACAAACCAACGAAGGGTCCGTGTCACCGTTTTAAATACATACGTTGAGGCACTTTGCTACCCCTAGACGTTGTATCTAAGAAGGAGACAGTTTCTCGGGCTCTCGTGTCCGTAAAATGCATTCATATCATGCACCGCATAAACATCTCTTCAGCATCATAATGAACATATCGTTCCTGCATTTGTCCGTTATCACATTCCCATTTTGCATGAGTCATTGCATCATCATATGCGTTCAACATACTTTTTGTTTGCTCATACATGATCCTTGTATTTTCCTCTACAAAACAAAAACAAAAAAAAGGGAAGTACGAAAATTCACGCAGCATTCTTAGTTGCATATATTCCGTACCATGAGCCAACCATGTTGGGATCATAAACCCATTTCACTTAAAAACAAAATGATTGAACATGGTACCTGATGCATGTTTAACTAAGAAAGGGTGTTTCTTCGGGCATCTCAATCTCATAATTACATTTTCCATGCATAGCATGCATATTCTCGAGTCTTTCATCCCTATGAAATGTTGTTGAAGTATTGGCGATCAAAATTGCCATTCCCTGGGATACGGGGTTGAACCAAGCTCATGCTTTTACAAAAAGGTTCATCAAGTCAAGTTGAAATATGGAAGTAACCGTCTTGCAAAATTGGGGCAAAAGATGAATCGAGTCACGTCACTGCTTCGTCTACTGCCAAACATATTTAGGATTGTTTATGTCCTTGTTACTTCCAGTTTCACCTTGACAAAGATGTCATGGACCATGTTGAAAATCTAAATTTATTCAACCCCATATCCTGCGTAAAAATTCGCAATACTTCAACTGTACATCATTCGCATACATCCATGCTTTTCATTGGTTGCATTGCTCATTGCATTCTTTCGTTGAAAAATAAAATAAAATAAAATAAAATGAACTTAATCATTGTTATCAAAAAGAAAAGGACACGCTTTACGGCGCCCTTACCGAACTCGTGCTAGAGCTAGAGTAATGGGTGAAGCAGAGGAGGTGCAAGAGAAGATGAAGGCCGACATGGAGGCCATGAAAGAGCAAATGGCCACAATGATGGAGGCCATGATGAGCATGAAGAAGATAATGGAAGCCAATGCGGTTATAGTTGCCGCTACTAGCGCTGTCGCTAAGGTGAACCCGATGCTCCCATCTGGCCTCAAGCAAATGAATCATCCAACCTCAAATATGGTAGGCAAAGATTTGGGAAGTACGGATGACCCCATGATGTGCAAATTCAAAACGAGCACGCCTTCCCATCATATGGCTTGCCTCCCAACTATACACCACCCAATGTGGCATACACTCTCAATGAAAATCTCAATAACTCCACTCCGATACTCATTGAGAACAAATAACCTCATCAGGCACATATCTCTCAAACCATGGGGGAGACACATGAAATTCCCCACCACAATCTAGCTGACTTCGAGCCTTGGCTCGGATATGCCACTGAAGGGCAAGCAGTTGGTGGTATGCCCTTTGAAAACACTTTGGAGGGCCCTCAGTTTCGCCCACAACCACAACCATTGCATTTTGCGGTGGGAAGAGCCCCTCCTGCTATGGCCGAAAAGGGAAAGGTGGATCATCTAAAGGAAAGGCTCAGGGCCATTGAAGGAGGTGAAGATTATGCCTTTGCTAACCTAGAAAAGTTGTTCCTAATACCCAAACATGGTCATTCCCAAGTTCAAGGTGCCGGACTTTGGCAAGTACAAGGGGACTACTCGCTCCAAGAACCATCTAAAGATGTACTGTCGGAAGATGGGGGCATACGCAAAAGATGAGAAACTGCTGATACATTTTTCCTGAGAAAGTCTTACTAGGACAACTGTCGCCTGGTATACTAACTTAGGAACCTTCTTGAGTCCATTCTTGGAAGGACCTAGTGGTTGCCTTCATTAAGCAGTGTCAGTACAATTCTGATATGGCTCCGGATAGGATGCAACTACAAAAAGTGTGCAAAAAGGGGGCACGAATCTTTCAAAGAATACGCCCAAAGATGGAGAGACTTGGCAACTCAAGTAGCACCCCCAAAAACAGAGAAAGAGATTATCACAATGATAGTAGACACGTGACCGGTGTTCTACTATGAAAAAAATGGTGGGTTACACACCTTCAAGTTTTACAGATTTGGTCTTCGCCAGCAAAAAGATCGAAGTGGATCCGAAAAGAGGCAAATTTGATCATCCTACTAGGACGACTGAGAAAACTGGGGCAAATGAAGAGGGTGAGAAAGAGGGAGAAACCCATGCTGTGACTGCCATTCCTATACGGCCAAGTTTCCCACCAACCCAACAATGTCATTACTCAGCCAATAACAAACCTCCTCCTTACCCCACCACCCAGTTATCCACAAAGGCCATCCCTAAATCAACCACAAAGTTTGTCTACCGCACTTCCAATGACGAAGACCACCTTTAGCACAAACCAAAAAAAAAAACACCAACCAAGAAGTGAATTTTGCAGCGAGAAAGCTTGTAGAATTCACCCCAATTCCAGTGTCCTATGCTGACTTGCTCCCATATCTACTTGATAATTCAATGGTAGCCATAACCCTAGCCAAGGTTCATCAACCTCCATTTCTCCGAGAATACGACTCGAACGCAACGTGTGCTTGTCACGGAGAAGCCCCGGGGCGTTCCATTGAGCATGGTAGGGCTCTGAAGCGTAAGGTGCAAGGTCTAATTGATGCGGGCTGGCTGAAATTTGAGGAGAATTGCGTGTAAATCCTGACATTGACAAGAGATGCCACACATGGGGCAATTTTGAAAGCTGTTGTTAGGTGTCCCTAATGACTCATCAGGGTTTCCAAGTTTATGCCATTATTGTAAACCACAGCTACAATGTTAAATGAAATGGATAAAGTTGATATCTTTGTCCCTCATCCTCTCACAAACGCTTGTTTGCTTATTCAACTTTCATCGGAATGTGGGTGCAAGCCATTGGTCTGTTTGCTCAAGCGACCTGCGCTCCTGAGTGTTGACTTCCAAGACTGTTCAATCAGAGATTACTCGTCTTGCACGTTGGTGGGGGTGCCGTAAAAAAACGAGTAAAGTTCAAAACAAACAAGTTTCAAAATAAAATAAAATAAAAGTGTTCAAAAAGAAAAAAAAAAAACATTTGATTGACTGTGCTTTCAAGATGTTCATGTGACCTCATTTTATCATCCTGGAAAGTTTGTCTTTTTAGAGAGAAGTGAGTTATCAAGAATAGGATGTTGGACAAATGGCCTTAGTTACCTTGAGAAGAAGAGGGGATTGAATTAAGATACGAATATTATTCCCCAATTAAACTTTCACTCTCTCTTTTCGGATTAACAATGCACATAGGGACAACCCTTCCCTTGTGTTCAAGAATCCTCTACTACAAGAGACCCATGGTCTCTTAATCCCTTTTCAGAAATAAGAAGAAGAAATCTCTCTTAAAAGGGATAGATTGTACAATGAAGACCAATCAAAATTCATTATTGAATATGCAAGTGGTTGACCAAGGAATCTTTTTGAGAGGATAAGACATTTCAGTTCAGAAAAACTCTTGATCTTTCGAGAGGATAAAACTGTTTGGGCAATGAAAACTCTCTTTAAAACATTTGAATGGCCGTTCATAAAACATTTGAATAGATATGTCTCTTGGAAATTATTTTCTGAAAATCCCCTTTGGTAATCAATTACAAGACTTACGTAATCGATTACAGGTTTTAAAAAATTTGAATAAAAACATTTTTAACTACTGGTAATCGATTACCAGAGAGCAAATCTCAATTTGAAATGATAGAATTCTTTGGTCAAACCTTTTGTTTTTTCAATTTGGAAACTTCTTCCAAAAGATTCTAGAAATCAACTTGATCATATATCTTGACTTTCTTGGATTCTTGTCTTGAATAAAACTTAGAAGCATTTGATCCTTTAGCATCATCAAGACATCAAAACATCTTGCTTCTACATAGGAGTCATTTGACTTAATCCATCAACTGAAAAATCCTTCAACTATTTCTCGTCCTTGGAAAATTCTTTTTGCAAGAATCAATTGCGTCTTTCATTCTTCCTTACTACGAGGTTGTGAAAACAAGACAACAATTGGTACCTCTAAGCCCTACACTGGGGCAATGAAAGGCCCCATGCATAAACCTCAAACGAACCTAGGGGCAGATTAGAAGTTCTCACTCAATAGGTTCCCAGCTACAAGGTCATGACGAAAGACAACGATTGGTACCTCAAAGCCTTACACTGGGGCAATGAGGGGCACCGTGCATGAGCCTCAAGTGAACATAGGGGCCGATCAAAAGTTCTCACCCATCGATGTTTTTAACAAGAAAAAGGGGACAAACCCTAGGATTTCAATGGATTGATTAAACATCAAACGACTCCATTGACGTCACTCCAAAATGGTCAAGTGACTAGATCAAAAAGAACATACACTCTGAGGGAGTTCCCGGAGAGATTTGCAAAAAGATAGGATGAGGTTGCATGAATTATCACCTCTTTCAAAAGGACAGTCAATCTGTGTTTTCCAAAAAAATTAAATCAAAATCAAAATCACAAAACAAGGAAAGAATGACATGAACATTGTACAAACTTTCCATTTCATTGCATTATTTCATATGAAGTCCGCATTTACCAAATTTCACAACAAAGGTTGCATGCATCTGCATCCCTAAAAATCATGTTGACTACATAGATTCCCTACATCTAAATGTCCAAATCTTTTGAATTTGGGATGACCTGCTCTCTCGATGAGTCGATCTCTTGCTTTCTCATAAGGGTGGACCCTTGGGTACTAGTTACCCTCACCGTTGAGAGGACAACACGTCCTCGCCTTGAGAGGACTACACGTCCTCACCATCGGAGGGCTGCACGCCCTCACCTCCAGAGGACTACATGTCCTTGCCTTGAGTGGGCTACACGTCCTCACCTTGGGTACTAGTACCCTCACCTTAAGAGGGCTACACGCCCTCGCCATCAGAGGACTGCATGTCCTCACCTTCGTAGGGCTACACGCCCTCACCTTTAGAGGAATACACGTCCTCACCAACAGAGGGCTGCACGCCCTCACCTTGAGAGGACTACACGTCCTCGCCAACAAAGGGCTGCATTCCCTCACCTTGAAGAGGACTACACATCCTCGCCAACAGAGGGCTGCACGCCCTCACCTCCAAAGGACTACACATCCTCGCCTTGAGAGGGCTGCACGCCCTCACCTTTAGAGGGCTACGTGTCCTCATTTTCAGTGTGCTCCACATCCACACCTTAAGAGGATTTAAGGTCCTCTGCCCTTAAATGCTTAACCGAGACTTTCACTCCCGGTTAAGGGGCCAGTAGTTTCCTTTTAACGGTTCCTAGGCCACCCCCTGATATTGGAGGAGGGCCAACTGTGCAAGCACAACCAGAAAGGGAGGCTATCACACAACTACTATGCATACCGGGGCAAGATTTCACCCGTGCCGCTGCAAAGAGACGAGTGCGGATCATGCGCACCAACATGACCACTCTTACACAGATATAGATGACATTGCTACTTAGCAACATTCTGCCCAGCGACCGCATTGCCAATCTCCCCCTGCAAAATTATCAGTTGGTCTGTGTTGTCCCGACGTGGGTAAGTATGCATATGGTTCAACTGATTTCTTATACCATCTATTGTTTGCAGGGATCGCACCCACAAAGACACCCAGTGGACCCGAAAAAGTCAAACAGGGCCCTGGGGTTTCCAGCTCTGGTTACGGGCCTCTATCAGTCCTACAGGGTGCCCGTACCCCCCGGCAAGGTCACGTCATCATAGGTAAGTATGCACATCGCTCAACTGATTTCTGATTTCATCTATTGTTTGCAGGGATCGCGCCTGCAAGACACCCAGTGGACCCGAAGAAGTCCAACAGGGTCTTGGAGTTGTCAAGCTCTAATTACGGGTCTCTGTCAGTTCTACGGAGTACCTGTCACCTCCAGCAAGGGCATCAGGCCCCCTACTAATCGAGCTTTCATCAAGAAGTACTGCGCCCCCAGGCAGGCGCAGGGCGAAACACCACAACAGCATTGGGATGGCCGGTAGCGGGCAATAGACACACCGCCACCACCTCTAGAGTTCACCTCAGCTCATCCGCAAAAAGGTTAGAGCGTTGCCTACGACACATGGCCGACCAGCAGGCGACCAAGTCCAAAGCCAAAGGTAAGCAAAGTACTAGGTCCATGACCTACAAGCCATCATGCGTCCAGCTCAAGACGTTAAAGAAGCGCTACTAGGAGGCAACCTAGTACCTTTTAAATTTCTGCCTGCTATTTGATCACTTTTTATAGTAGGATGCACCTAGTTGCTCATGATCCTGGGAATTTAAATAAAACAAGCGCAAGCTCGGAAGGTAGTCATACCTTACAAAACATATATATGTATGTTTAGGTAGTGAAAATACCTTAGATATGCATGTATGTAAACAAAAAAACACTTCACAAAATATATATATGTATGTTTAGGTAGAAAAATACCTTAGATATGCATGTATGTAAACAAAAAACACTTCACAAAATATATATATATATATATGTATGTTTAGGTAGAAAGATACCTTAGATATGCATGTATGTAAACAAAAAATACTTCACAAAATATATATGTATATTTAGGTAGAAAGATACCTTGGATATGCATGTATATAGCAAAAATACCTTACAAAACATATATATGTATGTTTAGGTAGCAAGATACCTTGGATATGCATGTATATAGCAAAATACCTCATGGAAAAAAAAGAGAAGAAAAAAAAACAAACAAGAAAAAGAAATAAACAAATAAAAAAAAGAAGAAAAAAAAGAGAGAAAAAAAAAAGAAAAATAAGTTGTCTAGCTGAAAAGCCAACATGCTTTTGAAAAGAGATGACTTCCAACTTTTCTTTGAAGAAAAATTCGCTGATCATAGCTAGTTTTTGGAAAAAATGTGTATACACCTGAAGGGTGAATGCTGTGAAATTTTCCCGAGTACCCAAAATGGACTAGGATGAATGCACAAATTGATAAAAGAACATATTTTGGAAACGTTGGGTTGACTAAAATAGAGGAAATGAATCCTGAGCCCTAGCATCACATGACCATAAAAATTTGACATTTGAGTGTCCGCATAGGTGCATGCATAACCAGTTTTGCATAAAATTTCCAAATCATCATTTTTGCATTTGTGTCATGGAAATAATGTGGGGCATCCCTTTTTATCCTTGAACCAAACCAAACCCTGACATGTATCATGTCTAGCCATTCTACAAGCCTTGAGCCAAAATCCTGACTCACCATAAACCTTACCCTCGGAAGCAAAAAAAAAAAAACAAAAAAAGAAGGAAAGGAAATTTCCAATCAAAGAGAAAGCAAAAAAGGAAGGAAAGGAAATTCCCAATCAAAGAGAAAGCAAAAAAGGAAGGAAAGGAAATTCCCAATCAAAGAGTGGGAGAAAGCAAAAAGGAAAAAAGGAAATTCCCAAACAAAGAGTGGGAGAAAGCAAAAAGAAAAGAAAGAAAATTCCCAACCAAAGAATGGGAGAAAGTAAAAAAGGAAGGAAAGAAAGTTCTTGATCAAAGAAACTAGAAGAAATGTGCAGAAAGGTCTTTTGACCAGACAATATCTGAACAATACATAATTGTCACCAAATGAACAAAAAGAAGGAAAGGAAACCACGACCTAAAATGGTCTTCTCCTTTTGATTACCAACCAAAATCCCGTGCGCTAGCGACTTTTTCGCCCCGCACTAAACAAAAACAAAAATCAAAAGCCAAAAATAATCAAAAGCCGAAAAACTCCCCAAAAGAACCCATTCCCAAGGGAAGTCCTATTTGATCCATGATCACGCATGTAATTTTTGATTTGATAGGAAATAATTTGCAAAGTCAAGTCATGACATATCTATGGTTCGGAATTAGGATGAAACACTTACCTGTGCGAGATTGATACACTTTGAGTGGATTTCTTCTATTTTTGTCGAACCCAGTGTTTCCTCTAAATGGTCATTTAGAAACGAAATGCTAACATCCAAAATCTCATTTATGGTTATGGGAGATTTCATCAGCAGACTCTCCTTCCCCGGTAGACGCATTGTTTTTCACTCAAAAAAGCATATGCTGCTCTAAATCAGTTGGAATATTTGTCTCTTTGCTAAAGCATGTTTGCATTTTAGCGAAGAAAACACCGAGACTTTTTCAAGTCTCACAAGTTATCAAGAACTACGTAGGTCTGAGTTCCTCATGGGAGGATACGTAGGAGCAAAAGCCTCGCTTTTGTCGACCGCACCGCTTTCTGTTACCATGACCCAAGAGCTGGTAGCCCGCGGAGACACCTTACGGTTATCCGCACCTCGAGTGTGATTGATAAGCAGAGGCCAATATGGTCATCTGCGCCCTTTCCGGAGATGTAGGCATCTTCTGGTGGAGACTTTTTCAAGTCTCACAAGTTATCCAGAACTACGTAGGTCTGAGTTCCTCATTGGAGGATACGTAGGAGCAAGAGCCTTGCTTTTGTCGGCCGCCCCATAATCTTTGTCATACTGACCCTGAGGTCATGTGACGTGCACCCTTGTATCATCCAGAGGCGGCGGGCCCGATGATACGCGGAGATACCTTACGGTTATCCGCACCCTTTTGTCATCCAGAGGCGGCGGGCCCGATGACAAGCAGAGACCAAGTTTGGTCATTCTGCACCCTTGTATCATCCAGAGGCGGCGGGCCCGATGATACGCGGAGATACCTTACGGTTATCCGCACCCTTTTGTCATCCAGAGGCGGCGGGCCCGATGACAAGCAGAGACCAAGTTTGGTCATTCTGCACCCTTGTATCATCCAGAGGCGGCGGGCCCGATGATACGCGGAGATACCTTACGGTTATCCGCACCCTTTTGTCATCCAGAGGCGGCGGGCCCGATGACAAGCAGAGACCAAGTTTGGTCATTCTGCACCCTTGTATCATCCAGAGGCGGCGGGCCCGATGATACGCGGAGATACCTTACGGTTATCCGCACCCTTTTGTCATCCAGAGGCGGCGGGCCCGATGACAAGCAGAGACCAAGTTTGGTCATTCTGCACCCTTGTATCATCCAGAGGCGGCGGGCCCGATGATACGCGGAGATACCTTACGGTTATCCGCACCCTTTTGTCATCCAGAGGCGGCGGGCCCGATGACAAGCAGAGACCAAGTTTGGTCATTCTGCACCCTTGTATCATCCAGAGGCGGCGGGCCCGATGATACGCGGAGATACCTTACGGTTATCCGCACCCTTTTGTCATCCAGAGGCGGCGGGCCCGATGACAAGCAGAGACCAAGTTTGGTCATTCTGCACCCTTGTATCATCCAGAGGCGGCGGGCCCGATGATACGCGGAGATACCTTACGGTTATCCGCACCCTTTTGTCATCCAGAGGCGGCGGGCCCGATGACAAGCAGAGACCAAATTTGGTCATTCTGCACCCTTGTATCATCCAGAGGCGGCGGGCCCGATGATACGCGGAGATACCCGAGTGGTTATCCGTATAAACATTCTTTTGCTATCTGTAAGACAGAACGCTTGATAGCATGCAGAGGCTGACATAGTCTTCTGCACCTTTTGTTCCTCCGGGAACAACAAGTCATTTACATGTGGAAATTTCATGGTCACCCGCGACTCTCGTCAACCGAGAGGAGCGAAATTAGTGTCATACACTGATTTTCGTCCGGGGACCTTTGCTTGATGACATGCGACCTTTCTTTGGTCCTTGTGAGGTGCTTGGCACCCATCATTAGGCAATTTGTGAAATTCCGGGAACAACAAGTCATTTGCATGTGGAGATTTTATGGTCACCCGCGACTCTCGTCAAATCGAGAGGAACGAAATTAGTGTCTTATCTTTACTTTCCTTTTATCTCCAATAAAAAACAAGTAAAGAGGGGCAACTGTCATACCCTAATTTCGTCCGGGGACCTTTGCTTGATGACATGCGACCTTTCTTTGGTCCTTGTGAGGTGCTTGGCATCCATCATTGGGCAATTTGTGAAATTCCAGGACATGCCGAAAAACCAAAAAAATATATTGATGCACAATCCGTAAGTTTTCGTGACACACCGGAAATCAAATGGAAGCATCGTTGCATAATTAAGTGAGGTTCCGTAACATTCCGTAAGTCAAAAGGGGGATGATTATGTAATCCGCAAGGTTCCGTAACATTACGGAAAGAAAACAAGTATCGTTACGAGATTCGTAAGTTTCCGTAACTTTACGAAAAAAGAATCACCAAAAAAGGTAAGGGGGTGAACTTATCAAGATAGGGGTGTAAATAGCAATTCAAATCTAGGCCCTTCTAGAACATTTTGGAAGTTGGGTTGCTTAAGGAGGAAGCAACTGGGCGGCAAGCTCCTCCACGTTTTTGAAAAATGGTTTTCGGGGCTTCCGCGGCTTCCGTAATACTTCCGTAAAATTTCCGAAAACCTTGGGTAAGCATATTCCACTTAACATTGGTGAAAGGGAAGAGAAAAAAGATGAAAATCAAATTCGAAAACAGTTCCGTAAGGCTTCCGTAACTTTTCCGTAAAATACGAAAAGGGGGGTGAACTTAGTAATTCGGGTGCGCTTAGAAATCTTCTTCATTAAGTCTTTGGGCGGCAAGCACCTCCTTTTTTTTCTATAAATAGGGGAGGGGGGAGCTTTTTCAAAATGTTCAGCCCCTTTGGCACTTCTCTCTCTTTCGAATTTGCTTGGAAAAATCGTTTCCGTGAAGAAAATCTAAGCCGAGGCGCTTCCGAAACGTTTCCGTAACGTTTTCCGTGAAGAATTTCGCAAAGGTTTCAACCGTTCTTCGACGTTCTTCATTCGTTCTTCATCGTTCTTCGATCTTCAACGGGTAAGTACCTCGAACCAAAGCTTTTCGATTCATTCTATGTACCCGTAGTGGTCCACATTGTGTTTCGTGCATTTTTATTCTCGTTTTGTTTACTTTTTATACCCCCTGTTGACGTGCTTAAGCCATTTTACTTAAGTCATTTCTCGCTTAACTTAAAAATAAAATAAATTTCCACCGAACGTTTGAATTGTATTATCCATTAACTTCGGTTAAAATAAATTCCGACCGTTCGGTCGTGCCGTAACCACGTTGGAAATAAAAAAAAAGTAAAATAATAATAAAATAATCAAAATATCTTGAAAAATAATAATAAAATAATCAAAATATCTTTGAATAAAATAATAAAAAAATCAATCGGACGTTTTTCTTTGGAAGTTTCCTTGAATGAATTGATTAATAAACCAAAGTGAAACTAAGACTAAAATCAACTCACAAATCAAGTTTTTTTCCGAAAAATCACTAAAAACCGTTTTAAGGTCCAACGCCTTAAACGGTCCTCTTTGCTTTTATCGGTTAACATGGACCGTTCAAAAGCATAAAATCAACATGTGACTTTACCGCTTTTGCAAGAACTACGTAGGTCTGATTTCCTCATCGCAATTGAGGATACGTAGGAGCAAAAGCCTCGCTTTTGTCGACCACCCCAAGAGATCGTTAATGGTCCAAATTCCTTAACGCTTCTCTCCTTTCACCCCAAGAGATCGTTAATGGTCCAAATGCCTTAACGTTTCTCTCCTTTCAAAAACAAGAGATCGTTAATGGTCCAATGCCTTAACGTTTCTCTCCTTTCAAAATCAAAAGACCGTTTAATGGTCCAACACCTTAAATGACCTTTTGTTCAAATAAAAAACATATTTTGCAAAAAAGACAAAAACAACTTAACCAAACACTTTGTTCCGAAAGAACTACGTAGGTCTGATTTTCTCATCCCAATTGAGGAATACGTAGGAGCAAAGGGAAACACCCTTGTCGACCACAAAAAAGAGAAAAAAATATAAAAAGGGTATAAAGGATATAAGAACATAAAAGGGAACATAAAAATCAAAGTCATGTTTGCACATTCGATTAAAGGCTGCCGTCCCTTGGGACGGGCGTGTGGGGTGCTAATACCTTCCCCGTGCGTAAATACAACTCCCGAACCTTTCACTAAAAAGTTCGTAGATCGCGTCTTTTCCGGTTTTTCCGACGTTTTCCTCAAATAAACGTTGGTGGCGACTCCGCGCGTATTCCTTTCGTGGAACACGCATCCCGCGAGTCACGCGTCGCCCTCCCGCCGAAGGGTAGGTTGCGACAGTTGGCGACTCCACTGGGGACTGTTTTTAGAGAGTTAGGCCATTTAATCTTGTGCAATATTTTACCGTGACTTATCCCTTTGTTGGTTTTCCTTCATTATGTTCTTATGTATATAAACTCTTTGTTGCTTTTAGTGCGTTTTAAAATGTATGCATGGGGTAAATATTTATTCATTTGATGCACACAAACACCAACACTATTTGCACACACTGTGAGTGAAAAAGGGCCCTATACCCGGGTTCATGGGAACATAAGGAGCGGAAGTGAATCTGTGGTCATGCTAGGTCTCCGACTTGCTTGATTACAGTGAACCCTCATCTAGAGCTTTTTTCTTTGAAAACTTATTGTTGCTAGTAGTCCCTACTGCTGCAATATGTTTTTCGAAGAGAATGATACCTCTAGAAACTATCAAAAGAGATATGACTACCTTGGGGGTTATTACTAAAAGCCTAGTTAGCTCTCTCCCTTATAGGTCCCTTAAATAGGGGCACGGAGCAAACACGCTGCGTGCCATTTTTCACACTGCCATGCATAAGTGTCATATACCCTTTTGCTTATATTCAGTGAGTATTGTCATACTATGTACATTCCCGTGTTGCGCCTTTCGCATATGCATCGCACATGGGTTCTGTCTTGATCCCCTCTGTAAACAAACCAACGAAGGGTCCGTGTCACCGTTTTAAATACATACGTTGAGGCACTTTGCTACCCCTAGACGTTGTATCTAAGAAGGAGACAGTTTCTCGGGCTCTCGTGTCCGTAAAATGCATTCATATCATGCACCGCATAAACATCTCTTCAGCATCATAATGAACATATCGTTCCTGCATTTGTCCGTTATCACATTCCCATTTTGCATGAGTCATTGCATCATCATATGCGTTCAACATACTTTTTGTTTGCTCATACATGATCCTTGTATTTTCCTCTACAAAACAAAAACAAAAAAAAGGGAAGTACGAAAATTCACGCAGCATTCTTAGTTGCATATATTCCGTACCATGAGCCAACCATGTTGGGATCATAAACCCATTTCACTTAAAAACAAAATGATTGAACATGGTACCTGATGCATGTTTAACTAAGAAAGGGTGTTTCTTCTGGCATCTCAATCTCATAATTACATTTTCCATGCATAGCATGCATATTCTCGAGTCTTTCATCCCTATGAAATGTTGTTGAAGTATTGGCGATCAAAATTGCCATTCCCTGGGATACGGGGTTGAACCAAGCTCATGCTTTTACAAAAAGGTTCATCAAGTCAAGTTGAAATATGGAAGTAACCGTCTTGCAAAATTGGGGCAAAAGATGAATCGAGTCACGTCACTGCTTCGTCTACTGCCAAACATATTTAGGATTGTTTATGTCCTTGTTACTTCCAGTTTCACCTTGACAAAGATGTCATGGACCATGTTGAAAATCTAAATTTATTCAACCCCATATCCTGCGTAAAAATTCGCAATACTTCAACTGTACATCATTCGCATACATCCATGCTTTTCATTGGTTGCATTGCTCATTGCATTCTTTCGTTGAAAAATAAAATAAAATAAAATAAAATGAACTTAATCATTGTTATCAAAAAGAAAAGGACACGCTTTACGGCGCCTTTACCGAACTCGTGCTAGAGCTAGAGTAATGGGTGAAGCAGAGGAGGTGCAAGAGAAGATGAAGGCCGACATGGAGGCCATGAAAGAGCAAATGGCCACAATGATGGAGGCCATGATGAGCATGAAGAAGATAATGGAAGCCAATGCGGTTATAGTTGCCGCTACTAGCGCTGTCGCTAAGGTGAACCCGATGCTCCCATCTGGCCTCAAGCAAATGAATCATCCAACCTCAAATATGGTAGGCAAAGATTTGGGAAGTACGGATGACCCCATGATGTGCAAATTCAAAACGAGCACGCCTTCCCATCATATGGCTTGCCTCCCAACTATACACCACCCAATGTGGCATACACTCTCAATGAAAATCTCAATAACTCCACTCCGATACTCATTGAGAACAAATAACCTCATCAGGCACATATCTCTCAAACCATGGGGGAGACACATGAAATTCCCCACCACAATCTAGCTGACTTCGAGCCTTGGCTCGGATATGCCACTGAAGGGCAAGCAGTTGGTGGTATGCCCTTTGAAAACACTTTGGAGGGCCCTCAGTTTCGCCCACAACCACAACCACAACCAAGTTTACTAATTCGGTTTCTTCTTGGTGAGGCTTCATTTCACGCTCTTCCTGAGCAACCAGCCTCTCCAACTTTGGTGACAGGACGTCCTCTTCCTCTTCCTCGTTTATCGTTTGGCTTATATCTCGATCGAAATCGATTGTCAAACCCTCGTTGTTAGGATCCTCAAAGAATCGACCCTCATATCTATACCAAACAAGACAAAAGAAACAAAAAACATGCAAAATGATATGAGAAAGGGTGGTACTGCAAGAACAGATGAAACAAGATCTCTTTGTTTATTTAATAAGGTAGGTTTCACAAAACAAAAGAGAACGAAAATCTATAGGCTCTAATTACATTGAATCAGCGGTATAGACTTCTGACTGGCTTATCACGCGCCAATTCCCCACTTGGGAATCGGGGTGGCATGGTTGCACAAAACATGGTGGGTCTTGAGGGAACTCCTCTTCTATTGCTGCCACCTCCTCCTCGGACACCATTCCAGCGCTGGTGAAACACTGGCTAATACGGCCGGGCCATACCCTATCCGCCCAAAATCTTGACGGCACGTTCCTCCTCCCCGGCATCCCGGGTTCATACCCTAATCCATACTTGTATGGATTTCCCTTGATATCGACCACGTCGGCATTCCCGAGGCAGTCCTTGCCTAGACCCCTTCCGGGCTCAAATCCGTTCCTGAGCATAACGCACGCCACCATTATGGCCGCTTTGGAGAGAGAAGGTAGCGACGAACTTGGTTCCACAGAGGCGCAGCTCACCACTTCAAAGGATTGGAAAGCTGTTTCCAATGATTCTTCCGCCGCTTCTACGTATGGTGCGGAGGAGGGGCAGCTCACAAACATGTCCTCTTCACCCGACACTATCACTAAAAGTCCACCCACTGCGAACTTCAATTTCTGGTGAAGCGTCGAAGGGACCACTCCCAGGGCATGAATCCACGGTCTTCCCAAGAGGCAGCTATAGGCGGGATTTATATCCATTACTTGAAACACCACATTGCAAGTGTGGGGGCCTATTTGAATGGGAATGTCGATTTCCCCCATTACTTCCCGCCGAGTACCATCAAAGGCTCACACCACCATCGAACTCGGTTTTAAACGTGACGCACTAAAAGGAAGCTTTTCCAAAGTGGTCTTCGGCATTACATTTAAACTCGATCCATTGTCGATAAGTACCTTTGCGACGACGTGGTCCATACATCTCACCGACACATGTAGAGCCTTGTTGTGTCCTCTCCCCTCAACGGGAATCTCTTCTTCCGCAAACGCAATGTAGTTGTTGGTGGTTATATGATTAACGATGCCTTCGAAACCCTCCACTGAGATATCATGTGCTACATGGGCATCGTTAAGGACCTTCATCAATAGCGCACGATGAGGCTCGGAGTTTATGAGTAGTTCAAGCAAAGAGATCCTTGCTGGGGTTTTATTCAGTTCCTCGACTACCTTAAACTCGCTTTGTTGGATGAGGCGGAGGAACTCTTGGGCCTCTTCCAAGGTCACTGTTTTTCCTTGAAGACCTTCTTTCTTTTCGGCCCCTCTTCCCACTGGAGGATCTACTTCTTTCAAGGGGGTGGCTATGTCTGTGGGCTCTTGGACCATGGGCGCTTTCGCTTTGGAGGGCAATTCCGCCGGGTGAGGGGAAGCGAACACCCAACCACTGCGGGTTACGCCACTGAGGCCGGTGATGCTGGTTACCTTAGCTGATAGGGAGTCAACTTCGGTTGCAACTCTTTCGCTGGACGCGGGAGGGGTATACTTCCACGGAACGGCCTTATTACTTTGATATGCAAATGGCGTTGGTTTGGGCGTCGTCCGGGGGTATATGGGTGTGGAGTCGGTCCCTTTCCTAGTAAAACATATCACTAGGGCCTTGGGGGTTAAAGGAACCTTCTTCTCTTCCGACTGCATGCAAATTTGTGGTTCATCCCTCCCTCCTATGGATACTTCAAGCTGCCCGCAATCCATGAGCCGCTGAAGCAATTCTTCCACTGCGGGACAGGTTTCCATGTCGTGCGACTCCCCCAGGTGAAATAAACATTCGTCCCTTTTGCCTCCGCCACGGGAGACCATGCACGCCGCTTGCAGTGATTGATAGATGAAGCGTCTAGAAGTAGCCACCTCTCCTAACCTCTTTGTCCGTGATGGCCCGTCCTCTTTGACGGCGTTCACGCTAGCCCCTCCATGACTAGCTAGCGGGTTGGTTTTAACATTCGGGCCTTCCTCCTGAAATGATAGCCAGCCGGCACTAATCAGGTGCTGCACCTTATACTTGAACGGGATGCAGGAGTCAATATTGTGTCCGGGAACTCCACTATGGTACACACACTTGGCACCCGGGTCATACCACTTGGGGTAGGGTGGCTGGAGAACCTTCCCGGGTATGGCCACCACCAAATGATTCTCCAATAATGAAGGCCATAACTTGGAGTATGCCATGGGAATAGGAGGGAAGTTGTCTTTCGGGTGCTGTGCATATTTATAGGTCGCGTCGGGGGCTGTATTATTAACTGGCCGGGGTGCGGCTGGAGCTGTGCGTTGGGCCGGTGCTCTTTCTGCTGCGGGTGGTCCTTTTACTTGAGTCGGGAGGGAATTCCAGGCTCGGATTAAAAAATTTGGGGGATTGGGCTGGTATGAGCTTTGGATATTTTGGGGTGCTTTCATCCATGTTGGGGCGGTGGTGACCGCGTGGGCATCTCCTTCCTTTTTCCTCGCGCCCACTACTGGGGCTCTTCTGTTGTTGTTGGGGGCCATATTGGCGGCATATTCGAACTTGCCTTTTCGTAGTTCGGATTCAATCCTTTCTCCGGCGAAGATGAGATCCGCAAAGTTAGCTGGCATGTAGCCTATCAGCTTTTCATAGTAGACCGTGGGTAAAGTATCTACCATAATTGTGATCATCTCCCTCTCCGTCATGGGCGGTACGACTTAGGCTGCGAGATCTCTCCATCTTTGGGCATATTCCTTAATGGACTCATGCTCTCGTTTAGTCATACCCTGAAGCTGGTTTCGATCAGGAGCCATGTCCGTATTGTACTGGTACTGCATAATGAAGGCAGTTGCCAAGTCCTTCCATGATCGGATCTGGGAAGCTTCCAGATTGGTATACCATGCTACAGCTGCTCCGGCCAAGCTGTCTTGAAAGAAATGGACCAACAATTTCTCGTCCGCAGAATACGCCCCCATCTTTCGGCAATACATCCGAAGATGCCCCTTCGGACATGTCGCTCCTTTGTACTTATCAAAGTCCGGTACTTTGAACTTGAGAGGGATGACGATGTTGGGCACGAGACATAAATCCGCTAAATCCGAGAATGGGTAATTGCCGAGGCCCTCGACTGCTCTCAACCTCTCTTCAAGCGCCTCAATCTTTCCCTTATCTTTCGCAAAGGGAACAGATTCTTTTACGGGTGTGGGTGAGGCCGGGGTATGACGGACTATGTTCGGGTTGGGTAGTTCATGCGGAGACGGATCTTTGAGGTGGAGCAGGGGGGCAAGATGGGTATCTCCTTCCCCATCGTCTTGCCCGGGATAGTGTTCATAGGGTGGTAGTTGCCCCTCGGAAGTAGGGGCTTGGCTTAAATCTTTCGGGGTGGCACGGGGGGTGAAGTCCGGAGGCAGGCCATAAGGATAAGCTTGCGGACTATACCTTCGACCGAACACGGCCGTGTTTCTACATAGGCCCGAATTCAAGGCGGGCTGCAGCACCGGCTCTGCTTCCCTAATTGTACTGGAGGCGGTTGTCGTGGCTTTATCCTCTATGGTTTTCTGGAGTTTTAACATGACCTCCGAGATGGAAGCCATTTGATCTTTTAAGGCCGATAGATCGACCTTCATCTGTTCCTGCACGCCCTCTTCATTATCCATTTTTTCTGGATCGAGTGTTATAGGGGTGCCTTGGTGTTTTCTTAGTTATGATGAAATTCCTAAAGAAATAAACAACGGTGAGTATGCCACCAAAACATGAGTATGCAAATGGATGATCGGAGCACTTAGATCCACCCCAAGTTTTCCAGATAACGTAATGAGTCCAGAACTTCTCATTTTATAAAAAGAACAAGGCTTTCATCTAGCCAAGATTATACAAAGGTGTTTCAAGAGAACCTAACGATTCTTAATTATATGGGCCATCAAATCTATCATGTGCTGACAGTAATTGATTAGCCCATGAATCTCCTCGGGGGTAGTACACACTTCGGCCATGGCTTTTGCTTTGGCTAACAGACGCGGGAGGTCTTGACTTCCATTCAAGGTCAAGGCGAACCTATCCATCCACATAGTCGCTTCTTAATGCAACGCATCAATCACCCTCCCTCTTGCTTCTTTTTCGGCATACACTTGTGCAAAATCCTCCACTAGCTTTTGTTCATGGGCCATGGACTGGTTCAATTCTTCCTTGTATTGCCCTATGATAGCTAGCATGCTTTGCTCCGTGGCTTCCAAGTGTTGAGCCAAACTCCTTTTGGACCTCGCGCAAGCAACTAATTCTTCTTTTAAGATCATGCCATGCACCCGTGACCGATCTCTCTCCTCTCTTCGGAGCTTGAGCTCATTGTTGCTACCCCACAATGCTCCTCGGAATTTCTCTCGGCCATATTCCTCCTTGCGGGCCCTTTTGGTTTCTTGTTCAAGGGCTCTTGCAGTGGCCGTGTTTTCCTCTTGTAACTCGGTGCACTCCTTCCGGATGTGTGTAGCAGCTGACTTGAAGTTCTCCTTGGCGAGTCTTTCCTTCCCTAACTCTAATTTTAGAGCTCGAACTTCTTCATCTTCCTCCGGAGCTTCGAAGTCCTCCTCATCGATAACTTTCAACTTGGAGATCCAATCTAACCCCCGCGTGTGAATTCTTAGCCATCCATGATAACCTCCGATGACGCCATTACGGATGCCCCTAAGCTCTTTGTCTTTCCTCAACGGACTTCTCCATGCATTGTGGACTCTTTGTATCGCCTTGAGACTTTGTGCGCCTAGATTCCTCATAAGGAAAGGCGAGAGACTTTCTTCGGTTGGCGCTCCCCTCATGGGGTACCCTAGTTGTCTTATGGCGAGTGCGGGATTATAATTAATACACCCCCTAGTCCCTATCAATGGAATATTAGGGTAGTCCCACACGAGAAAAGAACTCCTTCCTTGCCTTCCTTCCAATGAGGAAACCAATTGATCGCGCTGCCCCCTATCCTAGCCAAATGTTGGTCCCAATCGACTCTTCCTTTTTCGGCGCATGAGCGATAGCTTTGAAGTGGACACGGGTGTGTCGTGTCTTGATGGAATAGGTGTGAAATCAACCACACACACAGAGCGGGTAAACAACAGACAATCCACGCACTGTTTTTCTCACACCTCCGGTCAAAGGTGTCAAACAAATCTGCCAAGATAGCCACCACTGGACTTTCCTTGCTATGGTGATATGTGAGGAAAGCATCAATGGAGGCTAAGTCTACCAAACCGTCGACGTTCGGGAAGAGGACAACCCCAAAAATCAGCAAAGCTAAAATATCTGCAAACGGGCCCCACTTCTCTTGGCTCGCCATATCCCTTGCCTTTCCTTCCAAGTATTTCCGAGGCAAGCCCACTACGCCGTTCTGACTTTGCTTCGTGCGATCCAACTCCTTTGCTGAATCTCCAATCACAGCTGCAATCTTGCTCAAGGAAGGAAGAAAGCCGGAGAAAAGATACGGTTTCCTCCCCCCAAGAGGGCATCCTAATATTTCCTCAAACTCTTCAATAGTTGGGACCATTTGGAAGTCCCCAAACGTGAAACACCTCAACGGCTGTTCATAGTATTGGGCGAGGGATACGACAGCTTCCGTAAATACCTCCGCTGCGGTCTAATCTAGAATCTTCCCGTACACTTTGCGGAAGGCTTGCCTTTGGAGAGGTCCCATCAATCGTCCCAATTCCTTGAGGCTAGTGACATCTAGACTTTTAACCTTGACTTGATAAAACCTTTTGCCGTTTTGATTTGTCCCCATCCTTTACCTAAAAAAGGGGTGGATCAAGACTCCGACATGAATGATGCAATGTGTATGCATGAAACAGAAATAAAACAACACAAAGGGGTAATTCACACACACGAGACCGCAGAGATCCAATTTTAATGCTACGTTTGGGCATGATGGCGCCTCGACATAGCATTAAAAAGGTTGCGTATTACTCTAAAGAAACCAAACACCACTAGCAAAAAACTATAAACTAGTGCTATTTATCAAAAGATGCATGAGAACAAATGGTTCGGAGCGTGTTTGCTCTTTGCCCCTATTTGGGAACCTATAGGACAATATCTAAGGGTCTCTAATAACTACCCCCCAATAATTCATAACTCACACGGCTGTTTTCTAGAGGTATCATCACTCAAGATAATAATATTGTGGCGGTATGGAATACCAGCGACAACACATTATAAAGAGAGAAAGCTCTAGACGAGGTTTCACTATTATCAAGCAAGTCGGAGACCTAGCATGATGATAGATTCACCTCCACTCCTTAAATTCCCATGAACCCGGGTATAGGGCCCATTTTTTACTCAAACTCGTGGGTGCTTAGAATGCAGTGTAAAGAATGCGAAATATACAACAATTATTTACATTTTACACAGTTCAACAAATGCACACACGAAGTTTCACAAATCCACAATTCCTTAAAATAGGCCTAACTCACAAAAATAGTCCCCAGTGGAGTCGCCAACTGTCGCAACGTGCCCTTCGCAGGCGAGCGAGGGCGAGGCTCACGGGTGCGCTTTCCAAAGGAGGAAAGATGCGCGGAGTCGCCACCAACATTTATTTGTGGAAAACGTCGGAAAAATCGAAGGAAACTGGTCAAAAATGAAAATTCTAAGTTCGGGAGTTGTATTTACGCTTGAGGAAGGTATTAGCACCTCTCACGTTTGTCTCAAAGGACAACAACCTATTTTTTAGAATTGTGGAAATTGTGTTACCTTAACTTTATTTCTTTTTATTTTTTGAGGTCGACAAAAGCGGGGCTCTTGCTCCTACGTACCCTCCATCGAAGAGGAAATCAGACCTACGTAGTTCTTTCTTATGCATGAATCAAGTGATTCTTTTTACTAGAAAGGTGATCATTTTAAGGCGTTGGACCTTAAAAATGATCCATTTTACTTGGTAAGAAACTGAAATGATAAACTTTCAGAACCCTATTTTTGTGGGCGAGCTTGACTAGGCGAGTTGATTTTAGCCTTAATTTCACTTTAGTTATTGGTCAATTCAATTAAGAATGAGAAATCCCAAAGAGAAAACGTCCGATTGATTTTTCGCTTTATTTTACTAAAAGGGGATTTTTTTATTATTATATTATTATTTTACCTCTTTTTTGATTTCCAACGTGGTTACGGTACGACCGAACGGTCGGAATTCATTTTAACCGAAAATAACGGATGATACAATTCAAACGATCGGTGGAAATTTATTTTATTTTTAGATTAGGCGAGAAATGACTTAAATAAATGGCTTAAGCACGTCAAAAGGGGGTATAAAAAGCGAATGAAAACGAGAATAAAAATACGTGAAACAAAATGTGGACCACCACGGGTACATAGAATGAATTGAAAAGCTCGGTTTGAGGTACTTACCCATTGAAGACTGAAGAAAAACGAAGAACGAACGATGAATGTTGAAGAATGGTCGAGAATCTTTGCGTAATTACTCACGGAAACGTTACGGAAGCGCCTCGGCTCGGATTTTCTTCACGGAAATAATTTTCCTCAGCAATTTCGAGAGAGAGAGAAGTGCCTAAGAAGCTGAACCCTTTTCTTCTTCACTTCTCCCCCTATTTATAGCAAAATAGGGGAGGAGCTTGCCACCCAGCTCGCCTAGGCGAGCAAGGTTGCTTCCTCCAGAAGCAACAGCCTTCTGGAGGAAGGATCTGGAAGGCCCAAGTGGGCCAGATTGCTATTTATACCCCCCTTTTTACTAAATGCACCCCCTTCTATTTTTTTGGTAATTCTTTTTCTGTAACGTTACGAAACTTTACGAATTTCATAACGATACTTATTTCCCTTCCGCAAGGTTACGAATCCTTACGGATTATGTATTTACTCTTTTTTAGCTTTCGAAGAAGTTACAGAAACTCACGGATTGCGCAAAACACCTTTTTTCGATTTCCGTCACATTACGGAATTTTCACGAATCGCGTAAGCCTGCTTCCTTTTGATTCTCGGCACGTCTCGGGACTTCACGTATTGTGCAAAAAAGGGCGCCAAGTATCTCTAAGCGGCCAATCAAAGGTTGTATATCATCAAATAATAATCCCCGGACGAAATTAGGGTATGACAGTTGCCCCTCTTTACTTACCTCTCATCGGAGATAAGAGGAAAGCAAAGATAGGGCACTGATTTCGTCCGTCCTGCCTTTTCCATGATGACGACTCTCGTCTCTACTCCTTTTTTTTTTCTTCTGCACAAAACAAAATACAAACAACAACAAGAACAACGAATATAATATACATATACACATATGCACATGTTTGGCGAAGGAACCGATCTGGAAAACAACAGAAGAACGTATTTCCCAGTCACCAGAGGCTTCGCGCTTGATAATGGAGGACACATGAACAGCGCTAGGCAATGACATTCATGGGGCTCCGAACAAAGGTGGAGTATGGAGGATTGCCTTGAGGGTCCGCACTTTGAAAATCATGAAACATAGCTCCAAACTCGAAGGTGGAGGGCACACGAACAGCGCTAGGCAATAACGTTCATGGGGCTCCGAAAAAGGGTGAGAATGGAGGATTGCCTTGAGGGTCCTCACTTAAGCAATCATGAAATACAGCTCCAAACTCGAAAGTGGAGGACACATGAATAGCCCTAGGCAATAACATTCATCTGGCTCCGAAAAAGGGTGAGAATGGAGGATTGCCTTGAGGGTCCTGACTTAGGCAATCATGGAACACAGCTCCAAACTCGAAAATGGAGGACACATGAACAGCCCTAGGCAATAACATTCATCTGGCTCCGAAAAAGGGTGAGAATGGAGGATTGCCTTGAGGGTCCTGACTTAGGCAATCATGGAACACAGCTCCAAACTCGAAAATGGAGGACACATGAACAGCCCTAAGCAATAACATTCATGTGGCTCCGAAAAAGGGTGAGAATGGAGGATTGCCTTGAGGGTCCTCACTTAGGCAATCATGGAACACAGCTCCAAACACGAAAGTGGAGGACACATGAACAGCCCTAGGCAATAACATTCATTTGGCTCCGAAAAAGGGTGAGAATGGAGGATTGCCTTGAGGGTCCTGACTTAGGCAATCATGGAACACAGCTCCAAACTCGAAAATGGAGGACACATGAACAGCCCTAAGCAATAACATTCATGTGGCTCCGAAAAAGGGTGAGAATGGAGGATTTCCTTGAGGGTCCTCACTTAGGCAATCATGGAACACAGCTCCAAACTCGAAAATGGAGGACACATGAATAGCCCTAGGCAATAAAGTTCATGGGGCTCCGGAAAAGGGTGAGAATGGAGGATTGCCTTGAGGGTCCTCACTTAGGCAATCATGGAACACAGCTCCAAACACGAAAGTGGAGGACACATGAACAGCCCTAGGCAATAACATTCATCTGGCTCCGAAAAAGGGTGAGAATGGAGGATTGCCTTGAGGGTCCTGACTTAGGCAATCATGGAACACAGCTCCAAACTCGAAAATGGAGGACACATGAACAGCCCTAAGCAATAACATTCATGTGGCTCCGAAAAAGGGTGAGAATGGAGGATTGCCTTGAGGGTCCTCACTTAGGCAATCATGGAACACAGCTCCAAACTCGAAAATGGAGGACACATGAACAGCCCTAAGCAATAAAATTCATGTGGCTCCGAAAAGGGTGAGAATGGAGGATTGCCTTGAGGGTCCTGACTTAGGCAATCATGGAACACAACTCCAAACTCGAAAGTGGAGGACACATGAACATCCCTAAGCAATAACATTCATGTGGTTTCGAAAAAGAGGGTTGGCGGGACCGAACGGTCCACCGGGTTTTTCCACCTAAAAGGATAACATGCTTTTTGCAAAGAAAAATAAATCATTCGCGAGAGCACCATATCTTAGAGAAACAATATACTTGTGCCACGGGTAACTTTCCTTGTTACCGAGAATGAAGGGTAGGACGTCAACTTTTAGCTTTAAAATGAACATGCAAGGGAAACATCAGGCTAAGCTGAAAATAAATCACTCATAGTGTATAAAACTCACAAGGCAAGTGTTTTGTCCTATTCCCAAACCATAACCGCACCATGACACTATTTTGCACACGATTTCCTATCGAATCAAAGATCAAATGTACGATCACGGACCAATAGGATTTTCTCGAGGGTGGTGTTTTTGGAGAGGAAGCTGGGTGTTTCGGTCTTTTCCTCTTTGTTCATGTGGGGTGGGATATTGCAAGTCAAGAATGATTCTGAGTGGCAATTTGGCTTTGAAGAATTTCTGTCCTCTTTTTCCCATTGATCGAGAATTGCTTCTTTTCCCTTTTCACTTCTTTTCGATCTTTGATCGGGAATCCTTCTTTCCTTTCTTCTGTTCTTTTCTTTGTTTTCATTTTTTTCTTTTTTCTTTCTTTCCATTTCTTCCTTTTTTTTTCACTTCTCCTTCCCCTATCCCTTTCTTTGGGAAAACGGGTTTTAGCATTCTATTTGCTCTCCCTTGAGGAGATTCCGCTATCCTTTGCTTCGGGGGAAAGGATGAGGATTCCTTTTTTATAGGCCAAGGTTCAAAAAGTCTAAGGTTGTGTTTCAATGGGGTCTTTTATCGTGGGAACCCAATCTTGATATCTGGGGCGAAACAAATTTGGGTGTGAAGGTGTCGATTTCGGGCTGAACTCCCCTATCACTCCATAAGGCACGCGTGACAATGATGATTTGGAAACAACGTGCAAAATTAGTCATGGCTATAGCCAGGTGGGCACTCAAGCATCCTGTTTATGGCATTGTGATACTACGGTTGGGAATTTACACAGACAGACCCAACGTTTCCAAGTTATGTTCTTTCATCAGTTCAATGAATTCATCCATCCTTATCTCAGTTCATTCCGGAAAATAAACTCTTAGCATCAGTCCCTTGTTTCCAGAAGATGCGTTTGCTCTTTACGAATGATTTATACTTCTTAACTATAACATGTCGACCTTCGCGGTCTTTCTTTCTCTTTACTTTTTGTTTTATTTTTATATATGTTCACTAAAACTATACACTGTGGTCCTTTATGAGGAAAATCTTTCTTTGTACATCTATATTTTTATACATGACAAACTTTTTCTGTACACGCATTAGAACTCTTCTCTTTTCGTCACACAGTCTATATACAAACCCTATTCATATTCAAAGATTTTTCATTTTTCCCAACACACACTTATGGTTCACACAAAAGTTTCCTTCATATACACTCGTTGCTCACACACAAAAGAATTCCTTTCCACGCATCATTTACACACAAGAATCCTTCTATACACATTCTCCTTTTACATACATGTGTAAATAAAAACCTTTTTCTTTTCTTTATGAACATGACTTTTATTCACAACGCTTCTTTCTCTTTATTAGGATTTTTAGTTCACTTTTTTTTATTTTTTAGGACGACGTTCCTAAATAAAAAACTCTACACGGTTCCGGAATTTCGACAAACATTATTGACAACAACGAAATAAGTAACAACTCAAGTGATATGTATGTACAAAACAAAAGTCAAAACATGAAACAAACGTCAGTCCCTTAGTCAAACACAAAATAAGATGATATGTAACAGACAAAACAAATGGAAACAAAAAGAAATATGAATCAAGAGATCTCCCAATCATGTGGTCCCGCTTCCTCCTAAGAAATCCAGTAAATCGGTCATCTCCTCGTCCTCGCGGGCCTCATCTGCCTCGTCGGGAGCCTCTGCTGGTGCCTCCGCTGGTGCCTCTCCTGCCTGGGCCTCAGGCCAATCTCCAGGCCATGCGACCTCTGCCCTGAACTGGTCCGGAGTAGGGCACGGAAAAGAAGTAAAGCCCTGGCCCTGCAGGCTGAGACTCATCTGATAAAGACAATCATGGGTCTGTACATGTGCCCGGTGGTTGGTCGACTGCTGGCGAACCAAATGCCGCAAATACTGCTCTGTATCAAACGATCCGGCTGGACCAGCCTGATGAGGTGGCGGCGCGTCCGCGGCCTGTGGTGCATCATCCTGGACCTGTCTCTGCGTGCAGTACTTCTCAATAAAAGCTCGGGTGATGGGCGGCCGAATCACCTTGCTAGGTGCGACAGGGACGCCGAACGACTGACAGAGTCCTGTGATCAAGGCGGGAAATCCCAGGGCCCTGTTGGACTTATCCGGGTCCAGAGGGTGCCTGGTAGGCGCCATACCTGCAAATATATAGATGGCATCAACGATTAACTGAGCCACATGAATGCTCATCCGCGTCAGGATGGCATACACCAGCTGACACTTCGGCAGGGGGAGGTCGGAATTATGGTCGCTGGGCAGGATGTTGCTGAGCAGCAAAGTCATCCAGATATGAGTCAGGGTTGTCATGTTGGTGCGCATGATCCGCACCCGTCTCCCGGCAGCAGTCCGGGCAAAATCTTTCCCCGGTATACATAGCAACTGGGCGATGGCCTCCTCGTCGAACCCATCGGACCGGTTCCTCCTCTGGCCATACTCGCACTCCTGACCCTCTTCCAGCACTACAGGATATCCCAGGAGCTGGCCGATAGCATTTGCATCAAACGGGATCCACTGACCCCTTACCCAAGACCTCATATCTCGCACGCCTTCCTCTGTAGGCCAAGCATTGGCATAAAATTCAAGGACTATGTCTGGATCAAACTTGGCCATGGGGGTAACTAGTGATGCCCACCGCCGGCGAACTATCTCCTCCTGGAAATCGGTATACTCATCGTCCCTGAGCTGGACGCGTCGCTCCCAGAGAAATGACCATCCCTTGATGGCCTTGAAGCGCTGCTGGTGTTCAGCGCTCCTAAAGCGGTGGCTGTCATATTCGGGAGCGGAACTGGTTCCTTCAGCCGCTTTATCCTTCCTAGATCTCTTTGAGGCAAGTTTCCTCGGGGCCATCTCCTGCAAGGACAAACATTTGGAAGTTAGTTTTACAAGATAACGCTTGTCTTAACGCAAAAAACGTCATGCTAACCCCTCCGGTTTAGAACGAAATCATGCCCACGTTTAGAGTAACACATTTATGCACATGCGTATGTGTAGAATATCCTACTATCTATATCAACATAGAGGCCATCCAACACATTCTAATTATCATACATATATATGCATTTTGAAAAGAACACATATTCTCACGCTTAAGGCATTGCGTCAAAATTTACACTTAACTATGTCCTAAACATTTGCTATCACAAACTACCTACACACACTCGAAATATATATACCATACAAACTTTCATTGTTTCACTCACACTTATGCATATTGGCAAGATACTTAACATTATGCACATTCTTGCATTCAAAAGGGAATCACGTGCTATCATACATTCATTTAGGAAGTGACCTCAATATTCCTTCACCCTTTGCAAAGAAATTCATGTCCTTTATATTTACACATATATCTACACACCATTGAAAAGCATTTCCCATGTTACTTAGGTGCAAAGTACTAATCATGGGGCAGCCCAAATTCTTACAAACAAGTCCCTATTTTCATTCTTTTCTAATTCTAAAACTATTTTTTGGATTCCTAGCCATAAGCATGTTTCCTTGCATTGAAGCTACGAGTTTGGGTTCCTAAGCTTGGAATTGCATTTGGACACCTATTTTGAATCTCCTATGCTGTACCTACATACATAAAACAGCCCCACCATCCCAATTTTACAAAATCATATTCATACACCATTGGGGCATTTCACCGAACACTTGGTGAGCGCATGTTTGGACATGAATTGCAGGAGAATAGGAGCAATGTGGCATGCCCCATTGCTTCAGAATACAACCTAGGCCTAAGGCCTTTTCATTCAAATCCTCAATTCAAGAAAACAAGCACCAAAGCAAACCAAAACTACCTCACAAATATAAGCATGTTCTCACAATTTAAGGACCAAAAGATGAAGAAAACACATCAATGGGAAGCAAAAACATCAAGGATGGAATACTTACTTGTTGGAGTGAATAGAAACACCAAAAACGAAAGCAAAATGCGATCAAAAGTGGCTTAGGGGAGCAAGAAACTGCAAGCCTTCGTGTTCCTTATCTTTTGAATGAGGGGGGGGGGGGGAAGTTTTTGGATGCCAAAATGTTCCCCTCCCTCGTTTTTTAGAATTTGGGTGCAGGGGTTGCTCGCCCAGGCGAGCTCAGCTCGCCCAAGCGAGCTAACCTGCCACATTTTTTTTTTTGAGGGGAACATTAACCATGTCCCCTGCTCCCTTACGGGCTAGCGTTTGCCTTCTTGAACCTACTTAGACTAGAATTAGGTGTCGATTACTTATTTAAAACAAACAATAGTAAAAGAAACTGCGAACGGAAATGATACTGGGCTGCCTTGCAGCGACGTTCTCTGCTTGTTTAGCGCCGGGAAGGGGTGGCGCTTGGTCGATCATGATCCTATCCTTCATTCGCTTCCATCCCTAAGTACCTGCAAGTAAGAGCCAAATGATATGCGACCAATCGTGACCGGTCATCGTCTTACCTTGGTCGATTTCTGCCATTGACTTGTCTTGACTTTTGATTATGGCCTGAGATGATTCTGCTCCTTGCTATCATAAGATATGCATATGCATGTGCATGTATGAATGTTCCTAATGCGATGACTTTCTTTTAGTGGCGGCTGGTTAGATTCAATTTTAAATAAGCGTTTGGGGCACCCCATACACCGAGCGAAGAGGGCTCAAGCTTATAACAAATCTAAAACACAAAGTTTGAAACCAAAGGGAGGACTAAAACCTCGCCTATCTTTTCCTCTTTTTAAAAGAACAAGAAAAATACAGAGGAAGGGAATCCCTGGAGGAAACCAGGAAGAACAAAAAACTCAGAATTGAAAGAACATGCAATGGTCCTCTTGATTGCCCCATATTTCAAGCGTAATATCGTTTAACTACATCGGAGTTCACGGGCGAGGGCAATTCCTCGCCATCCATGTGGGTGAGTATCAAAGCACCCCCAGAAAAGGCTCTTTTCACCATGAAAGGTCCTTCATAATTTGGGGCCCACTTGCCTCGTTTATCTTTAACAGCGTGGGACATCTTCTTCAACACGAGGTCCCCCTCGTTGAACTTGCGCGGGCGTACCTTCTTGCCGAATGCGTTCTTTATCCTTCGTTGATACAAACGCCCATGGCTCATGGCAGCCAAACGCTTACCTTCAATAAGGTTAAGTTGGTCGTAGCGTGCTTGAGCCCATTTTGACTCTTCTAGGCCTGACTCCGCCATTATCCTCTGAGAAGGAACCTCTACCTCAAAAGGGAGCATTGCTTCCATCCCATAAACCAAGGAATACGGCGTTGCCCCAGTAGAAGTTCGCACCGAGCTTCTGTACCCGTGTAGGGCGAAAGGCAACATCTCATGCCAATCTTTGTATGACACCGTCATCTTTTGAACAATCTTCTTGATATTCTTATTCGCAGCCTCTACAGCCCCATTCATCTTTGGCTGATAAGGGGTAGAGTTATGATGCTGGATCTTGAAGTCTTCGCACATCTCCTGCATCATCTTATTGTTTAGATTGGTGCCATTGTCAGTAATGATCTTCCTGGGGAGTCCGTATCGACAAATCAACTCCTTCTTTATGAATCTAACTACCACATTCCTTGTGACGTTAGTATAAGAAGCTGCTTCGACCCATTTGGTGAAGTAATCTATTGCCACAAGAATGAAGCGGTGACCATTCGACGCTTTGGGTTCAATGGCCCCAATGACATCTATTCCCCACATGGAAAAAGGCCAAGGGGCGGACATAACATTCAGAGGATGTGGCGGAACATTGACATTGTCCGCGTATGCCTGACATTTATGACATTTCCTTACATGAGCGCAACAATCGTTTTCCATGGTGAGCCAATAATAGCCGGCCCTAAGGATTTTTCTGGCCATAGCATGCCCATTGGCATGTGTCCCAAAGGAACCCTCGTGGATCTCCTCAATCATGAAGTTCGCCTCTTTGGCATCTACGCATCGTAGGAGGGTCATGTCGTGGTTTCGTTTGTATAGGATAGTACCACTTACAAAGAAACTAGTAGCCAATCTCCTCAACGTCCTTTTGTCATTGTCAGAAATCCCTGGTGGGTATTCTTTATTCTCGACATACTGCTTGATGTCGAAATAACACGGTTTCCCATCCCGCTCTTCCTCTATTGCATAACAATATGTCGGCCTGCCTTGAGATTTGAATTCGATGTACGGAAGATCCCCGTGTGGGGCAAGTTGAAACATGGATGCCAGGGTGGCTAGCGCATCAGCCATTTGATTCTCTTCCCGAGGTATGTGGTGGAAGGAAATGTCGTCAAAGTACTTGGCTAACCTCAAGATGTGAGTTTGATAGGGTATCAACTTCGAATCCCTAGTTTCCCATTCTCCTTTCAACTGGCGTATGACCAAAGCTGAGTCTCCATACACCTTGAGTAATTTCACATCAAAATCAATCTCCGCCTGAACCCCGAGGGCGCATGCCTCGTACTTGGCCATATTGTTGGTACAATCAAAACCTAGCCTAGCCGTGAAAGGAATACACTGATCATCCGGGGATACAAGGACTGCCCCTACTCCGTGGCCCAAAGCATTGGATACCCCATCGAAGCAAACAATCCATTTGTCTATGTCCTCGTGCATCCGCTTCTCTTCAAACAGGGCCATGATATCTTCATCTGGAAACTCGGGGTGCATCGGCCGATAATCCTGGAGGGGTTGTTGGGCCAAATAATCCGCTAAGGCACTTCCCTTTACCGTCTTTTGGGTGACGTAAATGATATCGAATTCAGATAATAGTACCTTCCACCTAGCGATTCATCCCGTGAGGGATGGTTTTTCAAAGATGTATTTCACGGGATCCATTTTGGAAATAAGCCACGTGATGTGGCTGAGCATGTACTGCCTAAGCCGATGTGATGCCCACACCAGAGCACAACACGTCCTTTCCAACATTGAGTAATTCATCTCACATGCGGAAAACTTCTTGCTCAGATAGTAGATGGCTTGCTCCTTTTTCCCAGAATCATCATGCTGACCCAACACGCACCCCATAGACTCGTCCAACACGGTCATGTACAGGAAAAGAGGTCTTCCTGTTACGGGTGGCATGAGCACCGGGGGATTCGCGAGACTCTGTTTGATCTTATCGAAGGCCTCTTGGCAGTCACTGTTCCACAGGACCGCCTGGTTCTTACGTAAAAGCTTAAAAATGGGCTCACAGGTAAGGGTGAGTTGTGAGATAAATCTCGCGATATAGTTCAACCTTCCCAAAAACCCCCGAACCTGCTTCTCCGTGCGTGGTTCTGGCATTTCAAGGATGGCCTTCACTTTCTCGATGTCTATCTCTATCCCTTTCTGACTTACGATAAATCCTAGCAGCTTCCCCGACTTCACCCCAAAGGTGCACTTGGTTAGGTTCAATTTTAATTGGTATTTCCGCAATCTTCCAAACAGCTTACGCAGATTGACAAGGTGTTCGTCCTCAGTTCGAGACTTGGCAATCATGTCATCTACGTAGACCTCTATTTCCTTATGCATCATGTCATGGAACAACGCCACCATGGCACGCTGATAGGTTGCCCCAGTGTTTTTCAACCCGAAGGCCATCACTTTATAGCATAATGTCCCCAATAGGGTGACGAAAGTGGTCTTCTCTACATCTTCGGGTGCCATCTTTATTTGATTATACCCCGAGAAACCATCCATCAATGAGAAAAGGGAGAATTTGGCTGTATTATCTACCAATATGTAAATGTGTGGCAGGGGAAAATTGTCTTTAGGACTGGCTCGGTTCAAGTCCCGGTAGTCTGCACACATTCGAACCTTGCCGTCCTTTTTCGGGACTGGGACAATGTTGGCCACCCACTCCGGGTACCGCGCCACAGCTAAGAAACCTGCATCAAACTGCTTCCTTACTTCTTCTTTAATTTTTAAAGACATCTCGGGGACTAAACCTGCATCAAACTTTTGCTTAACCGGAGAAGACCCAGGATTCAAAAGCAACTTATGCTGCACAATGTCGGAATCCAGACTGGGCATGTCTTGATACGACCACGCAAAGACATCTTGATACTCTTCAAGAAGGGTTATCAAGCCTTGGCGGATAGGTGCGGTCATGCCGGTTCCTACCTTTACTTCTTTCTTTTCCTCCGTGGTCCCCAAGTTTACCACTTCGGTTTCTTCTTGGTGAGGCTTCATTTCACGTTCTTCCTGAGCGACCAACCTCTCCAACTCTGGTGACAGGACGTCCTCTTCCTCTTCCTCGTTTATCGTTTGGCTTATATCTCGATCGAAATCGATTGTCAAACCCTCGTTGTTAGGATCTTCAAAGAATCGACCCTCATATCTATACCAAACAAGACAAAAGAAACAAAAACATGCAAAATGATATGAGAAAGGGTGGTACTGCAAGAACAGATGAAACGAGATCTCTTTGTTTATTTAATAAGGTAGGTTTCACAAAACAAAAGAGAATGGAAATCTATAGGCTCTAATTACATTGAATCAGCGGTATAGACTTCTTACTGGCTTATCACGCGCCAGTTCCCCACTTGGGAATCGGGGTGGCATGGTTGCACAAAACTTGGTGGGTCTTGAGGGAACTCCTATTCTATTGCGGCCACCTCCTCTTCGGACACCATTCCAGCGCTGGCGAAACACTGGCTAATACGGCCGGGCCATACCCTATCCGCCCAAAATCTTGACGGCAGGTTCCTCCTCCCCGGCATCCCGAGTTCATACCCTAATCCATACTTGTATGGATTTCCCTTGATACCGACCACGTTGGCCTTCCCGACGCAGTCCTTGCCTAGATCCATTCCGGGCTCAAATCCGTTCCTGAGCATAACACGCGCCACCATTATGGCCGCTTTGGAGAGAGAAGGTAGCGACGGACTTGGTTCCACAGCGTCGCAGCTCACCACCTCAAAAGATTGGAAAGCCGTTTCCAATGATTCTTCCGCTGCTTCTACGTACAGTGCGGAGGAGGGGCAGCTCACTAACATATCCTCTTCACCCGACACTATCACTAAAAGTCCACCCACTGCGAACTTCAATTTCTGGTGAAGCGTTGAACGGACCACTCCCAGGGCATGAATCCACGGTCTTCCCAAGAGGCAGCTATAGGCGGGATTTATATCCATTACTTGAAACACCACATTGCAAGTGTGGGGGCCTATCTGAATGGGAATGTCGATTTCCCCCATTACTTCCCGCCGAGTACCATCAAAGGCTCGCACCACCATCGAGCTCGGTTTTAAACGTGACGCACTAAAAGGAAGCTTTTCCAAAGTGGTCTTCGGCATTACATTTAAACTCGATCCGTTGTCGATAAGTACCTTTGCGACAACGTGGTCCATACATCTCACCGACACATGTAGAGCCTTGTTGTGTCCTCTCCCCTCAACGGGAATCTCTTCTTCCGCAAACGCGATGTAGTTGTTGGTGGTTATATGATTAATGATGCCTTCGAAACCCTCCACCGAGATATCATGTGCTACATGGGCATCGTTAAGAACCTTCATCAATAGCGCACGATGAGGCTCGGAGTTTATGAGTAGTTCAAGCAAAGAGATCCTTGCTGGAGTTTTATTCAGTTGTTCGACTACCTTAAACTCGCTTTGTTGGATGAGGCGGAGGAACTCATGGGCCTCTTCCAATGTCACCGTTTTTCCTTGAAGACCTTCTTTCTCTTCAGCCCCTCTTCCCACTGGAGGATCTACTTCCTTTGAGGGGGTGGCTATGTCTGTGGGCTCTTGGACCATGGGCGCTTTCGCTTTGGAGGGCAATTCCGCCGGGTGAGGGGAAGCGAACACCCGACCACTGCGGGTTACGCCACTGAGGCCGGTGATGTTGGTCACCTTAGCTGACAGGGATTCAACTTCGGTAGGGGTATACTTCCACGGAACGACCTTATTACTTTGATATGTAAATGGCGTTGGCTTGGGCGCTGTACGGGGATACATGGTGTGGAGCCGGTCCCTTTCCTAGTAAAACATATCACTATGGCCTTGGGGGTTAGAGGAACCTTCTTCTCTTCCGACTGCATGCAAATTTGTGGTTCTTCCCTCCCTCCTATGGACACTTCAAGCTGCCCGCAATCCATGAACCGGTGAAGCAATTTTTCTACCGCGGGACAAGTTTCCATGTCGTGCGACTCCTCGAGGTGAAAAAACCACTCGTCCCTTTCGCCTCCACCACGGGAGACCATACACGCCGCTTGCAGTGATTGGTAGATGAAGCGTCTGGAAGTAGCTACCTCTCCTAAACTCTTTGCCCGCGATAGCCCATCCTCCCCGCCATGACTAGCTAGCAGATTAGTTTTAACATTTGGGCCTTCCTCTTGAAACGATAGCCAACCGGCACTAATTAGGTGTTGTACCTTATATTTGAACGGGTGGCAGGAGTCAATGTTGTGTCCGGGAACTCCACTATGGTACGCACACTTGGCACCCAGATCATACCACTTGGGGTAGGGTGGCTGGAGGACCTTCCCGGGTATGGCCACCACCAAATGATTCTCCAATAATGAAGGCCATAACTCGGAGTATGCCATGGGAATAGGAGAGAAGTTATCTTTCGGGGGCGGGTGTTGTGCATATTTATAGCTCGCGCCGGGGGCTGTATTATTAACTGGCCGAGGAGCGGCTGGAGCTGTGCGTTGGGTCGGTGCTCTTTCTGCTGCGGGTGGTCCTTTTACTTGAGTCGGGAGGGAATTCCCGGCTCGGATTAAAAAATTTGGGGGATTGGGCTGGTATGAGCTTTGGATATTTTGGGGTGCTTTCATCCACGTCGGGGCGGTGGTGACCGCGTGGGCATCTCCTTCCTTTTTCCTCGCGCCCACTACTGGGACTCTTCTGTTGTTGTTGGGGGCCACATTGGAAGCATATTCGAATTGCCTTTTCGTAATCCAGATTCAATCCTTTCTCCAGCGAAGACGAGATCCGCAAAGTTAGCTGGCATGTAGCCTATCAGCTTTTCATAGTAGAACGTGGGTAACGTATCTACCATAATTGTGATCATCTCCCTTTCCGTCATGGGCGGTACGACTTAGGCTGCGAGATCTCTCCATCTTTGGGCATATTCCTTAATGGACTCATGCTCTCACTTAGTCATACTCTGAAGCTGGTTCCGATCGGGAGCCATGTCCGTATTGTACTAGTACTGCCTAATGAAGGCAGTTGCCAAGTCCTTCCATGATCGGATCTGGGAAGCTTCCAGATTGGTATACCATGCTACAATTGCTCCGGCCAAGCTGTCTTGAAAGAAATGGACCAACAATTTCTCGTCCGCAGAATATGCCCCCATTTTTCGGCAATACATCCGAAGATGCCCCTTCGGACATGTCGTACCTTTGTATTTATCAAAGTCCGGTACTTTGAACTTGGGAGGGATGACGATGTTGGGCACGAGACATAAATCCGCTAAATACGAGAATGGGTAATTGCCGAGGCCCTAGACTGCTCTCAACCTTTCTTCAAGCGCCTCAATCTTTCCCTTATCTTCCGCAAAGGGAACAGATTCTTTTACGGGTGTGGGTGAGGCCGGGGTATGATGGACTATGTTTGGTTGGGGTAGTTCATGCGGGGACGGATCTTTGAGGTGGAGCAGGGGGCCAAGATGGGTATCTCCTTCACCATCGTCTTGCCCGGGATAGTCTTCATAAGGTGGGAGTTGCCCCTCAAAAGTAGGGGCTTGGCTTAAATCTTCCGGGGTGGCATGGGGGGTGAAGTCCGGAGGCAGGCCATAAGAATAAGCTTGCGGACTATACCTTCGGCCGAACACGGCCGTGTTTCTGTCTAGGCCCGGATTCAAGGCGGGCTGCAGCACCGGCTCCGCTTCCCTAACTGTACTGGAGGCGGTTGCGGTGGCTTTATCCTCTATGGTTTTCTGGAGTTTTAACATGACCTCCGAGATGGAAGCCATTTGATCTTTTAAGGCCGATAGATCGGCCTTCATCTGTTCCTACACGCCCTCTTCATTATCCATTTTTCTGGATCGAGTGTTATAGGGGTGCCTTGGTGTTTTCTTAGTTATGATGAAATTCCTAAAGAAATAAACAACGGTGAGTATGCCACCAAAACATGAGTATGCAAATGGATGATCGGAGCACTTGGATCCACCCCAAGGTTTTTTAGATAACATGGTGAGTTCAGAACTTCTCATTTTATAAAAAGAACAAAGCTTTCATCTAGCCAAGGTTATACAAAAGGTGTTACAAGAGAACCTAACGATTCCTAATTATATGGGCCATCAAATCTATCATGTGTTGACAGTAATTGATTAACCCATGAATCTCCTCGGGGGCAGTACACACTTCGGCCATGGCTTTTGCTTTGGCTAATAGACGCGGGAGGTCTTGACTTCCATTCAAGGTCAAGGCGAATCTATCCATCCACATAGTCGCTTCTTGATGCAGAGCATCAATCACCCTCCCCCTTGCTTCTTTTTCGGCATACACTTGTGCAAAATCCTCCACTAGCTTTTGTTCATGGGCCATGGACTGGTTCAATTCTTCCTTGTATTGCCCTATGATAGCTAGCATGCTTTGCTCCGTGGCTTCCAAGTGTTGAGCCAAACTCCTTTTGGACCTCGACAAGCAACTAACTCTTCTTTTAAGATCATGCCATGCACCCGTGACCGATCTCTCTCCTCTCTTCGGAGCTTGAGCTCATTGTTGCTACCCCACAATGCTCCTCGGAATTTCTCTCGGCCATATTCCTCCTTGCGAGCCCTTTTGGTTTCTTGTTCAAGGGCTTTTGCAGTGGCCGCGTTTTCCTCTTGTAACTCGGCGCACTCCTTCCGGATGTGTGTAGCAGCTAACTTGAACTTCTCCTTGGCGAGTCTTGCCTTTCCTAACTCTAATTTTAAAGCTCGGACTTCTTCATCTTCCTCCGGAGCTTCGAAGTTCTCCTCATCGATAACTTTCAATTTGGTGAGCCAATCTAACCCCCGCGTGTGAATTCTTAGCCATCCATGATAACCTCCGATGACGCCATTACGGATCCCCCTAAGCTCCTTGTCTTTCCTCAACGGACTTCTCCACGCCTTGTGGATTCTTTGTATCGCCTTGAGACTTTGTGCGCCTAGATTCCTCACAAGGAAAGGCGAGAGACTTTCTTCGGTTGGCGCTCCCCTCATGGGATACCCTAGCTGTCTTATGGCGAGTGCGGGATTATAATTAATACAACCCCTAGTCCCTATCAGTGGAACATTAGGGTAGTCCCCACACGAGAAAAGAACTCCTTCCTTGCCTTCCTTCCAATGAGGAAACCAATTGATTGCGCTACCCCCTATCCTAGCCAAATGTTAGTCCCAATCGACTCTTCCTTTTTCGGCGCATGAGCGATAGCTTTGAAGCGGACACGGGTGTCTCGTGTCTTGTCGGAATAGGTGTGAAATCAACCATACACAGAGAGCGGGCAAACAACAGACAATCCGCGCGCTGTTTTTCTCACACCTCCGGTCAAAGGTGTCAAACAAATCTGCCAAGATAGCCACCACTGGACTTTCCTTGCTATGGTGATATGCGAGGAAAGCATCAATGGCGGCTAGGTCTACCAAACCGTCGACGTTCGGGAAGAGGACAACCCCAAAAATCAGCAAGGCTAAAATATCTGCAAACGGGCCCCACTTCTCTTGGCTCGCCATATCCCTTGCCTTTCCTTCCAAGTATTTCCGAGGCAAGCCCACTACGTCGTTCCGAGTTTGCTTCGTGCGATCCAACTCCTTTGCTGAATCCCCAACCACAGCCGCAATCTTGCTCAAGGAAGGTAGAAAACCGGAGAAGAGATATGGTTTCCTCCCCCCTAGAGGGCATCCTAATATTTCCTCAAACTCTTCAATAGTTGGGACCATTTGGAAGTCCCCAAACGTGAAACACCTCAACGACTGGTCGTAGTATTGGGCGAGGGATACGACAGCTTCCGTAAATACCTCCGCCGCGGCCAAATCTAGAATCTTCCCGTACACTTTGCGAAAGGCTTTCCTTTGGAGAGGTCTCATCAATCGTCCTAATTCCTTGAGGCTAGTGACATCTAGACTTTTAACCTTGACTTGATAAAACCTTTTGCCATTTTGATTTGTCCCCATCATTTACCTAAAAAAGGGGTGGATCAAGACTCCGACATGAATGATGCAATGCGTATGCATGAAACAGGAGGAAAACAACACAAAGGGGGAAATCACACACACGAGACCGCAGAGATCCAATTTTAATGCTACGTTTGGGCATGATGGCGCCTCGACATAGCATTAAAAAGGTTGCGTATTACTCTAAAGAAACCAAACACCACTAGCAAAAACTATAAACTAGTGCTATTTATCAAAAGATGCATGAGAACAAATGGCACGGAGCGTGTTTGCTCTTTGCCCCTATTTGGGAACCTATAGGACAATATCTAGGGGTCTCTAATAACTACTCCCCAACAATTCATAACTCACACGGCTGTTTTCTAGAGGTATCATCACTCAAGATAATAATATTGTGGCAGTATCATCCCATGAACCCGGGTGTAGGGCCCCTTTTTACTCAAAAACCCGTAGGTGCTTAGAATGCAGTGTAAAGAATGCAAAATAGACAACAGTTATTTACATTTTACACAGTTCAATGAAAGCACACACAAAGTTTCACAATTCTACAATTCCTAAAATAGGCCTAACTCACAAACGTCCCCAGTGGAGTCGCCAACAGTCGCAACGTGCCCTTCGCGGGCGAGCGAGGGCGAGGCTCTCGAGTGCGCTTTCCAAAGGAGGAAAGATGCGCGGAGTCGCCACCAACGTTTATTTGTGGAAAACATCGGAAAAACCGAAGGAAACTGGTCAAAAGGAAAATTCTAAGTTCGGGAGTTGTATTTACGCGTGAGGAAGGTATTAGCACCTCTCACGTTTGTCTCAAAGGACAACAGTCTATTTTTTAGAATTGTGGAATTGTGTTTATCTTAACTTTATTTCTTTTTATTTTTTGAGGTCGACAAAAGCGGGGCTCTTGCTCCTACGTACCCTCCATTAAAGAGGAAATCAGACCTACGTAGTTCTTCCTTATGCGTGAATCAAGCGATTCTTTTTACTGGAAGGGTGATCATTTTAAGGCGTTGGACCTTTAAAAATGATCCATTTTACTTAGGAAGAAACTGAAATGATAAACTTTCAAAAACCTATTTTTGTGGACGAGCTTGACTAGGCGAGTTTGATTTTAGCCTTAGTTTCACTTTAGTTATTAGTCAATTCAATTAAGAATGAGAAATCCCAAAGAGAAAACGTCCGATTGATCTTTCGCTTTTATTTTACTAAAAGGTATTTTTTGACTATTATATTATTAGTTTACCTCTTTTTTTATTTCCAACGTGGTTACAGCACGACCGAACGGTCGGAATTCATTTTAACCAAAATTAACGGATGATACAATTCAAACGATCGGTGGAAATTTATTTTTATTTTTAGATTAAGCGAGAAATGACTTAAATAAATGGCTTAAGCACGTCAAAAGGGGGTATAAAAAGCAAATGAAAACGAGAATAAAAATACATGAAACGAAATGTGGACCACCACGGGTACATAGAATGAATTGAAAAGCTTGGTTTGAGGTACTTACCCGTTGAAGACTGAAGAAAACGAAGAACGAACGATGAATCTTGAAGAACGGTCGAGAATCTTCGCGTAATTACTCATGGAAACGTTACGAAAACGTTACGGAAGCGCCTCGGCTTGGATTTCTTCACGGAACTAATTATCCTCAGCAATTTCGAGAGAGAGAAAAGTGCCTAAGGGGCTGAACCCTTTTCTTCTTCACTTCTCCCCCTATTTATAGCAAAATAGGGGAGAAGCTTGCCGCCCAGCTCGCCCAGGCGAGCAAGGTTGCTTCCTCCAGAAGCAACAGCCTTCTGGAGGAATCTTCTGGAGGGCCAACTGGGCCTGGTTGCTATTTGCACCCCCCCTTTTACTAAATGCACCCCCTTCTATTTTTTGGTAATTCTTTTTCCGTAATGTTACGAAACTTTACGAATTTTGTAACGATACTTATTTTTCTTCCGCAAGGTTACGAATCCTTACGGATTACGTATTTACTCTTTTTTAGCTTTCGAAGAAGTTACGGAAACTTACGGATTGCGCAAAACACCTCTTTTCGATTTCCGTCACATTACGGAATTTCACGGATTGCGCAAGCCTGCTTCCTTTTGATTTTTGAGACGTCTCGGGACTTCATTTATTGTGCAACAAAGGACGCCAAGTATCTCAAAGCGGCTAACCAAAGGTTGCATGTCATCAAGTAATAATCCCCGGACGAAATTAGGGTATGACAATGGATAATGAAGAGGGCGTGCAGGAACAGATGAAGGCCGATCTATCGGCCTTAAAAGATCAAATGGCTTCCATCTCGGAAGTCATGTTAAAACTCCAGAAAACCATAGAGGATAAAGCCACGGCAACCGCCTCCAGTACAGTTAGGGAAGCGGAGCCGGTGCTGCAGCCCGCCTTGAATCCGGGCCTTGACAGAAACACGGCCGTGTTCGGTGGAAGGTATAGTCCGCAAGCTTATTCTTATGGCCTGCCTCCGGACTTCACCCCCCGTGCCACCCCGGAAGATTTAAGCCAAGCCCCTACTTTCGAGGGGCAACTCCCACCTTATGAAGACTATCCCGGGCAAGACGATGGGGAAGGAGATACCCATCTTGGCCCCCTGCTCCACCTCAAAGATCCGTCCCCGCATGAACTACCCCAACCGAACATAGTCTGTCATACCCCGGCCTCACCCACACCCATAAAAGAATCTATTCCCTTTGCGGAAGATAAGGGAAAGATTGAGGCGCTTGAAGAGAGGTTGAGAGCAGTCGAGGGCCTCGGCAATTACCCATTCTCAGATTTAGCGTATTTATGTCTCGTGCCCAACATCGTCATCCCTCCCAAGTTCAAAGTACCGGACTTTGATAAGTACAATGGAACGACATGTCCGAAGGGTCATCTTCGGATGTATTGCCGAAAGATGGGGGCGTATTTTGCGGACGAGAAATTGTTGGTCCATTTCTTTCAAGACAGCTTGGCCGGAGCAGCTGTAGCATGGTATACCATTCTGGAAGCTTCCCAGATCCGATCATGGAAGGACTTGGCAACTGCCTTCATTAGGCAGTACCAGTACAATACGGACATGGCTCTCGATCGGAACCAGCTTCGGGGTATGACTAAACGAGAGCATGAGTCCATTAAGGAATATGCCCAGAGATGGAGAGATCTCGCAGCCCAAGTTGTATCGCCCACGCAGTCACCACCGCCCCAACATGGATGAAAGCACCCCAAAATATCCAAAGCTCATACCAGCCCAATCCCCCAAATTTTTTAATCCGAGCCGAGAATTCCCTCCCGACTCAAGTAAAAGGACCACCCGCAGCAGAAAGAGCGCCAGCCCGACGCACAGCTCCAGCCGCACCCCGGCTAGTTAATAATACAGCCCCCGGCGTGACCTATAAATATGCACAGCAACCGAAAGACAACTTCCCTTCTATTCCCATGGCATACTCCGAGTTATGGCCTTCATTATTGGAGAATCATTTGGTGGTGGCCATACCCGGGAAGGTTCTCCAGCGACCCTACCCCAAGTGGTATGACCCGGGTGCCAAGTGTGTGTACCATAGTGGAGTTCCCGGACACAATATTGACTCCTGCATCCCGTTCAAGTATAAGGTGCAGCACCTGATTAGTGCCGGCTGGCTATCGTTTCAGGAGGAAGGCCCGAATGTTAAAACCAACCCGCTAGCTAGTCATGGAGGGGCTAGCGTGAACGCCGTCAAAGAGGACGGGCCATCACGGACAAAGAGGTTAGGAGAGGTGGCTACTGCTAGACGCTTCATCTATCAATCACTGCAAGCGGCGTGCATGGTCTCCCGTGGCGGATCACCTCGGGGAGTCGCACGACATGGAAACCTATCCCGCAGTGGAAGAATTGCTTCAGCGGCTCATGGATTGCGGGCAGCTTGAAATATCCATAGGCCCTAGTGATATATTTTACTAGGAAAGGGACCGACCTTAGGCCTATGTTGTATTCTGAAGCAATGGGGCATGCCACATTGCCCCCATTCTCTTGCAATTTATGTCCAAACGTGCGCCCACCAAGTGCTCGGTGAAATGCCCCATTGATATATGAATATGATTTTGCAAAATTGGGATGGTGGGGTTGTTTTATGTATGTAGAGATAGCATAGGAAAGTCAAAATAGATGCCCAAATGCAATCCCAAGCTTAGGAACCCAAACTTTTTAAGCTTCAGTGCAAGAAAACATACTCATGACTAGGAACCCAAAATTTGGTTTTAGAATTTGAAAAGCATGAAAATATGGACTTGTTTGTAAGAATTTGGGCTGCCCAATGATTGGTACTTTGCACCTAAGTAACGTGGGAAATGCTTTTCAATGGTGTGTAGATATGTGTGTAAATATAAGGGGCATAAAATTCCTCACCAAGTATGAACAAGTTGTTTTCCTAAATGAATGTATGATAGCATGGAATGCCCTTTTTAATGCAAATGAGTGCAGGATGTAATTAGCTTTCCGATATGCATATAAATAAATATGATAGAAACAATAAAAATTTGTATGGTGTACTTCAAATGTATGTAGGTAGTTTGTGATAGCAAAATGTTTAGGATATAAATTAGGTGTAAAGTTTGACGCAACACTTTGAGCATGAAAGTGTGTATCACTGGTTACCGATTTCCAGGAGGAGATAGTTCGCCGGCGGTGGGCATCACTGGTTACCCCCATGGCCAAGTTCGATCCAGACATAGTCCTCGAATTTTATGCCAATGCTTGGCCTACAGAGGAAGGCGTGCGAGATATGAGGTCCTGGGTGAGGGGTCAGTGGATCCCATTTGATGCAGATGCTATCGGCCAGTTCCTGGGATACCCTTTAGTACTGGAAGAGGGCCAGGAGTGCGAGTATGGCCAGAGGAGGAACTGGTCCGATGGGTTCGATGAGGAGGCCATCGCCCAGTTGCTCTGTATACCGGGGCAGGATTTTGCCCGGACTGCTGCCGGGAGACGGGTGCGGATCATGCACACCAACATGACCACCCTGACTCAGATCTGGATGACTTTGCTGCTCAGCAACATCTAGCCCAGCGACCATAATTCCGACCTCCCCCTGCCAAAGTGTCAGCTGGTGTATGCCATCCTGACGCGGATGATCATTCATGTGGCTCAGTTAATCGCTGATGCCATCTATATATTTGCAGGTATGGCGCGTACCAGGCACCCTCTGGACCCGGATAAGTCCAACAAGGCCCTGGGTTTTTCCGCCTTGATCACAGGACTCTGCCAGTCATTCGGAGTCCCTGTCACACCTAGCAAGGTGATTCGGCCGCCCATCACCCGAGCTTTTATTGAGAAGTATTGCACACAGAGACAGGCCCAGGGGGATGCTCCACAGGCCGCAGACGCGCCGCCACCTCATCAGGCCGGTCCATCCGGATCGTTTGATACGGAGCAGTATTTGCGGCATTTGGTTCGCCAGCAGGCGGCCAACCACCGGGCACATGTAAAGACCCATGATTGTCTTTATCAGATGAGTCTCAGCCTGTAGAGCCAGGGCTTTACTTCTTTTCCGTGCCCTACTCCAGACCAGTTCAGTGCAGAGGTCGCATGACCTGGAGATTGGCCTGAGGCTCGGGCAGGAGAGGCGCCAGCAGAGGCACCAGCAGAGGCTCCCGACAAGGCAGATGAGGCCCGCGAGGACGAGGAGATGACCGATTTACTTGATTTCTTAGGAGGGAGCGGGGCCACATGATTGGGAGATTCCTTGATCCATATTTCTTTTTGTTTCCATTTGTTTTTTCTGTTACATATTATCTTATTTTTGTTTGACTAAGGGACTAACGTTTGTTTCATGTTTTGACTTTTGTTTTGTACATACATATCGTTTGAGTTGTTACGTCGGTACTTGTTTCATTGTTGTCAATAGTGTTTGTTGAAATTCCGGAACCGTGTAGAGTTTTTTATTTAGGGACGTCGTCCTAAAAATAAAATGAACCCAAAATCCTAATAAAAAGAAAGAAGCGTTGTGAATAAAAGTCATGTTGATAGAGAAAAGAAAATGTTTTATTTATACATGTATGTAAAAGGAAAATGTGTATAGAAGGTTTTTGTGTGTAAATGATGAGTGGAAAGAAATTCTTGTGTGTGTGAGCAACGAGTGTATATGAAGAAACTTTTGTGTGAACTATAAGTGTGTGTTGGGAAAAATGAAAAATCTTTGAATATAAATAAGGTTTGTATATAGGCCGTGTGACGTAAAGAGAAGAGTTCTAATGCGTGTACAAAAAAAGTTTGTCATGTATAAAAATATAGATGTACAAAGGAAGGTTTTCCTCATAAAGGACCACAGGTGTATAATTTTAGTGAATATATATAAAAATAAAACAAAATGTAAAAAGAAAGAAAGACCGTGAAGGTCAACATGTTATAGTTAAGAAGTATAAATCATTCGTAAAGAGCAAACGCATCTTCTGGAAACAAGGGACTGATGCTAAGAGTTTATTTTCCAGAATAAACCGAGATAAGAATGGATGAATGCGTTGAACTGATGAAAGAACATAACTTGGAAACGTTGGGTCTATCAGTGTAAATTCCCAACCGTAGTGTCACAATGCCATAAACGGGATGCTTGAGGGCCCATCTAGCTGTAGCCATGACTAATTTTGCACGTTGTTTTCAAATCATCATTGTCACGCGTGCCTTATGGAACAATATGGAAGCTCGGCCCGAAATTGACACCTTGACACCCAAATTTGTTTTGCCCCAGATATCAAGATTGGGTTCACACGATAAAAGACCCCATTGAAACACAACCTTAGACCTTTTTGAACATTGGCCCATAAAAAAGGGAATCCTCATTCTTTCCCCCGAAGCAAAGGACAGCGGAATCTCCTCAAGGGAGAGCGAATAGAATGCTAAAACCCGATTTCCCAAAGAAAGGGATGGGGAAGGAGAAGTGAAAAGAAAGAAAAGGATGAAATGGAAAGAAAGAAAAAGAAAAAAAAATGAAAATAAAGAAAAGAACAAAAAAGAAGAGGAAAGATTCCCGATCAAAGATCGAAAAGAAGTGAAAGGGAAAAGAAGCAATTCTTGATCAATGAAAAAAAGAGGACAGAAATTCTTCAAAGCCAGATTGCCACTCGGAATCATTCTTGACTGACAATATCCCACCCCACATGAACAAAGAGGAAGAGACCGAAACACCCAGCTTCCTCTCCAAAAAACACTATCCTCGAGAAAATCCTATTGGTCCGTGATCGTACGTTTGATCTTTGATTCGATAGGAAATCGTGTGCAAAATGAAGTCATGGTGCAGTTATGGTTTGGGAATAGGATAAAACACTTGCCTTGTGAGTTTTATACACTATGAGTGATTTATTTTCAGCTTAGCCCGATGTTTCCCTTGCATGTTCATTTGAAAGCTAAAAGTTGACATCCTACCCTTCATTCTCGGTTACAAGGAAGATTACCCTTGGCACAAGTATATTGTTTCTCTAAGATGTGGTGCTCTCGCGAATGATTTATTTTTCTTTGCAAAAAGCATGTTATCCTTTTAGGTGGAAAAACCCGGTGGACCGTTCGGTCCTGCCAATCTTTTTCGGAGCCCATGAATTGCGTTCATGTATCCTCCACTTTCGAGTTTGGAGCTGTGTTTCATGATTGCCTAAGTGCGGACCCTCAAGGCAATCCTCCATTCTCCCCCTTTTTCGGAGCACCATGAATGTTATTGCCTATCGCTGTTCATGTGTCCTCCACTTTCGAGTTTGGAGCTGTGTTTCATGATTGCCTAAGTGCGGACCCTCAAGGCAATCCTCCATTCTACCCTTTTTTCGGAGCCCCATGAATGTTATTGCCTAGCGCTGTTCATGTGTCCTCCACTTTCGAGTTTGGAGATGTGTTTCATGATTGCCTAAGTGCGGACCCTCAAGGCAATCCTCCATTCTACCCTTTTTTCGGAGCCCCATGAATATTATTGCCTAGCGCTGTTCATGTGTCCTCCACTTTCGAGTTTGGAGCTGTGTTTCATGATTGCCTAAGTGCGGACCCTCAAGGAAATCCTCCATTCTCCCCCTTTTTCGGAGACCCATGAATGTTATTGCCTAGCACTGTTCATGTGTCCTCCACTTTCGAGTTTGGAGTTGTGTTTCATGATTGCCTAAGTGCGGACCCTCAAGGCAATCCTCCATTCTCCCCTTTTTTCGGAGCCCCATGAATGTTATTACCTAGCGCTGTTCATGTGTCCTCCACTTTCGAGTTTGGAGCTATGTTTCATGATTGCCTAAGTGCGGACCCTCACGGTAATCCTCCATTCTCCCCTTTTTTCGGAGCCCCATCAATGTTATTGCCTAGCGCTATTCATGTGTCCTCCACTTTCGAGTTTGGAGATGTGTTTCATGATTGCCTAAGTGCGGACCCTCAAGGCAATCCTCCATTCTCCCCCTTTTTTGGAGCCCCATGAATGTTATTGCCTAGCGCTGTTCATGTGTCCTCCACTTTCGAGTTTGGAGCTGTGTTTCATGATTGCCTAAGTGCGGACCCTCAAGGCAATCCTCCATTCTCCCCTTTTTTCAGAGACCCATGAATGTTATTGCCTAGCGCTGTTCATGTGTCCTCCACTTTCGAGTTTAGAGCTGTGTTTCATGATTGCCTAAGTGCGGACCCTCAAGGCAATCCTCCATTCTCCCCCTTTTTCGGAGCCCCATGAATGTTATTGCCTAGCGCTGTTCATGTGTCGTCCACTTTCGAGTTTGGAGCTGTGTTTCATGATTGCCTAACTGCGGACCCTCAAGGCAATCCTCCATTCTCCCCCTTTTTCGGAGCCCCATGAATGTTATTGCCTATCGCTGTTCATGTGTCCTCCACTTTCGAGTTTGGAGATGTGTTTCATGATTGCCTAAGTGCGGACCCTCAAGGTAATCCTCCATTCTCCCCCTTTTTCGGAGCCCCTTGAATGTTATTGCCTAGCGCTGTTCATGTGTCCTCCACTTTCGAGTTTGGAGCTGTGCTTCATGATTGCCTAAGTGCGGACCCTCAAGGCAATCCTCCATTCTCCCCTTTTTTTTCGGAGCCCCATGAATGTTATTGCCTAGCGCTGTTCATGTGTCCTCCACTTTCGAGTTTGGAGCTGTGTTTCATGATTGCCTAAGTGCGGACCCTCAAGGCAATCCTCCATTCTCCCCCTTTTTCGGAGCCCCATGAATGTTAATGCCTAGCACTGTTCATGTGTCCTCCACTTTCGAGTTTGGAGCTGTGTTTCATGATTGCCTAAGTGCGGACCCTCAAGGCAATCCTCCATTCTCCCCTTTTTTCGGAGCCCCATGAATGTTATTGCCTAGCGCTGTTCATGTGTCGTCCACTTTCGAGTTTGGAGCTGTGTTTCATGATTGCCTAAGTGCGGACCCTCAAGGGAATCCTCCATTCTCCCCCTTTTTCGGAGCCCCATGAATGTTATTGCCTAGCGCTGTTCATGTGTCCTCCACTTTCGAGTTTGGAGCTGTGTTTCATGATTGCCTAAGTGCGGACCCTCAAGGCAATCCTCCATTCTCCCCTTTTTTCAGAGACCCATGAATGTTATTGCCTAGCGCTGTTCATGTGTCCTCCACTTTCGAGTTTGGAGCTGTGTTTCATGATTGCCTAAGTGCGGACCCTCAAGGCAATCCTCCATTCTCCCCCTTTTTCGGAGCCCCATGAATGTTATTGCCTAGCGCTGTTCATGTGTCCTCCACTTTCGAGTTTGGAGCTGTGCTTCATGATTGCCTAAGTGCGGACCCTCAAGGCAATCCTCCATTCTCCCCTTTTTTTTCGGAGCCCCATGAATGTTATTACCTAGCGCTGTTCATGTGTCCTCCACTTTCGAGTTTGGAGATGTGTTTCATGATTGCCTAAGTGCGGACCCTCAAGGCAATCCTCCATTCTCCCCCTTTTTTGGAGCCCCATGAATGTTATTGCCTAGCGCTGTTCATGTGTCCTCCACTTTCGAGTTTGGAGTTGTGTTTCATGATTGCCTAAGTGCGGACCCTCAAGGCAATCCTCCATTCTCCCCTTTTTTCAGAGACCCATGAATGTTATTGCCTAGCGCTGTTCATGTGTCCTCCACTTTCGAGTTTAGAGCTGTGTTTCATGATTGCCTAAGTGCGGACCCTCAAGGCAATCCTCCATTCTCCCCCTTTTTCAGAGCCCCATGAATGTTATTGCCTAGCGCTGTTCATGTGTCGTCCACTTTCGAGTTTGGAGCTGTGTTTCATGATTGCCTAAGTGCGGACCCTCAAGGCAATCCTCCATTCTCCCCCTTTTTCGGAGCCCCATGAATCTTATTGCCTATCGCTGTTCATGTGTCCTCCACTTTCGAGTTTGGAGATGTGTTTCATGATTGCCTAAGTGCGGACCCTCAAGGTAATCCTCCATTCTCCCCCTTTTTCGGAGCCCCTTGAATGTTATTGCCTAGCGCTGTTCATGTGTCCTCCACTTTCGAGTTTGGAGCTGTGTTTCATGATTGCCTAAGTGCGGACCCTCAAGGCAATCCTCCATTCTCCCCCTTTTTCGGAGCCCCATGAATGTTATTGCCTAGCGCTGTTCATGTGTCCTCCACTTTCGAGTTTGGAGCTGTGTTTCATGATTGCCTAAGTGCGGACCCTCAAGGCAATCCTCCATTCTCCCCCTTTTTCGGAGCCCCATGAATGTTATTGCCTAGCACTGTTCATGTGTCCTCCACTTTCGAGTTTGGAGCTGTGTTTCATGATTGCCTAAGTGCGGACCCTCAAGGCAATCCTCCATTCTCCCCTTTTTTCGGAGCCCCATGAATGTTATTGCCTATCGCTGTTCATGTGTCCTCCACTTTCGAGTTTGGAGATGTGTTTCATGATTGCCTAAGTGCGGACCCTCAAGGCAATCCTCCATTCTCCCCCTTTTTTGGAGCCCCATGAATGTTATTGCCTAGCGCTGTTCATGTGTCCTCCACTTTCGAGTTTGGAGCTGTGTTTCATGATTGCCTAAGTGCGGACCCTCAAGGCAATCCTCCATTCTCCCCCTTTTTCGGAGCCCCATGAATGTTATTGCCTAGCGCTGTTCATGTGTCCTCCACTTTCGAGTTTGGAGCTGTGTTTCATGATTGCCTAAGTGCGGACCCTCAAGGCAATCCTCCATTCTCCCCCTTTTTCGGAGCCCCATGAATGTTATTGCCTAGCACTGTTCATGTGTCCTCCACTTTCGAGTTTGGAGCTGTGTTTCATGATTGCCTAAGTGCGGACCCTCAAGGCAATCCTCCATTCTCCCCTTTTTTCGGAGCCCCATGAATGTTATTGCCTATCGCTGTTCATGTGTCCTCCACTTTCGAGTTTGGAGATGTGTTTCATGATTGCCTAAGTGCGGACCCTCAAGGCAATCCTCCATTCTCCCCCTTTTTTGGAGCCCCATGAATGTTATTGCCTAGCGCTGTTCATGTGTCCTCCACTTTCGAGTTTGGAGCTGTGTTTCATGATTGCCTAAGTGCGGACCCTCAAGGCAATCCTCCATTCTCCCCTTTTTTCAGAGACCCATGAATGTTATTGCCTAGCGCTGTTCATGTGTCCTCCACTTTCGAGTTTAGAGCTGTGTTTCATGATTGCCTAAGTGCGGACCCTCAAGGCAATCCTCCATTCTCCCCCTTTTTCGGAGCCCCATGAATGTTATTGCCTAGCGCTGTTCATGTGTCGTCCACTTTCGAGTTTGGAGCTGTGTTTCATGATTGCCTAAGTGCGGACCCTCAAGGCAATCCTCCATTCTCCCCCTTTTTCGGAGCCCCATGAATCTTATTGCCTATCGCTGTTCATGTGTCCTCCACTTTCGAGTTTGGAGCTGTGTTTCATGATTGCCTAAGTGCGGACCCTCAAGGCAATCCTCCATTCTCCCCTTTTTTCGGAGCCCCATGAATGTTATTGCCTAGCGCTGTTCATGTGTCGTCCACTTTCGAGTTTGGAGCTGTGTTTCATGATTGCCTAAGTGCGGACCCTCAAGGCAATCCTCCATTCTCCCGTTTTTTCGGAGCCTCATGAATGTTATTGCCAAGCACTGTTCATGTGTCCTCCACTTTCGAGTTTGGAGCTGTGTTTCATGATTGCCTAAGTGCGGACCCTCAAGGCAATCCTCCATTCTCCCCTTTTTTCGGAGCCCCATGAATGTTATTGCCTAGCGCTGTTCATGTGTCCTCCACTTTCGAGTTTGGAGCTGTGTTTCATGATTGCCTAAGTGCGGACCCTCAAGGCAATCCTCCATTCTCCCCCTTTTTCGGAGCCCCATGAATGTTATTGCCTAGCGCTGTTCATGTGTCCTCCACTTTCGAGTTTGGAGATGTGTTTCATGATTGCCTAAGTGCGGACCCTCAAGGCAATCCTCCATTCTCCCCCTTTTTCGGAGCCCCATGAATGTTATTGCCTAGCGCTGTTCATGTGTCCTCCACTTTCGAGTTTGGAGCTGTGCTTCATGATTGCCTAAGTGCGGACCCTCAAGGCAATCCTCCATTCTCCCCCTTTTTCGGAGCCCCATGAATGTTATTGCCTATCGTTGTTCATGTGTCCTCCACTTTCAAATTTGGAGCTGTGTTTCATGATTGCCTAAGTGCGGACCCTCAAGGCAATCCTCCATTCTACCCTTTTTTCGGAGCCCCATGAATGTTATTGCCTAGCGCTGTTCATGTGTCCTCCACTTTCGAGTTTGGAGTGTGCTTCATGATTGCCTAAGTGCGGACCCTCAAGGCAATCCTCCATTCTCCCCCTTTTTCGGAGCCCCATGAATGTTATTGCCTAGCACTGTTCATGTGTCCTCCACTTTCGAGTTTGGAGCAGTGTTTCATGATTGCCTGAGTGCGGACCCTCAAGGCAATCCTCCATTCTCCCCTTTTTTCGGAGCCCCATGAATGTTATTGCCTAGCGCTGTTCATGTGTCGTCCACTTTCGAGTTTGGAGCTGTGTTTCATGATTGCCTAAGTGCGGACCCTCAAGGCAATCCTCCATTCTCCCCCTTTTTCGGAGCCCCATGAATGTTATTGCCTAGCACTGTTCATGTGTCCTCCACTTTCGAGTTTGGAGCTGTGTTTCATGATTGCCTAAGTGCGGACCCTCAAGGCAATCCTCCATTCTCCCCTTTTTTCGGAGCCCCATGAATGTTATTGCCTAGCGCTGTTCATGTCTCGTCCACTTTCGAGTTTGGAGCTGTGTTTCATGATTGCCTAAGTGCGGACCCTCAAGGCAATCCTCCATTCTCCCCCTTTTTCGGAGCCCCATGAATGTTATTGCCTAGCGCTGTTCATGTGTCCTCCACTTTCGAGTTTGGAGCTGTGCTTCATGATTGCCTAAGTGCGGACCCTCAAGGCAATCCTCCATTCTCCCCCTTTTTCGGAGCCCCATGAATGTTATTGCCTATCGTTGTTCATATGTCCTCCACTTTCAAATTTGGAGCTGTGTTTCATGATTGCCTAAGTGCGGACCCTCAAGGCAATCCTCCATTCTACCCTTTTTTCGGAGCCCCATGAATGTTATTGCCTAGCGCTGTTCATGTGTCGTCCACTTTCGAGTTTGGAGCTGTGTTTCATGATTGCCAAAGTGCGGACCCTCAAGGCAATCCTCCATTCTCCCCCTTTTTCGGAGCCCCATGAATGTTATTGCCAAGCACTGTTCATGTGTCCTCCACTTTCGAGTTTGGAGCTGTGTTTCATGATTGCCTAAGTGCGGACCCTCAAGGCAATCCTCCATTCTCCCCTTTTTTCGGAGCCCCATGAATGTTATTGCCTAGCGCTGTTCATGTGTCCTCTACTTTCGAGTTTGGAGCTGTGTTTCATGATTGCCTAAGTGCGGACCCTCAAGGTAATCCTCCATTCTCCCCCTTTTTCGGAGCCCCTTGAATGTTATTGCCTAGCGCTGTTCATGTGTCCTCCACTTTCGAGTTTGGAGCTGTGTTTCATGATTGCCTAAGTGCGGACCCTCAAGGCAATCCTCCATTCTCCCCTTTTTTCGGAGCCCCATGAATGTTATTGCCTAGCGCTGTTCATGTGTCGTCCACTTTCGAGTTTGGAGCTGTGTTTCATGATTGCCTAAGTGCGGACCCTCAAGGCAATCCTCCATTCTCCCCCTTTTTCGGAGCCCCATGAATGTTATTGCCTAGCGCTGTTCATGTGTCCTCCACTTTCGAGTTTGGAGCTGTGCTTCATGATTGCCTAAGTGCGGACCCTCAAGGCAATCCTCCATTCTCCCCCTTTTTCGGAGCCCCATGAAAGTTATTGCCTATCGTTGTTCATATGTCCTCCACTTTCAAATTTGGAGCTGTGTTTCATGATTGCCTAAGTGCGGACCCTCAAGGCAATCCTCCATTCTACCCTTTTTTCGGAGCCCCATGAATGTTATTGCCTAGCGCTGTTCATGTGTCGTCCACTTTCGAGTTTGGAGCTGTGTTTCATGATTGCCTAAGTGCGGACCCTCAAGGCAATCCTCCATTCTCCCCCTTTTTCGGAGCCCCATGAATGTTATTGCCAAGCACTGTTCATGTGTCCTCCACTTTCGAGTTTGGAGATGTGTTTCATGATTTTCTAAGTGCGGACCCTCAAGGCAATCCTCCATTCTCCCCCTTTTTCGGAGCCCCATGAAGGTTATTGCCTAGCACTGTTCATGTGTCCTCCACTTTCGAGTTTGGAGCTGTGTTTCATGATTGCCTAAGTGCGGACCCTCAAGGCAATCCTCCATTCTCCCCTTTTTTCGGAGCCCCATGAATGTTATTGCCTAGCGCTGTTCATGTGTCCTCCACTTTCGAGTTTGGAGCTGTGTTTCATGATTGCCTAAGTGCGGACCCTCAAGGTAATCCTCCATTCTCCCCCTTTTTCGGAGCCCCTTGAATGTTATTGCCTAGCGCTGTTCATGTGTCCTCCACTTTCGAGTTTGGAGCTGTGTTTCATGATTGCCTAAGTGCGGACCCTCAAGGCAATCCTCCATTCTCCCCCTTTTTCGGAGCCCCATGAATGTTATTGCCTAGCGCTGTTCATGTGTCCTCCACTTTCGAGTTTGGAGCTGTGTTTCATGATTGCCTAAGTGCGGACCCTCAAGGCAATCCTCCATTCTCCCCCTTTTTCGGAGCCCCATGAATGTTATTGCCTAGCGCTGTTAATGTGTCCTCCACTTTCGAGTTTGGAGATGTGTTTCATGATTGCCTAAGTGCGGACCCTCAAGGCAATCCTCCATTCTCCCCCTTTTTCGGAGCCCCATGAATATTATTGCCTAGCACTGTTCATGTGTCCTCCACTTTCGAGTTTGGAGATGTGTTTCATGATTGCCTAAGTGCGGACCCTCAAGGCAATCCTCCATTCTCCCCTTTTTCGGAGCCCCATGAATGTTATTGCCTAGCACTGTTCATGTGTCCTCCACTTTCGAGTTTGGAGCTGTGTTTCATGATTGCCTAAGTGCGGACCCTCAAGGCAATCCTCCATTCTCCCCTTTTTCGGAGCCCCATGAATGTTATTGCCTAGCGCTGTTCATGTGTCGTCCACTTTCGAGTTTGGAGCTGTGTTTCATGATTGCCTAAGTGCGGACCCTCAAGGCAATCCTCCATTCTCCCCCTTTTTCGGAGCCCCATGAATATTATTGCCAAGCACTGTTCATGTGTCCTCCACTTTCGAGTTTGGAGATGTGTTTCATGATTGCCTAAGTGCGGACCCTCAAGGCAATCCTCCATTCTCCCCCTTTTTCGGAGCCCCATGAATGTTATTGCCAAGCGATGTTCATGTGTCCTCCACTTTCGAGTTTGGAGCTGTGTTTCATGATTGCCTAAGTGCGGACCCTCAAGGCAATCCTCCATTCTCCCCTTTTTCGGAGCCCCATGAATGTTATTGCCTAGCGCTGTTCATGTGTCCTCCACTTTCGAGTTTGGAGATGTGTTTCATGATTGCCTGAGTGCGGACCCTCAAGGCAATCCTCCATTCTCCCCCTTTTTCGGAGCCCCATGAATGTTATTGCCTAGCACTGTTCATGTGTCCTCCACTTTCGACTTTGGAGCAGTGTTTCATGATTGCCTGAGTGCGGACCCTCAAGGCAATCCTCCATTCTCCCCTTTTTTCGGAGCCCCATGAATGTTATTGCCTAGCGCTGTTCATGTGTCGTCCACTTTCGAGTTTGGAGCTGTGTTTCATGATTGCCTAAGTGCGGACCCTCAAGGCAATCCTCCATTCTACCCTTTTTTCGGAGCCCCATGAATGTTATTGCCAAGCGCTGTTCATGTGTCCTCCACTTTCGAGTTTGAGATGTGTTTCATGATTGCCTAAGTGCGGACCCTCAAGGTAATCCTCCATTCTCCCCCTTTTCGGAGCCCCATGAATGTTATTGCCTAGCACTGTTCATGTGTCCTCCACTTTCGAGTTGGAGCAGTGTTTCATGATTGCCTAGTGCGGACCCTCAAGGCAATCCTCCATTCTCCCCCTTTTTCGGAGCCCCATGAATGTTATTACCAAGCGCTGTTCATGTGTCGTCCACTTTCGAGTTTGGAGCTGTGTTTCATGATTGCCTAACTGCGGACCCTCAAGGCAATCCTCCATTCTCCCCCTTTTTCGGAGCCCCATGAATGTTATTGCCTAGCGCTGTTCATGTGTCCTCCACTTTCGAGTTTGGAGCTGTGTTTCATGATTGCCTAAGTGCGGACCCTCAAGGCAATCCTCCATTCTCCCCCTTTTTCGGAGCCCCATGAATGTTATTGCCTAGCACTGTTCATGTGTCCTCCACTTTCGAGTTTGGAGCTGTGTTTCATGATTGCCTAAGTGCGGACCCTCAAGGCAATCCTCCATTCTCCCCTTTTTTCGGAGCCCCATGAATGTTATTACCTAGCGCTGTTCATGTGTCCTCCACTTTCGAGTTTGGAGCTGTGTTTC